>NC_139499.1:520546-1120546 GCF_008360975.1 Lichenostomus cassidix
ACCAATAGGGGAAACCCGAGGGAGTGGCCAGGGCCACGTGGGGTTAGGGTACAGGAACCAATAGGGAAAACTGGGGGCGTGGCTAGGACCACATGGAGTAGGGAAGGCAGGACAATAGGTGACAAGGACAGTCGTTAAGAAAGGAGTGTGGGGAACTTGCAGCCATTATCCCAATAAACTGGTACTTCATTGCAATGTGTCCACACTTTGGACGCCAGCTAGCCTTCCCTTGCACTGACATCCATTCTGGTGTTGCTTTCCTGAGGGTGTGAAGCTCATGGTACAGGAAACCACTTGTCTTAGTGGCCATGCAGACACAAAAGAATATTTTTAGCTGAGCAACCTTTGTGTGTCTTTCAGGCACCTGTTTCTGAAAATAAAACTCCATGTGAAAAGAAAAAAGGTGCCAAGAAGATTTCCTAATAGAACCAAAAATCCTATTAAAATGGAATAGGCTTCATTTCTATCCACATTCCATGAAAATGTTCCAAACCCTTTCTTTGAAGTGTGGAATGACCTTTCCTGGCTCTGCAGTCAATAGTCTGGAGCTGTGCTTTCCTGAAGCAACTTTGCTGCATAAGCTGAGAGAGAGGGGTTCAGATTTAAAGGAGAACAAGAGTAGCCATAGAGTTGCCCAGCTCCTGCTGCCTTCTACTCCAGCTGTATGTTTTAAGTTCAGTTTTACTGGAAAGGCTGAGGAGAAATTTGCCATCTGTGTCTACCGCCTGTGCATTTGTCCAGTATTCCTAGATGCTGGCAGCATCCAAGCAGTTAAGCACAGGCCATGCTCGCATTCAAAATGAGCTGGCAATCCTTGCTCAAAAGACAAGGGCTATCAGATGGTCCTCAGTGCTAGGTTAATTGTTCCATGCTTCCAGCTAGCTTGGAGCATGGCTAGAGCACACTTGGGGCCTGCTCACAAGAATGTGTGGCTACCTTTGTAGCAGAAGGTAAAGAATAGGTTTTGTTGGCTAATCACTTACAGCTAGAGTCTGATTTAAGGTGCTTGAAGAATGACTTTGCTCTCTTGATCCATTTTCTAATTTCTATTTTTTTAATGTGAAATACTAGATCTGAAGAGGATGTGGAGATTGCAGAGTTTGATGTTGTTCAGTTTGATTAAAAGCCTTTATTGTTTTACTTCATTGACCTCTTTGCAACTTCTGTAGCCCCAGCAGAAGTCCTGAACACTTGGAGAAGATCTTTGCCGTTGCCATTGATTTATAACTAAAAGACATTTAAGCTATTTCTGTGCTGTCTGGTACCCCAGTGCGTGTTAGACTGAATGTAGCATGAGAATTTTTGTAACAAATGCTGAATATCTTCTGGTGGTTTGACTTTTCTTCAACTGTAAAGAATTAAAGAATCTGTTTGGGTATGAGGGTGTGAAATACTTACTTTGCTTCCAAAAGGCTAAACTATGTTCTTCCTGGGGGAATGTTGCATCCTTGAAGGAGGAGAATCTAAGGTGCAGAAGTGAGGAAGATAAGGAATGGAGCTGTATGTGCAGAAGAGGTTATGACCATGTGGGACCAGTGTCTGATGATTTGCTGAGCATTTCCTGGGACGAGAGAGACTTTGATTCCCCAGAACAATCAGTGATGTGGCCCCTCAAAGCCATAGGTTTGCTAGCTTTTGGGGCCGTTCCTGCCAGCATCCGGAATATCTACAGTATCCCTAATGGGTGTCTCCTGTTTTCTGAGCTGAGAATGGCTTAGATTAGATGCTTTAGAGTAGGCAATGCTAATGATTTATTCTACTTAGAATGATTCAAGATTCCATAAATTCTAAAGATAAATGAGGCTGTCATTTGAAGAAGCTTCTGTTGTTCAGTGGCAGCATGTATTAATTTTACATGGCCCTGAAAAATAACCAACCCAAAAAACTACTTTGGACTGGTTAAAACAAGAAACTAAACTGATGGGCAATTGGGGAGAGGCCATAGCAGAAACAGTAAGTGATTCTATTTATTTAGGACGCTCAGCTGGTAATTTCTGTTTGGCTACGTGTTTCTACTTCTGTCATATAAATTGGAAAATTTCCACTGAATTTAGGAAGTCAATGTGTGCGATAAACTGGTGTCTTGTCTCATAGAACAAACAAATGCATTTTTATTGTTAATATTTCACACTAGTTCAGAATTCTTAATGACTTTTGGCTATCATTTTGGGAACAAAGCCAGTTAGAGGAATGTATTTTAAATGGAGGTAACATTAGGAAGAATATTTATGAAACTAAGAAACTATAGTAGTGGCAGAAACAAAGATTATTTACTTTCCAAAATAGTATGATTTCAGACCAAAGGCTGGTAAAATTTGTGGCAACTTCTGTGACTTGTTTGAGATGAAAGAATAGAAGAATTGAAGCTTTTTACTATCTTGAATGCCACCCTGTTTTAGACTGAGTATGTTTAAAAATGAAAGCTAGCACCTGAAATTTATTTTTTTACCTCTCTATTATGGAATTTTCTAGACATTTTATTTTTATACTAGGTTTTAACAGCCACATGAATTTGTTTTAACAAAGTTACTTGTGATTTTAGTCGCTAAATTTCTACTTTTTTTCTCAACTGTTGGGTCAAGCTGGAAGCTGTTTAAAACTCTGGGAAATTTGATTTGATTTTTAAGCCATTTTGAATGCACTAATTTCCTGTGCTGTTCTTATTATAAGGAGGAATAGAAGCTTAATTTTTATTTTTTAAAAGGCAATTTGTATAGTAATGTGACCACTTCTTACAGGGGCTTTATGCTAACTAAAGTGCAATTACTTCTGTCAGCACAGTATTACTGTAGTAATATCAATTTTTCTCATATTAATGATTTTATGATTACTGAAATGATATTACCAAGCCTAAATGTATCCAGTGGGATTAGATGTCAAAGTTTATTATGATGATTAGTCAAAGTTTTCAGATTCTCTACAGGAAAGAATGAAGTGTATAAGTGAAAATAGTCCTTGGAGACAATAGTTAGAAGGAACATTTTCTGTGTATTATACATGAATTTTAAGTTTTGGTAGCTCTCCACTCTTCCTAGTAGGAATTTCCGTGGAGAAAAAGCTGCAAAATCCAAATCATCGTAGTAAGACATGAACAGAATTAAAGACAGGAGCTGTAGCAAGTTACTGTGCTCAGTAATGGCACTTGGGTTGCCTCCATTAACATTAGGTGGAAACTTTAGATTTTATTTCTATTTAATTTTTATGTTGTCAGTTACATCCAGGAAGGTGTAAATAATAGTTTCTAATTTCTAATGAGTACAAGAACGAACAAAGGTGTTTAAAAGCATAGAGCACAGAAGTCCCATCCCTGGGTATAAAAATACTGTTGTTAACATGAGTTTGCTGCAATCATGCACCCACAGCTATTGCAGGGATAACATGGGAGCTGCTGCTCCCTGTGTTACAGTGTACCACTGCAGTGCAAGGCTTTGGGGTCCTTTCTGGTCTCTTAAAATGCAAATCTCCAGCAAATGCCTTACCTCATGCTGCTCTTTGACATTCCCGTTTGCAACACTGATGCAAAAACCTCTGAACAGCAACAGAGCAGTTGAGCAGTTCACGCTTACAAGTTTTCTTTCTCTCTCTCACTTTTTTCTTTTTGTTTTCCCTTTTTTCTTTTTTCTTTTTTTTTTTTTTTCTTTTGTGAGAGCAAGGAAACTGTCGCTGTTGAGCAGCTAGCAGAGTAATGAATGCATCGGTTCTCAGTGGCAAGAAGGAATGACCTTTATTGTTTTGATTTCATCACATTTATAGAGTTCTCAAAAGTCACCCAGATTGGTCAGTCAGAAGCCTTCCCCCAGGCCTGATTGGCCAGGCCTGCACTGCCCAAGTTCTGGGACACTGTTCCAAAACATCCAAACTTTATCTTTATTTACAAAACACAAGAAAACCTCTCATGGGAAAAACTGTGCCAGCCACAGGAAACACGTGTTTCTGATTCTATTAGGTACCCATTGTTCCACTGTTAATAAGGTGTCACATTTGGAGCTCTATCTAGATCCAACAAAAGCTCCTTGCTCACAGCATCTGCTTTTGCACATCTTCTAAGTATTGCTTGTGTTCAGTTATAGGTGGTTCACTGGCCTTCTTACTATGTGGTGGGTTTAATGCATGCTTCAATAATTGCTTTATCAAACCTTTTGAACAGAGAGGTTTTATACATCCTTTTGAGTGACATTTTTCCCCCTCATCCTTCTGTTGTCAATGGGTACCCTGGATTAATGTCTAATTTTGGATAGTGTGGTGGCAACTTCTGCACTCTGTAAAGTTGTCTACTATCATACCATATGCAGCTCTATGTAACTTCTGCCTACTTTGCAGCACCAATGTGACTTTGTTCCAGTGACCCTGCTTGTCAAAGTTGCTTGGGTTTTTTTTTTTTGTGTGCACAATGCTAACCCTTCTGAAGAACATCACTTGACAGAACGAGTCTGATTTTCATACAAGGAAATAGGTGTCTAGAAATGACACAGGATTCTGGAATTTGTTCTTAGTGGGCTTTTTTATTGATGTCCATTTAAATTTCTAGTTTGGGTAATGTGATTAATTCCTTTTTAAGGGTTTATGCTACTATGAATTGAGACTGTGAATCGAGATGTTTTTCCATTCCTATGTGAATGCACACCATTTTCTTTTCAGAGGGACCCTTGCCGAACTCTGTGTCAGGGTATGGCTCCATGAAGGGATGATGCTTGGCAGGGTTTCTAAAGCTTTTGTTTAAAAGTAAGACAGCTAAAGATCAGTGTGCCCTGGGTGATGGGGAAAGGCGTCTCTCTCCTGTGGAAGGAAGACTGTGAAGGGTTTAGCAAGCAGGAGACTGGAATTATGACTCAGGAGCACATGTAGCTCAGTCCCTGCATGCCCTGCGACTGCACCATTAGCTCCCAGAGTAGGGATGTTTCTTTCTCATATCGGTATAAAAGAAGGAAGGTGTGAATTAATATTTTGTTTTGGTTTGGTTTGGTGAGGGGCAGGAAGAGGAATTTTTCAGAAAACTTAAAAGCTTGCAAATCAGTATGGTGGGATGTTGTCTTTTTTAGACTTGAGAAATTAATCAAGCAGGGTACGATAGCCAGCAGTGCTGGAGACTCTTGTGCTTGCAGGGAAATATGCCAGCTGAGATCACAAAATACTCTGAATTGGAAGGGACCCAATGATCACTGAGTCCACCTCTTAAGTGAATGGCCCATACAGGGACCAAACCTTGGCATAATTAACCCCATGCTCTGACCAATAGAGCTAATCTCAGTGATACTCTAAGAAGTCTTATCTCGTTTGTCTCTGCTGTAATTATCTGAGTTGGAGGCTCAGTGTACTAGGGCAGTATGACTACAGATGTTATCTGCTACATGATGGAAAAGCAAGACCTATAAAACCAGAACAAACATGGTAGTTACAGCAACCCTCTTTCCCCACAATGGTTTGCAATTATGCTAACATAAACAAATTCTACAGAATTCTGAGCAAGTGTAATCTGCTCCCATTCAAATAGAGTGGATTGTTGCTTTTCACATCTTTATCTTAATGAAAACTGTAATGTAATTATAGTGTAGAAATAGCAATGGAAGGAATTTATGTTAATAGGCATCGGGTTTTCCAATGGCAAATAAATACAGATACTGGCGGAAAAGCTGCACAAATAGATCTACACATACACTGAATGAAGCAAATATTCTATTTCAGAGAGTGTGCTGACCCCTTTCTGAGCAGGCAGCACGGGAAGAATGCATTGGAGTTTTGCCACCTCTTTATAAAAAGCCAGTGAAGCTTCCATGACTGACTTCTTGTCAGAGATGGGTCAAGGTCAGCTCCGTTTGTCCCATGAGAGGACCTGGAGCTGAGCTGAGAGGAAGGCTGTGGGGGAAAAGCTGTGCTTTACTTTCATTATCCTCAGGCTCAAGAGTCCAGTTTAGTACTGGCTGCACATTAGGTGAACCTCAGCTGCTCATGGCCCAGGTTAGCTAATGAAGTACCCGGCAAAGTCCCAGAGTCTATCCTCTGCTGGTTGCTAATGCATCAGTCAAAAGCAGGTGAAGACAGCTACTGCTTCGCCAGCGCCTTCCCCTGCTCTGTTAAAGAACTACTGAGCTGCACAGCAGGGGCATGTGTACATCCCTTTCCTGCCAGTTGCAAAGGATTCTGCAGAGGACTGCACCTGACTGCATGAAGGGCACAGCCTTGGGGATGCTGTTGGAGTGCCAGCGTGGGAAACATGCCTGGTGTAAGTTAGTATGCTTGGCCTCATGCCTGAAACCATAAACCCTTGTGGCAAGACTTGAAATGTTTTTTCATGACTAGAGCTACAACTATAAATACATTTTTCACAGTTCTTGTAGCTGCCACAAATAAATTACCATAGGAAATTTCTTTCTATTGAAACATTTGAGCAGTGCTAGTTCGTGATGCTCAATTCTATGCAGCAAAGAGCTGAGACACATTCATAAATAATGGCAACTATTGCATGGCAGAAACAAAATATTTGTCTTGTGCATGTAGTCTGCTGATACACCTAATAATGCAAATGCCAAATAAATTGTGATTTGACGTGAAATCCTGTAATTTGAAGTGTTGCCCCTCTTCTCAGAAGAAGGGGCCAGCTCAGCTATTAGAACTTAGCATTGTTCTATTCTTGGGGTAAATCTACTTGGAGTTCAGGGAACTAATGCTCCCTGGTGTTTTGAGCTCTGGGCTCAGGTCAGTGTTTTTCTGGTCCACAGACATGTGGGAGCTTGCTGTATCTGACTTGACAAATATAGGTGACTGTATTTAGGAATTCTAGTAGTCTGTTGCGGTTTTTTGTTTCTGCGATGGTATAGCAGACCTTACCAGAGAGTGTCTCTGCCCGGCTCGGGTAAGCACCTCAGTGCACCAAACCCACCCTCCGAGGGCTGGTCACTGTGCTTTACCCGGCCAGGGAGCCGAATGGCTAGCTCTGGTTTTGTCTGCTCTTCACAACTTGGCCGTGGTAAAGAAGGCGAGAAGGGTCTATGCATGATGACCATGGGAGTTGTTTAATCACATGGTCACCAGATGGTTGCAGAGGCAGAAGACGTCACGCAAAGACCTCATGGATACAAAGACATCCACATACAAAGATACATCATGGCGAAGGGTCAGGGCTTTTCTATAGAGACAGGGGGCAGGGACAGCACATTGGCCCAGTGACCTCTGGGCACAGGGGCAGTACATGGGCGGAGTTAGGGTACAGGAACCAATAGGGAAAACCCGAGGGAGTGGCCAGGGGCGGGAAAGGCAACAAAATATGAGAAGGGTGAACAGTAAGGAAGAAGAGCAGGGGGGATATACAGCTAGGATCACAACAGTAGTCGGTTATCTGAAAACTGTATGAGAGTGTGGGGTGGGAAGAGCAGAGGAGAGATCTGGAGAGAGAGAAATATGAAGTCATAAGGAAAAGTGGAGAGAGGGTAAGTAACTTCTGGTGTCTGAGGAGAATATGAATGAGGTGTTTGAGTATTTTGTGGAATTTTAGATTTTTTTTAAATGGGCTTTGTCCAAATATGGTAGAATGCCTAGTTCAGGACTGGAAAGCAGTTGTGTTGTACTCAGTGTTCAAATGTGTTTCAAAATTGGCACCTTTGTGTGACATATAACAGGGGAAATCAAATGTATTTACAAAACTCTCTTCTCTGCTAAAAAAGGTCAGTTGTATTTATATGTACTGGCTGGATCTCACCTGCTCAGAGAAGCACCGTGTGTGTATTGGAGCTCCGTCAACTTTGCTTTTTAATGCTGCATGATTTGATCTGTCCTGTGTTGTTGCCATTAGTCTAGAGGCTAATTTTTAATCCGTTCTCTGCCTGTGCCAGCAGTACAGAGCCTGGCTGTCAGCTGGCTTGGAAGCCGAGTAGGCACATACTGGGTATCCTGCTCTACCTGGTAACTCGCTGCTTCAGCAGTGCCATGAAAGCTGGCACCAGGACAAGTCCTACAATCCCTATAGTCTGCAACCTCTTCTTCGCTGCTCTCTCCCTCACCAACTCACTAAACATGAGTGGAAAGTGGTTAACAGTCGTTCCTGATCCCATGGAAGTTCACTTACCTTCTTACCTAAAGGAACTGGCATTGGTTGGGGGAGTTGTGGGAGTGTGTCATGTCCTCACCATAGGCTGTGGGACCTCCCCAGTCAATAGGTTGCCTACCCAGGGCAAACAGCCTGTCAGACAAGGACAGGCATGAAAATTAAGTACCACCATTCATTCTTCAGGATTTTGACTTTCACAGGAATTAAGGTACAAAAGAACCAGTTGTACTTACAGCACTATTAATCACATTCAGGCAATGAAATAGTTCAGCTTGTCTCCACTGTGGAGATAAGAAAGCATAGAAAAGTAGTTTCAAATTAATTTCAACTGTATATTAAATGTTAAACCTCCCTGTATAGGCACTGTGTAAAGGCTGGAATGGCTTTAATTTGCTTTACATGTTTAACAGCATTGAGGTGTTTTCAGATGTAGATGAGAAGGTTCACTCCAGGGTTTATAACGCTTTCTATTGAGAAGCCCATATGCATGTTTACAGCTGAAATGCTTCCAGGCTTTTGATGAGCAGGTTATTTTGCAATTGTTCTGCTCGTGATGCTCTTGTTTAATTTTAAGGCACATATTAATGACCTGTGTCTGGAATCAGAGAGAACTCTGGATGGACTTCTTGTCTTTTCTTGTATGTCCACTCTTGCCTTCCTTGAGATAGTGGAGAAAGGGCATTAAGACAAGATGGCAGTGAATTAATGCGCTGGCTGCGCATTTAAAACCACCTATTCTTGGCATTTCTGCCCTAGTAAAACTGGCACATCACCTGGCCCACAGGCAGTGTGCCATGCAGACAGATGGCTGTGGCAGCAGGCAGCCAGGAGGCAATACATGAGCATCAAATGCATTTGTTGAAGGCAGGATATCAAGCCAGGAATGTCAAAGTAGTTTTCAACCCAGAGCTGCTGGACTTTTATGCAAGAAAACATTGTTGATACTTCAGCTCAGAGTTGGATCAGCTGGGCAAAGGTAAAGCCGGAATGCCCAGATCGCAGAAAATTAATTTCTGGAAAGCCTTGGACCAAATTTTGTCTGTCACAGTGCATAAAAGGGAGAAGGCTATAGCACTGACCCTTGTCTCTGTAAGAGTGACAGCAGTGCATTGTGATACAGTTTTGGTTAATTAGAAAAAGCTGCTGGGTACCTCATGGGTTGCTTTTAATTTTTTAAACCTGAACAATATTGCTGTGCTTAGAATCCTTTGGCAGCCTCACATATTAATAATTAGATGTTAAATTATGTTGATAATGGTCCGTATTTAATAGCCAAGTAAACTGCTGATCAGCTTTGTCACGGCAATAGAGAGGGTCTCTGGATTTCCATATCCAACCCTTTGTCAATGGAGCACCACAATGCGTGGAATGACTGTGCTTCATCTTTAAAATTGTTAGCTTTTAACGGAATGTTCTCATTGGAAAACAAAGGGTAGGAAACTTCTTCCAAGTCTATTTATATAATTGAATTTGAAAGAATAATTTGAAACCAAAGGGTTTTTTTGAAAAAGAACTTTACAGAAAACTCTAACAAATCTGAAACACAGCAGACACCAAGAGAGGTATTGTGATGAACTGTGGATCCACAGCATGCACTTTTAAACCATGTAATTACACTGATTAGCTTTATTCAGACAATAATCAGATCAGTGTCTTGTAAAATAAGGGGGGTTTATTTTGTGACATAAGAAGTTTATTTTCATTTAGTAGGTTTCAGAGTTTGTTAGTGCCAATATGCTAAGAAAATTAAATTGCCTATAGTCATGTGGGACAGTTGAAAGACAGTGAGTAAATCTGTGTTCAGACAGGAACTGAACCCACAGGGAATGCTTTAGCATGGATTGCTATGCTTTGCAAAGGAGATAATGGTCTTCAAAGCTGTCAGTTTCTCACCTAAATGCTTCTTTATATTGCAGTGATGCCCAGAGGTAGCTCCCAACAGGGAAGTGATTGCATGGGTAAGCAGATCTGGTGGCACAGGGGCTGATAACTGCACACCTGGGCTGAGCTCACCTGCCTGGTGCAGCAGGGTACTGGGGGATCAGGAGCTCCCTCCATTAACACTATGCTAATCTGATTTTCTGCATAGTGCAGTCTGAGAAACCTAATCTTTATTTTCTCTACCACGATCTTTAATTTCCCATTTTATATTATATTATAGAAAAATGAAGACTGGAAAAGAGCCTTATAACTTGTTGCAGTACCTTCAACTTTCTGCTTAGACAGCAGTTCTGATACTCAGCTCCCTTTTACATTTGACTTAGGAAAACAAGACCTATAATTTACATAAGGAACTTGGAAGATGCAACAGCCTCAATAACTTCAAACCAGAGTTAGATCTACATTTGTTCTGTTTATTTCACATAAAATAAAAGTTAATTGATGCTCTTAAGTAAAAATAGAGTAGTTTAGTGTCCAACACTATTTTAGCCTTATTAATAATTCAGCTAAGTTCTAGTGTTGACCTGCTTTCTTAAATTTTATTGCATATTGTTGTGTTTCCATAGTATTGTGACTGAGGAGTGCTATTTTGGTCTTCCAAAATTCAAATAACTCCATAAATCTCTCTCAATCCAGTAATGTTAATTAAAAAAATGTATAATTCGTACCTTTTGAACACAGACATTCATTATTTTGCTTGACGAAGTGACCTTAGCAAGAGTTTGCTTATGTCCAAAGGGGTAAGCTTATGACCTCAGTAACGTGGTTAATTGTAATTAGTCAGAAACATGCTCAGGCTCTCTGTAGATTTGAAGTATTTGAATTCAGTTTTGATGGCATTATTCTCAGGGAGCATGAAACAGAGGCATGTAATTCTTGTTAGCATATTACTTGAAGTTCACTACAAACACGTGTTTATTGTAAGTTGTTAGACTGCCTTCATCTACTGGGAATCCAATCTGCCTATTTGGCCTTTTTTTTCTTTAATTACTTCTGCTATTACTGTTTGTAACTCCCACTTGGGAGCCTGTGCATGTGGTAGGTGGGGCCTTTTTATACTGAAGTCTATTAGGAAAAATATCTCTTGTGCAACAGTTTATAGTTAAGGCCTCAGAATTTCTGTCTTGGTTTTGTCCTACAAAAAACTAACTTCTCTAAAGGAGGTATTTTATTTTTATGTCAAAATAATTTTTAAAAATTTTTATTTTTCTGTAATGGTGACCGCCATCTAATTATATTATCACAAATTATAGTGGCAGTACTAAGGTCATTTGCTGTGCACAGCTGTCAGCTTTGAGGTCCAGTCTTGTGTGGTAGTTTGCTTGAATGAAGGAGCTCGGATTCTGGCTCTTTGCAATGGAATTTCTCACATAGGCAATGTGTTTCTTTTTCCATGTTTGTATGTGTAATGCCATATTTGTTGGTCTAAATGAAAATATTATGTAATACCTGGTATATTCATGTTCATACAAAGCTGAAAGGTTTCATTGCTAACACTGCACGTTTTTTTAAAGTCACTATTAAACATCTAAAAATAATGGTTGAAGAAGGGTTAGAGGGCATGTAGATATCTTGTAACCTGTTTTAAGTCTCTGCACTGGTTTACTGTCTCACTGTGATTTGATGATCTTCATTGTTCACCAAAATATTCCTAGCTGAAATTACTCTGGAGTATTTTTGTTTATCACTTCCCATACTCTAAAGACATGAAATGCTTTAAATAATCTTGTGGCACATGAACATGCCTCCTCATGCAGGGAACCATTACTTCAGCAGAGTTCCTTGGGTTTGTCTTCAATCACTGTGTTGTAGTATCCAAGCTGTAGACTAGGACCTTGATTTTTTGATAGAAATAGCCTGTTTGTAGAGTAAGAAATAGGTTTGCCTAGTGTGTTAGATGTGTCTTTTTCCTAGATAAAAATATACGTTTTTATGGGTTTTTTTAGAATAGTAGTTCATTGGTTCCCCTGTGTAGTCACTGGTTGGTATATTTTTGAGGAGGTTTTGTTTTAGAAACAGAGAAGTTTAAGTTCTCAAGGTGTCATATGTTAGTAAGACATTATTTTCTTGCTAAGCAGGGATGAAAGGATTGGCTGAGTGCAGCAATAATGCTGTATCTTGCTAGGCTGGACCTGTTCTGCAGTCTTGGCTGTAGTACTCTTCCTCCGAAGTCTGGAGGGAGCTGTAAAGTTAACAGTTAATTCTCTGAAAACTTTACCTCCTTGCTAAAAATGCTGGAAAACATTCTTGGGGTGATAGTGAATTTTAACACCTCTTTAGCTGGAAAGAAGTAAGGTAGGCAGCCAATACCTCCTGCTGTTCTGAATTGATTCACACTTCATATGTACTTAGTCTTGAATGCTTTCAGAATGTGCTGTTTCTCATAATATTCTCATTAAATGTAAAAGGGAGGTTTGAATTTGGTTACATTCTCAATGACATAGAAATTGGATGTAAAATACTGTAATATGTGACATTAGTGGTAAATAAATTTGAAGAAAAAATATGTCAGCTGAGTTTATGTAGTGTCTGATAACAGAGGACTTGAAGTTCAGGGAAGTCTTTGGCATCTGGACTCCCCAGATGCCAAAGTCTCCCCCCAGCATGCAAATACCTTTCATTTCCCCATGTATCTAGAAGCCCTTGAAGTGCAATCCATAGTCCAGTCCAACCACCAGCGACTGGAAGTTTTGACAAGGTCATCATACAGTTTTGAAGTCCTTAGGAAAATTTGTATTCCCTTGAAATCCTGCACTTGTACTTGAGATGGAGAAATGAACTCTTTAGAATTGTCAAGTTGGTCACTTGACAGTATCTTAAAACCATGTCCACTGTTTACCCAGCAAACGTGACATGGCATGGGCTTCTCTAGCTGTGATTTCTCTGTGTCTTGGCAAATTTCACAGTTTGATTACTGTGTCTCAGTGGTAGCAGTACTTCACAAATGATTGATAGATGAAATACTTTAGTCTTTTGTTGTAAGAGAAGATAGTGCTTGTTTCTCTGGAAGTATATCAATAAAGAAGAAAAATAAGTGTACAGTTGTTGTAGAATTGGAGAAACTGAGGCAGGGTTTTTGCATTTGCAAAAGAAAATGGCAGAGATGAGGATGTATCTTTGTTGCCGAGTCCAGAGCCCAAAGACCCTTGTGTGATAAGATGGGCACCAAAAGATGGTTTTTCTGTGCTTATCATGGCTGCAAGGGCATCAGTGTAAGCCATGTGCTCAACACCATATAAGAGATAAGATTCATCTCCTGCAGAGTATTTCTTCCTCAAGTCAGAAACTTACATATTTTCCTCTAAGTGTCCATGACACCTCCTAGCCTTTACAACCGACTGTTGGTTTGTCTGGTTCACCACTGTTAGATTTTAATCTGGCCTATTAAACATTATGGGAGGAAACACTCTGCTTCTGACCACTTTGTGTTATGTCCGTGTAAGCCACAGGACAAAGTGTGTAGAATCATCATTTTCCCCTTCTCTCCCCTCATGGTTTATCCAATCAAGGTGATCAACTCTCAGTCAGCTCTCTGATCTGCTTCCCAGGGTGATTTCAAGAACTTCCATCTTGGTCTGAGAGGGTGGAGTGGCAAAGAGACAACAGAAACATGGATAGCAGAGAATTGTTCCTTCTGGGATCAGGACCAGGGTACAATGGGGTAACGTGCTGAGGGACCTGCAGCTCTGGCATTACTCCCTGTTTTATGCTGAATTACAGGCAATGGTGTATATGCTGATCAGAACAAACAGCAAACCCCATGAAACAGCAGCACTGCTAGGGACAGGAGGGAATGCACTGTCCAACACGTCTCTCTGTCTTAACTTCTTGGACAAACACCGGACACCCAACTTCTCAGTCAGGTGGAAAGAAAATACGAGACTGCAGAGAAGGCACAGGCCTTGCTGAGGCTCAGGTCAGCCTGAGAGGACATTGCACTGGTCTGTTCATTGTGGTCTTCGTTGTGTATATGGCTAGGGTGTGGAGGTTCACCGGTCTGAACCGGCTGGCCCGGAGCCCAGGGCTCCAGTTGTCAACATGGCGCAGCTCCCCAAAGGGGATGCAGCTTCGTCCGAAGACTCCAAGGACGAAGTGTAACCTCCTGCACCCCGCCCCCTGAAAGTTCTCTCTTTGTTTATTGGTTAGAAGTTTAGTTACCCCGCCCCTGTTACCACCCCAACTGCCACCCCTATCTAGAATGTTCTGTTTCCCTCGCTCCCTCATTGGTTGGATTGTATCCCTCCCCTGGTTTTGTATCGTTTGCTACCCTGCTTGTCCATTAAGGCTGTACCCGAGCTGATTGGCTCTGCCCCTGCTGACCCGCCCCTGGAAACCCCGTACCCCCTTTTAAAACCCCCCAACTTGCCATTGCTCTGGGCTGTTCGTGCCTCGTGGGTTCTGGGAGCCAGACCTCACGTCCACGGACAGCCTGAGAGCTTTCAGGGTGCCTGCTTCTCCGCTATCCCGTCAATAAAGCCCCTTGAAGCTCTCGACCTCTGTGGTTCTTTGCCTCTCGGGGACTGGAGGCTGACTCGACTCCCCGCCACCGGGCCTGACCCTCTGCCACAGGGCGGCCTACTCCTCCTCTCCCCATACGGGGAATCAGGCGGTGCCCCCGGGGGCTGACTGGTGCTAGTCCGGAGGGACGGAGCCGGAGCCAAATGGGCTGAAGGCCGAGCCCAGCTCCTGCAACACTAGAGAGTGTGTTGTGTGATCTCTCAGGTGTGCAGCAGCATCAAGTGTTGATCTCTGTTTAACCATTTCACAGCTAGAAGACAGCTCAGTGACTCAGTTGGCTGCTGCACAAGAAAATGAATAAAGACATCGCTTGCTTCATTTATTTTGTTTCATAAGCAGATTTCTGGGGGCACATTAGACTTCAAAAGACCTTTCTTCCTCTTTCTTCCCTGAAAAAGAGGAAAAGTTTCCCTTACACATATTGCTTTAGGCCCACATTTCAAAATGACACGTTAGTACTACAGAGCGTAGAGCTGCGCACATTGCTCGTGATGCATTGCTCCCTAGCCACAGAGTTCCTCCACTTTATGGCCAAAATAAAACACTTGAAATGTTCCAGTCTGCTGGGTGGGAGAGAGAACAAAATGCTGGAGGGGAACCTTTAAGTAGTGTCTCTCTAGACTTATTTATAAGACTGCACTATTTTCCGCACAACCCATTCTGTGTGTCTCCTCCTCTTTTCTATCAAAAATTCTGACTGGTGCTGACAGAAGTGATTATAGCTTATGAGTGATAACATAATCCAGTTTTCCTCAAGGAGAGATGCTATCAGAGAACATTTTTAAAAAATATACTGGTAGAGAAGAGCCATCTTTCTTCATAGAATAGCAGTTATTAGTCTCTTATTAGTATATTTTCATATAATTTTGGATTATATGCTGTGATATTATAAAACTAGGCATTTATGTCAGTTTTGATGCAGTGCAACATGCTGGAACATGAAGAGCCGTAATTACCACTGTGGTCATTTGAATTGCTAACCAGATCCTGACATTTTCAAATCGGACCAATTTCTCAGTGATCCAGAAGAAAGCCTGGGTGCAACACAAGCTGCATTTCAATGAGGCAACTCAACATTTAAAAAGAGAATGCGATACACTCACATCACCAAAGCATTGCTAAAATGAAGAGGTACTTTGATAGTTTTTATTGCCTCCTCTAGACTGTTTTGTTGGTCAGGATTTGTTGATAAAATTTTAGTTTCTGTAATTTTGATGCATTTGAAATGTTTGAGAACATCTCTTTGAGAAACTTTTTCTGCAACCTTTAACTCTTTCTACACTTTCTACACAGTGGATACAGTTACAGCAACCTGCTCTGAAGTCTGTGTGTGAATGTGCTGTGTACCCTTACAGGTGTGAGCTCTCAGCTCTCCTGAGGGTTTGGGTCATGGGCTTCGTTCCCTGTGCCCTATTCATTTGGCTTTGTTGCAGCTCAAGCTTCATAACTGAGTTTCCATGGTGTGTGGAGAGCCTAATTTTAGCCAGTCGATACCCTTGTTCATGCTGCTGCTTGCTGCTGGTGCTCTGCTGGGTGGTATTGCCTGAAGAACAACTGTTAGAGCTCTGCATCTGCAGGGACTGGGAGAAGGGAGTGTGACAGAACAGAGCCACAGCAAGAGAAGTGTTCAAGTGATCAACAACCCTTCAGATGTGACACCCTGTGATAGCATAAGCTTTACCTTTCAAAGAATGATTCAGGAGCTCACAGCATCCCAAGCCAGTAGAGTAAAATACATATCTTTATTTCTTTAAAAAGAAGACTTGTGCTTTTAGCCTATTGGATCTGATTGATGTAGCATTAATAGGTAAAAGGTATCTTTTAGACTTGAGGCTGGAGAAAACCTCCTTTTTTAGACTTGAGGCTGGAGATACAGCAATGATCTTACAAGTGTGAGGGGAAAGAGTGAGAGGAAAGAATATCTACTTCTATTGTGCAGAGCAAGAATGACAGTTGTAAAAATATTTTCCACTTCAGTTCAGTAACTATGAAAAATACTAAACTAAATGAGGAAGGAAAACAGGAAACAAATTGAAATGTGTTTGAATTAGCGGGAAGTACTTTTATAGGATTACCTTTCATAGGATTTTAAAAAAATTATTTACTTGCAAAATTTTGTAGCTGAAAACCTGAAGAGTCTAATTTTTATCTCTGCCTTTCTTTTTTCCTTTGAGAACTGCCATAGTCTTTTCCCCCATAGAAAAGGTGACTTCTCGGTTCAGTCTGGTGAGGTCTGTTATTCTTTTTCTCCCATGGACAAAATTATCATATTCCTTAAGATGTGGATCTGCTTATTGAATCAAGGAGAGAAAGAAAGATGACAGAAACCAGCTGCAGGCTTCTTTTAAAGATCAGGCTTCAACCTTTCATATATAGGGATTTCACCTTTCCTTCATGAAAAGATCAGATTTGCATATATGTCATAATGTTTTTGTGTATTGAGCTATGAAAGTGTAGCTTTAGACAAATGAAGCTAAAAACTGTCTTAAAATAACAGTTGTTTTCTCTATGACTCTTTTGCTTCTTAGAGGGTTGAGAAAAGTGCTTTAATCTATTTCTGTGAAAGCATTTGGAATGCATAATTTATATATTCCTAGCAACCAATGGAATAGTTGTTGAAATATTGCTGTCAAAGCTACCATTCCCAGTTTAAATCCATCTCTCCTCAAACTGGATTTTTAGATGTGTTTTCATGTCATGTGAGTTTTAGAGTGACTGAAGTGGTGGTGATGATGTGGAGGGGTGTGTTAGTTAATGTAGTCTTTTAGGAGGTAAAGTTGATCTTAAGAACACAAATAATTTGGACATATTTTGCTTTGCTCTCAAGTTGGCAAGTTGAGATAATTTTCATACAACAGATGTGTTTGATTATGGCAATCTGGGGCAGGAAATGACTTCTGATGCTAAAACTAGTGGATTCAATACAGTGCTGTGCTGTTATTTCTACTGCAGAGATGTCTAGACACCTCAGCCAGGGAGCCAGGCCCCCAAGTAACCGATGTTCCTGGGTAATAAAAAGCCTCTTCTAGACTCTTACAACTTTAAAAATACACTTGTAAAGCATGTTGGTCATTCCAAAATGAAAAAAGAAAAAGAAGCAAACAACTTGTATTCTGGTTGCGAAACTCCTGTGTGGGGAGAAATAAGAAAAATTTCTGTGTGGCAAAAAAGTGAATGAGTCACAATGTGAACAGCTACTGTTTGACTCATTTGCTCTCTGGGTTCTCTCCTCCTGGCACATCTCCAGCCTTTGCAGCCCAGTGAGGATCCCTGCAGTCACCCATGAGCCTGTTCCATTGGTGACAGTGTGTGCAGGGCACTGAAATGTGAATATAATGCAGAGTTCAGAGGCCAGGATTTTATAATGGGCTATCCCTGGCCTGCTTGCTTGACCTTCCACCAGTATTCTCTGTGTGGCATGGGATTTATTAGTTTTTTTTAAAGAAAAACATATTAGCCAATTAGTAGCTAATAATTTGCTGTGTTTGAATCTATGAAGTCTGCATTCCAGGATATGAAGCAATGAATAAGTTTGTTGTGATTGGTTCTTGTGGCTTCTTGCATAAGCTGCATCATTTTTATCTGAGCCAAGTCAGCCGCTTCTGCACATGCTTTTCTAGGCATGGCCCAATCCCATGTGAGCTGTTGCTCTCCTGAATCAGCGTTGTTCTGACTGGAGCACAAATAGCAAGTTTCTTGAGAACATTGCTACAGATGGGATTCTTACTGCTATGAGAAAACAGAGTGTGTGTTTGTGCATGTCTGCAACATATTATTAAATGGGAGCCACATTTCTGTGGCATTTTAGTAATATACTAGAGAATATTGCCATAGATTTTGTTTCAAGTTAGACATGGTAGAAAACTGGAGGATTCTGACCAAGCCTGGAGAAGAGACAAAGGCTTGTGACCAGAGCAATGGTCACTGCCATCCATCACTTCCTCTCTCCTCTGTCTGACAGGCGACAAGGTGAACCTGTTCTCATCCTCTCAGGGGCACTCTGCCCGTTGTCATCTCTCCATCAAGCAGCATTGTCACCTGCAGTGACAGCACTGACATGAGTAAGTGGCTTGCACGGATGCAAGGAGGCATCACAGTGAACGAAATTTGTCAGCTTTAATTAGCAGTGTTGAATGATGTCTTGAAAGCCTGTAGGTATAAACAGACAAATAAGCTGGTAGAATTAAAAACAGATGTTAGAATTTAACTCCCTTAATAACAACATCCGTCATCTCCTTGTCATTAAAAAAAATCTAATTGTCAGTTAATGTCCAATTCTATTTATGCATTTCTCATTAACATGCAGATTGAGCATAATGTATTCAGGAAGACAACATACTTTTTATTTGAATGGAGGTGGCTGTTGGTATTTGTCAAATCTTTCTGCTGTTCCCTTGTTCCTAGCCTCTTGTCCAGACAGATTTTACTAAAATCCTAGAAAAATGTCATCCAGACTACCAGAATACACTGAAAACTCATAATGTGAAACTTGTTCAGTGCTATAGAGTGATGTTTAAATATGAGGAACTCCTTCCAGACATGTTGTTTTCAGAGTCCCTGTGCTTTCCAAAGCAAACTGGTAATCATGACCATATGCAACTGGAAACTGGAACTCGTCTGAACAGCAGGATTACACAGCCTCTGACCATGGCTGTGGCATGGGATATAGCACAGGCTGTGCCAGTTGTCTGCCAGCTTATTTAAAAATGGGGAGGAAGTGGGAAGAAAAAACATCATGGCACCCCTAGCCTTCAGGTAACTAATATCCGCTTTTATTTAATTTGGAATTTTTCAGCTGGCAAATGCCCCTTGAAATGCAACTTGAAAATGCTGAAGGCCAGGCTGGACTGGGCTTGGAGAAACCTGTTCTAGTGGAATGTGTTCCTACCCATGACAGAGGGGTGGAGGTAGATCACCTTCATGGTCACTTCCAGCCCATGGGATTCCAACCCGTCTGGGATTCTGTGAATGCTTCATGTTGGTCTAAGAGCATAAGCAAACTTAGGCTTTAATTTATCTCCAAAATCTGGATTTAGGTTGGTGATGCAGAATGTCTTGAAAGGAGGATCATTGAGATGAACACAATCCTGGAGCAAAAGGCTTATTCAGTAAGCACAATCTGAAGATAAGCAATGCTTCCTGATTGAGGAGGTTGTGCTTTCTAGTCTGTTAATTTAAAGATCAACAGTCTGTGACAGGGATGCTGAAGATGGCACCCAAGCAAATGTTGAATAGCATTTGGCAAGGCTACCCTGTTGTGACAGGGGAAGTAGCTGACAGAAACAGGGTCTTCTCATTACTGTGTGCTCCTGAGTTGAAGAGGTGGCCAGAGTGGGATTCTCATCTTGCACAACAACTTCCCTCTGCACCTCCTGGTTCCACTCTTTGTCTCTATGCTTAACACTGAGACTTGAAACACAAAATACAGTCTGGCACATGTCTTCTGAAGCAGAATAAGCATGTCCTAGTGGCAGGAACAGAACTATAAGCACAGCTTTTCCCCACCAGGCTTCTAAAGGGTTTCATATCTTTGGGAACTTCTTTAAAGGTAAGTTTTCCTACTGGTATGTACTGGGAGAGAAAATCAGTCTCTGATCTAACTGCTATTGCTATTTGAAAGCGATATATTTTTCTGGATGACACATTTGATGTCAGACTTCCCTATTGGAGCTTACCGGTACCTGAGGACCAAGCAATGAGCATGGATGTACTTCCCAATGACTAATTGGAATGCTGTCTCTCAACTATTAGTCATTGTTTTTCCTGCAGGCTAGACCTGTATTTATGTCGTGAGTGGCAAATGCTCTAATAAATTATGAATAGGCATGTAAATGTTTAAATCTGCGTGTTTGAATGAGAGGCAAAACTGGAAAAATAAGATAAATTCTTGATCTACTCTGATTTTCACAATACGACAGACTGTCAAGGTTAAAAGGACCTTCATGGATTTTTATTCACTTTTATATTATTTGCTTGATGTAAAATGTAGGTGGCAAAACAGGAGAGAATCATGGCAAGATGACAAATTACTATGACTTAATTGGTTTTAGAGAATATACAACTGAACATATACAATGCTATGATGTAAAATAAGAGTTTGCCAAAATATGCAGTTTGAGGACACATCTTCCATTTTTATGTTTTTGGCTTTTTGATGCTCATGCCTTGATACGACACAATTAGTCTCTGAATCATTATTGTGACACTGCTATAAAACATTACTCCTGTTTCTATTTATTTTACTGAAATCTTTCCTGTTGTGTAACAGACAACAATGGGCAGTTGTAACTGAAACAAACAGGTTTTTTTGTTTTTCTGTTCCAAAGCACTGATATGGTAAAAATAAACATATTCAGTATAGATTTCCTCGCAGAGTTATGAGAGAAATTGTTGGTTATGGAAGATGTCTATATATGAAAAAGTCCCATCTCTGCATGAAAATTACCTTCTGACTCTTTCTCTCAGGTTCATATACATGTAAGTCTTTAAGAATGTGGAAAAGGAGAATGTACAGGAAGACTTTTGGAGGACCTGAGAGAGATGGTAAGCCAAGATCTGCATTGCCTGGCTTTGGTGAGCAGGGGTATTTGAGCAGCACAACCCACCTCTACAGGTAGTTGTGTCCTCCCCTCAGAGACATTGCTGTGAGCTGGACCAGTTTGATAACTGCTTTTGGAAGATGATTTTCATGGCTGAAGATTTTTGTGCTTTAAAAAAGAACCACCAGCACAAGCCAAAACAATCCCAAAAATCCCCCAGGGAAATTTAGGTGCTGGTAAGCAATATGGCCATGGTTCTACTCCTAAAATGGCTTCTGCTGTCACCTTGTTGTAACTGGCCTGTGTTTTCAGAATTGGAAACCTGTTGTATTGAAACTATAAATTCGGTATGAAATTTTATCACCGAAGTAGTTAGAATGACATCCCTCTAGACAAGGGGGATGCTTTACCAAGGAGTTTAAATTACTTAATTTCTAAAATAAATAGTCATGTTGAACCAAAAGTGGTGGTGCTCCTGTTGCAGGAATACACTGCTGAAGCTGTGTCATGCTGCAAGGGTTAAGACTTTATGATTGTCTCATGTCTTTAAGTCTGACTCTGTCTTGTCTTTTTTTTTTTATTTTTTTTTTTTAAGATTGGAGGGTGTGAGTCTCAAGGTTTCTCTGCTTTTCTTTCCTTGGAGGCCTTTCACCTTCATATGTCAATTGCAGGTGCATTCTCTCCAAATAAGACAGTGAGGTAACTACAATTTTCTTCTTCTGTTATGAGCACTTTCTATTAAGCAATTGTGTTTTTCATTGAGAAGACTGATAGCTTAACATTTCCCCACTATGTTATTTAGTACTTGGACAAAGATTGGCCGTGATAGCACTTACTGTCTGTTTTCTTGGTAGGACCTTAACTAAAATGTAATTATGAACTGTCACTTGGGAAAGATGAATTCACACTGGGACTGGGGAAAAGGACTAGAGGATTGACATGAGGAATGAAGAACTCATAATAGGAGACAGAATGAGCTAGCTCAGGTGTCTGCTGTGTGGCATTTCCTTGTGCTCTGCAAGCTTGCTTTTAGATAAATTGGTTTCTGTCTCGCCAGTCTAGTCTCTCAGCAGAGTTCATATTTCTCAAAAATAAATATTTGTTTAAATGCCTGAAGCATATCGTACAGTGATAAATACGCTGCTACCTCTGGGAAAGCAGGAAAAGCCAGAAAAATCTGTCCGGGTTGGGTTTTCCACACTGGTGACTCCTCCATACCACACTTTCTGGCCATACTGGAAAAAAATTATTCTTGTGAAATGCAAAGCACTAGAAATAATCCTTACTGGATTGTTTTTGGCTGATGATGTTGAAAGCTTTATTATATTTCTCTGTAGTTGGTGAAATTTTGCTGCCAGCTTGCTCTTTGGGTTTGTGTGTTTCTCATTAATTTTCAAGGAGTTTAATACCATGGAATGCAAAGAGCAGGACTGGGACATTAGATTGAAAGAAAATAGTCATGAGAGGGAAAAAAAAGACTGTATTCAATAGAACCTAAAATACCGAGAAATATTTTTCCTGGTTTTGGTTTTCAATAGTTGATGACTTCCTTTGTCTATTCCCCTAACATTGTATAGGGTTTCTTGTTTAATTTATTTAATAGTAATAGTTTCAAAATCAACAAGAAATGAAGAAAAACAGCCCCAATCCCCAAGCTTGTGCCTCCTTGGCAGAGCAAGCTAAGTTACACATGTGCTTTCTGGAACTTGGGCAGGCTCTGTGTTCAGACCCTGAGCTGGAACTGATCTGTGTCCATTTATGTGGAAGTCTTGCTGTGAGTTCACTGGGCTTTGCTTCATGCTCTCTTTCTGTAATCAGTGGCTTATCAGTCAGAAATTTGAACCCTTGTGGGATTTTTTTTTTAAAGACTTCAGTTAGCTCATCCATTTGCTTTGTGTTTAGAAATCCAGCTGTGTTACCTCCTTAAGCCTCCAGTCCATATTTCGGCAGATTCACACATCTATGCAGTTAACATCACATGGACAGAACTACTTTCTTTGTAACAAAGCTGGCCTGAAGGTCTATAGTACCAGTAAGATAGAAAATATTAGTTAGCGTAGAGAAATTAAAATCTTCTTGAGATTTTATTGCCTTAATCTTGTAAAAATTTAGCTTGTCCATGTGGTTTTTAAGACTTGCAGCCAATTTAACACTCGTAATGACAGAAGACAAAGTGAATTTTGGTTTTTGTTCAGATAGAGGGTGACTTCTACTCCATGGGTAGAAGAACAGGCTCGTGTTTTTCAGTGTTGCAAACCACCTGGTTCTTTGTGGTCTGATTCTTTGTTTCACTTTTTAGATAGTATTCTGCTTTGGAAAAACTAGACAGAATACCATCCAGTCTGGTTCTTCCAGCAGGAATGCCCAGAAGGCCTTCTCCTAAATACAAGTATGTATAGATTGGTAAAAACTACTAAATAAAAAGATATGTTTCATGCAAAAATATGTGATGTTTGCATCAAGGAGGGCAAGATGATTACTTTCTCTAGGCTGTGGGAGAACACTAACATATGCCATACTTACATCCACTTAGATTGATGAATACCAGATGGAACTTATGCAGAATGTTTTCTGTAGTATGCATAAGTATTGCTGGCAGCTTTTCAGTTTTTGTTATAGCAAAAGACAATTGTACTTGCTTTACTGAGTTGAAGTAAATGCCTGCAGACCCTAAAATCTGTTTAGAAGCACTGGAGTTCTAGAAGTTTTCAGTGATCCTTCATTTATTGTTGAAGTATCAAGATTGTGGCTATCACTGCATACGAGTGCTTGGTACAGACAGTGTCTTCGTAGCCATTAGTGCAGATAAGTGGCTTTTTTCACATCTTTATTTTTTATTAATTTTTATTTTAATCTTAAGTGTTCATTCTGGTTTTCCTCGAATAACCAAAGATCTATGCTGAAATATTCATAAGTAGCCTTTCATGAATAACACTTGACTACTGAATTTCATTCTTCCATTTCTTTCCCCAGCGCTTTGTCCATCTTGTCCTTTTGCATCTTGCAGCTGCATTTAATTTGCATCAGTGGAATTGTGTCAATTGTGGCCTAAAACAATGAGCTGTGCAGTGCCAGCAGAGTCATCTTGTGTGTATTCTCCTGATATTGCATTTCTAACTGTGCTCACTTTCTAACTGTGCTTTGGTTAGAGTAGCAGTAAGAAATCTGGAGGTACCATACAGTGGTGGTGTATTGAAATACCCTCACGTGCAGCTGTTTTATCACTGCTTTTGATGGTCTTCTTCCTCAATGAGTTTGCTATCAAGGGGTTTAACTGAGTGTTATTTTGTGACTCCTAGTTTTTAAGTTAATGGTCAGCAGTTATTTCTCTTTTGTAACCTTAGCCTGGGATCTGGGCCTGGTTTGGGTGTGATTTCCATGTGGCTGTTATTTGTTTCCACCAGTCCCATTTGTGACTGATATAATTCAAGTAAGAACAGTTTGACATAATTTCAGGTGAGACTGGAAATAAATAATGGAAATTCATACTGAAAAACTGGCTGATAGACTAGCAATTGTTGCCTGCTTGTGCAAGGGCTCAAAAGAGACTGTGAACTGTTGGAAAATGCAGTCTTCCAGCAGAACTTGTGCTAAGTTAAGCAGACCATCTACAGGCCGCTGCACTTTGCTTCCCTGAGAATGCTTTGTGGGAAGGTGCTAAGGTGCAGCTGTGCCTGTATGCTTTGAAAGTACCGTGAGAAGTATGCTGGGAGTGAACTTGTGATTAACAAAGAATGAGGAGGAAAAACCCTGATTATGTGAGAACAAACTGCAGATACGTGTGTAACTATAATTAGTAACATCTGTAACGGTATATAAGTTTCTCGTTTGGTGAAATAAAATGGAGCTTACTCTATATCTCACATTGAGACTGCCGTGAGTTCCCTCTCGCCGCTTCGTCAAATGGTGACCCCGACGTGATACGGGGATACAGGTAGCAGGACTTAGGACCCTGCTCCGAGAAGCAACAACCATGGACACTGGCAGCAGAGTTTTACGACCCTGCCCCAGACAGCGGCGAGAACGGAGAGGTACCGGAGCAGCGCCAGTGAGCCAAGCTCATCGCCTCTGCCAGGGGGGAGGTGAGCCGAGGGCCTGGGCCGAAAAAGACCCGCTTCCATAAGGGCTTATAACCTCGGAAAAGCTGCACTGACCTTGGCGACCGCATAATAAGCAGAGACGCCCCAGCGGAGCGCTCGGACGGCGGCGACCACGTTACTTTAAACCCAGCTGGACCATAATGGAGACAGAGGTAGCCCAATTTTTATTGTTATGCTTTTTAGAAAAGCACGGACTCAGTAAAGGCACTCTATCACAGTTAGCTGGTCTAATAGTGGTGGGACAAGCCTATGGATTTTTTACAAATCCTGTTACAGTATTCGACGTAAAAGAGTGGTTAAATTATGGAGCTAGTTTACTTCTGGAAGGTGATAAAATTGCAAAAAAGCTTGGTAAACCATGGAGTAAAGTCATAGGCTGTTTACAACCACATGCAGCAGAGCGAGAACTTGCAAAGGTAGCAACACAAAAAATTGCAGCCGCAAAGAGCAGAGAAAAACCTGAGAGTTGCCGTTCTGTTTTTAACATGCAAAGAACTCCGGCAGCCGCGGCGCAGCCGGGGAAGCCCCCCCCACCAGGGGGGAGGGAGAATCGTAGCCCTCTATCGCTCCCAGCGCTACCAAGGGGAGGGTGCTCCGCGCCGCTGCCGGCAGCTGAAAATACAAGGTTACTTGATTGGATAAAAAAACTATTCTTGTGTCAATGTATCATAGAACTTAGCAACTTTACAACGAAAAACATCTTATCTGCTTTGTTTGAGAGTGCCACCGTTGAATTTTCGCCAGAACAACTGATTACGATGCTAGAGAGAGCTCAAATATCGCGGGTAAAGCGCCAAAGTAGCCAGAAATCACCCTGGTGTTATCAATGTGGCATTGAAAAACACATACGAAAAAATTGTAACGAGAAAGTTTGGTATTCCCGCTGCAACAGAGATACTCACAGCACAGAAGCTTGTAAAGACAAAAAAGACAAACAGAAAGCGACCGGTGGCCGCGCAGCTGCATCGGCCCTTGCCCTCCACCACACGCCGCCTGAATGCCACACAGAGAGACCTGTGGCGGGAGTTACTCCAACCGTAGTTTCCGGTCGAATGGCAACAAAAGCGGAAGTCGCAGAGGGTGCCCCGGTAGGCGGAGCCGCGAGCCATCCACGCCTCCTTCACTGCCCCAACTGTGACGTCTGGGGTGAGACCCTAAACTCTACTCCTCCCCAAGGATGAGGAAATGATTGACAGCTTCAGCAGCGAACCAGAACTAACCAACAGCGTTGCCAGCAGAAATAGCAGTCTGATACTTGAATCAGAGCGGCAGATGCAGATCTTTGAACACGTTCTCCAGCTATTCTCCCCAAAACCTCTAATTATTCGCTTCGCCGGATGAAACACCTATTACCAAGTGTCAGCACCTTCTACAAGCTAACACCAGCTGCATCCATGTTTTCAGAGTACCCTGTTAATTAGTGCAAACAAGGTATAGTTTGTACTTGTTTCCAGCGTCTTACTAATAAAAAAGCATTGTAACAATAAATTATCCTGATAAAAAATAACACCTTGATTGCTAAAGCCTTGAACAAAAGCTGAATTTTGCTAAAGTGTTGCTTAAGATAGCGTTTGTGTGTATGTATGAATACTGCAGGCCTGCTGAGAGTGTTGCTTGCTTTTCGAGTGTTTTAATGTGTAGATAAAACCTGTAACTGCTGAGAGTGTTGTTTGCTTTTCGAGTATTTTAATGTGTAAGATGAAACCTGTGACCGCTGAGAGTGTGGTTTTGATTTCTCGAGAGTTTTGATGTGTGGATGAAACCTCTAAGTAAAGTTCTACTGAATAGTTTAAGTTACCTGTTGAGTGCCTTTGGTTAAGTATAGATCCTGTTAAAGTGAAGTAGTATTGAATTTAAATTTTATTAAGTTTTAAGTTCTGTTAAGGTTTAAATTCTATTAGGTAATGTTAAGTGATGTTAAGTTTAAATTCTGTTAAGTTTTAAATTCTGTTAAAGTTAAGTTGTTAAAGTGATATCAACTTTAAATTCCATTATAGTTAAGTCCTATTTGTTAGTTTTAAATCAAATTTATTAAGATCAAGCTTTATTCATTTTCAGTGATATTGATTTTAAGTTTTAAATTTGTTAGTTTATATTGTTGTTCACAAAGCCTTTGCAGTTTTATCTTCCTTAGGTAAAGTCAAATGATAACGTCCACTGTTTTTAAATATTTCATCTCACCTTATATAGCTATCTACAAAAATAGTAACATGTTAAGACACTCTCCTTATTGATATTAATCAAAGCTTGTTGTTTTAAGAAAACCCTCCTACTTAGGGCCTAAGCTCTGGCCAAGCCTTGGTCCTAACTAGCTGAGAAACATGCCATGAGTGTTCTGCACCAAAATTGATCAAGTAATTTTAACTTGCCAAATTGAGTTTACAAAAACTAAATCTTCTTCCAGGTAAACTTGGAGTCCTTACCCGGGAAAAGTTCTCCAAGCTTTGCCTGAGAAGTGAATGTTTTCAACAATGGCAGTTCCTGAACCGTGGCGACATAACTAAATAACTAGTGATATTTCCTTAATAAATTTATAATAATTGTAGAAATAAAATAGCAAAACAAATTAATCTGATAACAGACAACATCTGTTCTCACAAACAAAACGGGGGAACTGTTGGAAAATGCAGTTTTCCAGCAGAACTTGTGCTAAGTTAAGCAGACCATCTACAGGCCGCAGCACTTTGCTTCCCTGAGAATGCTTTGTGGGAAGATGCTAAGAAGGTGCAGCTGTGCCTGTATGCTTTGAAAGTACAGTGAGAAGTATGCTGGGAGTGAACTTGTGATTAACAAAGAATGAGGAGGAAAAACCCTGATTATGTGAGAACAAACTGCAGATACGTGTATAACTATAATTAGTAACATCTATAACAGTATATAAGTTTCTCGTTTGGTGAAATAAAATGGAGCTTACTCTATATCTCACATTGAGACTGCCGTGAGTTC
Organism: Lichenostomus cassidix; assembly: GCF_008360975.1. Lineage (NCBI taxonomy): Eukaryota > Metazoa > Chordata > Aves > Passeriformes > Meliphagidae > Lichenostomus > Lichenostomus cassidix. Next base: position 548,632 of record NC_139499.1, read on the forward strand.
CCTCTCGCCGCTTCGTCAGTGAACCATGTGGTGGTTTAGGGAAAAAGAGTTCTGCAGTCCATTTCCTTTGGGAAAAAGGAGTGGAATTATTAATGGCTGCAAAGACTTATCCTGTCTAGGGATCTGCAAATTGTCTCCAGTTGCTGAGAGCAGCCCAGTCTCCCAAGGCAGTGGAGTGTGTATTACCTCCCACAGTCAGCAAATCCAGCTAGTTATCATTCCTTTGCCATGGAAGAGCTGAGCTGCTGCTGACCAAGGAGGCTGCACAAAAACAGAGTGTCCAAGTCAAGAAAAGGGTTGAGAAAGCTTGTTTTCACATGTTTGAGAAGCACAATGAAATTACTTTCTCCCAAGATGCCCAGAGAAATAAGATAATAATTTAGTATAATAGTTGCAGCTGGCTGTGTACTTTTCAGTGACTTTTTTTATGTTGGACAATGCTGGCTTCTCAAAATGAGAAAAATATTTTCTTGAAATGTATTTGCTTTTTTAAAACTTACAAGCAGTGTTCCTAGTATGAGCCTTCTGAACATGAGAGAGGTACACCCTGTAACTGTTCAAAAGCCTGGTTGTTAGAGCACTCATCCGATATGGAAGATGGACTGCCTCAAGTCCTTGCTTTACTTCATTGTAATGGTCCTTAAACCGAGCTGGAGATGACAGCTGGATCGACACAGAGACTGCAGTGCTTGCAATGACTGACAAGGTTACTGTGTGTGGCATGCCCCTGCTCCTCACAGACAAGTGTAGTTGAGCCACTCCCACATGTGTCATATGAGTGCTGCATTTTGCAAGGAAATCAATGATGGTGATAAATGCCCCATTACTACTTCATTAGCCACTCAAAGCTATGCAGCCCCTGATCATCACTTCCAGCACTCTGTGATTAAGACTCACCAAAGCTGGGTTCTGGACTGAGTTCTGCAGTGATGAAGTTCTGCAGTTTGTCTGCCCTGTGCTGTGCCCCTGCTTTGCAGTGGTCTGGGATCATGTGAAATAAGGCAAGCAAAGGAAGTTCGAACAGCTTCATGTCCTCATCAGGCCTTTAGAAGGCCTTTAGTTCAGACATGAACTAGGATGATCTGATATTTCAAATCTGTCCCAGACAGATATCAAAAGCCTGCTGCGTGGTCTGGGTTTGTTGTGTTGCAAGCAGTTTTGGTTGCTAATAGCCTGCTGGGCAGCTGGGAGGCCAGACTGATTCTAACCTGTCTTGTGTATAAAAATTACTTCCACTCACATTGTCTCCAGCTCTGTATGGTGCTGACTCTGTGTGTCCCTCTCTTGACAGCAGTAGCATGCAAAACTCAGGTGTTGGCTAACCTATGTTAGAGGGAGTGGTTGGGGGTAGTAAGTCATGAGTGTAGAAGACATGTAGTTTAGTTCATGTGCTGTATTTAGAGAATGGAGGCATCCCAGAGGATTTGTTATGTCTCAGATACTGGAGGGAGTGACTGCCAGTATCTGTGTGAGCTGTGCCTGCTGCACTGATCTGCTGGTCAGGGTGAGCCCTCTGATGCCAGCACAATGAACGTGATGTACATGCATGAGGCTGGGAGAGTGGATTGCAGTAGTTCCTCTGTGTTCTGTTTGTGCAGGAAGAGAAAATTCCCTGGTTGCCTCTCTTTCCCATGATATAGATGCACACAGAGTGTGCTTGAATGGGAAAGAGGAGAGGGAGTGCTGAGGAACAGGGGTGCTGAGGAACAGGGGTGGCAGACCAAGCAGTAGAAGTTGTAAGTAGAAAGCTGTTCATGTCATTCAGGGCAACAGGATTGCAGGGGATTTATAATTTGATTTCCCAGCGTCTAGCTAGCAATGTCTGTTTTCTGTGCTCTTTTTGGGGAAACCTCTGTTCTATTGTTCTCCACTGTCGGGTTTATAGGGTGCCAGGGAGAATGGGGAAGTAAATGGAGTCATCACATTCTAACTGATTACAAGGGAGGCAGAGATAAACCTCCACTGGGCAGGAATGTCTCTCTAACTTAAATATCTTAAAATAATAGTACAGGTAATGTGCAGTAAAACAACCATCCATCTTCTTTTTCGATAGACATTTTAAGTTGTAAAATTACTGAAATCGAATTATAGTTGGATTTATGCTTATCTTTCTCACTGCACTAGCAGAGCAGGTTAGGGATTTATTTGTATTTTTCTGGATGAGGGATTTTTCCAGAGCACACTTGAAGACTGAGTGCTTTAGAAAATCCTTTTCTGTGAGATTTAGGAAAAAGGAAGAATTAATGGAACTGGTACTAGAAAGATGAGAAAAATATTGGTAAAATGGTAAAAAGAATCTTGAGAAAATTGATTTTTTTCATTTTAAACATAATTACATGAAGTGTGTAATTATGTAAAGGCTGTGCTGCTGCTGAAGGGACGAAGTATTGTGCTCAATGTGATGGGTGCGGGGGAAGGGGCAGTGCAGGCAGTGCATCCCCGGCTGAGGGCGCTCTGGCTCCACCGCACTACTCCCGTGGCAGGAAATCACTTTTCTGACGTGGCTGTTAGGCGCTTTCCGCAGAACAACATCCATCATCAGGGTCGGCCCCACAGGGATCCGTCGCTTGGGACTCCTGGGCAAGAGTTGCAGTGATGGGGAAAGAAAACTGCTTCCTGCTCCACACAGTGAGAGTCACAGTGAAGAATGGCCGGTGCTGCAGTGTTAGTTCTTAGGGGGAATTTGGGGTACTCTTACCCTTTTGAGTGCTCTGTACTGCTGTGCTGTACACATACAATCTGCTCCAATACATGGAGAGGGAAAGTGTCCTGTAAAACTGTTAGGTACTCTTCCTTTTGCCTGTGTAAGCCTCAGTGTGTTGCATCCAAGTCACATATTGAATACCACAGACACAAATAACTGTCAGGAGATGATCATGGTACAGTGATGGGAAGTAGCACGTGTTGTCAAAGAGCATGAGTAGATGCATTAAAAAAAAATACACGGTACCTTTTCTTTGAGCATCATAGAGCACTGCAGTTCCTACTGAGGCTTGATAATCAAAAGCACCCAAAACAATTAGAAACCCAAACTCCTGGACTTTGTTCAGGGGGAGCTCTTAGCATTTATTCCTAAGATACTGAATGAATGCCTTACAGCAGCTTAGCAGGCAACTCCTCAGCCAGACTTCAACACCTGACCATCGGTGTGAGCCTGGTTGGTAAATGTAAAGGGTTTAGCTACCATCATGTGTCATGATATTGTAGTAGATAGTGTTTTCTTCAGTGGTTTGTAAGTCCTGCAATGGCATACAGTAATTGCCATCATATTGCTTTTAGCACAGCAATGTGAAGAGCTACATAAGTGAGTAAAGTCTTAAATGATTGGTTTTACTTGATTTGTACAAGCAAGAGAGGCCCAGTGATGTGTGACTTTTTTTTGGGTGTGATTCTAAAGGACAGAGCAATGATAGAGGACGTAGGTAACTAAGGATATTGTAGGCTCCCTGTACTTGGGTAACTCAGTGGTAACTTAAATTTTCCAGCTAAGCTTTTTGCATCCCTGCTGGATTCCTTTAATTGTGTTTAAGGGTTAATCTGTGAGCAGTCAGTGCTTTTTTAAAGTATCTCAACCACAGCTGACTGTAAAGGCTCAAGTAGTACTCAGATTTTAAGAAGGCTGTAGTTTAACTGTTGCAAAATGAGTTTTTTTTTCTCTTATTTGAAACAAATTAGCACTGTACCCTCAGTTAACTATGCTGTCAGATGGCCTTGTCCAGATGGGTTTTCTTTGCTGGGGGAAAGGCTGACAAAGGGTGATGTTTGAATGCTTAGCTGCTTGGTTTATCAGCTGAGGGGTAACCTTGCTGTCAAGAGTGCATCTGTCACCTGTGGTGGTGAGTTCAGGACTCGGAAGAAAGACGTTTCCTTCAGGGAGGTTTTCCTCAGTTACAGTGTAGCCGTGTGAAATTTTGGGGGTGCTATGGTAACAAAGAAGCATCACATGCAGTTTCCTCTGGTTTTCTTTCTAACTGCTGAAGTCTATCATCTTTTTGCTTTCTTCACTTTGATTTAGAATTTTCACTATTTCAGTTGTTTGGCTTATTGAAAACATATAGATAGGATGGCACTGAGAGTGCACACACTTGTCAGCTGATAGCGACAGGCAATAAGTCATGCTGGGGACAGATCCAGGGAGAGCTGAAGGAAATTTGCATTGGGGTGGCAAAAGACAGGGTGAAGGTGGAGTTCTACCTTGACCCTGTGCACTGAGGTCACGGGTACATTTAGTGATGCAGCTGCTTGCAAGTTCTTTACAAATAATTGCTTCTGTCCCTGACATGATACACATTTTCAGACAGATGAAACTGTAAAGACACTTATTTAATAAACGTTTAATTCACTTCTTCTGACTCCAATGGGTTATGCTCGTCCTCTCTTCAGAGCTTTCTAGCAGCATTATGTATCCAAGCTATGAAAATGTATGAAATACTACAAGAGGTATCTCTAATAGTTGTGACAGAACACAGAAGTTTATTTCAGCTTTGATAAGCAACTGAAGATGTGGGTGCTACTCAGATCAGATGTTACTGAAGATGTTACTCAGATTTACAGGATATTAGTTGTTTTGATGCAGAAATTGAATCCTCACAGAGTTGTAATTTTTTGCCAAATGATCCTGAGTTTCCCCCTTGCTGGGCTACAGAAAGCAAGACATGAGCAATTTTTCCCCCTTCTGCTGCTCTAGTCCTAAACAGGATATGGAAGTGAAAACTGGAAATCCAAAAGCAAATGGAGAAAAAAAATATTACTCAAAAGTCAAAGATCTTGTAGAAGATTCTAAAAGCATAGGTACAAAATACACTTACTGGGCTTTTAAAAATTCAAGAGTGGTTTGTTCTACTTAATTCATGTGGTAGGTACAATTTTCAGACAAGTCACTTTTTGAACTGCCACAAGAATGCACTCCAACGACTTAATTTTGTAGAATACAGGAATAAGAATTAACACGCTGAAGCTCATGGGAAGTCTGTGATCTCACCAAATCACACATGCCAAAGCGAGCTTTCAGCATCATCCCTAGAGCGTCACTGGCAGTGAGATGGCAAAAAAAGGGCGGGTAAAGCCATTACTCTTCTGTAGAACTGCAGAGAAAATTGTCCCCTTCCATCCAACTGGGCATACCTCAGCCACCCCTGGGCTGGACACAGAACTGAGGCAGTGTGGGGAGTGGGCAGCCAGAGCATAGGCAGCAGCAGTGAACCCTGCTGTCCCAGGTGTTGGTGTGACCAAAGCAGTGAACCATTCAATTTGTCCCAGGTGTCAGTGCTGACATGTGGATGAATGTGTGCTGCTCTGCTCCTGCCTGGCACCCATCCCTGCTCATGGAAATGCAGGCACAGGTTTGAAGAGGGGCCTTGCAGGCTCACTGCTCATCTTGCTGGCCTCCACACTGCCACAGCTATTCTGTTGGGCTTTTTTTTTTTTTTTTGTTTTCTATTTTTTGTTTGGTCTTTTTTTTTCTTTTTTCCTGGTTCTTACCATGGCTATTGGTCCATAAGAAATGATTTTATTTCTCTGCAGCTTGGGTTAATCTGCAAAATGTGGATAAGTGTGTTGACTTTGTAAGGTAGTTTGGGTGCTAGAAACTGCAGGTGATGAACAACAGCAGGTACTGCAGCTTTCTGTTTGGTGTGTTCTTGGCCCAAGTCTAATATGCAGGACTTTTCCCTTGAGGGCTTGAATGACAGGAAGAAAGGGGGGAAGTTGCTGCTTCATGGTGACTTGTGACTTCTACATAAAACATTTTCTCAGAACTAATTAAAACTTTGAGAACTTAAATGAATCAGTGCTGTGTAACTAACAGCTTATGTTAAAGGCTTTGAACAAATATCCACAATGCATCAGTAAACATGCAAATTACTTTTTCATGTTGGGATGTGTCTCACTGCAATGCTGTGCATTGATAAAAAGTTCCTCTGTGATTGTATTTTCCATAGTTTGAAGTTTATTGGTTTTTCTAACCTCTGTTTCAGACCTTTTAAGATAAGGAGAAATAGTCTTTAAAATGACTTACCAAGCAAAATTCGCTGTGCTTCAGCAATAACTAGCGAAGTGTCTAAATTAAGGACTGAAACAAAACGGAGACTGGTTACTGTTCAATCATGACAGTTCACTTTAGTAATCTCCTTTAAAGGGGATTATTGCAGCTGTAAAGTATTTTCCCATGGTTGTGAAGACAGTTGTAGAGAAGATTCATGACTTGCAAAACTTTTGTTAGGTATAGTTCACTCCTGAATTATTTAACTGATGCTGAAAAACAAACCTCAGTTTGGAGAGGGAAAGGGAGGGGTGTGGATTGAATGGATTGAATCCAGTAATGAAGATAATTAGAAGCATGGGATTCTTTTTCAGTTAGTTTTTCATATGCAATAACCCTCTCTTGCTTGAACTGTTTCTGACACTCCTAGGCTTTTTGGATCACTTCTTACCTTTCGTCTGTGCATAGTACAACCGATCAAGCAATACGGTTCTGCCTTTGACTAGTTGCGAGAATGTTAAAGCTCTGCAACTGCTGCCTGATAGATGCTTTTGGCAGAGAACTTTTCACTCTCTGTGGACTTCTGTAGCTTTTCAAGAATCTGTTTGTGTTTGTAACCACTTACCAATTCTTTAACCTTGGTGCTTTTTAGGTAGCTGGGTGTAAGAGCGCAGGTCAAGAATGACACATCCGCTAGCACAAAATCTCTACTTTGAGCTGGCCTCTTTTCCTCAGTGACATTAACGCTGCACATCTTTCTGTGATGGCTGAAATCTTTGTTGGGATTTTCAAACTGACTCAGACTGTCAAAACAAAAATTGTGTGCCACCAGACAATCCACATTTCCTAACCTACGAGTGTCACCCTGGTAATGGACTTGGGTGTGTTTTAGTCTTGGCCCTTTCAAACCTGGTGTACTTGAGTGTGAGCTTTTGGAAGCTGGTGACTTGTGCAGTGCTGTTAAAGAACAAGCTGACCATATTGGATTTATTTGTTAGGCCCATGTTGCAGCCCAGAAAAAAACAGGACATTATTAATGCAATCGTACATTATGAACACTGATCCTTGAATTATGTTTTGTGCAGACCAAATCACTTTCCAGGTCAGCATTTGCTGCTTTCACAGTGTGGTGTTTATGTACTGGAAGTAAATAAAAGAATACCAATACTGTTGCAGGGAGAGTGAATGATATTCCAGATGATTGCAGTGAGGAACATTTATCCCAGTATGTAGTAATACTGGCACAACTGAGGGAAAGAGCAGAAAACTGCAGCATTTTAATGAGGACAAGAAGGGAGAGGTGGAGTGGAGCAGGATCTTCTTGTGCTGACTTTGACACCAAGGAATATACATTGTGCAACTGTGCTCTGCAAATTAAATGTTCTGCTTTCATGCCCTTCTTATTCTGCATGCCTTAATTAAAAGCCCATTTCCTTTGATTCATGAACTCAAAACTGGGTAATGGTGTTAAACAAACAAACATCTGACTAAAATTCTGTCTACCAGATTAATTTTGTAGTAGTTTAGTGAATAATGGCATATCATTAAGGGCGGATAGTGTAATTAAAACCAAGTCAGACTTCATCAATGGAAGTGGCTGTCTTTCTGGGATATTGCAAATTTCAGCTTGCATTTCAAGAAAAAGGAAAGAAGGTGTGTTTTTCATCACAAATTATATAAGTTTTGCCATTATACAGCCTCAAAATGTGCATTCATTTCCCAACTACTTGAAAAACAAAAAATTAACATGGAATGACCATACTTCTGAGTAGTGAGGCAGAAGAGCTGAAAAATATTCATATGCTTCAAAAGTTGATTATGAATGAGCTCTTTGTCCAGGCCTACTTTCAAGAATATAAACAGTATCATACTTAGGATAAAAAGATCAGTGGCTGATGTAAACTAAATTCAGCTAATTAGCCCAAGATGATAGCATTTAACTTCTCAGCTGTTTTCTGATAGCTTGGTTGCTCTCCATTTCCCTGACTAGTGCCAGACGTTGCAGCCAGTGTTGAAGCAGAGCTCTCAGGGCATGCACAGCCTCTTTGGCTGTGTGTTCTAGGCTTTGTAGGTTAGTGTGGCACATGGGGGTCATTTGCTGGTGGTGTTGGCTTGTTTGCTTCATGGTCCCTGCTTTTTAGTTCTCATGAAGAGGAATCCTCAGAGTGAGTCTCATAACAAATTTTTGTGAAGAAACAGGTTTCTCCCAAACAGGCCGGAGATTAGGAAAGGAAACTTTGTGGCACTTATGCAGAACACTTTGTATTAAACTATATTTGATGCATTCAGCTTTGGGATTCCCAGCGAAGAACACTGACCTGTTGCAGCAAGTCCAGAGGAGGCCACCAAGTCAGTTAGAGAGCTGGAGCAGTTCCCCTATAAGGAAAGGCAGAGCTTGTTCAGCTAAGGCTTTGGGATGACCTAATTGCAGCCTTACAGTTACCTGAAGGTTTACATTAAGATATCAGGAATAAACTCTTCCCTGTGAGGATGGGGAGGCCCTGGCACAGGTTGCCCAGAGGAGCTGTGGCTGCCCCATCTCTGGAAGTGCCCAAGGCCAGGTTGGATGGGGTTTGGAGCAACCTGGGATAGAGGACTATTCCCTGCCAAGTCCTATGGCAGGGACTTGGAACTATTTAATCTTTAATGTCCCAAATCATTCTGGGATTTTGTATTTTGGAAGGACTCCTTATTTTAGGTTAGGGCTTGTGCTTTAAAATAAGAAATATGCTGTGCTGGACACTGCATGATTTAATCATATTCCTTTCAGTGTTAAGTGGTGGAAAGTGAGCTTGTGTATAGAAATGGCTATGGCTTTCTTCTAGGTGTGTGGAAGCTCGACAAGTTGGCTTTTGTGCAGGAAATGGTACTAGAAAATGTTCTTTGTTTTACAGAGAATTTTCTTAATTTCCTTTGTTTTGAAACAGATTTTGTACTTAATTTTAATGAATTTAGCTGGTGAGTCCAGGTAAAATGAGGCATTGTAGAGCATCTACGCAGAAAAACATTGCTCAAAGAGTGATTGAATGCTTTAAGAATTACATTGTACTAGACTCTTGTCTTGGTTTGAAAGACAGGTGTCTGCCAAGAGAGGTTGAACCCTCCCTTAGGACAGAGAATGTGATTTTCCCCCTCTCTCCGATTTATTTAATTTTGAAAATCAAGGGCTTTCAGGCAAAGGTATGGGAAAAGGAATATCAGTTCTTTACTAGTATCTATAAACAAGCAATAACAATAATAGCAACCACAACTAGAACCAGAAACCAATAGCAGATGACTTGCGAGCTGCCAAGCCTTTTCCCGTGTGGTGTAATCACAGTTGCAAGCAGCAGGGGCGCTGTTGAGCTCCTGGCTGGGGAGGGCAGATGCGATGACTCCTGAGCGACTGCAGGTGGCGCTGTGGCGCAGGGTCAGGTCAGCCTCACGCAGCTGGTAATGGTGGACAGGCTGAAAAAGCAGGCAGGGCAGCTCGGAGCGGCAAAAAAGCAGGGCAGCAGGGGCAGGAGCTGGCTCTCCCCAGCTAGCTACTGAGGTAGCAAGGATTTCTGCAGTCACAGCAGATGCCGTGGTCTCATGTGGCAGAGGGCGGGGGCAGGCAGCAGAGGCAGCCGGACTCTCTCGGCAGCTGCTGCGAGGAAACGCAGCCCTGGGAAACACGCCCTTCCCAGTGGGAAAAAAGGTTGAATCAAAGCTCACCCAGCCAGGAGAAGAAAAAAACAGGGCACGGTTGGATTTCCTCTGGTCACAGCCGAAAAGCAAAGAGCAGCCTCTCCTCTCAGCGTCCGAACCACGAGAGAGAGCGTTCCAATGCCCAGCTCGTCTCTTACCCTGCCCTGCCCAAGCACACCTTTTGTCTTTTACAAAAGACTTGATGGCTCTAAACACCCAACTATTTGTTGCTTAGTAACAGTGATGGAGAAAAATTCCAGGCCTTCCCTAAACTCCGACAACTCTTTATTTCCTTTTAGCTTTTAGAATCAAGCTATTGGTTCTTCCTATAGCTTAAAAATCTACTTGTTGGTAACAAAAACCGACTTAATCACTTGATTCCAACAACTGAGTCCTGACACAGGCATTACAGAGAGCCAAACTTGTGAATAAGCTTGCCAATGCTGATATTGGTGCCTTGGTTTCTGCAACAACTGGATCATGATTATGAAGGAATCTCCCATTACCAGTCTGAAAGACATCCAGTGTGAGATTTAGCCAAAGGCTCTCCCTCTGTTCTGCCAGGAGCCATTGCACAAAGAATACTGGCCTCAATTTTCAGGCCCAAACATAAGGTACATTCACCCACCTCATGCAACAAGATGTAGCACACCTTTGATTAGCCTTTGATATTTTACCAGGTAAGGCTGCTCACATCTGTCATGGTACCCTATGCAAAGTGCTATTCCAGAAACAGAACTTCTACGCTTCAATATGTGTGTAGACTGCTAAACTTCTCATGATTGTCAGTTCCCAGCTTCTTTCCCTTGCATTACACCAGCCAACTGGAACTCTGATAAAGGAGTTATGTGCAGTGATGACAAGAATTGATTTCCAATTTCCTGTAGAATGACTCTATCATTGCTTGTGACTCAGGCAATTTAGTTTATATTACAGTGCTGGCTGGGGGCTATAGATCACCCTGACAGTCATCTAGTCACAGAGCATGCTGATTTTGACAAGATATTGAAAGGGATTTTACAAGATTTTCCTTTGTGATACAACTCAAAGTGCCATTTTCTATTGTTGGATTGTGTAAAGAGATTTTGTGTGAGGTAGGATAGAAATATCAGGCTCAGTTTGTTGAATTTGCCCTTAATCTTTGTGCTTGAACGCCTGTGGAAAAACTGAACATTTTTCTTGTCTTGGATCTGGTTTAGAACATGTAGTGTCTGTATTAAGTCAGACAGAACTCTCATGGGTCTTTTCTGGAGTGGAAGTAACAGCTGCTTAGGGCAAGAGTGTAAGAAAGACAGGTAGGAGTGGTCCATTCCTGGCTGTGCCCTGGAAGATACTGCCATTGGTGATCTGGAACTTTACTGGGTTGGGTGAGCAAACAGAAATAGAGGCTATCACTGCCCTCATTCAAGTTTGCTTTTGCTAAATGATGATCTGGTTTGCTCTGTCAGTGCGTAAAGCTGTAGCACTCTGCTCTGTAGTGACCCTAATCATCTTTTGACACTGGTGACCTGTATATGTTCGTGGAGCTGGTGGGAGCATGATGTGTGGTTGCTGCTGCTGCAAATACTGCTCTTGTTCAACTGTGTCACTGCTAACTTGAGCACAAGGCTCTGTGACAGCTGAGGAGGGCACTGAGGGGTAGTGAGTGATTTGGGTTTCTCTGACATTCAGTTAAAAAAAGCCAGGAATGGACTTGAGCTGGGAAAGTCTTCTAGGTTCCCAGATATGGCTGAAGTGCAGGATGTGATGGCAGCAGCTGTGTGCTATTTAATGGGAATGGAACTTAATGCAGCCTGTACTTTGTGTGTGCTCCCACAAAACTCATGGATGTAGAGGTACCAGTATTTTAATAATCATCCATTCCAGATAAAGAGAGATATTTTGGAGCAGTTTGTGCTTGTTCACATGAAGCAGCTCATTTTGCAGGAGGTGCTCTGCTGAGCAAGTACATTTTCATGAGGTCATGGGCATTTGTGTTCCTCATCACCATAATATTTAATTGCTTTGCCCTTCATCCTCATGTATGGGAGATGCTTACATTATCCAGTTGTTGGCAAATGGAAAATAGAGAGCAAGAACTGTAAAGGTAGGTAGTCACCAGAAGATGCAGAGAATTCTTCAGAAGCTGAAAAGCCTCTCTCCCTATTTTTTTGCATCTTTGTTTGGATATCTCAAAGTGTGAAAGGCCTCCTATTTCAGTTAAGCCTTAAGTATTTTTGAGAATAGGTCCATGTGTTTTCTTTAACTTTATGAAAGACCTGGTGAGTCAGGGAATTAAGCAAGGAGTTCCTAATACTCTGATTTGCCTCCTTGGTTTAAGTGGAGCAGATATAGCCATTGCTTGTCGATTTTGTCAAAATTCTATCTTGCAAAATGAATGAAAGGGTAAAATTAGAATTCAGACCTGAACAACCATATACAAAATAGGGCACTGGAATGCTTAGCACATGAAATCCTTAAAAGTATGAGTCAGACACCACTGTCCTCCTCTAACGTGACTTCCTTAAATTAAACTATTTCTCTTTCTGTCTTTAAATGAAAGTTTAGGGTTTAATTTGCTTCAGTTTGTCAGGCAGGATGAAAACTGATGAGACCAAGCAGAAAGTATTGCATTTTTAATTGGATTTTTAAATTCAGCATTTATAGGAAAATGACAATTACAAAAGTAAACCGTACCATCCTTCATGTTAAGCTTGGAAACAATTTTTTTTTCAAAGTATTCTTGAGGGCAAAGATGAAGACTAGGTAGAAGGGGGATAGTGATTACACATGGATTCTGTGTATTTACAAAGTACCCATCATCATGGGGCTCAGACACTGATAACAAGCAACACATTAATTTCATTTTGGTTTTAGAGCTTCCACCTTGTTGAGAAGTCTCCTGTGAGGAACTCTGGGTGGAAACTCCTTTTGCTATTTTCAGTATCATAGTTTAATTCCATTACAGAAACTATTGAAGTGCTGCCTGGATTTAGATGAGCTCTGTGGGAACCTGAAAGATTGAGTTCTGCAATTGGCTTCACATTTTTTGTCTCAGTTATGTCATGTGCCTTATTTGGGTTGTAACAAGTGAAACAGACTTATGCAAGGAAGATGGTTCTGAGAAGATTTAATAGGAAGGAAATCAGACTCCTTACAAGTAGATTGAGCTAATCCATGCAAAGATGAAAAAGAAAACTTTGAAAAGTGGTGAGAAATGTTTGGAGGAGTGATGAATGCCCAAGTGTTAAAAGTATGTTTAATAATAATGGAGAAAATATAAATTGTTCTCTTTAGGTTGTTTCACTGAGAATGGATAATTTCTTTTTTTTGTCTGAAGCAATCAGTGTTTCATGAATTTTTCACTCTGAAATCTTCTGAGCAGGTAAGTACATTTCCTTTTTCTGTTACTCTGTCAGTACAATGGTAGTTTGATGAAAAGTAGTAGTATGGCTTTTAAGGTTTCTAATTATTTCTAGGATTCTCAGCCTTTATTAATTTCAAAGCATTTGTTTGGATTGTTAGAAAAGTATTTAAGATTTCTGCTTTTGGAAGTAGTGATTATGCCTTGCAAATTGTGTCCTTGATTTGTGGAATGGCCTGCTGAGGTGGCAAGGGCTATGTGTTGTCTCATCGTTTTGGAAACCTGGGGAAATTTTTTTGGCTATTATGGTATTTTAAACTCTGGGAAATTTAAAATGTAGCTTTCTGTGTATTTGTCCAATTCTACAGTAAAAGCAAGTTTGACTTTTAGCTCACTTCTTATTGCAGAACAATCCATATTTGGCAGCTTAGCCTGGAAGTAAATGGCCAAAAAAAAAAAATTCCGAAACTGCTGTCTGCCGCTAGAGCAGAGTATAAGCTAAACCCCTTGGTTATATGTTTTGAAGGGCTCAAGGAACAGTGGTACTTACACAATAATTAGTGTATCACAACATACTTATTTTTCTACATAATGCAATGACATATTTTCCCCCCTGCCTTAGTAATTAATTAATGTTTGGAAAATATTTAAGAAATTTAAAGCTCCCAGTAAGCGGTAAGTGATATTAACTGTAATTACCAAGTAGATTATTTCTTAGCTTTCACATGGTTCTGTTCCCTCTGGTTAAACACCAAGGGATATTTCCCTTCAGGGTAGCTCCATAAGTCCTGTTATCTTTACATGGCTGAGATAATAGACTTTGTGCTTGTTTTGTCAGTGGGAGGAGGAGCCAACTACAGTGTTTGCGTTTTTCAGGGATTGCTCAGGTGTGTTTTAATTATGGTGAGGTAAAAATACCTTGTCTGCAAAACAGTCCAGATTGTTGAAACAATATCCCAGCTGGGTCTCTAACCTAATTGATCACCTCACCTGCACTCCTGCAGATTGCTGTCTGGACCTGTGCAAACAGTGTTTCAGCTCAGCTGTCCCCAAAATATATTTTTTGTCACCTCCATTTTCTTCTGCTTCATCCCCTGTATATGACTGAACCCCTGACAGTGTGGCTCCTGTTGTGCTGCATTAATGGCTTCAGAGGACTGAATGTGACAATATAATGGCTCTGTTCATACCTGCCAGGTACGAGCTGCATTAAACAGTGCATGTGAGGCATTTTTAGCCTGTGATCGAAGGTATTGGGGAAGGTATACCCCAGGGATCTTATTTAATTCCTGTAAAAAGTACTTCAACAGACAAATGAAGAATTGTTGAGAGGACAGCATGGTGGGGGAGGTGTCCTCACTTGTGGTTATTATGTCTTTAGCATCATTGCATCACAGAGATGAACTAAGATATTCACACTACTGGACTGCTGCAATAGATGATTCAAGCCCTTCAGGAAGGTCAAGCTGCGGGTGGCAGTAGAGTTTGCCCTTTGTGTGGGAGAGCAACAGGGATGCCTGGAGCTCTGCCTTGAGGTGGGTGATGAGCCACAGGAGAGTTTCAGGTCGATTACCAGTAGGACCAGTACTACCAGTATTGTGGTGGTTGTTTGCCATGGACTCCCTGATTTGGAAGACGGTCAGGTGGTGTTCAGACAACCGGAAGAAGCCTTGTGTTTGCAGGCTCCTCTCCTCATGGGAAACTTTGCCCACCCCAGTATCTGCTTCATCCCAACAAGACACAAGCAATCAAGTGGTTTCTCAAGTGTATTTTTGAAAAAGTCCCCAGCAAAGTGTCTATGGGCTGACAAGGGGAGCTGCTCTTCTCCTCATGCTTGCAAACAAGGAAGAGCTGTTTGGGTATGTGAGTCTGGGGAGGTGATCTCAGGGACAGCAAGGTTGAGATGGTGGAGTTCAGAATCCCCAGGGAAAGAAACAAGGCAAATTGTAGGATTGCAACTGCAGGTTCCAGAAGAGCAGACTTTCACCTCTTTGTGGACCTACTTGATTAATATTTAAGGATTATCTTCTCTAAGCTCAGGAGTGGTCAACTAGCTGATCAGAAAATTGAGTGCAGGTGGCAGGAGGTCTGCATGGAGGAACATGAAGCTCCTGACCAAATAAAAACATTAAAAGCATACAGGATGTGGAAGCAGAGTCAGGTGATACTGAGGCAATGCTGGTTTCACATTGTTGGCAATGACAAGGATGGTGGGGACTTAGCACTTTTGGAGCATGTACAAATTTGGGAGAAATGGTTGATTCATCACATGGTTGCATTGCTGTTCAGAAATGCACAGGGCCAATGGGAACCTCATGAAGTTCAGTGAAAAGTCCTGCAACAGGGAAGAAACACCCCAATCTATGCTATGATGAGCAGCAAAACAGCTTGGCAGAAAAGTCTTTAAGGGTTCTCGTGGACCAGAAGTTGAGCATGAGCCAGCAAAGTCCAATGGAAGAATGTAGCCAGCAGGCTGAGGGAAATGATGGGTCCTGCCTGCTCCCTAGTGCCAGAGAGACAAGGATGTGACCTTGGAGGTAGTCAAAGCCTGACTGGACAGGGTCCTGCTGACCCTTCTTGAGCAGACTGGAACTGAATAATCTCTAGGGGTCCCTTCTAACCTTGGCTATGCTGTAGCTCCATGATATCTGTATTATCTTCAGAAATGATTTTTATGCAAATGATGCCTGCTCTCTTTTCTCTTTTAAAGCAAGTAATTCCTGAGCAATTTATAGTTTATAAATTTTACAAGGAAATTATAACATGCAATTTATTATTAAATTTGGCTGTTATGACATGGTTACATGATTACTGAGCTGCACATGATTAATATGGCTCTTATGTTGCAATAAGGTGGTAACTGCATTCTCTCTGCCAAAGACAGCTTCAGGAGATGCAACTGAAATCTGAAGCCGTTCTCTCCTGTGCACTGAATAATTGCAAGGGAATTTGAGCTTTTTGCTTTCAGTGCTGGTGTGACCGACCTTTGTATTGTACACAGTAACAGCACCTATAGTACTTCAATAATAAGGTGTTTATTCCTGTCCTGCCTGTGTGCTATAAAACAGGTAATCTTTATGGGGATGTTATCTGAGGCATTCCATGGGTAGGAGGAAATAGACAGTATTTTAAATCAGAAGTAGAATTGGCAGCTCTAGGTTTTTTTCTGTAAGTTAAAAGGGACTTTCATTCGTAGGGTCAAACTGAAAAGATAGTATTTAGAAGATGGGCAAGGACACTGAGAAATTGAAAGAATTAATGTCAAGGTGTTGCTTTATAGTTAGTAGTGTCAGAGGAAAAATGGTCTTGTAGAGATTTTAGGAAGGGGCAGGTATCGAACTGATTTAATCTCTGCTCTTTTTGGCCAGTCAGATGTATTTTGCTGCATGCTGGAGTTGCCTAGCAGGTAGCAGATGGTTGCTGCAGCTGCAAGTGTCTGCCATAACCTCAGACTTGTGCCAGCACAGTTGCAGATGACCACCCTCATAAGCTGAAGTGAAAGGGGAACTGGGCATGTAGGGAGGTGTGGAGACATGCTCTTGTAGGGATGGCTGCAGAGTCTGTGAACCCCAGAGGACATTGAGAGCCATGAAGAAGTTCTGGTCCTATTGGCCTTCTTGACTGTTCTGTCTTGCTTGGTGGGCAGACTGTTAGGAAGTCCTCTGCCCACCAGTGATTGAATCAAGGCAGAAACAATTCAAGGTGTGAAGCTTTGGGAGCAGAGTTATTGTGGAGCTGGTACATGGAAGCAGCTGTCAGTGCTGTTCCTTTGCTATCTCCAGGGCAATGGGCGTAGGAAATTCCTTCCTTTCAATGAACTGCATGGAACTGTAGTTCTCCAGTGCAGTGCTCTCCACTCGGCGAGTTTTTTCTCTAGTGATATCCACTTAGTTCCTAGCAAAAATGTATTCAAAAGATTACTTGTATTCAAAAGAACACTTGGAAGCTGGAACCACTCAGGGCTAATGATATAATTACTCTCTAAAGCCATTTGTAAAGCAACTATGTACTATTGTTGTCTTTTGTTCTGTGTCTTTATAAAAGTGAGCCATCTTGGAAGGCTATGATGGGAATATGTTGAGCCAGCTGTTATGTAAGAATACAAATAATTTGTGTGCATATTTGTAAAAGAAAAATTATGGTTTTGCAATGTGATTAAATTGTTTAGATGTAAAAGTCTTTGTACAGGAACACGTTGCTGTTACAATTTCTAATGTGGCCAGTGTTTTTCAAAAAGTAGGCCTGTAAATTCTGTAGAAAGTTTTGTGGGTTCATTTTGTTCCCCCTTCTAAAGAAAATGTTATTTAACCTGTTTTTTGGGTGCTGGAGGTAATATAATTAGTAGAGATAAAAACTATTATATAAACTCTGGGGGGGGGGGGGTTGCTACTTTTTTAACAAGATTTTTCTTTCCAAGTTTCCCAAGTTCTGCTGAAAGGTTACATGCACAGTGATGTCAGTACATGCTTGGCTTTGGTTTGTTATGGAGGCTTCCAAAACTGGACTGAGTGAATTCATCACTGGACGTGGCGGTTCTGCTTGGACTCCCCTGTGGTGTGGTGTGTGTGGTAGGTGTGCCTGTCAGCCCCTCTGTTAGCCAGGAGAACCTGGTAAAAATGGGAGAAAGCTCAGCAGAAACAAGTTTGTTTGCTGCAGGGTTGGAGAGCTGGACCAATTTACTGAGAGTCTGGGTAGATGCCAGAGCCAACACCAATGTGGGGAGGTGACTGCATTGGGGCAGAGGGAGGTAGGAATTGCATTAGGAGCAACAGCAAGGGGTTAGGTCAGTGCAGCATTTTGCTAACATTCAGCTGGAGTCTGCTGCGGCTGGGGTTGAGCGCTGTTTTGGCTTCTTGTTGGTAATGCAAAATGCACACAAAAAAGACATTGTCCATTAAGTAGTTTTCCAGGGAAACATATGGAGCATTAATGGTGCATGTCATCATTGTGGAACATTGATTCTTTCAGTGTTTCACAGCTATTGTGATAAGCATTGTGCTTCTTAGCCCACAGAAACAGTAATGTTCGTTTTAAATTTCATGTGAAAATCTATTTCCAGTCTAATCTACATTGAATGTGGATTTTTTTTAGTTTAAAAGTCTTCAGCAAGAATTGTTGCAATGCTATGACCCAATACTATATGTGGGCAAGAACAAGTTAACTCCATGCTGGCTTTAGCCTGGAAAGAATTTGTCTTATCAGGGGTAATATTTCAGGCAGGAATCACGTTTCTGTGACATCAGTGGTGTTTTTGTCTTGATTTGACTGAAGACCTGGTGATAAAGGTGTGTTTTGTGTGCACTGGGGCTTGGTGAATTGCTCTGGTCATGACACTGAGTGCAAAGGAGAGGGCAAATGGACGTAGTAGGAGACTCACCTGCAGAAAATGTTTGAGTTGAGCTCTGGGAAATGTATTCTCCCTTCCCAGTACTTCTAAACAAGGTATGTTTCTTTTAAAAGGAGTGGGGCAAAATGTTGGGACCTAATCAACAGGAAGGGATTTAATCTCTGAAAGAGATAGCACCTAACAAGCAAGCTCTAAGTGATATCCGCATGTAAGAAAAGCAAATTAAGGCTTGACATACTTCAGTGATCAGACCTGGGGGAGGAAGGTAACATGAGCTTGGGAAGAAGGATGTACCACTGATAATGGACACAAAGAATGCAGAATTTATGGATGACAAGGACATCTGGCAGGACTCCCAAGATAAGAAGGAAATAATAGAACCAACTCAGTAATTGTGCTGAAATCAGCTCCAAGTGGGTAAGAGGTAATCCTGGCAGGGGCATCTGTGACCAATTGCCCAAAAGAAGAGAGAAAGTGAGCATGCAGGCTAATTAACATGAGAAGTTAGTGAATCATTAACCAATAGAAAATAAAATAGCAATTGATAAGACAACTATGTAACTTGTAGCAAATAAGCACTAATTCCTTCGTTTGCTAAAATGTATAAATAATTAAAAGTTTTGATAATTGGGGTACATGTTTGGTAGAGCTGTCCTTCATGTACCTCAGTGCTGAATAAAGTAATGTTGACTTTCTAACCTAACAAACTGGTTGGAGAATTTATTTCCCAAGTTTTTGTGACACTAGGATGAGTAGCTGAAGAACATAAGTGTATAATGGGCTCAGTTTTTTAGGCTGAACTTGTTTGTGTTAAAATTGAAATAGATTGTAATCTGAATTTATGGTACTAATACAAATTTCAGAATAAGCTCCAAAGAAATACTGATATTTACCAATATATTGGGTACAGAAATCCAGAAGTGGGGTAAGTGATCAGGCAGAGGTGGAGTTGAAGCCTGAAGAGAAATTAAAAATATTCACAAAAATCTCTGATGTAAGCAGAGAGGGGGTGAATGTTACAAAATATTTCCTGTGATTTTTTTTTTTCCATGTTTTTCATCTAACCAAGGATGGGGGACGACCTGTGTAATGAGGGGGCTTACAGCACAGAACCAAATATTTCCTCTCAGAAGATGCTTTCCCACTGCCTGTTCTGCCAGTTCAGTGCAGACAAGCAAGGAGTGGGGCTCTACTGATGATAAAAACAGCGCTAAAGGTTAGGAATCCTTGTGGTTTATGGCATTCTGTGTTTCCAAGGGAGAGAAACCATTGCCCTCTACAGCTTTGAAGGAGGCATCATTAAATTAGATGCCTAAGTTTAAAAGTTTCCTCTCATTATTTTCAGTTGGCAAAATATCCTTAATAATGTGATATCACAACAGTTGTGCAAATGAGTGTGAAAGGAAAGATCTTAGACTACAGCAGTGCTGGAGAAGTTGTCCTCATTATATGCTAACTAGAACTTGGCTTCCTGTGGATCACTGAATCACTTCTATGAGAACAGAATATGTTCTCCAAGCATTTATCTTCTTGAAGATTTTTACATATGAGTAAAACACAGGATTATGAGATGTGATTATAAATCTCAGTTTGAATAAGGGATCATAGGAATTTGTCCAGCTTTATGACATATAGCTCTGATTTTCCACATGAAAATCCTATATTCAAATCTTGAAAATCCCTATTAGGCTGTGCACTTGAGCTCCCAGGAAATGCTGAATAGTCTCTGATGTGTTGTGTTTCCCCACCCCACTTTACTTTTTCCCTTACAAATGGGTTGCATGGCTGTCCTCAGGTTGAATTTTCACTTCCGCTACATGGTAATAACAACACAGACAACTTCCAGTTTTTTTCTTCTTCACTGGCAGCCCAAGCTGTTTCCACGGATGTGCAACACAATGTGGGGAATGCCGTGCTTATTACCTGATTCAATGTTAATTTGTTTAAGTTTTTCTCTGTTGAGTTTTTCCTGATTCTTCTTGCATGCTATCTCAAAAAACAGGCCTGATGATGGCGTCTAACTAGAAATTTTATATGTGGAATGAACTTTTTTTTCTGTTGAAGTCTGAATACCAGGTGACTGCAACCCAAAACATTAGGAAGCACCTTCCAATGAATATTGCTGAACTAAGTATAAATCATCCTGAAAGTATTTCAGGTGTATACATGAGAGACTGCTCACTGAAATGTCATACAATTCTTTGAAGTGGAGGAGTCTGCAGCATTAATAATATGGAAATTTGGCATGATAGCAGCAAAAAGCTGTCATGAGGTATTGTCAGTTCACCTGCCAAAGCCTTTTAAGTGCTAATTTAGATATCTAAACCAAGCTTGGACCACAGATACTTCACAAATCTGAACTAAGCTACTTCAGGAAAAGGAGTTTCTCTTGTTTAAAACACAATGGAAAGAAGATAACAGGAGAAGAACACACAAAACGACATATGAAATTTCTTCTTTGATGGCTCATACTGTCACATTGCATGAATGTGTGTGTTTGCCCTTTTTGCCCCTCTCAGCTTGTAACATCTCTTAACCAAATTTAACCAGATTTGGAGAAAGGCACTCAAACGTACTGTGTTCCTGCAGAATAATTGTTCAAAACAGTCTTTGAGCAAAAGCCTGGGGTGGGAGCCAACTTCTTGCACTAGACCCCCAGAGGAAATTGTTCTTTTGTGCATCTGAACTGTGGGAAAGTGTTCCCATGTCAGGGAGCAGCAAGAGCAGAACAAGCAGGGAGTCAAGGATGGTGATGGCATAGGATGGGCAAAGACCACCACAGTGGCAAGGCAGAATGCCACAGCCCCTGGGCTGAGTGAGCAGAGCTGGGAGGTGAAATGTTTTTTTTCCAAAGAACCCTTAACAAAATATTTGTATGTGCATGCTGTTTCTGATAATATAGATCCGTGATAGCTTCTTAAAACTGCTTTTCTGCAGAAGGGATTCTTGCCAAGAATTAACATCAACATTTGTTATGGCAAACACTGCTTGCTTCCTGCTCAGTCTGCAGCCTTGGAGGAAAAAGCAGACACATGCTATTTGCAAAAGATACATCTTATTTCAACAAAAATTTACCCACATTTTCATATATGGTGATTGAGAATGCCAGTGAATTCACATATTTTTAAGTGGGTTTTTGAAGCTGATAATATCTAGAGCAGGAGTGGGAGTAATTTATGTGCAAATTATTTGCTATGCATGTCTGTTGGAGCCATTTACTAACAAAATATTAATTGTAATTAAATTAATCCGGTCCTGTGGAAATATAATTTTGACAAAGTGTGTTTCTTGCTGCCACAGACTGCTGTTAGCTCAGAGTTTTATGTGTTGTTAGTAATTTAAGTACTGTAACAGTCAAAATAACTGCAAATTGCTGGTACCAGATGTCATCAATGCAGAAAATAATTTCTCCATCCTAACTTTATTTTCAGTAATGTAAAGGAATATATTGTAGATATTGTGCGGTTAATTAAGACATTAACTGTTACCTAGTAATCTTGCATTTTGTTTTCTAAAGAAAATGTTTCTTTCTGTATGTGGTTTGGGGAATGAAACACAACTTTGTTATTAGTTCCCTAACTGGAAGAACTGGTGGGGAAAATGCAGATAACTTGGAGTCAGTCTTTCTACGTGGCAGCTTATGTGCATGAATTAAAATATCACTGAGGAGATGGGGAGAACCAGGTCAGCTTTCAGTGGAACTCTTGGCTGGCTTGGTGGAAGTATCATGATTTTGGCATTGAAGTTTGAGGTTTGTAGTATATGAGCAAGCTGAGGAACCTTGGACCTGTTTGCACAAGTAGCAAGGAGTTAGCCTGAGGGCTATGAGCTCATGGCCACATCCTCATCAAACAATTCCCTCTAAGTGGTAGAAGGGTTCCTAAGATGGAAAAAGTATTTTCATGTGGAGAAGACACAGTGTGATAAATGATGCTTTAATCTAGCTCAAAAAGAATGAGAAGCAGTTGCTACAAAGTGAAATGAAATTAATTCAAATTAGGAATAAGGTAAGTGTCCTTAATGGTGAAGCAGATGACCAGGAAAGATTTGAATTTTCTCTTTTGAAATGTCTTCATGTCACTGTCCTCTTTTTAAATATGGAACCTAAAGCTATAGGCAGAAGCAGACTTATCTACTCTCCTTTTTGAGGTTTTTCACAGAAAAAGCAAGCCTTTGCCACAGAATTGTCACTTTACTAGAAGCCCTATTCTCTGTTTCCATTACTATTCTCCTGTGTACTTTTCCTTAGTCTTGAAAGCAGGACCAGGGGAGAAAAATCAAAGAAACAGTTTGTCATGAAGAGCAAACTGAGGGAGGACGAGCAGGTTGTTGTAGGCGGCTGTTGGGAGGGCGTATTGCAAGGACAAATGTGCCTCATGCTTCCAGCCTAGCGGGGACTGGCTGAGAAGCAAATGTGATCTGAAATTGCAGCTGAGAATGTTTTAGTCTAAATGTGACTCTTTCAAGACTAGATTTACTTGCTAGGTCTGTGAAATCTCAGTCATTAGAGATTTTCAAGAAGTTCGACAAATAGCTGTCTGGATGTCTTAGATATCAGTAGGAAGATGGGCTGAGATGATTCATAAACCTTTCTACTTGTAATTTCAAGGATTTTTCCCAGATGAACATTTTTGTGAGTTTTGATTTAAAACATATTTTGTTCAAATGGGTCTTGTTTCCCAAGTGGCTCTAATTTCTTTGTCAGTACTCTCATCTCTTCCTCGTTTATCAGTCTGCAGGTATTTATAATATCAACTCCCTCTTCTCAGTTTGCTTTAGTTAGTTCTCACTGATGGATGCATTCCTTTGTAAAGGTTTTCATCCTAATCCTTTCAGGAACTTGCTAGTAATGGTGCTTCAGATGTCAAGTCCCCATTGATGTCTATGTTTTCAAGCTAGGTAGGTATTTTTAATCCATTTAATGTGTGCTTTAGTCATGCTGTATTCTCAGGTGCTAGTTTAGAGGTCTTAAAGTAAGAAATTTGAGCTATTGACCTTTTAGAATCAATTGGAACACAAAATCAGGCTTGTGAAACAAGGGCTAGTCTACAGCAAATATTTTTTCTTGACAGTTGTTATATTCCTGGCTTGGTTTTGTACATCTTTAATGTCATGCTAATGATTTCGTTTACTTGCACCAATGAAATATGGGTGTAGTGATACAATTTGCAGTCTTTGTGAATGTGCAAATTTAGCTGTGAGCCAGGAGTTAGTCTCACTTGAAATTATTTTATCACCTCAGGGGGAAAACCCAACAACCCTGAATTTTGGGACAGTGAGGTTTTTCACAATTTTCCATCCAGATGAAAAAACACAAAATAGACATACCAAACTGTTTTTATACACAAAAAGCCACCTCTCTTTTTTTTTTTTTTAATTTTTTTTTTTAATTTTTGAGTGACTGTTGCTGGGTTATTATGCTTTTAGTGAAGCAAATATTTCCACTTCCCCCAAGGAAAGGACTGCATGGTTCTGGCTTAGGGAAATGGGAAAGGGAAGAATGTTCAGCGATGCCCTTCTAGAGGCTGGCAGGGCTATCGGCAACCTGGGAAATAAACTGGGAACCTTGGAAACTGCACGTTTAGTGGGACAACTTACAGAAGAAACGCATCAGCTTTGAGAACACATCATTGGCTTTGAGAACACATCAGGAGCTGTCAGCGCAGCCAAGAGCCATAAATATTTAATTTATCTTGACCCTTTTGATGTTGACAATCAATGTTGTTCTCTTCTGCTGCAGATCTGGGACTATTATGCTGACAGTGATACCAGTCAGTTTGTCAAATGGAATGACACTGTCTCTCCAGATTTTGTTCTTTGTCATGGGCCTCTGGGCCATGGGACTCTGTCAGAAGCCTTTGCACACAGTACATAGCCCATGTGAAATTTACAGCTGCAATCCTGCTCAGAAGGAGAACAAACCAGCATAATTAGGTAATATATATTTTTAATGATAGTTTTGTGCAACAAGGTATGCAAAGTAAAATTATCTGCTGCCAAAAATCTCCATATTAACTAATGATGAAATTCTGAATTCTTATAAAAGCCAAATATTAATGTTGTGGTTTTGCTTTGTCACCAATTTCTTTGGTTTATCATTGCATTAAAAAGATTTAAAAATATTTACACTGAAATAAAGGGATTATTTATCTGTAGAAATTGTTTTATTTTAGCTGACTTTGCCTTTTACAAAGACTGTTGGAGAAACAGGATATAGCTGCTTAGGAATTACCCTGGCACATTGATTCCCTAAGTCTGGAGAGTATATCAGTGTTTAAAATGGAGTGTTTTAATGGAACAGGTAAGTCAGGTGAAGTGAGGCAGTTAAAATGATTGGTGGGTTCAGCTACCAGAGAAAGGGAGAATTATATTTGAGGTAAATGGATGATTATTGCTCATCAGAGCAATGATAATTTTTAATGTAACACATTTCATACCAGTAGGAGCTCAAAAGCATAAGGTGTCCTATGCAGCCCCTTCAGTACCAGATTTGCTGCGGAGTTTGGTTTGACTCAGCAACATTTACACAGTTATAGGTTGAAAGCAGAGAATGCTGACAGAATAAAATTTCATCCAATTTCTACTAATTTTCTTAGTCAAGAATACAGGCTTGCATTTTAAAAAAAAATTTTAATTTTAAACCCTGGTTAAAACTGTGTGCTGTTTTCAGGCTGTGACTGAAATGTGCCACAGGCAGGTGATGGAGTGAGCTCTGTCACTGAGGTGTGTGTCCTTGCCTGGATAAGTACCTCCTTAGTGCTGGCCTATGGCATGGTGTCTGAGAAAGACAGTGAGTAAGAGAATTCAAACAACAAGTTTGCTGTCAGTGAAGCCAGGGCCCTGTAAGAGAAACCTGCAGAATCACAGCAGTCAGGAGCATTTTCATATGGTTTGTAATCATCTTTGCTTCAGAGCAGTGCTCTCAGATGGGGAGCTGTGGGGTGCGGCCAACCCCTCAGGACAAGGGGTCTCTATCACCCTGTGGCTCTGGGCAGGTCAAAGGAAGGAAACCTGTTTTGTCTGTGGTGTTGGACTGTGCTGGGGTCTGTTAGGGGTGGACCTGTCCAGGGAAAAGCAGCACACCCCCTATTCAATCTTTTCTTCAAAATGTGTTAATGTATTTAAAATTTGGAGAAACTTGTGTTTCTCTAAAAAGACAAAGATGACCATATTTATTTCTCAGAGAGGGGTTAAATACCTTAGGATTTTTAATGTTTTCCTTTTAATTTGTAACGGAAAAAACCAGTATGAGGAGCTGCAGCATACAAATAGGAATTTGGTTTCTTAAAAATAAATTATTTAGCAGTTGAAAAAATACCTTAATTAAAATGCAATGGGAACCAGAGCATAAACGTTTACCAAGAAGAATAATCAATAGATCTAAATCTTGCATCTTAAGAAAACACCCACAGAAAATTTGTTCTGAAAGAAATCCTGCCTCAAGGGATAACAAAAAATGTGACCAAAACAAATAGGAAAAAAAAGTATGTTGAAACACCCACATTCTGAAGTAGAGGGAAATGCTCTGTTGCAACTGTACAATGGCTTTGCTTTTATTTAAATGCATTTCACAGCAGTATTGCAAGTTTTATATATTGGACCATGAATACTTAAAATGATTTCCCAAGAATTTCTTCTCCCCTGCACACACATGATCTTAGAATTCGGATAAAATTTCGTTTTTGTTAAAACCAATACTTTCTTTCAAAATCTACTAAACTATTCAGATCTGCTGTACAGCAGTTTTACTTTTGTGCAGATTTTAAGATGGGATTTGGGTTTTGGCAGTATGGACTAGATGATACTGGTTGGATTTAAACCCACTATTTGCATTAAAGCAAGAAAGGTTGTCCGGGTAAAATTGTATGAGCTCCTGCAGAGAAATGCTTTATTTATATAGCAATTTTTTCTATAATGTCAACAAGCCTGTTAATACAAAACAAAGAGCGATTTGCATTTGATTTAATAACATCTTCCCATGCATAATGCTCCCCAGGTGTGAGACTCCAGCCTCCTGAGAAAAATTTCTAACCCACTGGTACACGTAGAAGCCTTGGGTGACCAGCAAAGTGACAATGGCAATCAGCCAAGGTGGGAATCAACAGTGCCTAGTTTGATTAATGGATTACTCTCCCTTTGGATGCCTTGTTGTCTCTCAGTTGCACTTGGGGGATCAGAGCATTCCCCACAAGACCTGTATTTTTTGATTTGCTTAATTTTTCAATTATTTCTTTTTAGCTTAGCTGGCAGACTGTTCTAAACAGTCTGAAGAGTGCCCATGCATTGCTTGCAGCTCCTGGAGATGCAGCAAATTGAGTGCTGCAAAGCTCTCTGCTCCCAATTACCTGGGCACACTTGGGCTCTCTGCTCCAGTTGTTACCTGGCTGCTCTGCAATTCTCTGCTGTGCTTTTCCTGAAAACTCTTTGTCAGTTGCTGAAGTGCTTTTAGGTCCACTAATGGTAATTTTGCTTCTCTACATGAAGGGACAGAATCCCCTTCAGATGCTGCAATGTGTTTTATACCCCTTGCCTGAGACATGAATGAATTAAGTGATGAAATTCCCTCTGGACACACCACACTTCTATGTAGAAGCTTAGGAAAACACAACCAGCTTGCTGAGACTTGCGCAATTACCTGCTAGTGATTGTCTATCTGGAGGATGAGACAGAACTTTCATACTGGTATGGGCAACAAAAAAGCAGATCAAGTGAACACGTTAATTGTGTTGTTCGGGGAGCTTTTTGTGCTTGTTCAGGAAACAGCAAATTTCCTGGTCAATGCTTAGCCATTCTTCCTATTCCCCACCCAGGTTTGTTTGCCATTTGTTCCTCTTTGAGAATTCCCTCTGGTGAACTTTCTGGTGGAGACTTTTGCTTACAGAGAGGTGTGGGTGCGGGTGTGGGTGCTGGTATGTTATGTTTTTGCAGTTTATTTGAGGCTGTAATGCTTCATTTGTCTGATCTGGTTGGGAATTGTACATTAGAATTAAAATACAGTCAAACAAACAAAACCTCTGTATCTGTATTCTGAAACCATAGAAACCTTCACCCACTGTTTTTTTACTTACATGAAAAACTTGGGAAGTTACACTTGGGTTGTCTTGATCCACTGTAATGTTTACTGGAGTGTTTTACATCCAAAAGTGTATTATCTAGTATAAAACTATTGTATTTCACTTAAATTTCAGGCTTCGGACAAATTACTTTTTAAATTGAAAGAAACTGAGCTGACCTAATTATTCATCAGTTTAGGAAGGTAACTGCTTGAAAGCAACATTTATGCCAGATTACTGAAAAGAAAGGTTTATTGCCTCAATAGTGCACTGATTTATAATAGTTTAGCCAGGAAACAGAGGGGATTTTTTACTTTAGGGTCCTTTATATTTTGTGCATACAAGCCTTATTTTGCACATGAATAAAAAAAAGTGTGTCTGTGTTGCAGATGAGCTGAAATTCTTTCCTCTGAGGAATCCAGTTTGCAATTGAAATGTGTATTAGTTTTTTGTTCCTTTCTTTAAAGTTAGGAAGAAAGGAACTCTACAGGAACCTGCAGTGATGTGTGTATGAGGTACTTATATGGACTGCTGTCCACAAGCAGAAGTGGATAATGTTTAAGAGGAAATAGGAGTTTTAAAAATTCCCATGTGTGGCACTGAGAAGAAGACACCCCAGATGGTCAATCTGCAGCCTCATGGAGTGACACATCCAGGGGCTACTTTGAAGCTGCCAACACAACTGATGCTGCATTTTCCCATTGTGCCAGATGTTACAGCCCCTTCTTTTCATGGCTGGCACCCAAAGAGAAACAGAGGCCTTGCATTTTCCTTGTTTTCACATTCCCATATGGGAGTGGGATGCACATGGGTAAATTGTATTGAGTGTAGTTTTTGAGATACAATCATGTTTGCCTCCATTCCTTGTTACAACAGCTGCTGATAATTCAGGACCTTTTAGGTTCTTGCTTTGGTTTGCCAAGGTAGGCATCCAGAAAGGTACAGCTTCAAAAGCCTTGAATATGTTTAGAAAAATTTTGAAAATTTTGAAATGAGAACAGATTTGGGTTTTATGTGAAGACAGTATTGTCATGTCCTGGAGGTGTTAGAAGGTGTGGGAACAGGTTGTATGAAACTGAAATGTCCTTAAGAAGGAAGGTAGCAGGAAGTTGTTCCTGTTACAAGAACAAAGACCAACTAGGCACAACCATGAAGAATGCCCTGTGGCAATACTTCTTGGATTGGAGGTCGAGGGACAGTCTGTCTGACACGTGACTGTCTGGATGTCAAAAGCATCCAGATGCAGTTGGATGTGGAGTGTGTTATTTCAGGGATACTGGAGGACGCCACACCTATTTTCAGAGCTACTGCTTCCCCTGGCCAGTTGATCCAGAGCTCTGTGGCTGGCTGCTCTGCAGGTTGTCCTTCTGAACTGTGTTTGGAACTAGGTTTGCATTGCATGCAGTCCTGTCTCAGCTTCCACTACCAACAGGTACATGCACACTGGGGAGGGTCTGCAGCTCCTGACACACACAGCCGCTACCAGCGTGTAAACAGCATATTGAAAGAGTGAAGCCAAAACCCGCATGACTTGCACCTTACTGGATGTGGCCAAGTGTTTTGTTTGGAGGATGGGATTGAAGTCACGATCTGGGTGATTTTCCCCCTGGCAAATTGCCACCCTGAACTCTAGGCCCACCTGATGAGAATGTGGCCAGCAGCCCTGGGACCTGGGCTAGTGCCACACACGTGCTGGTTGAGGTTCTGGCCCTTCATGCTGCAACAGCACAGGATGGTGCTTTCTCTGGTGATCCAGGCCGTGCCCTTTGCGAGGAAGGGTGAAGTGGAAAGGTGTTGCAGTGTCACTGCAGTGTCACTCCAGCCCTCAGCACAGGGCTGTGCTCCTAAGCTTCCCACCTCTCCTTGTGCAGCAGGAGCAGTGCCCTCGTGCCTCAGCCCTTTCCTGCCCTGAGAATGGCACCCAGCAGCTGCCCATGGGCACGCAGGAACAGGCTGTCCTGGGGGTGTGCAGAGCTCTTGGCAGCCACCTGATTGTCCACAGGCCAGCATGGAAAGCAACAGCTTTTAAATCCAGCTTTCTGTGCTGGGACAGCAGGGGGTGCCTGGAGGCACTGGAGTGCTTACAGCTAGTGGAAGGCAAGTGGGCAGATTGAGCAGGAATTGCTATTAACAATAATATTAATGAAAAAGCTCCCAAAGATCAAGGACTTTGAAATTAATTGTTCCTGGTTACATTATACAGCATGAAAAGAGGCTGCCTAAACCAATAATGGAATTCTAGTCCCTTCTTTATTAAATTAATTTTATTTCAGATCTTCAGCTTTTTTTCCCCATCTGTGCAATTTTATTTAAAATGTTTAAAAGAATAATTAGAAAGGAAAGATTAAGAGTAGAAGCAGCAGTGATCCAGCTGAGAAAGTAGTATGGAAAAGCAATAATTTATGAGATACTGTGCTGTAGTGTGCTTATGCTGTTCTAGAGACTTCTCCCTAGCAGAAACTTGTACCATCCCATGCTGTAATTTTATTGGTTTACCCCTTTCTTCTCCCTGGCTCCTCCCCTCTGGCTTCCCCTAGTTGGTTCTTCTGAGTAACCACGCCTCTGTTCCCTCTCCTGATAACCTGCTGAGGAAGCGTCCCTCGGGCTTCACCATCTCAGCTTTCCAGCACCGCGAGCGCTCCCCCGCCTCTGCGTCGCTCCCCACCCTCCTCTCACCCTCGATTGTGGACCTTAATAAATCCCTGGAAACTTCAGATGGTGATCCTGCATTTCTTCCATCGCTTCACCTTCACGGAGTCTCGCGTCCCCCGCAGCTCCACTGCCTGCTACAGCCACGTGTCTGCCTGGCGCGTTCTGGCCACGGGCGGCCTCCTCCACATTGCGGCGTGGGGTGGCCGTTTGTGAATCGTGATTCCACGTTGCCGCAATACTGAAACATTTTTAAATAAATATCCTTAAATTTTTATTACTGTTATAATTCTGTCAAATACTCTTGTATCCAGATCTAACATTTCTGCATTTAAATCTCCCATTAACTTCAGTGCCACCATATTCAAAGGACTCCATCTTGCCTTCCACGCTGTCAGTGGAATTTTGGATTTGTGAGGAATGAAAAAGCTGATAATTTGTGAGTGTGTTGAACACCAAAAAGGATCAAATTATGAAAGATCTGCTCCTGTTCCTTGGTGTACTTTTTTGGTACAACTCTGCATAACAGCATGATTTGGCATTCCGTGTTGGTATTTTACTTATGCCACATTTTGAGCTGATAATTAAAAAACTTGGAGTATCTTTTGAAAGTATTACTTAAATAGATCATTTAGTTCTTAGCAGGGAGCCTATTTTTTCCTTCCAAGAAGAATGACATTATAGTTGCAAAGTGTATTGCAATTAAAAAGAATTGTTTTGATCAAAGGGAGAGAGAGAAAATATGGGCTTTACTATTCTGTGATTCTGTCCCTCCTCCTCCCTTGCCCTTTACAAATCATAGTAATAGTTGCCTAGACAATAGGCACTTAGGTGCCTGGCTGGCTCTTCATATCCATGATTAGCTGGTACACACTCAAAATAACAGGAATAAAAGGAATTTGGCACACCAGCTCAGATTCCTGTTCAGTGCAACATGAAAGCAGCTGGCTGCTAGGAATTTGCAGGGGGAAGGTGCCTGGAGTCCTCTGACAGCAAGTGTGGTGGGAGTGGAGTCTGTCCTGTCTTTGCCAAGTGAGTGGTGTTAAAGGGCTGTTATGGTCCAAAGTGTGAGCTGCTGTGGTAAGAATTCACCCTGAAAATAGGGAGCTGCTGTGAATTTCACTGGGAATCTCTAAGTTACTCCTGGCAATGCTTTTAAAAAATTGTCAAATATTTTCCCATTAGTTGAAAATAAATGCCTGTTGGGTAACTTGTGCTGAGCTGCCTGTGTATCACCCCAATACAGGCTGTGTCTTGATTTCTCTGCTCATTCACTTACCAGCAGAGCTGTGTGCATAGGGCATAACACCTGCCACGAGTGTTTCCTCCCGTGTTTGGATTCAGCTGTACAAAGGTTGAATACACGTAGAATGCACATATTCTTTCTCAGATGCTTTCTCAGATAATTCAGGGAGGAGAAAACCCCCACCTTTCTTCCAGCCTGCCTTCTCTCTTTCTGTAGTTTGTGCTGCTTGAGGTCTGTCCAGCCTGCCCTGGTTGCTGGTGGTGTGTGGATGGCTCTGGTGACCCTGCAGCTCATGGGGAAGAGG
Source organism: Lichenostomus cassidix (assembly GCF_008360975.1). Lineage (NCBI taxonomy): Eukaryota > Metazoa > Chordata > Aves > Passeriformes > Meliphagidae > Lichenostomus > Lichenostomus cassidix. The sequence continues at coordinate 580,223 of NC_139499.1, forward strand.
TGCCAGGAAGTCCTGCAGGGACTCCCCATCAGAGATTCCCCCATGGGATATGATTGCCCCTAGGGGTTCCTCTTTCTTGGGTCAGGTAAAGGAGCCCTGTGTGCAGCAGGTGTGCTGAGCCCTGTCGCTGTTAGGCTGGACTATATGCTTCCTTTTCCTCCGCACATTGGTCATCAGGTACAAACCTTGCATTCTTGGCACACTGTGAAACTCACTGATAAACGAAACCAGGTCTTGTGATTGTCATCAGCCTGCACAGGAACAGGCTAGTCTTGGACAGGGTCCCTGTGGCAAGAGCTATCAGGTGCCATCAACCAGCATTGAATAGAACGTTTCAAAATGACTCTTTGATAACATCAGTATTTTGGGATGCCCTGCTTTTTAAAAAGAGCCCCACTACAAAGAAATTAGTGATGGGTAAAAGTAGACTATAGAACTCTATTTCTAGATGATTTTGTTCTTGTTTACAGCCTAAGTGTAAGGAACTTGATTGAGAGACTTAATAATCAATATTCCCATCCTTTCTCTTTAGACATGAAAATCGATTTAGAAACACAGAATAACATAGCTGTGAATTAATCTGTGCGTACTATAGAGGTCTGGAATTTTTATGCATGATATGGGAATTCTGTTTTTTTCTGTTTTAACACTAGTAGAAGTTAACAAAATAATTTAAAAAAATTACCCAGCCTTGAAAAGGCTTTGAGTACAAAACTTATTATTTGTATAGCCTTCTCTTTGTACTTGTTGCTGAAGTGCATTCATTGCTTTTTAATATTTTTCCCCAAAGAAACATCAATTTTATTATGTTAGCACTGTGTTTTAAACCACTGTGCAATGTCTATTTTATTATTTAAAAGTGGAGCAGCCTTAGAATCTTCTTCAGGGCAGAAAAAGTAGTTAATAGAGGAAAGGCAGATGGAGAAAAATAAAAGCTTGGCAGGGAGTGGGGAGATGTGAGACCTTCCAGGGAATCCTGTTGAGCATGTTTGAGAGGATGTCTGTGCATGCATGGCCTTGTTCCTTTTGTCCTTTGGATCCATGTGGTTCATAGCCTTCATGAGCATGGTGAACCTCAATGACATTTAATGTATAATAAGAAATTATTTTGCTGGTCTCACTTGGGGATATGAATTTATTACTAGTCTCAGGTCTATTTCTTTTCTACTTTTATAATGCTTTTCAGGATGAGAGGCTCCTCCTAATAAAAAAAAAAAAAAAGAAAAAAAAGAAAAAAAAAAGGACACTAAATAGGAGTAAATTCCACACAGTGAGAAAACTGAAGGATATAAGGATATGAAGGACTTGTCCTTTGTAAAGTAGAAACAAATATTATACTTAAGGAGTTTTTTGCTTGTTTCATATAGCTATAAGAAAATAGTGTGGATGCTTTTCTTCTGATTGATAATTTTAAGGGGACCATTCTTAGTACATGTGATAATCAGTTGAATTAGCATTTCTGAACTTGAAGTACTGTTTTGCGAGGGTCCTTAGAGAATCTATTAGTTCTGCTCCTTGCTGTTCCTGGTAAGCATAGAACTGCAGAGTTAATATTCTAGTGCTGCTTATACCTGGTGATGGAATAAGAGTTGAATCATTACAAGCCATTTTTTTCTGAAAATTTGGGATAGAGTTTATCAGTATTTGTAGAGTGACTGTATAATTCTGTGTTTTCTTGTCGCTCCTAATCTGCTTCTAGAATGGCACTGGAGAACAAGTAGCATTTGTAATCCACTTCTGCACAGCTGATGTGAAGGTGATGTAATTAAATATCTTTTTGACCATTAGGGCAAATAACAAATGACCCTGACCTGACTAAGGAACAACATTGATCTGGACTACTTAAAAGCAACTAAGGAGGCAAAGTCCTTTAGAAGCAAATGCCTCTTGAAGATCGCCAGGAGGTAAGAGAAACTCCCTAGGGCTGCAGCTTTTCATGGTGTATGATGTGTTTGATCGCTGATCTGTGCCGGCTGGTGTGATGTGGATTTATAAACCTTAATGGAACTACTTTCATTCCCTTTTGGTACAGATAACGACCCCTGAGATATTTAGTTTAAAGAAAAGTCACTTAAAAAGAGAGGTTTGATTAAGGTACACAAAATAGGTCTTCAGGGGACGCAAACTGAAATACAAGAAATTCTATTTAATCCTAAGAAAAAGTTATTTTACTGTAAGAGGGTGATCAAACACTGGAGGAACAAGTTGTCTGCAAGGGACATCCTTGGAGGTACTCAAAACCCAAGAAGACGCAGTACTGAGCATGCTGTAGGCTTTGAGCAGGGAGGCTGGACTAAGTGATCTCCAGAGGTGCCTTCCAACCTTGGTGACTCTTGTTCTGTGAAATAATGGTGGGATAAAAAGATGAGCCACAGTCACCTGGACTACACCTTTTCATGCCGTGGTCTTCTGACAAAGTACTGTGTTCCTCTTTCCTGCCCCAGAAAGAATTTGGTATAGTTCAGCAGCAGAAGGAGAGGGTGTGGAGAAGTGAGAATTCTAACAAGTTTTGGATTTCTATCTCTGTGGAAATTTAGTACTTGTATGTGCCTTCTGTGCTGGGTGGGAGGATAAATTCTGGATTAATTAACTTGTGCAATAGTGGTTGTACAAATCCATGTGTAGTCTGTGCATTCCCTGTTCCTAGAAAAGAGACAAGGCTGCTGAAAATTTTAAGGAAAATAAAGCATGGAACTGAAATGAAAAATAATGGTCTTTTTGAATCACCTAGGGGTAAATGTTCATTCCGAGCACATACTTGGCTCAGCAGGTGGCATTATTTACTGACCAAAGAACATCAGTCAGCATGGCAAGCTCTGGGCATTTCAAATCAGGAAAAAACTAATAATACAGTCTTCCCTGATTATATAGCTCCTCTTTTTAATTTATTGTCCACAGTAGGTGGAGAAGATTGAAATTACAGTGGTGATTATAAATGAGCAGACAGAAACTTTGCAAAGTAGTCTGAGAGTTTTGAGAAATATCCAGAACTAACTGGAAGAAGTCTGCAATCACTGCAGTGCCTCATTGTGCACCCAAAGCATGGCTACCAATGTCTGGGGCTGGTGGCTGGGCAGTGGGGAAGGCAAGGCAGTAAGTCAGTGGAACATAATCAGAGATTAATGGTATATTCCCTGCTTGTCTTGAAATGGTTTGTGAATGAGCACACTTGGAGACAAAACCTTTTTTTTTTTATAGGATGTGCACTAAAGTTTCATATTTCTTGAATCTGGTATTCAATGTGTACAAAAGATCATTCTGGGTAGTTACAGCAGACAGTTCTTCTAGTAATATATTTTGTATTGAAAGATTAAGACAGTTCTGTAGGAATTGCTATAAAATCTCAAAAAATAAAAAGAAAGAGACTCATTATTCCAGGTGAGGAGAGGAGATGAAGAGATTATGAGATTAACTGTTTGGAGTGCTGGAAAAACTTGACATGAAATAAATATGTGACACCTCTGAAAACCAGGTGTTTGTCTTCTGCCAGTGCTTCCTAGGAGGAGAGGATTTGAAGAAGAGGTTGTTAGTGGCTCATATTCTATGGAAAGTTCTGCATGTTTGGGAGGTCAAAACACATGGCTGATCCTGAATGGCCAGTCAGGAGAGACCTCTAGCAAAACCTAGAAAGTCATCTCTTCATGAGCTCATGTGTGCCGGTGTTTAAAAGACTGTGACATCAGTGTTATCCACTAAGTGTGAGTGCTCAGTAGGGACCAACTGGAAGCAAGTGCCCAATTTAATGAACTGGAGAAAAAATGCCTCAAGGTCTTTGTAAGAGAGACTCTGGCCTTGGTTTGTCTGTACAGGAACTGTGTGGCCTCACACACATTTTCAGAGGTTCCCATTCAATATGCACACACAGAGCCTTTGTCAAGTGCAGAGTATTACCCTGCAATTACAACTGAAGTTCTTCCATTAATCTGAGGTTTAGAATTCATGATGACAAATCTTAATGAAAGGCCAATGTAAATTTGGACAGTAATTATTCTCTAGCACTTTGACTTAAATCTGGGAGCTCCCTGCAAAGCCTGAACTCAGAGTCATGCTACTGTACATTTTTCATTTGGTTTTTTCACAATGATTTGTCTTAACCTGCTGCTGAGCATTATCTCTGAATACACATAAACTGACTGTAACAACTCTTCAGTTAGTTCTTTAGGTTGAGACTATGGAATGACAACTTTCAGTAGTTAGTGCTTTGTTGGAAAGCTTGATAGTACTTTTAAATGCATTGATATCTCCCTGATGGGATGGAGCTTGTTATCTTTAAATCTGGGAATACTTTTCCATGCAATGGGATGCTGCTGCTTTTCCTCGTCAAACACAGAGTACTGGACAGGAGAACAAACATGACTTCTTCAACTTAATGTTTGAAATTTTTCATTCCCTGCATTCTTCTCCCTCTGCATTTTTTTTTAATGCTGTAGGGCTTTAGTTGTATCGGCTCAGAATAAGTAGAGACTGTTCCAGCACTGGAGGAACTCTTGTGCTCCCAATCTTCGTCATCTCCCTCTTTCCAAAAGCTGACTTAGTTCTAGCATAGCAAGGTGACACATGCCATCTCTTGCTGATGCCATCTCAGCATTGATTAAACTGAACGCTAATCAGCATGGGGATTCTAGTCTGCTGTTCCTTTTTGCCTCATATTGCACATTCCCATAAAAAGGGACCAGTGTCTCTTTATTTCTTCCAATTTCAGTATTCCATAGGTTCATGGACTGCTGAAATCCAGCTGTGAAGGACAATTTTGTCTGAACATTGTCCTAGGTTGCAATATTGATGTAGTTAAGTATTCTATTACCACCAGCTGTGGGCCATTAGCTGCTATCACCCACTCCTGATGACAAGCAATGAGCCATCCGTTAGCTGTTACCAGCTGCTAACGACCCACCCCGCATGACAGGCAATGGGCCATCAGTAACCCACCGTGTGACTCATGGACTTATCTCATCCCATTGTGAGATGCTCTGCCCAGGAGAGAAGAGCCAGGTGTTCCCACCTGGATATAACCTGACCTTAGAACTGCCTGAGCTAGCCCTGTCTACTGAGTTCCCAGAGGACGAGAGCTACCACTAAATTTTCAGCTAGAGACCAGACCTTCACAGAATCACCGCCTCAACTGGACTACTTCAGTTAGACTGCTACTACCACCATAACAGGGTGTTAGGTTGTATCTGACTTTGTCAGTGCTTTTCTTTGTATTATTTCACTTATTTTTAATTTCAATCTTGACTTGTGATCTCCCACTGGTTTGTTTTCAAACCAACACAAACATGAATTACTTTTGATTTCTAGATTCTAATTAGGTGGTTAATTACTTATGACCACATTGTATCACTGATAACGTTTCAATTTTTAAGATAATTACACAAGTGTGTGAAGCTAAAGAATTATTCTTTTCAGTTTTGTAAATCTTGCTGGTTTTATAATACAGATAAGAAACAGACTAAACATTTACTGAATTGTTTATTCATAGTCTGGATTTTTAATTTAGCTTCATGCAATGCTACTTTTGGCCAAATTACATTAGCTATGGAGTGTCTAAAGCCACACAGTATTGAGTAGGAGTGATAGTATCAAAGAAATAAACCAAAAAAGCCTTCCCCACACCAAATCATAACAAATCCCTCCCGCACCCCAGTTTTGGAGTATTAGCCAGGCTATCTCCAAAGGTGTGCTGTATCCATCTGTGCTCTATCCCTCGTAAGGGAGTATCTCATTAATCACCACTGAAGAACATATGCTGTCCTGTAGCACCACAATTGCTGTTCATGCAGGGGCTGTGGAGGTCAGGGAGCTGTCCACACTTTTGGTGGGGCTGGTGACTGCAGCTGTTATCAGCTGGTGACCCCACAGCACAAGGAGTCAGACCATGCTCAAGCTGGAGCTTAGATGGTGTGAGTGTTTTCAATTTGGATGGTACTGAAGAGTCAGAGTCCTTAATATTTTGACACCTGAGTGCTTTGAGATCCTGCGTGCTCCTTTCCCAGCTCCAGGCCTGCCTTTCCTCCTGGTGCCTTTCCCCTGTTATGCCACTGAGTGTCTCCAGACACTTGCCTACCTAATTCTAATGTAGGTGAACTTTCTGAATTGGCTCATGGCTTGATGGTATGACTATCACTCCAGCTGAAGGACTGAAATGGGAGAAATTATACTTAATGTACCTCTCAAGCTTAAATATCTGAGACCAAACTTGAATTGCAGCTGTCTGAACAACTGAGAATGCAGCTTGGTTGACCTGAGCCCAACCAGTAATGGAGAAGCTACAACACTTCGTAAATGTAACCCAGTGGCAAATCAGTTTGAATATTTTCAGTGAACTGTCAACACATGGTCTGCAAGCATGAGTTATTAGTGAATATTTTTGTGTAATGTATACCAGCAGAATTTCACAAAATGTTCAGAGAGAGATGAAAGGTGAAATGCAGTGAATAAATTATTCATAAAAAATTATTCACTAAGCTCTATTCATCACTGAGATGAGACAGAATTATTGACTGGACATGGAAACAAAATTTCATTTCAGAGAGATGATATTAAAATACCAGTGTGTAAGTGTAATTATGCTGTGACTGTAAAGGCTTTACTATTCTGCAGTAAAATATGCCGTGGGCAGTGCTGCAAGATTGATATTCTCCAGGGCTAGTACACTGGATTTCTGCTTTAGCTACATAATGGAATATAGGAACACCATTGATCTCTTCCCTTAGTGAGACAAATTTTTGCTTATTTCCTTTGTTTATAATCTGCTGATAGGCAAATAGTGTGCTCAGGTGGTTGGAATAGAGACTGGTTGAAGTGGAAGTGGTAGATATGTAGGCTTTAAACTTTTTTCCTTGTGCTTGGACGCCAGTCTACAGTTCCTGTGATGTGAGAAGGAGGGTGCCTTCTCTTAAAACTTGTATGTTCAGCCTGTGAGCGTGGGTCCTGCTTCAGTTGTGTGTGTGTGAGTGCCTGCACCAGTATGTGAATAATATTTTGGCCAGCAGGTAGGGAAACAGCCATTAAAATGTTATCTTTGGTGCAGTTTCCATCCACATATGACCAGTGGATCTAAATGGTTATTGCAAATGTATATTCATGTTTCTCCTGCCCAGGGGATGCTTCCTTTACTCAGCTCCTTAGGTTCTTGAAACCTTTTCCTCTTGATTTGCTTCATAAGGTACAAAATTAAGTGCAGCATGTGCATGGTTACTTATTATTGATGTGGCCCTAATACTCCAGGTCCTATGTGAAATTGATGTGTCATTGTGCTAGGAGATGCATTTCTGCAAAAAGATCTTTATTTTCCTAAATCTGTCCTGTGTACTCTTAAGTAAGTCTGTCCATGTGCTCTTAACATTTCAGTCCTCGTAAGCCATTGGTGTATTGAGGCATAAACAATTCTCCTCACCTCAGTCATCAGGTTTTCCCTACGCTGTGAGCTCCTCATAGAGTGGTCTATCTCCTGCAGGTGTACTGTAAGCAGGGAATCACAGAAGGGTACAACTGATTTTGAACTCCTTGCCTGAGGGACAGAACACGAAATAAAATGAGTTGTCTGATTTTAGCACCACAAATCTTGTGTTGAGTCAATCCAAGCAGTTAATTTCAGATCAGGACTTGAAATCACTTAAATACTTCTCTTTCTAGTTGTCCTGGGCTTATTTTCAAAATTACATACTAGAACTGTTATTTATCCATTGCAGATGAGCACATATTGGTTTGTACTGGAAGGCCCCATTTGTTCCACCCCAGTTAAAGATGTTGGCCTAAAAACAGGAAAGGGTCACATGGACTGCAGCAACACGTTTGAGGCTGCTGTATTAGCTGTAGCTTTGGCTGTGGTTACTGAATTGCTTTCACTTACCAGTGGCAGATAGTCTTCCAGCAAAAAGGGAGGCTTTTCCAAACGCTAATAAAAGCATTAGTGCTCCATCATCATCACCTTGCAGAAAACAATGTCTAGATCAATCTATCTCCTTCCTAAATCTTTAAAGAAACAAAATTTAAACTCATTTTGCCAAGGCCAAATGTCAATCATAAGAAAAAAATATATATGAAATTTTAATTGCAAGATGTTCAGTGCAAATTTAATGAGTGAAATAAGAGATCTGAGAATTCAAGCATGCTCAGCTCATGCATAATGTTGACTTAAATTGGCTCTCTAGAGGTGCAGGGAATTGCGTTTTTAGAATTTACACACTGATAGAGCAAATGTACCGGGCCCTGTAGGTTAAGGTCATAAATCAGAATCATTTAACTGCCTTTGAGTGATTGCTACAGACTATAATGGTTGGGAGAACTGGCTTCAGCTACAAGTGATCACTCTGCTTGGATTATTGAAATGCTACTCAATATTCATAAATCAGTGATCATTAATCCCCCAAATAGTTCCTGTCAGCTTTCTAAATAAATTTCCTACTCACTAATTGAGATTGAAGGAGACTAGCTTGCACTGGTTCAGAATTAGGACAAATGAGTGCTTTGTTTACTTAGGAGCAGAAACACATCTATTGGGGAAATTGAACCATACTGGGTACATATGTGGCCGCTAAAATGGTCACGTTTAAGATGTTAACTGGAAAAGCCTTTATTAGCAGGTTTTGCTCTCCTGAGTTACAGTGACTATTAAAAGACTTCTTCATTATTTTATGATGAAGATATTTGTGTGCTAAACATCAGAAGTAGCTAAACTGTTAATGGGTGGCATTCCTCAGAGCACAGAGAGCAGGTACAGAGAGACAAGGACCATCAGCCCTGGAACTGCATTGGTGCAAGACTCTTGTCATAGTCTCTTCAGCAGCTGAAAGAAATTAAAACTCAAACTTTGGTTTTTGGATGTAATTGGCATGTTTTAACTCTGTCAAAGTTTTTATTAGCCACACATATTAGTGTAGTTTAATGTTGTTTACCACTGTAGCTGTTTATATTTGAATGGGAGGAATATTTTACAGATACTAATGGTCTGTCTTACTGTGGCAGGATGCTCCCCCCCACCTTCTCTCTCTCTCTGATCGGTCGCCGGAGATGGATGGCTCAGATTAGGTTGATAGCTTAATCCGGGCTATCTAGTAGTGGCGCCTGGAAGTCTAAGGTGAGATGAAGAGAGAATGTGACAAGTTTTTATTGACCACAAATCCACACTTTTTTAATCCTATAAAAGCTCATGAAATCTCAGAAAAGGTAGAAGCTTTTCCACATGGATACTGAAGCATGAGGGAAACTTCTCCCCTGAGCTTGGACGCAAGTTCTGTGGTAACTTCTTGCAAGTCTGAGAGTGGATTCTAATGTATCTCTGCACCAAAATTGGATTTTGGTAAGATCATTGGTTTCCTAAATTGTATTAATCCAGCTAATTTATAGGTACCTTTCTTAACTCGCATTATAGTTCAAGCAAGCACTTCTTAACTTGCATTTTTAACTATTTTTATAGTTCAAGCAAGCATTTACCCCATAATTGCATTTTAGCTATTATGGTTTTGCAATTATGCATTCATTGTGTGTGTATGTATGTCAATCTGTTCTATGTCTGTATGTTTGTTATTTTCTGTGTCTAATAAATGGTATTTTTAGACTAATTGGCCAAATATCAAAGATCCTTGCGAACAGGACCAAGTCTTGGGGAGCTAACTACCCTACTCTGTTGCTAGAAGCCTGGCAAACTGCAGAAACTCATAAGGCTTCTGTCTCCCACGCAAGACACTTATCCTACTGTAGCTGTGAGGTGGAAGTGCAGACTTCCAGCACTGAAAGTCTCTGAAAGCAGAGTTCTGAACTGTAGGAGACCTGTTTTGGACCTGTGTCAATGGTGGTTTCTGGGCGTCTTGGACTCAGTACCTCTTGGGTGCAATACCTGAGAGCTCAGTGTGATCCTTCTGTACAGAACCATGTAAATGGCCCACATGTGTTGGAAAAATGCCACCTAGGCCATCCTTGTCTCAGTCCCTGTGGTTGGATTTTCTGTTGGGTCTCCTGAGGAGTTGAGGCTGCTGTGCCAATGCTTGGTGTGTGACTATAGGTATCTGTCTGCCCTTCCTGCCTGCTGGCAATTTTGGCCCACATGGGCCAGTTTCCACCAAATGTAATAAGGCAGGAAGGGGCTTAAAACTATCAGATTCCTGTAACTGGACAGTGGAGAAAAGACCTTCCTTCTAATCCACTGACAAGGAAAATTGGACCTTATTGCACAGCTTGGCTGCTCACAGATCTCCTTGTTTTTTCTGTTGTCCTGTTGAAATGTTGCTGTTGCCATGGGCTTGGAGAGCATGGGGTTTTTTTGTTTGTTTGTTTTTTTTAAACTACCATTGTTTGACTGCTGCTTCTCTCTCATAGTTTCCATCTCCTCTCCATTTCATTTATGTGTGTATTTACTTTTAGGAAAAAAACAGAGGAAGAAAATTCAGTATTTAGTGAATAGCAATAGAAATATTGTAGAAATATGGCATTTATAGGTGCTAGTGCTGTCAGGGGTGCTACTCCATTGGCATGATGATGTACAATATGAAAAGTCACTGAGGAAAGGGGGGATGCTGATGCCTTGTTGGAATTATCTCTGAATATCTCTTGTTAATAGGATTTACAGGAAGACGAGCTTGAGAGACTTATTTATTTTTTAAATCTATTTCTTAAATGCAGGATTTAAACCAGAACTGATGTGTATCTAGATTCCTTTCATATCAGGACCATCAGAGCTCCAGGTAAAAAGGTAATTGCATCAAAAAGCCTTACTTAATTTGACAAAGAGCAACTATTTTTGAAACATGTATGGAAGCATTAAGCAGTGGATTTAGGAATGAGTGTACTTATTGCTGCTGCAATCCATCCTTTTATTGCTGTCAGCACTGAGCAACACTGACATGGATGATAACATAAACCTTTAAATACACTACTAATTTCAATTAAAGTTTACTTATTTCAATTAAAGTTTAGGACATAATGAAGAAGTTTGAGGGGAGAACCCCAGCTTTTGTCTCTCTTTCATTGCTGTTCCACTTGTATTAGCTCCAGCCCAACCCTTCTGTGCCTGGCTGCTGTGCTAAAATGCAAATGGCCATCCTGTTAGACAGTTACACTTTGGGCTGGAGCATGCCCCTCTCATTATCTGGCATCAGCTGATGTTCAGTTACCCTGAAGTAAGCTTTTAAATCCAGGTCGTCAAGGTTGGAGTTCCTTCTGATCTGAACATTGTTTTTCTTGTTATTTCAGGTGCTTCCATATAGGACCTGTTTATATTGGAGAAATGTTTATATTTTCATGCTGCATCATTACTTAATTACTCTGCTTGGTGTTGCAGTTGTGTTAGTGATAACCTGTAAATACCCTTGTAATCTCTTAGGCTTCTTGATTCAGAGAATGACAAGTGTGCTGAGATTCCTGCCTGCTCCAGGATCCTTTGCAGAGGCTTTGGGAAGCACTGCTTCACTGCTGGGAAGGGCAACGCAGCTGGGAGTGGGAAAGAGCCCTCATGTGGGGTACCTTGTGCTGGTGAAGGATTTTAACTAACTGCTATTGAGTGCCCCCTCCAGAGGGGAACTGAGACTTCCACTGTACCAGATGCTGTCTGCATTTTGATCAAAAACTGGTGTAAACTTCAATTAGCAATTAACGTAGGAAGCCAAATATACCTAGTAGGCAGAGAGTGAGGAGCCACAGGTGAGGTGTTTTTCTGTTTTGTTTTTTTTTTCCTTGATGGGGCAGTAGAGGTATAGCTCTACATGTCAGTATTTTTTACAGTACCTGTATAATTCTTCTGCAGTGCCTGTCAAATAATTTCCTTTCTTTAAAACCAAGTTGTTGTATCTGACTAGGCCTTCATGGATGATGCTAGAAGGAGAAATGGGCTGGTGATTATTAAAACCACTGTGAGTTTGCATTGGGATGGGACCCGATTGCATTGCTGTGTGAAGCCTGCAGAGCAGTGTCTGTGTCTCTGCTCCAAAGAGCAAGGAGATGAGCAAGGACAGAATATTCAGAAAAATGAGTTTCCTTCAGGCAGACTCAAGTGGGTATGTTTGTGACACAAGAGGCAGTAAGCAGGAAAGTCATGCACAAAGACCTCTTTCCACTGGAGGAGCATTGCCCAGTATTTCCAATTCTGCCTTCCGACATGTGGGAGCAGGAGGTGAAGGTGTGTGGAGTTTTGGAACGGAAATAGGACAAAAGTACTGTTGAGGTCCAGGCTCAATTTCTCATTGGCGTAAATCCCACCTAGACCTCTTGTGATGTGTCAGTAGTTGGAGAAATATGTCCCTCGAGTCTTGGTTTGAAAGACAGGTGTCTGGCAAGGAAGGAGGGAACCTCCCTTGGAATGGAAAATATCACCCCCTTCCCTCTGAATTATAACTTTGAAATTAAGGGGCTTTTAGGCAAAGATATGGGAAAAGGAATAACAGTTCTTTACTAGTATAATAAGGTAAACAAACTGTTCTTCACTAGTATAACAAGGTAAACAATGGCAGCAAAAACAAACAAACCAAAACCCCAGTAACAGCCTGCTCTGGACTGTCCAGCAACAACAAACAAACCAAAACCCCAGTAACAGCCTGCTCTGGACTGTCCGTCACCCTCCCCTTTGGTGCAGTTATGGTCACAGCCAGCAGGGGCGTTGTTGGCTCCCGGCCGGGCAGTTGCAGTGATTCCTCCGCGGCTGCAGGGGGCGCTGCAGCACGAGTTCGACCACCTCTTCAAGTGGGTAATTGCAGGCGAGCCAGTGGGAGAGATGGAAAAGGGCTTCCTTTACAGCCTCAAAGGGGCAGTCAGTCCTGGTGCCTCTCCGGATGGTCAGATGGGCTGTAGCAGGAGCCTCAAGCAGTGGCTGGAACGGCAGGGCTGGCTCACCCGGGGGTAGCCGGCAAAAGGCAGCAGAAACTCCACAGCTGTAGGAGAAGCCGCGGGGTGCTCAGGCAGGCGCGGGGTGTTGGGTTAGTTACAGTGTAGTGATGAGCTGAAGCAGTAGCAGAAAAAAAACATGTCTGAGCGGGGAATTGCTCCTCTGGGTAGCTCATCGGTGGTGACTGGTCTGGAGTAAGGCTGTGAAGAGGGAGCAGATCCCGGCAGGGGACAGGGTAGCTGGTCTCGGGTCCCGGCGTGGAACGCACTGGCTCTGGGCTCCCAAACAGCTGGGAGGCAGAGAAATGAGCCAACAAATCCAGTCACAGTGTCGAAGGAAAAGAAACAAAAAGAAACAGGCAAAGCCCACAAAGGCAACAGTATCTCTGCTCAGAGACACCACGCTGCGTGGCCAGCCGAATTGCTCCGAAGGGAAGGGAAGGGAAGGGAAGGGAAGGGAAGGGAAGGGAAGGGAAGGGAAGGGAAGGGAAGGGAAGGGAAGGGAAGGGAAGGGAAGGGAAGGGCTGCCCTTCCCCCCACCCCAACTTTCCAACTTTGGCAGGAAATCTCGGGCTGGCTCCCAACTATCGCGATATTCCCGGAGCCGGGCTGGGGAACACTGATTTGCTGGACACAAAACAAAAAGGAAAAAGAGCAAACGTGGTATGGATAAAAGAACATCTCCAAGACACCTTGGGAGCTGTATGGAGGCTGCTGGCTAGTGGGGAATGGAGCCTGGTTCATCCGACCAGTGTGTGTGTTGATCTCTGTTGTCATTGCTGTTTTCTGGTTTGACATAAACTTGAGATTCCTTTGACTTGGTCACCCCTCTTAAGTCCCACAGGCAGCCTGTCAAAGGGGGCAAGCAACAATGGGGATCTTTTGGTTTTCAGCCTCATTTTCTAAGTACTTTTATACTTCATTGTAACAGAGGTGGAGAAGACAAAAATGACAATGTCATTGCAAAGTCTATCCAGTTGTTTTGCTGCATTAATTTTTCCACAAGGCTCCAAACTGTGTTGTTTGCTGTGATTTAGTTACTTATTAGCCTTTTTGTACACCTGAAACTACCAGCATCTGGCTGTAAGGATTTTGTTATTTTTATTTCTATTACTATACCTCCAGTTCTTACGTCCTTCTGCTATTGCAGTGGTTTTTCTCAAAGAATAGACTGTGATTCTGGGGAGCTTGGCATCAATAGGGAGCACACACTAAAGTGAAACAAGGATATCCTCATATCTGCATTTTTCATGCTGATTTGTCACTGCTTCTTGTACTGCAAAAATTAGTTGTGAAATGATAAATAGCCAAACCTTGTTATATCTTGTAAATAGTCTAATCCCATTATCATGTCAGGTCCTCTAATCTTGATCCAAGTTTTGTCTGTTGATCTAATTAGGTTTTTCATTTGTTCCTGGCAAATTTCTGGCTCTTGGAGTTGCTGGACTGACTCTTGAGACTGCTGAGGTGGGATGATCCATACGGTTTCTTGTGGCTCTAAACAGAAACATCTGACAGAAATGAGCAATTTGTTGGCAGAGTTTAGCAGTGAGTAAACTTGCATGTCACAGCACTGCTCTTGCTCCAGAATGGCTGAATTTTGTTGAGATGTTCTTGGGGATTACAGAGCCCACAGAAATCAGCTCTCCCTGCTAGAGAAGCTGTAGGAAGTACTGTACTCTCTGGTGAGCTTCACAGAAAAATGAAAATGGATGCTACTGACTTATTTTTATTCTTCATTCATTTTTCCTTCCTTTCTGTTGTTGAATAGGATTTCAGCATTTTCTTCTTGCTGGCTAAAGATGAACTTTAAATTTAATTGTTTTTTTTTTTTTTTAAATTTTTAAGGTCATCAGGAACTTTTGCTGAAGTGTAGGGCTATGAGTTCAAATACTGTCCTGAACAGAGACAATCTCTGTAAATTAGAGTCTAACTTAAACTAATCTGGAAGGAGGGTACACTTGTATGGTGTTTACATGAAAGCTATATATGTGTATTTGTTTTGCTTAGCCTAGAACATCAGCAAAGTATCTTTAGCATCTAAGAGGAATTTAAACCCTTCAAAAGCTGTTGTGGTAGGCCTGAAGAAGTGGAAGGAGGTGTACCCCTGTGTTTGTGAGTTAGTTTTGTTTAGTCCAGTTTTGTTAGTGGGTGGAGGGCACAAAGATGGCTTCTGTGTGCCCTGAGTGAATGTTCTGGAAGTTTTCACCATGTCCAGCAGAGCCAATCTCTGATGGCTCTGAAGGTGATGGACATGCTGCTGGCCAAGTCTGGGCCAATAAGTGATATTAGTTACGCCTCTGTGAAAACACATTTAAGAAGAAATCAAAACAATGATTTCTTCTTAAATGAAACCTCACGCACCTCTTTTTAGCCAGAGAAGGAGGAGGAGGTGAGAATATGTGAGGGGAAAACAACATGGAGACACCAAGGTCAGTGGAGAAGGTGGCGGAGGAGGTGCTCCAGGCACCGGAGCTGAAAACCCTCTGCTAGCTGTGGTGAAGACCACAGAGAAGCAGGTTGTCCCCCTGCAACCCATGGGGTCCGCAGGGGGTGCAGAGATCCACCCACAGCCCATGGGGAGGTGCCCACGCCAGAGGTCCAGGTGCCACAGCCTGGAAGAAGCTGTGATCCACTGGGAGTCCCATACACAGAGTTAAAGTTGCAAAGGCCTTGCCAGAGAGAGAAAGGCCCTGCCTTGCTCCTGAGATGGAAGCAGCCTGGCCTCAGCTTGGAAGTCTGCATCTTGTGGACAAAAACTTGTGTGCAGCAGCTTCCGGCAGGTTGCTGCTCATGAGATTTGGACCCACTCCAAGAAGTTCCCAGAGGACTGTCTCTCGTGGGAGAGACCCCATGGCTAAGTAGAGGACTCCTCTCCCTGAGCAGTGGGAGAAATTTTGGACTGACCAAAGAAAAACCCCCTACCCCTGCCCCCCCTGCCCCCCTTCCCCTGTGCTATTGGTTGGAAGGAGGGAGGGGAGTGAGCAGAGAAACAGTGTCTTAAGAGGGAGGGGATGAATGGAGAAACTGTGATTGTAGCAGAAGAAATTTTGGTGATGGATTGACTAAGAAAAAACCCCATACCCCGTACCACACCCCGAGCTGTTGATTGGAAGGAGGGAGAGGGTTGAGAGGAGAAACAGTGTCTTAAGAGCTTATTTTTACTTCTCATTTGCCTCCTCTGACTCTGTTTAGGGTTAGGTTAGCAATAAATCACTTTGCAACTTTAAGTTTTTAGCCTATTTTTCCCTTTTCTCAGTGTGTCCTCCCACCAGTTCTTTATCTGAACTCATGAGCCCTCTGTTTGTGTGGTTCTTTTTTCCCCCTCTCTTCTGCACAGCTGTGGCACGGGAGAGGAGAGAGAGCAGATGTTGCTGGTGTCTGGCATTTGGCCAGGGTCAAACCACGACAATATGTATGCAAACATATATAAATAACCCCAAATTTCTTTTTCTTTTTGTCACCTTATATTGCATTGTGCCGGCCATCCTTATAGAATGTGGTTTCAATAGAGAAGGTACTTCCTTGGCACTGAGTCTGCCATCATTTAAGCCAGTAGAAACACTTCACTGATTTAAGAGTGGCGCCGGGGCAGTGAGGAAGGGGAGTTTGTCAGTGCATTTCTTTCCTTAGGCCACAGCTCCCAAGGAAAGAGCAGGAGTCACCAGGCAAGGGGCTTTAGTTTGTGGATGTTTTAAATTACACTATGGTCACAGGCCTGTTAATGAACCTTCAAAGTAAAGCAAATGCAATTTCATTGTAATCCGTTTCTGCAGGTACGTTACAGAGCACTGCTCTTAGCTGCTGGGACAGCAGCTATCCTGGGCTGCAGTGGCTCATGTGGTGATGTGGGAGCTCCTGCTGTGTGCCCAGAGTGCCAGGGCTGCAGGAGAAACAAAATGCTGTTCTGCTTGGGCCAAGCCACGAACCAATACAAAACCTGTGGAGAGCAGAGACAGGAGCTGCCTGCATATGTGTGGCACCATGGGAGTTTCTGCAGGAGGGCATTTAGCAAAGCGGTGACAGGAGATTGACAAGATTGCTGCCAAAATCTGTTCCTTGTATTTATGTATCTGAGTAGTCTGAGATGTGTTGGAGTAGCTGTGCTGCAGCTCCTACTAAACACAGGCAGTGTAAATTTAATTTGAATGGGACTGTGACATGTAAAGTGTCTGAACTGGCAGCATTGCCTTCATCCTGTTGGCATGGGATAGGTCAGGGCTCCATGTTGTACCTGCTGTGAGTCAGGAACTGCTGGAGTTTGTGACTCCAGCATGGACAAAACTGTGCAGAGTTGGGTGATTGCAGGGCCCTTCCTTTGAATCAGGGCTGGGAGCCTACTCTGGGTGACCCAGTACAGTCCTGGGCATTCCTGGTTTCTGGGGGCAGTCTGATGCTGCAGCAGATCTATGCCTGTAGGACCACTATTGAGTGATTTATCCACTTTCTGGTGTTTCAGGTGGCAGCTGGTTATCAGTTGATTCATGCTCTTGGATCTGCCTTAACCTCAAGTTCTCAAAATCCTGCTGATCCTGTATTAAAAAAAAAACCCAAAAAACCAAACCAAAAAAACCCAAACCAAACCGAAACAAAAACCCCCAAACAAAACAAAACCAGTACACCCTAACAAAAAACCTGAATCCAAATCCTTGATGAATGAAATTGTTTTCTGATTGAGTCATGTATAGGGCACATAGAAGTTATTCCAGTCCTTTTTACTCCAGATTTATAGGTAATAGGATGATGTACTTAGTAAATCCTTCCTGCAGAAGATGTGAATTTTGGAGAAAACAGCAATGTGTGAAGCAGAACTATGCAGTTAGTTATCTTACATTTGCTTTGCAGGGAAACTTAGATGTAGGTTAAGTGTGATTCTTAAACACTTCTTTGACTCATAAAGCTGGAAAGTTATCCTTGGAAAATGGAAACAACGTTTTGTTTCTGTTCTGTTTCATGTAATACTTGGATCAGTTTCTGCTGAGATAAGATTATTTTGAGCTCAGAAGGCTTGAATTACAAGGACATGAATTTTGAGTGACAAAAACCCATTTTAATGGAAGCAGTAAAATTGGTCTCAGTGTCTTTAGTAAGAAGATTTTCAGTCAAAAGTTTTATGTGTTGCAGAAACCATAGAAATTTTCACTTCCAGCTCTGTATCCAGGCACACCCAGGTCCCAGGTTTTACTTGAATGATCTGTAGTTAACGAGGATGTGAAGAATGAGGCTTCACTTTAAAAATTTTAAACGATCTCTTAAAAGAAAAAGAAAACAACAATAGGGGATGTCCACAGTGCAAAGCAACAGCACTGGGTGCATGGCTGGTCTGGCCAGAGGCAGGAGGCACCAGAGCTTGTGCAGCAGCTTTTATGCTCTCCCACTGTCAGTCAAGGGCCCTTGATACGTTTATCCAATCCTGGACTTGGCCGCCCTCTTCCCACCCTTCCACCCGCCTGTTTGAAGTGGTCTGCCCTAGATCCTCCCTTCTGGGCATGCTCCCTGGTGGTAATGGGAGTGGATGCATTTGAACTGGCACTTTGACTGACGTCCGGAGAGAACTTTCAGAAAGTTCTTGGTGGCTCTTGGCAGCCATCTTACCCCTGTATTTAACAGCTTATTATATTTGACCAATATTAATATTATGACAGAAACTTATGACAACCAAAACGGTACGACAATAATAACAGTCAGGAGGAACAGCAATAACGTAATTAACTAACCTTTTCCCAAACTTATTAAAGGTAACCAGAATGACCCATTAATTAACTTGACAACAACAATCTGAACCCTGCGACATACCTCTTAACTCGCTAAATCTTATCATAACCAACTAATCAACTTATTAATGTCATTAACTTAATATATGAAAGTCAACCCTTTTCACTGTCCATAACAAGGAGCTTGGTTATTCAGTCCAGGGAGTGATTTTTACATCGTTCTACACCTATCAGGCATGTTATCTCTAGTCTTTTGAGGCTGTCAAAAAAAAAAAAAAAGAAAGGGAAGGAGAACTAATGGATAATATTTATAGGTTCAATATTGGATTCTCTTTAGAAGTCCAATTATCACTCATGGGAGATGGCACATGCACAAAAAACATATGTTATTGTAATGTGTAAATCAATAAAGCTGCTTTGTTTTTTCTGGTTTTATTCCAGTATTGATGTGATTTGTAAAAGTCTTTTGAAAACAGCATCCTATCTGTCTTGGGTTGTCAGTAGAAAGGATGGATCAATTTCTTTGGGAAGGTTTTGAAAGACTATAAACCAAACAGGTATGATCAGGGATTCTTGTGGCAGGACAGACACCCCCCCCCGCTTCTCTCTCTCCCTGATTGCTAGCCAAGATTGATAGCTCAGATTAAGTCAATGGCTTAACCCTGACTATCAGTGCTGGCGTCTGGAACTCAGAGCGAGACACTGAGAGAATGTGAATAATTTTCAGGTGACCGCAAATACACACTCTTTTCCCTATAAAACACCACGAAAAACTCAGTAAAATCAGAAGCTTTTCTACATGGATATCGGAGCGTGGAGAAAAGTCTCTCCCCTAAGCTTGGACGCAGGCTTTGCGGTTACTTCCCGAGGGATTGAGTGAGGACGCTGATGTATCCCCAGCTCCAAAACTGGATTTGGTGAGATCATTGAGTTTCCTAAATTGTATTATTCCGGCTAACTTATAGGTACCTTTCTTAACTTGCATTTCAGCTAGCTCAAGCAAGCATTTCTTAACTTGCATTATCGTTCAAGCAAGCATTTCTTGCGTTTTTAACTATTTTTATAGTTCAAGCAAGGTTTTACCCCATAATTGCATTTTTAGCTACCATAGTGTTGCAATTATGTATTCATTGTGTGTCTATGTGTGTCAATCTGTTCTATGTTTGTATGTTTGTTATGTTCTGTGTCAAATAAATGGTATTTTTAGACAAATCGGCCAGATATCAAAGAATCTTGCGAACGGGACTAAGTCTTGGGGAACTAGTTATCTTAAAGCCTGTCAAACTGCAAAAGCACATAAATCTCCTCTCTCCCATGCAAGACAATTCTGAAAACCAAGTGTTGATGTTTTCCAGCCAGGACCTTGTACGCTTCTGGAATATATGCTGAGCCAGCTGAGAGCTGTGCTCTGATTGAACAAATCAGCACCTCCTGAAACCAAAAGACCTGGTAAATGCCCAGTTCAGGATGGTCAACCCAATCATTCCTTCTGACTTGAAACCTTTCGTGCCTTTAACATATTTTTTAGGGAAGAGGGAAGGAAATAACATGCATATTTATAAAACAAGGTAATGGGGAATAGGAAAAAAACTCAGTCTTTTAAAATTCTTTTTTCTCTTGGTACTGTGTTATGGCTGATTTTGCTGTGGAACAACATGGCACCCTCAGAAATTAAAGGAAAAAGAGCATCTGTGCAGAGGAGCCCCCGGGATGAGTGTGTGTGGGGAGCTGCTCTCAGTAAAAGGGACTATAATGATTATATTTCTGAAATGATTGAGGCTAATAAATGTTGATATGTGAAAAGAAATGATCCTTTTTTATTAGTCCATTGAGGTGGGCTATAATTTTTTTATGTTCAAGTTCTGATCAGAAATTGAAGTGACATATGGAATCAGAATTGAAATACAGCTCCATGGAATACTTTGTCAGTAGGAAAAAATACATATGATAAAGCTGCTGAATTTTTGGCATCAATTACAACACCAGCTTGTGAGTACTGGTGAGAGACATTTAGGCCCAGGTTTCAGCAGCATTGTGCTCTGAATGGATGGAGAATTTCAGATAACTGCATTCCCCTTTTCTGTTCCAAGTATGTGTGGGTATTCTACAGGGTTTTTATTAGATTGACTTGTAATCAGGAGCAGTCATTACTTCACTGCTTGGAAGGATAATTCCTAAGAATCAGAAATTAGAGTGAAATTCATGCTTTTGCAAATTTAGAGCTCTTAAGCCTACCAGATTTTTCAGCTTGTTTCACAGCTTGATTCCAGCACACATTTGAGAAATGTACATACCCTCCAGCCTAAACAGAAATGCCCAGGGCTAGGGCCTGGGTACTCTGAGTTCTGGTCTCTCCTGGCTGGCGCTGGTGGTAGTGGTGTATTATTTTTCTTTTGGGGAGCACAAAGCTAAACCCCAAAGATCTCACAATCTGCCTAGGACTGTGGTCAAAAATGTTGGCTGATAAAATAAAAACCTCGATGTTGCATAATTCCACCTTAGATGACACTTTTGAATGAAATTATCCAGTGATATTCACTGAGGCTGGCACATTCTGCAGGGAAGATTGCAGGGTACAACACCTGTGTGGACACCTTGCTGTGGTTAGAAAGACAGATGTCTGCCAAGGAAGGCAGAAACCTTCCTTAGAATAGAGAACGTGACCCACTCTTCCCTCCAAATTATAATAACTTTGAAATCAAGGGGCTTTTAGGAAAAGATATGGGAAAAGGAATAACAGTTCTTTACTGGTATTTATAACAAGGCAGTAATACAGAAACAACAGTTTAAACTGACAAAGTCAGAATACAACCTGCCACCCTGTTAGTCAGGGTGATGCTAGCAGTCCAGTTAAATGGTAGCTGCAGTGCCGTTGGAATGATGGATGTGGTCTTGTTGAAGTGATGATCCTGCAGAAAGGTCTGGTCAGTCTCTGGAGGTCCAGTAGTGAATCTCAAGCTCTTCCCCTCTAGGAATCCAGTGGGAGCCGTGCCTCAGTGTTCCAGAGTCTCAGTTTATATGCAGGTAGGAATGTTCAGTTCCTCTTCTCTGGGTGGGGCATCTCACAATGGGTTGAATACATACTTTTGGTTACTCCTGACATGTAACCTAAGACACACCTCCACCCAGAATGGCCTCACAAGAGCTGAAAAACCGGCCCAGACTGAAACTTGCATGGGACCCCAGAACATGGAGTGTTCGTGGACGCCCTGTGGGGTCTGAAGGTAGAGTGGGTGTCATGGGTGCGAGTGTGCCCAGCTGAATGGACTCTTCAAGCAAGCAGCCATTGGTAAGACAGCAAAACCTGCAGAAGAGTGTCTGGGGGTCTGTGTGAGAGATAAACACAGGGTTTTGTGTGCTGCTGTCACAAGGTGACCAAGAGTTGTGCTGTAAGTCTTTGGAAAGGGAAGATAAGTTTGCTTCCAGACCTGGATTCATTGAATCAACTAACTCACAAGACAAAGAAGGCTGGATTCTCACCTCTGCTTGGGGCAGGAGGAACCTTCTTCTTCCCCCTGCAAAGCCCTTAGGTGACAGATGCAATGTCCTGGGGCTGGAGAATAAGGAGGGAGTGAGTAACAGGCAAGTTCCAGGGAAGGATAACTGTGCAAAGTTGATCCAACCACCTACCCCCATTATAACTGGTGCTTCCTGATCAGAGGGGGAGTAATTGGAGGCTTCTTGCTGAGAGGCTCCATTTGTTGTCCAGACAGCGTCTCTAGAGAAGTCTGCCTGCTGGGAGCATGCATCCATGGTTTCACAAGAGGCTGCTGAGGCTGGTAGAGCCTGTGGACTACCACTTCTTCCTAGTCTTCCAGGTGGGGTAGAGTGACACTGCAGAGAGGTGACTTCGAAATATCAAGAGAGACCTTATATCCCTTAGAACAAATTTCAGAGGGGAGGGAGATAAGGTTCTACTCCATCTTCCTAATTAGAGAAGAGGATTTGAGAAAAAGGAGGTAAGCTGATGAGGTGAATGACTGACTGCGTAGCTGGTGCCACGCTGAAGGTCTTGGCTTCTATCATTTTGGGCATACCTTCAAGAAACTGGGTCTTCCTACAATTTAGGGTCTCAGCTGACCAAGTGGGGCAAGAGTATCCTGGACAGCAAATTGGTTTGACTTATCAACAGAGCCTTAATCAACATTTAAAAAATGTTCAAACTTTCAATCCTTTTTCTGTTGGTAATATCTGCTGTAATTCCCTTTCCACTCTGGCTTCAACAGACTTTAAATTTTGAAATCATTATAATGCCTCAGTTATTGCAGTGAAGATGTTGCACAACTCAGACCATCTCACATCCTGACTGCTGTAGCAGGCTGAGAAGCACAGCAAAGAGCTGCAGCTGTGTTCATATGTCAGAAGTGTGTTGCTACCATTTGCCATCTTGATGGGACTACAGATGTGTATGTTAGGAGAAAAGATATTCTTGTAGTCACAGAGCTCCAAGCCTTGTTGTAAGCCTCAGCCTGCTTCTCAGCTCAATCTGCTGATGAACACACTGTTCTTCCTTTAACCATTGGCGGCAAAAAGGGGTCAGATTCTTTGAGTGGTTGTCAGGGTTTGACTCTGACTAAATGCTGACACTCCAGCTCTCTCTTGCTGTAGAAGAAACTGTAAAAATACACATCAATCTCGTGAGTCAAATGAGATGGGACATTGCCAGGAGGATGCACGAAAAGAGAGCAAACAGGCTCTACTTAAAGTTGCAAAAAAGGTGATTTAATTACTTAGCAGAGTTGGAGGATAAATGCAAGGCAAAAATAAACTTTTCATACACTATTTTTGTTCACTCATCTCCCCCCCCCGCCCTTACGAACCTATTTTATTCACCCCCTTTCTTCTTTTTAACCAACAAGCCCTGGTAGGGAGGCAGGGTGTGGGTATTCTCTCAGTCCGCAGAGCAGGTTCATAAATCTATTCATCACCACAATTCTTTTACTACAAATACTCTTTATCTCTACTAGTTTCTCTCTTTTTCCAGACAGATTTTCTGCTCTCACCCCCTCCCTCTTAAGAAGCAGTCTCTGTGGTCACCCCCCTTCCCTCTTTCTGAACCAGCAACACAGACAGGGGGCAGGGTGAGAGGGGTTCTCTGGTCAGCTCAATCAGGGAGAGGGGTTCTCTACTTAGCCGTAGGGTCCCTCCCATGAGAGACAGTCCTCTGGGAACTTCTTTGGCGTGGGTCTAATCTCACGAGCAACATCCCGCCGGAATTCTGCTACAATGTGAGTCTTTTTGTCTATAAAGTGCTGTGCAGACTCTCCCGAGCCGAGGCCAGGCTGCTTCTATCCCAGGAGCAAGACCTTTCTCTCTCCCAGTCAAGGCCTTTTGCAGTTTTAACTCTTAGATGAGACTCCTACTGGCTCATAGTCTTTTCCAGGCATCCATCTGCTCCTCTGGAGTGGGCTGTGGGTAGATTTCTGCATCTTTATGGACACCATGGGCTGCAGGGGGACCTCCTGCTCCCCCCATGGCCTTCACCACAGCTAGCAGAGGGTTTTCAGCTCTGGCACCTGGAGCACTGGAGCACCTCCTCCCCCACCTTCTTCACTGACTTTGGCGTCTCCATGCTGTTTTTCCCTCTACATATTTTCACCTCTACCTCCTCCTCCTCCAACTATAAAGAAGTGAAAGAAGTGCATGCCTGCTTTGTTTTGATTTCTTCTTAAATATGTTTTCACAGAGGCATAACCAGCACCTCCAATTGGCCCAAACTTGGCCGGTAGCATGTCCATCACCTTCAGAGCCATCAGAGATTGGCTCTGCTGGACTTGATGTAAAAATTTCCAAAACTTTCACTCAGGACACACAGGAGCTATCTTTGTGCCACACCCCACCCCTCAGACACCTCCCCAAGCCCACCACAACAGCTTCTGAGGGGTCCAAATTTCTCCTAGATGTTAAAAATACTTTACTGATGTTTTGGGCCAATCAAAACCACCACAGTGGTCTTAGTCCATAGTTCAGGCTGAACACCTTCTGGCTGGGGTAAGAAAACTTAAACACAGTATAGGTCTCATTGATTTATATTGTGTTACAGCTGCATCTTTCTTGAAGTCTTATCCTGTTGCCTTATTGCCTGGATTTAATCAGAAGTTGAGATACTTCACCTATCTTGTTATGGATTTATTCAGAGTAACGTTGCGGTTCAACTGCTGACTATAAAAAGTTGTTGTTGTACACCTTGATCCACAGACACAGTGCAGAGGTTGTACACAAAAAAACTGAACAGACTGGCAAGTTACTGAGGAAAGTACAATCAGCGTAAGTTAGGAATGTTATGTGGAATGGGAGCAGTACTTGTCTGTATATTGGCATTTTTTAATCCATTTGATTGGACCCTGGTTTCTAGGGACCTCCTCCTCCTGTGCCATGCGAGGTTCCTGTAAAGTAAACTCAGTCAGCATTTCATCAAGCAGAAATCCATTTTTTTCCTTTAGTGATTGAGAGCATCCTGCCCATGTTTGTTCCTGCATCCATGGCACCAATTACCATTGTGTCAAAACAGGCCTGAGCTCTTGCTAACCTCAGTCAGAAAAATTCAAAAGCATTGATTCTGCAGGTCTTCTCTTAAACTGTCATTTTCTCACACAGAAGCGTTAACATCTCGGTGCACCTGAAAGTATTTTATAAACAAGCAACAACACTTCTATGCAAGAAAATGGTCAGATTAGTGTAAATTGACACCATCTGAGATGGCTGACCATTGAAATGTGAAAGCCTGAGATAGCAAATGTGAGTTGTGTATCCTTAGTTATTAGGTAGGCTATGCCTTGGGATTCTGCCTGTGAATCAGGGCCACATTGTGTGTCACCTGTGCAACCTCAGGGGAGGCAGATGGTCCAGCCCAAAGTATTTAGCAGAAAGAATCCAACAGCTGGAAACAAGTGGAGCAGCAGAGGGAAAGGGTGAGGCAGAACAGGTCAGTGTGGAAGCATGTGCCCTCAGCACATCCACAATCTCTTTACCATTTGTGGGATCCCCAGGTCTCTGCCTGATAGAGATGTTAATGCCTGTGAGAGCAGGAGAAACCCAGGAATCAGGCAGAGCCTTACTGTTTCCCCTTTTGTCCCTTTTCTTGATGTTAAGAGTCCTTTTATCTTCCAGGGTGACTCTGGTACAGGGACTGGTGGTGGCTTATGAGGAGCTGTCTTTCAAGGGCACAGATGCTTTACAGAGCTTTTTAAAATTTTGTTTTCCTTCGTACTCTGTAAAGCTCTTTCCAGTCTCTCTCCTCTAAGTTTAAAGTGCTATGTGCTCTGTGCTCTTCCAAAATTTTCTTTTGGCAGGCTGAGAAAGGCAGGCCTGTTGTGCTGTAATAACAGTCACCCTCATTCACTGAGGGTGCCATGTGTTGTGTTTTTGAGCCAAACATATTTCTGATTGTGTGATACCTAAATCTACTACTCAATATTTCCCATGCTTAAGTTTCAATAAAAGCCGTTCCAAGTTGCCTGTATTCCAAACAGAGTGTGTGATCTCTTTATTATGCCTGGCCTGGCTTGCTGGGCACATGAATAAACCTGGCTGTGTGTCATGATGACTGTATCACCTGACAATAACTGGAACAGAGGTAAATAAAATCAGTGTTTTGTCATCCTCATCAGCAGATGGGGAATGGTGCCATTCTTTATTTTTGGCAAGGACCTGCATGGCTGACAGCAGATCCCTGCTACAGTGGAAAAAGATGGTTCAACAAGGTCTAGGGAAGAACTAATAATATGTCAGTTACTTCTGCAATGCTTGGAATATGGTTTAATTTGATAATTTAAATGTGGGGTTTTTTTAATCCTAAAGAAACCTGCTTTATTACCTGCCTCCTGGTTTGACATCTGTGTAGCAAAATGTGAGCATTTGGAATATGCAAACTGAAATCAAAGTGTAGAATTCCCTTTGAAGCTTAGTTTCTTGCTCTTTTCCCTCCCCATCTTTCAATATTCGACCTGCTGTAATTTTATTTCTCTGAAATTTTCTGTGTAATTGAAAGAGTGTTAAAGGAACAAAGCAAATATTTACATTGCATGAATGCCATTTCATGTGATTAGTTAAAAGCAATCTATTTAAAATTTAATATGTGTATTAAACATATGCATACACGTGCATACATACACAGGGAAGCCAGTAATAATTCTGAGTTTAGATAGCATAGAAGTTTCCAGGCTCTGGAACACAGTGTCTGGATAAAGATTTTGGACAGTCAGACTTTCAGGTTTAAGGAGCAAACACACTTCTAATTCATGTCAGGACAGCAAACCTAAAAGGCATTTACAGACTTGTGCTGCTGCCTCTGCCTTGGTGTGTGCAGTCCTGGCAGGAACCTCCTCTGGAACCCTGGGCTCCTTTATCCAGTGTTAGGGGCCAGATGTTCACAGGCTCCTAGACCTGTATGATTTATTCAGATGAGTGGGAAACTGGCCTTGACCCTGTGCTGCCTGTCCCTGCCTGGTGTGTGGGGTGCCAAGACAGCTCCCCACCTCCGAGCAAAAGGGGAGCAGGGCTGGGGCTCTGGCTGGGTTGTGCCCAGCGTGGATACCTTGATGCACCTTGATGCAGTGCAAATTAGGCCAATATTCCTTTCTCAGGACTATGTCTGGAGTTCCTGTGCTGCTCAGGGATCAACTTTTTCTATCGTCTGTAGGTCTTTCATGATCCAGTCCAGGTACTAAAGTTGCTACATGACACGAACAAATTGGTGGCAGTCACAAGTTCCCTTTCCTGCTTTGCCTGAAGCTTGAGGAAATGTTGCTTTCTTCTGTTCTCTTTTATGTCTGAGACAGAGATCGATGAGTAGGAGGCATTTGAGGGAACATTCAAACTAACCCAGCTGAGTGACCTGAAAAATAGATCCTGGACATGGCAAATATATTATTTTCTGGAGACCAGCTGATGCTGACTCTTTAAAGAGAGGGATGATGATTTTTAAAGCAGTTGAATTATCCACCTTTATTTATAGTTTTAAATGATTTTGTTTAATGTTCTATGATAAATTTAGATAGGATAAGCAAGACATTTGACTTTTCATCCTTTTTTTATTTCCTTGATGACTTACCAATGATACAAGGGTATGGAAAATGGTGTTTAAGTGTTCCCAGAGGAGATGAAATCAATGGAATTAAAGTAGATGGAAAAAACCTCTCCAGATCTGCCAAATCTCATGGTTTGTACAAAGCTCTTTCTCAGCCCTTTGATGGGTAAGTACTACAGTTCCTCCTCTTCTGGGCTTCAGACCACTTTTCCTGGTCTCTGTGGTCCAGGAGAGGTTGAAACTTCAGCACCAAAGAACACTTTGGGTGTCAGCCCTGACTGTGCCTCACCCCTGTGCTCCAGAGAGGTTGGAAACCTTGCCATGCTCTTATGTTGGAAACACCTTGCCATGCTCTTATGTCACCCATAAAAGACCTGGACCTGAAAGGAAGGGAGAGCAGGACAGATGGTGAGTCAGGCTTCAACAGGTGATCATCAGCTGAGATTGATGCTTTCCTGTGAAATCCCCTCATTTCATTATTTCACTTGCAGCAGGGGTGTCCCAAGATTTGTTTTGTGCCAGCTGCAGTGGTTTGGGAAAAGACTTTGCTTGAGCACATCTTCAGAGGTGTGGTTTTTATGGCCCCTGAGAGCCCTTGAGTAGTGTAGTTTGAAAATGGAGCAGAATTTCTCCACATTTCTCCCCAGGAGGACATGGAAAAACCTGGTGGTTTTGACCTGAAGGTAGCTCTTTGGTTTGTAAGTTCTCTTTTGTATGGTGGATGGTTTGTGAGACTCCTGCACAATGTGATTGTCATGAGGGACCTAATGCTAGATGATGCTCAGATGATGCACCCTCTTCCAAATACATCCATAGGGCTTGCTTGCATCAGGACAGTTTCACAGGCATTTCAGTGTGAGTGACACTGAATTCTAGCCTGTGGTGTTCTGCCCTGAGTTTTAACTGGGTTGTTTCTTACAGTCAGCAGTTTCTGAAAACTTGGATTACTCTGCCCTGTGTGTGCCAAGGACAGACATCCTGTTGCAATTAAGATCCATCAGGGAAATCAACATTTTTTGTATGGTTTTCACAACATTCTTAACACTTTTGTAACAATCTAGGATGGCTTCTGGGGAACTGAAGGGTCAAGATTCACCAAACCTGATCTGTCAGTTAGAGGAGGCAATAACATTTAATATGTATTATAAAGCCTGTTGCGGTAAATGGCTGGATTAAAAGAGTAGCTTAACAAAATCATGGAGCATAGAGAAGGAGCCATGTAGTGTTTTTGTACTGGATGCCTCTTTTTCTTATGATCATCTTTTAATGTGGCTTTGAAAATTGCCCAGCAGTACAGTATTATTTGGCTTTGCTTGAAATGTTAAGACACATTTTCTTTTTTTCAACCTAAAGGAGGCCTTTCTATAGAATATAAAAATCACAATATCACAAGTAAAGGACCATTAACTAAGTGTAATGCTGGGGTGGAAGTATGCTTTGAACATTGTTTCCGTTATTCAGAATACATGAAGTTTCAGCCCAAATAGAAATGAAAGGCTATTGAGGAAACTTTGCAAATACCTGAAATTCTAACTTTTACTTTGCTCTTGTTAACTTTGTGTGATTAAGGAAGAAAGGGAAATTGTTAAGAGGCTGTGCCATTGCAGGTGATATAACCACGACCCTGTCTTAACTTTCGGCATGTCCAAAAGTCCATGAGTAGCCATGAAATCCCCTGAACTTTTAAAATGTTTTCCTTTGATACATCAAGCTAAAAGGGATAACATGTGCTTGAAAGCACAAGAAAACTTCCTATATTTGCCCAATATTAATCACATATGGGGTTGTATGTCTGGCTGATGATGAAATGATGCAATTGTGTCTCATGGAAAAGGGTTTCTTGCCACTGCGGGATTGTTAGACTTTACAAATTTCACACTGCTTTTGATTGATTTGGAAGGTAAGGGAGTTATAGAGATGTAAAAGTGTAGCCTTAGGCTTCATAGTGCTGATTGTTCAATAACTGTTTCCTTGGGGTTTTATTGTGTCAGTTTTTAGACAGTATACTGGCAAAGTTCTGAACATTTTTCTTCTTTGGTGGTGTTGCAGGGCTGTCTGCCCTTTGTTCTAACCAAATCTTACCCAGAGCACTAGGCAGCAGGCTCACTTCATCAAATTTGCTGGAGATAATTTTTGGGACTGTTCAGTGCTCAGCCATCAGATAAGGGCTACTAGAAGATGTTTTTGGAACACTAGACACTTGTTCTTATTCATGACTATGTATGTGTGGGGCTGGTTTAATGAAAATTCGGCCTAATTTATGGTTTGCTAACTGGCTGTCCACAAACTACAGCAAAACAGCATTTCCTTTGGGTACAGCATTCCAGCACATTCTGCCACTAGTTTTGTACAGAGGGAATGTTAATATCTGTTCTTTCCTTCCCCTTTCTAGAAAGCAGGTATCTGTGCTTTGTCACAAGACCATTGTTTTTTAGTAGCTGTGACAAGAAAAAAAAGAAAAAGTGGGAAGGGGAATTATTATTGATTTAAATTCTTGCCACGAAAATACAATAAAAGATATAGAGGTGGAAAAGCAGAGATGTCTTTTGTAATTGCCTACTCACATCATAAGGATTCTTAGGCTGACTTAATATATTCTTAACCTCTCTTTGCAATTTATGGATGTTGCTCACTTAAATGGATTTCAGCTGATGCAGAATTCTCTAGTTAGACAAGAATAGTAGAGGAATTGACCATTATCTCCAATTTTGAATTTTCAGGCAGCCTGTATTAGCAGTCATGCTTCTAACAGCATATCTTTAAACATGGAAATAGTCTATCCGGAGATTAATGTCCAAAATTATTTTCAATAGTCTAATAGCTTTTTAATTTTTAAAATAGCTTACATTCATCAGCAAGGGGCAAGGGTAATCAAATTGACTCAATCAACTCAGTTATTTTGTTCCTCTTAGCTAATGACAAGTTGTATTGTGATACTAAACCAGCAGGGAAGCTGGGATTTGATAATTTTTTTGAATAATCTTGTAAACAGGAGCCCATGCAGTCAGTGAGGTGAGGTTGTGGGACTCTCTGGCAAGAAAGGAAAGGGTCTTATAGGACTGAAGTAAATGTGCAGAGAGTTGGTTTGGTAGTTTGTCTCTGCTTTGAGTGATCCTTAGGTTTTTTTCTTTATTGTACTCTTGAAGGTTCATCTGTGTAAGGTAGCTACTGAGCAAGGTATGAATTCTTGGTGTTTTATCTGTACTGTGCTTGGGTCCTTTATGCTGTGCAGGTGCTCTGAGAACAAGATCCAGGGGAGCTGATATCCTCAAAGGTGTCACAGCGGTGATTGGTACAGGGAGGTAAGCATGGGTTTCATGGTTGTGTAGCAACTCTCTTATTGTGAAACCAGGAGGATGTCCATTACAGAAGGGGCAGTGGGGGAAGAATTTAACTTTCCCAGACTCCTTTTCCCTGGTAAAACATCCTACAACTCACTCTGACCTCCCTTCCCTGTGTAGACAAGGTCTGGATGTTATCATCCCCACAGCGCAAGATTGAATTCTCCAGCACAGCAACATGCACACATCTCAGCCCTTGACTGGAAGTGAAACATTTGAAAATACACAGGGCCTTGGTGTACTGGGGAGAAAGGTGCTTGTGGAGAAGTTTGGGGCCCATTGGGGTGGGGGGTTGGAGCTCTGTGTCCAAGGCCCGAGGACTCTGCACTGACATGCTCGAGGGGAGGAGCAGGCACTGCTCTGAGACAGGTGCCTCCTCTCCGTTCAGGGACAGTGATTCCATCAGGCTAACATGTCAGGAGGACACTGACTCATCTATGCCAGTTCAGTGTTGTACTTTCCCATCAGCCCAGCCTGACACTGCTGCATACTCGCCTGAAACAGATGCTTGGGTCATTCTATAATATGTCTGGTGTGATAGTGTTACTTTGCTTACAGCAACAACAGATACTATTACTTCAACAGCTCCAGGCTATTTTTTCTCCGTCTGTAATTCTGTAATTCTGTCTGTAATTCTGTAATGATCTGTAATTCATGGGACAAGCTCTAAATTGTAGAGTCAGGTTGAACTCTGGGCATCATAAAATGCAGGGATCATAAAGGAGGACATCAAGAAGAGTTTCTACCTGTAGTTTCTGTACCTGCAATTTCTTCAAACAAGCCTGGATGGCAGATTGGTCCGTGTAGCTGTTCATATTTACAACATCAGGCAGCACACTGGCTAGGAAGTTTCCTATAGGGTCTCACAAACTTAGGCAGATTAGTTGATTATATTAGTGGATTATATACAGTTTTAAATTGCTCTATAGGAAATTATTTTCAGCTGTCAGATCTGGGCCACAGAACCAGAAAATACATTTAAACAACTGTAGTTATGAGATCAGGTGCTGCAAGTCTGTGTATATTCTGCTTTTGAATAGTCTTCTGAATCTTAGCACTTCTGGAGTCCTGTTATTGGAGTGGTGCACAAACAATGATAAATTAATGGCTTGCTAAAGCAGAGATATACAAGTCTGGCCAGTAGCAATACGATGAGTTTATATGTAGAATGTCTGTGGTAGGTGTGTGATGTCTGTATGGCCATAGCACAAAGAGGAAGATATTGGCAAAAAAGGCAGTGGTCAATAAATATTGATTCTTTTGCAAGCCCTAATGTGTGAAATTAGAAGAGTTAACACAAACAAAGATGACTGTGCTGAAGGATAGTCAATGTGCCCATTAGGATTTGAACTCGGATGCCATTTGCTCTATTACTAGGCCTGGGATAAATTCTTATACTGTGGTACTCCATGGTTAAATAACATGCAGTCAGTCAATTCTAGATTTGCAAAATTAACTCTTTTCTCCTGTGTTTTGGTTTTGTGTCATGCTGTCTGGGTCAGTAAAACATAGCAGAAACATCAGTAGACTGTGAGTAAAATGCTTTTTCTCACCTTGGATGTTTGCTACCAGCGCAGAGTTACCTGTGTGTCACAGGGTGCTGTGGAAAGGGCAGTTTGGATCCCTGGAGCAGCACATTAGTGCAATGATGGTGCAAGTCAGCCCAGGTGAGATACAACACTGGCTCTCTACTTCCACTCCTCTGACAGAGCAGCCGATGTGTTTTGTGCTGGCTCTGGGATCTCTCCAGAACCTTGATGTGCAGTGATAGTTACGTTCCAGGCCTGCACTCCTGTATTGCTGGGCTGGTGTGAAACTGTGGGTTGTATCCTCAAGGTATTGACATGCTAAGAGACAAATGTATCCAGTTAGTTAAATTTTCCATGAAATGGAATTTTCATGGAAAAATACTCTGTTTCATTGAAGTGCAGTGGATAAAGGTTAATAATTTAAGTGCGTCTTTTTATTTTATGAAAGAAAAGTGATTGACTAGATAGCTTTTATTCTTCATCCAGAAATCCCAGTTGTCTGAAACGAGTTTGTATGTGAGTGAAGGTTGCTTCAGTCCACCTTCTGTGTCTGGTTATGATTTGCTCATAGAGATTCTATAATCACTTGCTGGGAATGCTTTATCCTTGGGAATACACACTACAATCTGTGCCAATTCAAGCTTACGTGCTGTCAAAGGTTTGGGGAAGACAGTCATGACATAAAAGAAAAATGAAGACTCTCTGCTAGCCCAGTTTTGAAATAAGGATGATAAAAATCTTGCCCTTTTTGACGTTAATTTTGTTTGAATAGAAGAAACTTGAAGTTGTCATGTGACAGGTTTGTTGTGGCTGTGGGCTGTAAGTTGCTGCTGGTTTCTGTGCTGTTTGCACACCTGTTACACAGCCCAGAGAAACCTGTACATACCTTGGGCTGGAATGTACAGGGAGCAGGAGACTCGCTGTGAAACAGGTTGTTCCTGATCTAGTAAGGGTTCAGCCATGTCAGAATGAGTCAGCAGCAACTGAAGCTTTGACTTTCCATCTGCATGTTTGTTGCCTTCTGAATAAAGAACTAGAGCAATGTGACCTCTTGTTTTTTATTCTGGGCAACAGATACTAATAATTCCCTGGAAAGCATAAGTCTGATTTTCCATATTTTTTACTTGGAAGTTTCTTATTCCAAATGTCATGGAAACAAGAAGCATTGAAATTTTCTGCAGAGTGGGAATGCTGAAAATAACTTCTGCAATTACACGGCTTCTTTTAATAAATGTATACAGACTCTTTCACCAAATTTGTGGAATGCTTAAAACCCTGAAGGCTGGGAGTCCTGGAGTCAGCCTTGCCTACTGCTACAAGGCTTTTGAGGAGCTGGAGACTTTAGAAGCAGTGAAGTTTCTGTAAATTCAAGGCAGTTTGCTTGGTGATTTACCAAGCTGGCAGGGAGCCCTGTAGACTTGGCTTATGAGTTTGCTAGTGGTGACTTTAGGACTTGGGATTTCTTTATCCCCAGGTTTCCACAGCCTGCTGGGATGATTGCAGCTGCACTATGAGGGAACAAAGTAATTTTTCTAATGGAAACCTGCCTGGTTTTCATCAGAATTTTAGCCAAATTAATAAACTCTTTTGATAAACTTGATTTTAACTTTTTTTTTTCCAGTGGAAAGTATTCCATTGAAAAGTTTCTGAGTGACCACAAGGACATGTGCATCTTGTTACAGCTTCAGTGGTGGTTGCCGGTTGTTTCAATTTCTTTGCTTGATATTATCTGGATAATGCAAACATCATGCCTGCCATCCTCAAACACAAGTGAAAACTCTTTTACAAAAATCTAGTTTAAAAATCTACAAAAATGTAGCTTACGCAGTGACCTGTTACTGCCAATCAGAAGACACATGCTGGAAGCTGTTTTACTCTGTCTCATATGTGCGAGTGATTTATTAGTGTTGACTCTTTGTTAAGTTCATAAATGTAAGAAGATTACAAAAACCTGTACAAATTCATGTGTTCCATGAAACTGCCCTATAATGAAGGTCTTCTGTTCTTGCCTTAGTAGCAGTCCTGGTTTCCCAGTAATGGACAGGAAAATTATAAAAAAATATTTCTTGTCATTCATGTTCTGCTGCTTATAAAAATCACCCATTTTATTCTTGCTGCGCGTACAGAAGCGGTAACTGTGCAGTTTAAATGACATCTACGAGTTGTGCTTATCTTGAGGAGGGAAAGATTATTGGAAGGGATTTAAGGAGGAGAAGGAGAGAGAGCAAAGCTCCAGACATGAACAGTGGCTGACTGCTATGCACCACCCTGCCACATCTAGTAGGGGCACAAAAAGAGGAATTGAGGTCAGTGGATTCATGCCTAGGCAGATACTTTGGTTACTTTGGTCAGAGCTGCTGGGAATGGAGTCTGAAATGTCTCTGAGACAGCAGCAGCAGCTGCAGAAAGTGTGACCTGGGGAGAAAATAAAACACAAAGCATGCAGGTGTGCAGAGTTGAAAGAATTTTGCCCTGAAAACTCAGTTAACAATTCCACTAGTGCTGTACAAACCAGCCAGTATTCCAGCCCTGTCTAGATTCTGGAGAGGATCAACATACAAAAAATGCCATAAATTTTTTTATCATAAGCATGTGTTGCTCAGTATGCACTGTGCTTAAATGTATTCAGTCAGGAGTGTTTTCGCAGGTCTTCGGGGACAGTTACTCTGTTCTGTCAGAGTAACAATCCCTGAAGTTACTCAACCAGCAACCATCAACCAGCAACCAGTCCTATAGAATCTTAAATACAACTGTTTTGTACCTGTGTAGTGAGAGCTGCAATTACCATAGAGCTCTGGAAACTTCTCACAAATTTTGGCAAAGGTTTTAATATGACTTGGAGGAATTTTACTCTGTGAAATCAAACATGTCAGACCAACACTTCACAAACTGAAGTGAACCAAAATTTGGTTTCAGATGCTGGTGGAATTTCACATGCAAGTTCTGTGTCAGGTGCTGCTTGAGGTTTTAGATGCTATTAACTGGGGGTTTCTATGAACTTATGTTAGTGTGTTCACAGATTGCTGAAGCTCACTGTGGGGTGGGAGTAGCAGACCTCACTGCTCAGTGGCTGAGTTACTCATGCTCCAAGCCTCAGGCAGTGTAGAGATGTGTCACTTTGTTTACTCATATTTATACCGCTCTTGTGGCTCAGAGTCCATGTGACTTGGGTTCCAGTGGTAGTATTTTCTCCTCTCTATCCCATGGCACATGGAAAAAATCATCCTTTAGTGGTTTGATCTGCCCCTGAGAATATCCCTGGGTGGCAAATGAGCTTGTAAGTAGTGTCTGAGGAATATGCTGCAGCTGGACTGAGTTATTACATTTTTGTTGACTTGCAACCTGGAATCTATATCCCACTGAGTCTTGCCATCTAGCCATCATCTCTTTACCTTGGGATTATTGATTGCATTAAAATGTTCATTTTGTACTGCACACAGACATAGGGTAGTGATTACTTTTGTCTATGTTGCCACTTGGAAAAGTTATTTATGTGGGACCATTTCTAATATCAGTGCCAATCTGGAAAGCAGGATGTTTCATCTTTATTGATTGAAAATCTTTGTACAAATCAGTTGCTTGCTGAGCTAAAATACTAATTCAAAGGAACATCTTGCTCTTTTTATTTATTTAATTTCTTTTGGTGCATCATCTTCAAATTAAGAAAACATCAATATTAAATGGATTTAATCTTCTGTTCTTTATGCAAAATCTTCCTAATAAGAAGATCCTAATAAGAGATCACCCAGTCTAGATTTGTGGCAGAATATTTTTAGTCACACTAAATGTGTTTGCAATGTTATGCTGCCACATATGTAGGTGTGGATATAATTTTATGTATACAAAACACATTCCATGCTTATTCCTTTCAATTTTCCTTTTGTGTTTTCAAATCACAGAAAAAAGTTCCCTAACCATGTAGATTGTTCCCCTCTTCGGACTGTAAGTAAAACATGAACTACACTATGTAATTATATCTCCAGCATTCTGATTTTTAAATTGCCATATCAGACCTAGTAATATCCTGTTGTATCACAGGCTTTACACAAGGCTTTGGCACTCATACTCAAAATTCTTTCCCTTCACACCAAGCTGTTTCATCAAACAGGGCTTACTGGAGTTTCCTCTGCCTGTGTTCCATAGGGAGCAGTTTGGCACACATTGTCTGTTACTACAGACCACAGGGCACCTCAGATTGAGGAGTGCTCCCTGTAAATACAATGGTTGGGAAGTTCTGCCTTTACCCTTCTTGGAGAAGTTTCTATAGTGAGATCCTGACTAGCACTAGTAAGGCTCCTGGAGCTCTTATACTCCCTCCTACAGCAGCTGGTGTATATAGAGTGGCACCGAGTCCCTGGCCAGGCAGGTTGGTGTCACCCCTGGGCCTCAGGTGTGGCAGTGCCTGGTGGCTGCTGGTCAGCTGCTGTTGCTGTGCTGCAAGGAGGGGGAACTGCAACAATGGGAAGTGAAAATGGTTTCATTTCAACCTTCAAAATTTAAGTTAGCTTTTGAGTGTTTCCTCCCCAGCACTGCTGAAAGAAATCTTGGGGAGGAAATAAATAATTTGGTTTATTTTCAGCTGATTTCCCACATCAGCCTCTAAGCTTAGGTAAGTGCACATGCATGTTTTTTCAGTGCAATGCAATTCGAATTACAGAATGAAAACATTTCACTTATGCAGTGACCAATTGAACTAAATACCCTAATAGAAATAGGTGAGCAGGGTTTAAAGACTCTGATCCAATTTTTTTTGGTTGGTTTGTTGGTTGATTGGTTTGGCTTTTTTGGGGGGAGGGTCTTTCTAATAAGCCTCCCACACTTAATTTGCACAGGCATAACTGTCATCTCTTGTTTTCAATGACAAAACAAAATTTGTTTCTAAATCTTGTTTTCAATTCTGGGTGAAGAACACTAGAACTTACTCAGGCTTGGAACCATTTATGCTGTTTGCATTCTTATTGTAACCAATATTTTCATTGGAAAATAATTTCTTAACCAACTGGAACACAAATACCAGATAGTGTTTTATTTTAGGTTCATCATGGTGGCAAGGCAGAAAACAGGGGCATGAAACTAGAGCAGCTTCATTTTGATACTATGCATAACAGAATCCATTAAGTGAGTCTCAGGAGTCAGGCTCAAGGACCTCTTGATTAAGAATTAAATTACAGGTATGATTTACTAAATTTGTGCTTGGGGAAAGAAGGATTTTGATGATAATGTGATTGGTAAACTACACATTTCCTCAGCAACATATTAAAGTTAATGGGAATAGCAAAATGGGAAATGCAAAATAATTCACATATCTTAGGAAATAAGTTGTCTTGTAAACTATCCCACAGAACCAAAAATCTGTGTCAGTAACTTCTTTACTGAAGTAAACCCAAGAAGAAAGTAAAGCTGGTCCCCACTCTGTTTAGACTGAACTTTCTTCTGCTGTTAATGAAGATGTAGCTAGAGGAGCTGTGGCATCAGCTCCTTTGTCTGATTGGGTATGATAATTTTCATATGATTGTTTTAAAACATTTATATGTAGAATAACTTGAATGCTTTTTTCCAATGGTTAGGTATTTTTATCAGGATAATTTAAATTACTTTTAAATTTCTTTCAAAATTGCTTGAAATTATATTTGTAGTATCTTCTTATTCTTTGTGTGTGGTTTTGGCACAGTAGGACCCTTAACCACGTTTTGAGCTTCAAGATGCAATTGCATAAAAACAATGCACTACAGCAGGGTTTGGAAGGAGAAGTAATACAGCTATTGCTCTCTCACATGGATGCAGGGAAGTGAAGGACCATGGGATACAAGTTCCTGTGCTGCAGATTCTTGCTTCAAGAGCTTGTCTATCTTTCCCCTGCTCTATGTGAATTGTGTGTGGCTCACAGTGTTCAGCCAGCATGGATATGGTGGTGTTGCTGCTTCATGGGATGCAAACTAATGTGTGTACATTAAAAAATTCCACATCATATAATGCAGAAGTGCATTTGTCCAGCCCAACATACAAAGTCTCTGCCCTGCCCTTTTTGTTTGGCTGTCTAAAGGTTGGGAAGTTAGACCAGTGTTTTCTGCAAGCCTGAGTCGTTGGGTATTTCTCTTCCATGGATGTAGGTATTTAGGAATTCAGTGTATGTGGATAGGAGGAAGGAGATGGGAATGGTCAGAGTCAAGTTTTTGACATTACATCAATTACTCTGATCCAGTAGAGGCTTTTTGCTTGCGGCTCCAAGGGGTCCTGCAAGTGCCAGGATTTGAGAGAATGGGTAACAGTTGCTTCTGTTTTACCCATCTGTCGTATTTCATTGGGATGAACAATTGCCCTGTTTTTCTAAAACCTTTCATTGGCAGTCCCTGCATCTTTGGAGCTTTTGACCAAGAGCAGCAGAACTTTGAAAGCAGAAACATTTTTCATAGTGGGAAAAAGGGCTTGATTTACCTCCAGCCTATGCTTGGGCTCCCTCATCTGCAGACCCAGGATTCATTAAGGAGACAGCAATCAGTCCTGTAACAAGAGCAGAAAACATGAAAAGCGGCTTTCTTCTAACATGCAACAAAGCACATAATAAAAATTAATAAAGTGGCATTAACCATAAGGTCTTGATGGGATTGTTTTCAAAGCCATGAAGGGATTTTGGAGTATCTAAGATCCAATCTGTTTGTATTTCACAAATTTGTTAGTTACAAAACCACAACAGAAATTATTACTTAAACTAGAAATTGGTACAAGGAACCAGGTAGAAAACATACCTATTTTGTGATGGTGTTGGGCTGGGGGGCCATTAAGTTGGAATGTCCCCCAAAGCAGTGTGTGACTAACTAATCCCAGCAGGGATGGCTTGGAAGTCCCTAGCATTACTTACTGGTAATGTGACGGTTGGGAGCTTTGTCAAAAGACTAGAATATTACACTGGAATAGACTAGAATATTGCACAGATTTGTCTTATGGGCTGAAATAATGGGCTGTTAAATATATTAGTATAAAACTTGCATGAATCATAAGGGACTTATGATTAATAATGATTAATTTTTAAGGTGGGTTTTGTAATTTGGAAGTATCTGAAGAGGAACATCAGAGCAATTCTACCACACAGCAAATCATTGATGGTATAGCCATGGTGTTTATTCTGCTGTTGTGTGGAGAAGGAATGAGACTGTGTCTGGAATCCTGGGCCCAAGTCAGGTCACCTGTGTTTAAGACAAATGAATTAATATAGGAGCAACAACAGGGAATATAGAGGAGTTCCAAGTTGAAGCTGGAAGGCTGGGCTTGTTCTGCTGCGCAGAATGAGCACCAGGGCAAGGTACGATTGTGTCTGTGATGTACCAGGAGAAAGGGCTGAAGAAGGGGGAAATAATCAGTAAATGCTTCATTTGGGAAAAGGTTTCTAGCATTTAGGGCAGTTTGTAGAATATTTTTGGAACAGTTGCTGGTAGAGTCAGTGGCAGTGTAGGTATGTGCCTTTAATGTGTGCTGTTTAGGAAACTGAAAGGTACAGTTGTGTGTTGCCATGGCTGATGGATCTCAGTGATCCAGGATAATGCTCTTCCTCTATCTCTGTAAACAAATTGAAGTGTGCCTGGTCTTGTGGAGACTTTTGGATGGATATGTTTGTACAAGTGCAATTGCAACTATGTTTTGGAGTTTTTTTCCAGGTGTAAATATTTTAATTTCGGGTCCTAAAGTTAGTTGCAAATATTCTGCTACAAGTATTTAGAATATTTCACGTTTAAACCATGAATATAATGAAATTTCTTCCTAATTCTCCTCCACAGCATTTGATACTGAGACACAGCAGCTGTGGGAAACAGAAGCTAAAGAGAACTAATAAAGACGCAGAGTGCTTTCAATAAACTTGTGTTGCAATGAACAAATTAACTGTTAAGGGAAATAGACAATATTGTCCTCAAGAGAATGTGCTGACACAGAGGTAACACTGAATAGTTCAGTAGCTTTTTGATTTGGAGGAAATTGTGAAATATGAGTTTGGTTCAGTAATGTTTGCATCTGGTGTGTCAGAAGGAAGAACACAAAAATTTCATCCCCTTTGACAACAAAAAATCTAGTGAAGAAAAATGCACACAGGAAAAGCAGGAGAAAGCCTGAGCAGAGGGTTCTTTCTGGTGCTTGCTGAGCTGTAGTGCACGCGGGCAGAGCTGTTTGCAGCCAGCATCTAGGATGGGGCATGCAGTGAAGCAAAGCCTCAGTCGCCTTCAGTTCTACTGTTTGTGTTAAAATACTTAAACTTTTTTCCTTGTGAAAGTGCCATCCAGAGGAAGAAGAGCCCCTGCTGCTCTCCAAAGGCACATCCTCGCAGTTTTGATTTCTGACTCCCTTTGGGATAAGAATGTTATTTGAGACCTTAGAATTCCTGGTGGATTGCGAGTTTTTTCCTCAGGTTTTAAGCTAAGTAGTATATAGGTTTTTCAGTATGATTTTCTGGGTACTAACAGTGTGGACATTTCCCCTTCTTAAGCCCCTGAAATTACTAATTTTAGAAGTATTGAACTCATTGGGATGAAAATGGTAAGTAGGGAGATGGTGGTAAGGGCTTTTGTCAGCATCAGTAGCAGAACAGCCCTTGGCCCCCTTTGGTAGGTAGCTTACTCGTGTAAATTTACAAAGGCATTTAGCTGAAGAACAGTTTTGGATCCATGGATTCTGGGGTTTTGTCTTCATGACTTACAATTGTTTATGTTGGATTGTGGCATCAACTGAAGTGTGTTTGTGCTGCACATGCCATGTCTCACACCCTGGGCCAGCAGGAAGGCTGCTGGGGACTCCCGTGCTCGCACAGCCTACAGCCCCTCTGCCTCAGGGAGCAGAGAAGAGACTTTATTTGCAGGGTCTGTTTAGCATTGTCCATGAATACTACATCCTGTCCTTAAACAAACAAAAAGAGAAAGGGGGAAAAGAAGGAAATTAAAGGCCAAGCAGCTCACATTGGTCCTGTGCCATTTTCTGGCTTTTGTTTTGTTGGGTTTTTTTTTTCCAAAGCCCATAACTTGAGGTCATTTTGGGATTAATTAAAGCTAATATCTTCAAAGCTGCACAAGATCAAGCCAAATGTACATGCATAGCAATTAAAGACTTGGCAAGGTGATATGGATTGGCTTCTGCAGCAGCACTTTCCTCCCTGTGCTGCTCCACTTGTTCAGGCCTTTGATGTGCTTCAGAGCACAACTAGCTGGGCTGGTGCTTGAAGAAAGGAGCATTTTAGCACTTGATTCTGCAGAGAGTGACTGTTGTGCTATAGTTAATATTTTTAACTGTCTGTAAAATTGGAGAGATTATGAATGTGGA
Organism: Lichenostomus cassidix; assembly: GCF_008360975.1. Taxonomy (NCBI): domain Eukaryota; kingdom Metazoa; phylum Chordata; class Aves; order Passeriformes; family Meliphagidae; genus Lichenostomus; species Lichenostomus cassidix. Next base: position 621,948 of record NC_139499.1, read on the forward strand.
GTATGACTGGCTACAGGAGAATTCTGTGGATAATGAAGAAGATTGCAGGGGGCAAATTGAAAGACTTCTCTTTTATATTGTATAGCATCAGTATTCCTTTAGTGATAACAAAGATGAGGCCAATTTAGTATAAATCTTCAAAGCAACATGTGTGAATTTATCTGTCCAGTGCTCATTACAGTTAATAGGAATGATGTGGCTGAAACTTTGAAAGTGCTTTGAAATTGCTCCTTTAATGGTTACATTATAGACCCCCATGTTAGCTGTTTTGCTATTATTTTTATATTGCTCCATTTGTTTTCTTGACATTGAAAAAATCAAAACACTAAACTAATTAAAAACTGTTCACCCCCTCCAGTGCTGAAATAGAGCAAAATACCCATTTTCTAAAGTAAATAAAATATTACTTATATGTAAATCAACTTGAACACAACATGAATCTCTCCTGGTTTAAATCCCAGTAGAATATTGTTGCAGGCTAATTAAGGTGAGCTTAACTGGGAAGTCAAAATGTTGGTCTAGATGTCCATGTTTCAGTTTTGATATCACTGTGCTGTTAGTTGCCATGTGTGGTACATTATCTGCATCTCTTCATGGGTATCCTAAAGGGGATATAATCTTTAGCGAATCTGTAGGGAAGAAGAAAGACATAATAAAACAAGAAGTTATAAGGCAGGTAATGAGCATAAAAGTGCACCTACACAGATGAAAGTGTAGACTGATGGAAGTTTGGTCTTAACTTATGTTTTGATTGTTATCCTATAAAGATATATGAATAGACATATACTTTATTATGGAAAGGAGGATTTTTTTTCCAATTTGAAAATGGGATAAATTAGAGAAAATTTTATAAAATCATTTGAAGCACATGAATCATAAAATGCTTTCAGTCTGGCATTATGTGAAATGCTCTGGGTTTTAGGTGAAGAAGATGCCTTGGTTTAGGCCAGCAAGGAGATGGCCAGTGGTCTGCGCCCAGTGAGTGGGCTGAATGTGATAGTAAGTGCCTTTGGTTTCTTCCACAGTCTTGTTTGGTGGGAGCTATGATAAAAATACCCTACAAATCCTTCTGTAACACAAACCACTCTTCTGAGTTTCTTCTGTGAGTGTTAGGCACTGTGTTTTGGCTTCTTTTTGATCAAAAATGTGAGTCAGGGCTTGCATTCCTTCCTTCCTTTCAACCCAGGGTTAACTTAGAAAGGTTGTGTAGGAGTCAGGGTTTTAATTTTTGTATTGGGATTTTGTGGCATGGTTTTAGTAGTGGGGGGCTGTAGGGGTGGCTTTCTCTGAGAAGCTGCTGGAAGCTTCCCCCCGTGTCCAGCAGAGCCAATGGCAGCCAGCTCCAGGATGGACTCATCACAGGGAAACAAAGACCCACCTGCAGCCCCTGGAGGAGCCCGTGCTGGAACTGGGGCAGAGTTTAAGAAGTCCTCCCATGGCAGAGGAGGCTGCAGCAGAGACAACCTGTGATGAACTGAGCACAGACCCCATTCCACATCACCCTGTGCCACTAGTGGGAGGAGGGAGACAAAACTGGGACTAAAGTTAAGCCTGGGAAAAAGGGAGAGGTGGGGGAAGGTGTTTTAAGATTAGGTTTTATTTCTTATTATCCTACTAGATTTGATTGGTAATAAATTAATTTTCCCAAGTCAAGTCTGTTTGCCCATAATGGTAGTGTGTGAGTGTCTTGCATGGGAGACAGGAGCCTCATGAGTTTCTGCTGTTTGCTCAGGCTTTTAACAACAGGCAATTATTGTTATTAGGGTGGCTAGCACCCCGAGACTCGGTTTCGTTCACAGGATTCTTTGATATTTGGCCGATTAGTCTAATATGATGTAAAATAACATTTATTAGACACAGCAAATAACAAACATAGAGACTTAGAACAGATTTACATTTATATATACAGTAAAAGACATAATTGCAAAACTATAATAGCTAAAATGCAATTATGGAGTAAATGCTTGCAAAACCTATAAAAATAGCTAAGATTGCAATTTATAGAAAGGTACCTATTCTTATTATTATTAGCTAGCCACAATAATACAATTTTAGGAAACCAATGATCTTACCAAAATCCAATTTTGGTGCTGGGATACATTGGAACCCACCCTCAATCTTGCAAGAAGTTACCACAGAGCTGCATCCTGCCTCTGGGGAGAAGTCCTTCACGCATCATCACAGCATGTGTTAGAAACTTCTACCTCTGGGATATTTCTGTGAGTTTTTATAGTGTAAAAATGTGCCTTTTGTGGTCAGAAAGTGTTTATTGTCCCACATTCTCTCTCCAATCCAACATATGACTTACGGTTTATGGGTTTAGACTTTCGGGCGCCAAGAGATAACCCCTGCTAGGCTGTTAACCCAACTAAAGTCATCTATCTTCTGCAACCAAGTAGAAAGAGAGAGAAGGGGGGGGACATCCTGCCACAGTGAATGATCTCTCCCTGTCCTTGTCTCCACTGATGAGCCTTTTGTTATTTTTTTTCCCCTGCCCAGCTGAGGAGAGGAGTGATAGAGTGGATTTGATGGGCACTCTGCCCCAGTCAGGGTCAACTCACCACATTTAAAAAATAATTTAATCTTGAGATTGTTTAATGTAAGTGATAGTGCAGATCAGGGTATTCTTTTCCTTTGCTTTGTTTCTGAACCTTTAAGTGCATGTGGTTTGAGAGAAATCCCAGATATTGTCAGGGTCAGCAAACTGGGAAGCTTCTGGCCCACAGTCCCAGTAAAGACAGTGTTCAGTCAGCTTTGTGACAGGCCTGGCAAAGACCAAATGTAGCATCAGACTGCAGCCTCAGGCCACCTCAGCGCAGTACAGCTCTCTCTGCTATCCATGTTATTCTTGGGGACAAGGCATATTTGTTTGCTTTGTTTTGTTTTTCCTGAGTCTGAAGGAAGTTGCAGGCCATGATGTAGGAATGAGCCTTGCAAGAGACCCAGAGTGGGAGAAGGTTTTCCACACTGTACGAAAACCTAGAGGATTCTGTGCACTAATTCCCACTGCACAGAAGGATCCATGCTTTTGAGGCTTTCCAGAGGGGCAGGAAAAGAACAGAGCTGGGTTTTTCAGTCTGACTGTTATTTTCCTTTCATCCTACAGTTCTTTATAGGAGACCAGATTTTGACCAGTGAGCAAAATTCCAGATTTTTCAACAGAAGTTAAAGAGTAAAAGAGAAGGTAGGAAGAGTTCCACACTGTGAAGGGCAGTGTGTAAGGTTCAGTGGTTTGCTGGGAGCTTGTATCCTTGACTTGCTGATTAAACTGCTGTGGAAGCTCCTGCGGGGTTTGGCGAGTATGGTAAGGGGGTGGCTGTTCCGAGTGGTCACTGTGGAGGGCAGAAAACCTTTGCGAAGCTCTGAGTGTGCAGTGCTGAGCAGGTGTGGGCTGCAGAGACATGCCGCCAGAGCAACGGCTGGCACCAAGCTCTGCCCCAGGAAACACACTTTGGAGTACCAGCTTTCCATTTGCAGGTGCCAGAGGAAGGGAGATGAGAGAAACGAACTATAACAGCAAAAAATCTGATGTATTTTAAAAATATAATCCCAGGCAATTGCCAGTATTAAATATACTTACCACTTTTGCTTGAAGTTAAAAATGTGACATGTGAGAGAGAAGGAGGGACACCGTAGGGAAAAGGCAAACTAAACACATTGCTACAGTCACTGGGCTTGGTGTTTTGCCTGCAGGTACAAACTGTAGTAGCTGCCCGTGTGTAATGTGGCTGTTTCTGTATTGTGGTTGAACACTGAGGTCTTGGCAAGTTGCCTTAGCCTACACAGTAGTAAGCATCTTACTAGGAGGAGTGAGAAACAAATCCTTTTTGGAAAGAGTAATTGGATCCCTCTTCCCCCGGAAAAACTACAAGAAAATTTTGTCCAGACTGTCAGATATGCTATATAGGTTTTACTGCCAGTGTGGTGGTCTGATCTGAAGCCTGTACAAGGTGAATTACTTCCAGTGGATTTAAGTTTACTGTGATGACCAATCTGACCAGTGAGGAAGCCTCTGGAGGAGGCTGTTGGAGAATTGTGTGGCTGAAGGAAGGACTGGTCTGAAGCATAAAGAGTGCAGCTGAATAGGTATCTTCTGTCAGTAAAGAATCTTTGTAGAAAGATCAGATCAGAATGATAATGTGATCGTATTAATAATTTCAGGTGAAAAGAGTATTAAACCATGCAGTGAGCCCATCTTTCCAAAATTAATGTGGGACATAATGCCTCTTTAAGTTAAAATTAATCTTTCTTGGGTAAAGCAATATTATAAATTATTCTTAAGCCCTGGTTTGCATACATTAAGTCACAGTTAATTTACGTACATAAAGTACATAAGTTCACAAAGACAAGGGTGTAAGTTAAATCTAAGGAGACACTTCACCTGTGGGAGGGAAGAGTTTAAAGTAACATTTCTGCTGCTGTCCAAGACAAGGCATTTCTGCATCATGGTCTAGAGAACTGGGCTGGAGTCTAGTTCATTAATTGATCCAGGACTGAAGTGATGGCTCAGTTTGTGTAGGGCCATGCCTGAGGCCCAGGGGGACTGTGATGGGACTGATACAGCCTTAGGGGGATAAAAAGAAGACTGCAGAATTCTTATGCATTACCACAGTAACCTTTAGTTTGAATGTAACCAGTAAGGTGTTTTCAAATTCAAGAAAAAAAAATTCTGTTTTGTTATGATCATTTCTTTTCCCCCAGATGGTATTTCAACTCTTAGAGTTCAATCCAAAATATTCTTGGTGACAGATCTGGCATATTTGAGCTGTGAAGTGTACTCTGTAGTGTAGAAGGTTAAGCTTATTTTTGGTCAGAATTTATGTTGACTGTGCTATTTTAAAGTGAGACTGTGATTGTAGATACTGTAGGATACAGACTGGATTTGTAAAGAGTACATTTGTGTAGCCAGGACCAAGTCAAAGCAAGACTCCCTCACATCTCTGATTCTGTGTGATGCATGGAGACATGGAGAATGAGAGTTGATACATCATCCACCTCGTATTCCCCCTGAAAAAATTCGGCTGAATTATAAATTTTAAATTTTTTTTAATGTAATGCAGTTACTGCTAGAGGTCTTTGCACTTTTATCAAAGCAAATTAAATGGCTACTGAAATCCCTTGACCCCTGTAGTCTTTGCACCAGCATGTCTTGACTTTCAGGCTTGATTTTGCTGACTTGCTGCCATCAGTACACGGAAAGCACATGGACACAGTCTGTTTTGTGACCTGTGAGCTCTCTCCTGTCACAGATGTTAAGGAACTGCTTATGAAAACAGAATTCAGATTCTCACTCTGATTCACTGTCTTGATATGTCAACAGAATGAAAAAAGTTTAGAAGAACTCAAATCTGCTCAAAATTGAGGAAAGAATAGGGTACTAAGAGACACTGTACTTTCTTTTTATTTAAAGGTAAAGGAAAATTATTATTTTCCATAGAAAGCCCCTCTCTCTCATACCTTACTTGAAATAATGTTGTAGTCTTGATACTAAGTTTGTCATAAGAGATGTTGATGAAAATTTTGTTGTGATTTTGTCTTCAAGCAAACAAAAGACATCCAGGTTGAAAGGCATCACTATGGTTACCTGATTTAAAGGCGATTGTTAATAAAGGAGTGACAATTGGAACTGAGTGAAGTAGTAATGTAAAAGCATAGAAAAGTTTAGACTAGTATTTTCATCAAAATTTCATGTGTTGTTTATTAAATATCTGTTTTAAGGATGCCACCTTAACTCAAAGGGTATAGCTAGGAGAAACCAGACTTAACAAGAAGTTTTAAAATATTTAAAGAAGATTTAAAAAAGGACAGTATTCATGTTTTGAATTCCTGGGCTAAGGGGTCTGGATGAAGTCCAGTTAAGGTTTAGAGTGGGAGGTTTTCTCCATTTAGTATTTTGATAAGAGATAGTTGGTTTAAAAATGGTTGCAGTGTGCCTCTTAAATCACGTATGTTCTGATTTTGCTTCCCTGCTCCTTTTCATGGTGCATTACATATTCGCATGGGACCAGAATCTTAGAAGCAAGGAATTGGAGCTTGAGATGGAACTTGATTTAAAACCCAAGCTTAAATATTTTAATTGAAATCAGCTAACATATAGCTTCCAATCCCAAGGTGTAATGTTGGCTTTTTAAAAACCATAAATATGCCCACAGTCTCTAAAATCAAGAGAGCTCCATACACTGGTAGTATGGTATGTAGTGACAGCCACTGGCTTTGCCTACACAAAGCCCACAGTTCCCATCTGCATAGAATGAATTCTGGTAATTTTTTTTCTGGGGTGATTTTTCTTTTGAGTTCAGAGGAATTAGACCAAAGCTGACTGATGGCCTCCATGTATGCAAAAAGGGCTTTTTTGCTTTGAAAACATGGGTAAATGGAATATCAGCATCGATATTAGCCAAATTCATTACTTAAAATAGATGTTTTTGAAGTAAAATGAAAAGATATTATATACCAAAGCTTATGGAAACATGTTCTTTAAAAATTAAGTTAAATTGGAAATGATATTTCTTCTAATTAAGAGTTAAGTTATAAAAAGAGACAATCATACTAATGCTGACAGTTTCAGACCACTCTTTCTAGAACTAAACTGGAGCAAAAATATTACTCCAAACCCATTTCATTAATACATTCCTGTGACGTCAAGATTTGAAGATCACAGTTCTGGTCTTGTTGCCAGGTTTCTGGCACTAGAGGACTCTGAAGGGCTATTGGGAAGCTGGAATATTTATTGGTATTAAAAACAAGCACATGAAATGTGCTCTACACTTTGCTGCAGGTTTTCTGCAGTGTGTCACAAATGTTTCCTACTAGTGCTGGTATTTCTGTTAACTAAACTGCCCTCAAGTATCCTGGAGTCTTCAGGTTTGGTTGATCGTACCCTGCAAAGAGAAATCAGGAAGCACTTTCCCTGGTTTTAGACGTTTTCAGGGAAGAATGATTGCTGAATGCTGTGGATTTTTATTAGTTTGTCAAATCATAATTACTTGAGATTTTGATCTTGCAAAGCCAGCCCCAGACACACAGGGAGTGGAACAGTGTGAGCAGCAGGTCTTCTCTCGCTCACCTCAGAATCACAGAACATGCTGAGTTGGAAGGGACCACAAGGATCATCGAGTCCAACTCCTGGCCCAGCACAGCACCATCCCCAAGAGTCACACCATGTGCCTGAGTATTGACCAAATGATTCTTGCTCTCTGTCAGGCTTGCTGCTGTGAATGCTGCACTGGTGAGCCTGTTCCAGTGCCCAACCACCCCTCTGGGGGAAGAACCTACTTCTAATATCCAGCCTAAACCTGCCCTGACAGAGCTTCAGCTATTCCCTTGGCTCACTGGGCACACAAGATCAGTGCCCCTGCTCTTCCCCTCATGGGGGAGTTGCAGACTGCAAGGAGGTCTCCCCTCAGTCTCTTCTTCTCCAGCTGAACAGACCAAGTGCCCTCAGCAGCTCCTCACACGGCTTTCCCTCAAGGCCCTTGACCATCCTCGTGGCTTCCTTTGGACACTCTCTAATATGTTGATGTCTTTCTTACATTGTGGTGCCCAAACCCACACACAGCACTCGAGGTGAGGCCACCCCAGGCCAGAGCAGAATAGGACAATCCCCTCCCTGGCCCGAATGGCTGCTGGGCCTGGTGCCCCGCAGGACAGGGATGTCCCTCCTGGCTCCAGGGCATTGCTGACTCAGATCCATCTGGCCATCAGCCAGAATCCCCAGGTCGCTTTTTGTGGTACTGCTTTCCAGCATCTCTTTCCCCAGTCTGTACACACATCCAGGGTTGCCCCATCCCAGGTGCAGAATTCGGCACTTTCCCTTGTTGGACTTCATATGGTTGATTAACTCGTATTGATTAGGTTGGCTGCAAGAGATGTGTAGGACCAAAGAAAGCTTTGGCAACCCTTTTGGGGCAGAGGAGTCTTTGAGGGCTGTAATTAAAAAATGTTATCAAACCTGAGAGCACAAATCCTGATGTTCAGTGGGACTTTAGCTCCCTACATTCTTCAGTTTTTTGAGAATTTCCCCATCTCCTGTTTTTGCAGATACCTGTAGGAGAGGTGTCATAATGTTGCTGTAGATTGGATCAGCATAGCAGAGGATAATCTTGTTAATTTTTCCACTTGCAAGATGATAGTAGAAGCTCTTCTAGCTGAGTACAAGGATATAAGACATTGAAGGGCTGGAGCATGTCCACAGAAGAGTACAGAGCTGGGGAAGGGTCTGGAACACAAGTCTGATGTGGAGCAGCTGAAAGAGCTGGGGGTACTCAGCCTGGAGAAAAGGAGGCTCAGGGGGACCTTACGGCTCTGCACAACTCCCTGACAGGAGGGGGCAGCCTGGGGGATTTTGGCTCTGCTCCCAGGGAACGTGTGATAGAATTACAGGAAATGGCCACAAGTTGCACCAGGGGAAGTTTTGATTGGATATTAGTGAAAATTTCTTCCCTGAAAGAGTTGTTCAGGCCTGGTACAGACTGCCCAAGGCAGCGGTGGAGTCAATGTCCCTGGAAGTTTAAAAAAAACCACATAGATGTGGCACCTGGTGGCATGGGTTAGTGGTGGGCCTGGCAGTGCTGAGTTAATGGTTGGACTTGATGATCTTAAAGATCTTTTCTGACCTCAAAAATTCTATGACACTATTCCTATATATGGAATATAGGCAGGTATTTTATATATTTTTTATGCATTCTATATATAGAGTAGGATTGGAAACCTGTTAGGCCCTGAGGTCTTGGGAGCCAATGGAACCCCTAAAATAAACCCATAAATAGCCAAAATATTTTGTCTGGTTCTTCCCCAGTGGTTGCTGTCAGAGTTAATTCTAAGGCTGATCTGTAATCTCAACTCTTAGAGTTTGTTCAGTAACTGTATTTTATAGCTTAATCTTCACCACTTGATTATTTAATGAAGATTTTTCATCTTAAGTGTACTGAAGATTACTCTGCTTGAAAATGGCTAAGAACTGCAGAGAAATACCTTTCCTTTTATAAGTACATATTAAATATTTCCTGTATACTCTCCATGCTTTCTGCTATGGCAGGATTTTGTGGCTTCTCTCTGCAGTAGCCAAGACACATCTTTTAGCCTCACACTGTGCAGACCTCTGAGGAAGAGGAAGTGGCCCTTGTCCCAGAGAATTTAAACTCCCTGAAAAATTGTGCTGAAAGAGAAAATTGGTTTTAATCTCAAGCTCCATTAGAGGCAAAAGGACTGATATTTATATCCATCCTCTGTGCTTTAGTTTGGACCCTTTGATATTTTGTTTTAGTGTGGTACCTACATGTTGGAATAAGGAGTGCTTTCGAGGTCAAAGAAAAAATGGGGAGTGAGTTCTTGTTAAATAAACGTTGACAAGAATCCCACATTAAACTCCTAAAAAAAATGTATTGTATTGCTGCAGTGCCAACAGTGCACTTGAGGGGTCCTCTGGCCACTCTATGATCAAAATGTGTAGGTTCTGGCAACCCTGCTATGCTGATGGGCACGTTACTTGGTTATTCCTGCTTCTGCCCTAAGCATGAGCGTGGGTGCAGCAGCGGGGGAGCTGGGTCTGGCCTGATGGAATGGGAGTGGTGGGGCAGGTGGTGCAGCTGTCGATGCCATTGAACCAGCAGCCTGGAGGAGAGGTGCTGGCTCTTGGATAAATCCGCTCTGAGAGTTTGTCCAATGCCCCTGTCAGAGCCTGGCTGCGCTGCTGTGGCTCTGGGTCTGGGGCGCTGGATGCCCTCTGTGGTGTCCCAGAGCTGCTGCTTTGATGCTTCTGACAGTGCAGGGCTGGAGCTCTTGACAACACAGTTCATTTTTTAGAGAATGTTTGTTTCTGTAATGTTTGTCTCCATCAGTTTGGTTTCCATTTGGTTTATGTTTAATGCAGTTTCAATTCCCGTTCTAGCAGTTTTCAATTATGTCAGGAGTGAGCTAACAAGGAATATTTAAGAACAGTGCTAAGATGGTTTCTGCTGCTTTGTGCTGTTTGAAAAAGAAGCTGTGCAATGAGAAATAGAACTGTTCCTGATGAGAGTGTATTAGTTTAAATAAAAATATTTCACATGCCTGTGCTAGTTATCCAAGCTGTAATTCAAATGAATGGGGTTTTGCCCCAGGGCCATCCAACTACCATTCTTAACTGTTGGAATCACAAATCTACTCAGATAGCTAGGCCACTGTTTCTAGCAGAGTTTCTAGAACAGGAGATTTGGTCCCAGTGAAACTAAGTATTTACCAAAGCTGAAAGTTAAAATGATCTTTTTTTTCAGCTGGCATTCATATAAATAATTTGGACAACTTTGTGCAAGGCCTGCTCTTTAGTCTGTATTTACCCAATGCTTACGCCAACACAATCCTGATCCATACCTGCCATCTCCTATATCAGTGCCTGACAGTGTTTAATCCTAGCGATGGGTCTGACACATTTCGTAAGTGTACAAGGCAGATCAAGTATTTAGAGCTGTTCCAGTGAACATCTGTGTTGGCAGAGTTGTATCAGCTAACAGTTAATGAGGTGTTCCCCTGGCAAAAAGCAGGTACTTGTTGAATCTGCACTATGGAGAACAACAAACCAGTCAAGTAAAACAAATGCAGTTCATGCTGTAGTGGACATGTATCATACAGGTGTTTACAAACTTAATTAGTGTTTTAAAATATTAGTTTGAGTGAACCTTTTTTCTTTCTTACAAAGAAAAACAATAATGCAGCTGTATAGAGTTCAGCATTTTCCAATATAAGTGGGCTTAAAAATAAAAGCATAAAATGGTGTGCAACGGTGACTGTTTGGGGTGATTTTCCTTTTGTGTCTGAGGAAAGCAAAGACACAAATGCACACACTGATTGGGAGTTTGTTCTGTCATGCTGCGAGACATGAGCATGGCCATCATAGGGAGTTCTCTTCTGGAGTCCATGAGCAATCAGTCCACAAAAGCCCATTTTGATTTTTGGAGGACCAAGGCTCCGACAATGTATTGACAGACTAGTGGCAATGCTGTCTGGGCCCTGCAGGGTGCAATTTCAGGTAAAACTACAGCCAGATCCCACACTGGCTCTTAAAACCTCTTCCAACAGTGTCTAAGTGGGCAGTGTCTCCTATCATCCCCTCTGCTACCCACAGCAGTGAGGGTCTGGCATGGCAGTCCCTGATCATGGAATTGTTAGGTGTGTCAGGCCACAGGAGTGTCCCCAAGGAGTGCTCTGAGGCAATAGCACCCCGGGGTGGGAAATGGAGCTGAGGGCAGCAGGGTGGAGGGTTCTGATGCTTACATGTGGTTCAGGTCCACATTTTGGAAAGGCCCCCTCCTTCTTTTATTTCCAATCTCATTTGCTTAGATATGAAATAGGACAGTGATGTGCTGCTTACCTTTCCCAGAAAATGTTTTTGGTTTTGTAGATGAAAAGCTTTTTATACAACTGATGTATTACATTTTTTTTCTGAGGAATCATAACTAAACCACGAAAATTCACTTTTTCTCTGTTGCAAGCCTCAATCTCCCCATGTAAAATAAGCATCATTTAAAGTCACTTTGTCTTTCTAAATTGTAGAGTTATATCTCACCATAGCAGTGTCATTGCAGTTGTGATTTAGAGATGCGTTTAAAGATGTAAGAATGGCAAGTTTTGCATTTACACTTAGCTCTCAAATTTTGCTGTACATAGACAAATAGTGACAGTAGCTGTGTTTTCTGAGGAAGATGAACTATTGAATTATTTTAAAGAAAATAATGTTAATAAATTCTGCTTAAAATTTTTTTTTTGGAAAATACTATATATGGCAGATCTTATATGCTAATAGAGAAATTAATTTTTCTCTATTTTTCTCTCTGTATTTTAACCTACCTAGGTTGGCTCTGTGACACAGCCAACATGGCACCCGATATGATAGTCTTGTGTGAATAATCTGTGGATTAAAGCATCCCCCAGGAAGCTCTTAACATGATGGATTGTATCAGTGCTGTGTGGTTAAAGGGTCCCTACATGGGCCTGGACAGAGCAGGCCAGAGCAGTTTGGGAAGTCTCTTGTTGTCAATGATCTGGTGATTTTATGGACACCTCTGGAGAAAGGGAGGGGAGGTAGAGGTGGGCTGTGAACAGCAGCTTCAGCTCTGTCCAAGGTTAGGGTTGTTGTCAGGGATGGAAATCTGGCAAGAAAAGGGTGCTGAGGAAGAGCCAAGCAGTGGAGCATGAGGAGATCCAGGGGAGGTTGAGGGTGCTCATCAGATTGCCAGGGAGATCAAAATAGTTAGAATCTTCTTGACGAAGAAAAGCTTAAGTCTCAACATTAAAAATAGATGCTTTTTATCTTGCATATAATACAAAATCTCTTGTGATATGGTATTTTTCTATTATACTTTAGCAGCTTTGAGGAGTCATGGATTAGGCCTGTATCACAACAGTAATTCACAGGAGGCTGTGTTTTGTCTTGCTATGACACCAGCTACTATTGTTTTTGATCTGCAGCCTCTGAAGAGGGATGGTGCATCTTCTGTGGGAGGTGTTGTGAGTGCAGATTAGTTAGACAAGTGCTAGAGTGAATGCATAAGTAGTGATTTTGCATAATGAGGTACGTGAAATCCCAGTGGAGGTTGTTAAAACAGATAGACAGCCTGTGGTAAACAACAAGGAAGGTAGGCTTTGAAAACAGATGGCTTTGAAAACCTGGCAAATGACTGTTCCATACTTAAAAATCAGTTTTGTTAGTGGAAAATATCTTATTTAAAAAACCAAACCAAAACAAACAAACAAAACTGAAAAAGCTTAGGCTGCATATTTTCACAAACCTGAATGTGTTAATAAAGTTCTGTGGGGAGCCATACATCATCTGTCTTTGCTGCCATACGTGCATGTCAGCGATGGGCTGCACATCTTAGAATGCTCTCCAGCGATCCATCGGCTTCGCTGTGCAGCTGCTTCTACCTGCCGAGGATATTGCTCTTCACTATCACTTGGATTCTCTCTAGGTGTGTACTTTTCATTGGGAATTTAATCTTGCATTCAAAGGCTTAATTTGTCTTGAAAGATGGAGTCTATGAGTGAAATGGGAATATGTACGAATATTTCTGCTAGTTGGAAAGGGCACAGAAAAGCCCATTGCCATCTGAGTTACTACATTGCTAAGGTTGGGGCTCACCAGAAGATGAGATACTGTTTTGGAACTTTAAAATACAGCTGTTTTCCATGTCTTTTATGCCTTTGGCATAGGCAGTAGGAGGTGTGAGGCTGTGACCAACCTTCTCTTCCCATGGTTGTTGTAGGCCTGGTGAGACACTGTCACTCCTGCTGTCACCTGCCTGGGGATCACATTCCATGCTGTCCTGCAGGGGACCTGCAGCCTGAATTGGGACAGTGTTAACTCCAAACAGAGCAGTTCCTGCAGTGTGCCTGAGGCTCAGCTTGAGGGCTCGCTTGCCAGTGCTGACACGGTGAAAGACCTTTCCTATGGCCTGAGCCTGAGCATGAGACCATTGCAGTAAAGTCATGCTTTTTATTCTCTTCCAGTGCAACTCCTAAAAGCTTTCCTTTGGCAGTGTAAGCTACTCTACAGCTTGTGGGTAAATCAACTGTCATTTTCTTAGTTGTTTTGGTGGCTCCCTTAGAATAAGGGATGCCCAGGGCTCTGTGGACTTGATTGAAAGATAATGCAAGTGGTCCAATTCCCCTTTGGAAAGGATCTCACATGCAAACAGGGGATTCCTCATTCTCCAAATTCCACTGGAAAAAAAGAAAGTTCCTATAATTTGAGAATGAGAGATGGGTCATCCTGTGTTCTGAGAAAAATCAGGGATATGTGTTCTTGTCAGACATTTGCCCTTGCCCACTGACGCTGCCTTGTGTGATCATGTTTGTGCAGTGATAACCCTGACAGCAGAGCTCCTGCTCCAGGGAAGGCACTGTGTGCTGTTAAAACTTGGGATCTGAGGGCAGAGGACAGCTGCTGCCCTCTACTGCTTCCCAACTCCTTAAAAACATGTTGAAAATGAGATGGCACCTGGGAGATTGGCACAAACCATGTTTGGCATGTCTGGCATGTGGCTTGTGCCAATCTCTAGGACAGAGAGCCATGAGATGCTCTAATGGTGGGAAGTGACCCTGTCCTCTTGGCCCTTCGGCTTGCAAGGCCAGTGCTGGGGACAAGCCCACTGAAATGGGTGCTGGCAGTGGAGCTGGGGCAGGCATGGGATCATGGGCTCTAGTCTCATCTACGTTGGATGGGAGAAAGAGCTGTTTAGAAAGCAAGAGAAGAAAATTTTAGCCAGTTCCTCTTTCTCATAAATTAAATGAAGGGCTTGCTGAGTAGCTCATTTCTCAAGGTACCAAGTACAGCTGTTGAAAATTTTTGCCATTGTGTTGTTTTTAATCAAAACCTGCTGATTATAAAACTGAATTTATAGGCGTGAGAAGGCAGTGGATTTTCTGCAGCAATTTCCCCTCTTGATTAATTTCAACATGCCCTATTTTAAGATTTAAAAAATGACAATGTGGGCTTTGTTATTGTTTGACATTGTTATCAACATTTAAATCTAGAAGTGTTGGTTTTGCTTGAAATGGAAATGAAATAACAAACCTGAATTTTTTTCCCTTGAGAATTTTTTGATTCCTTGTCAGGATTTTGACTTTTAGCTGTGTCTGCAGATGGAGGGCACTGGGTGAGCAGCAGCTGAAAAGTCTGACAGGATAGGAAACCGGTTTTGATTTCTGCTTGGAGAGAAACCTTTGCTACGGGGTGGCTGATGAGAGCAGAGAGTTTCTGCTGCTTCTGTGATGAGTTGCCTGGGTTCTCTCCTGTTGGTGTTTGTACTGACCATTAAGGCATTTCCATTAAGGCTCTTTCAGGCCCTGGGCCATGCTCAGCATCATGTTTAAAAGCTCCTCTTCTTCTATTTTTTTCCCCCAGAGAGGCCTGCTCTTCATGAAATAACACTGCCAAATACATTTTTCAAAAACACTTCGGGTCATGCACTGAAAGATTTCAAATTCTGATATTTTTATGCCTAAGTAAGAGTTGAGCTGTTAAGAAAAGTCACACCAAATGTCTTAAGATCCATTGTTTTCTGTGCTGCAACAAGATGGTTACAAATGTCTGTCCCAGATGTATGAAGTTCTTACAGAATAATCAAGAAGGGACAGTGTCTGTCATTCACATGTTAACAGTCAGACATCCCTGTGCTGAAACATTCCTTTGATTTTTCAGCTGCAGGGAACCAGGATGTTTTCTCTCTGAGACTCTACCAGCTCTGCGATGATGAAAACCAGGATAGCATTTCTCAGCTCTGAGATGGCTGTTAGGAATATTTGTTGCACACGGGGGCAGTAGCACACCACAGAGCTGCTCTGTGTGTGAACGCTGGCTGGGCTGATGGATAGCTGCTTGCCACACTCAGGGATATTTAGTACTCCTTAGCTGGCAGTGGGTTTGACAGATATTGGCAAGAAATATTAACTTACATCCAAGTTTGTCTTAACTAAAAAGTGATGAGCAAAGAGAAGTTTGTATTTGCTGTCTTAAAATGATCTGTGAACCTCTATTCTTCGAAGTTTTTTGTTCCTGCTTTGACATGTGGCCCCTTTCATGTGTTTAAATATTGCAGTTGCCACCAGAAGCCAAAAGTGAAAAGGCTGCTCTTGAGAGCAACATAAAAGCATTCTTCTTGTGTTTGGAATCAGTACATGTATTAAATTGCCCTGTTTTGTCTATGTTTCTTTTAAAGCTCTTTTGAATGTATTTTCTGTGATACAGTTAGTGGAAAAGTTGCTCTACTTTTTTAAGGGATAACCAAGTGCTTAAGTGCTTTGCTGGATCCAGGCCAGAGCTAGCATCTTGCAGAATAGAGCTGATGACAACTCATTTCATCCCAAAAATCTCAGTTTTCTTCACAAACTCCAGTAAATAAAGTCTCCTGATAGCCTGTGAGTCCTGGAGCAGCGGCAGTGTCCTGGCTTTCCAGATGGCAACAAGTGTGGTTAAATTACTTGCTCAGGGGACTTGGGAGGTGAGCGAGGCTGGGCAGATGTAGGAGGCGGGCTCTGGGGAGGATTTTGCTGACTGGCTTTATTACATGTTTGTTATATTCATGTTGCTGCCTGGGTGGTGTGATTGGGCTGCAATTGCCCCAGCTCATCTGTTCTGTGAGGTGTTTTCTAAGAATACATCCAGAGCTCCTGGGGGAAGTGGAGGGGCTGTAGGTGCTCCCTAATGGGGGATTTGACCATCACCAACTTGCTCCTGAAATGAGTGATCATACTGCTGGGGGTAAGGACTTGCAGAATGGCAGAACTGGTGCTTTGATCTGCCTAGTCACCCCTGAGTCTGGATGTCTGAAGGGAAATAATAGAAAAAAGAATAGAAGGTAGAAAATGAACAAAAAACCCCACTGAGTAACATATTTTTTTATCCTTGCATTTGCAATTTATGTTAGCATTAGTAACTCTGGTCAGGAACGCACCTGAAGCAATTATGCAGGGACTTCCTAGTGGCATTTCATCATAACACAGGGATTATTTAAAAATAATAATAATACATTCTCTGTATTAATCATTGGTGCTATTGACTTGGTGACATGTTGCTGTTGGTGAAATGAACTGTAATATAATTAGTAGCAAATAGTACCCATGCATGCTGTACTAATTATTTTTATGTGAACCCAATTCATTGCTAATATAAATAGCAATATTAATCACAGCAAGTATCAATATTTATGCAGCATGCTTCCGTTTAAGTGCAGCTGCAGACAACAGTGCTTGTACATGCACTGAATAGAGGCATCCGAGGGGTCAGTCCTTTCTGTCACACCATGATGTGCGATGTCCATTCTGAGACAATTCTTCTGTGCTCAGAGCAGAATATGGGTGATTCCTCCAGGCTGCTTCTCTACAGAAGAAGAGATAGCAAACTGAACTGCACGAAGAGTATGTATACTTGTATCTGTTCATTTTTCCGCTCCTCCCATTTCTAACCACACTGCCTGTTAGCACCTCTTGGCCTGTGACTTGAAGAGCACTGGAGCACAGTCGGTGTTTGAGAGGACCTGCGTAGGAACAAGCACGTTGTGCTCCATTTCCATGGAAAGCTCTTGGAAGATGAGGCTCATTTGGGTGAGTCAGGGTCATCTGTCTCTCAATTCCTCATCTTTTAAAGACAGCTGTCATACAAGTGAGGAACAATGTCAAAAGGAAAACTCAACCATTCCAAGTGAATTTTCATTCTGTTAAATAAAGCCAGGAGAGCATTTTTGGGTGCCAGTGTCTTAGTGCCTAGATCCAATGCTTTGCTTGGTTCAGTGCTTCTGCTGGCGTTCAATCTTTCCTCTTGCTTAATGGTTTTCCCAGGCTATTGCCTTTCATGAGTGTCATGGATTGTTTCTGGTTTAGCCTTGTGCTGACTGTACATGTGTTCTGAAGAAAAGTCAGATTGGACTGTGCAGGTGGGTGGTGTGAACAGGGCTGGCTGTACAGACCACAGCAGCTGTGCCACTTGGAGGAGTCCCAGGGCTGGGGAAAGCAAGACTTCAGATTGGCATGTAATCCTGACCCTGGGCAGGGATGTACAGTGCATGCTGCTGAAGTACACTCAATTAATTAGACGATGATGTATGGCACAGTACATCACATTCTTGAAGGCAAGGCATATATACTCACCAGATAATGTGGACCATGTGAAGTATTGAATATATCAAAGAAAGATTAATCTTTGTCTGGGAGTAACCCTGCACATTTTCTGCCTAGTTGAGTCAATGCAATATAATTTAAAATGTGAAGGAAGTGTGTGTATGTCTGTATGTGGACACAGGAGGAATATGTTTGTACAGGGTGTCAGGGTACACATCTGTTACTCTTCATATTAAAAGATTTTTCCCCATAATTTTGCAGAACAATATGTTCTCTTCACATATAAGGCCCTTTTCCTAAATGAGGATTAAGTGTCCCTTGGGACAGATGCTGCAGGACTCAGAAAGTACAGCATGTCCTGTCCCAAAAAGGTCTGCAGGCAAGTGAGTTTCATTCTTTCCCATCTAACCACAGGAAGCCATGGCTGCAGGATGTGTTGGGTCACCAGTACCCTTCTTGACACCATAACTGGAAAATCAAAGAGCAGGAACTGTCAGAGTGTGGCCATTTGGCAAGTATCTGCTCAAAAGTGGCTGCTGTTCTGTGAAGGTGTCTGGGACTGGGAGGTTAGCTGGAAATTTCCCATCTGTGTTTTGTTTGTGTTTAAGGACTGATAGTCTGTAGAGTTAATATTGCTACAATTATTTTCACCTCAAAAATTTGCATGTGCTATGTTAACACGAACATTTAAAACCTTGGTACAATGTATGAAATGATGATTAATTTAAAGCATTTATCTTGGCTTACTGATCATTCTGTTTCTAGCTGATAATTTTATTTGTAATCTACAGAGTTAAATTGCCATAAAATACCACAGTTACAAAGATATTCATGAGCAGTTGAAAGGATATGACACATTGTAATTTAGGAATTAATGCACATATTTAAAAAAAGCCAATTCATGAGAAATCTGCTAATACATGTGCATTGTAGGAGAAACAAAGCAGGGGGGAAAAAGCTGCAAACCAGAAGATAAGCACATGAGTAGTGCAGCTGTGTCACTAAGTGACAGTCTAAAGATACAGTGAATTCCATCCCACCATCTCTGAACAAAGAGCAACAAAGGGCAGAGGAATGTAACACAATCACCCAGCAATGAGCACGAGCAGTACCAGCTAGAAAACATTCCCTGTCCATGCCTGATTGAGCTCTGCCTTCCTGTGTCTCCTAATGCAGATAGCTACAAAATGTTCCCTGTCCAATGACACTCAGACATAGCACTGCCAGTGCAGGAGCACTGGGAAAGGCGTCAGAGCCTGTGTTACCATGTAATGCACAGCTGTGAGCAGCGTGCTCTCTCTTTGCAGTCCCTAATGATAAGAGTAGAGAATGAGACTTTTTAACACTGCAGTGGTTTCCAAAGCACAAACAAGCTGCTGCCTCCTCAGGTTTCTCCGCCCATCTGCATCCCAGTGTCCTGGTTCCAGCCAGGATAGGGTTAATTTTTGCAGTAGCCTGAGGGGGCATGACCAGGACATGGAGGTTATTCTGTACCACCTCACGGCATTGCTGGGGGCAAGGGAAGGGAATCTCTATCCAGAAGGAAGTGCTCTCTTGGGGGTGGTGTGGCTGCAGTCAGGTTGTGAGCTCTGCAGTGAGAATTATAGCATGTCAATCACTCTCTTTTGTACACTTTTGTTATTAATATTGTTGCTGTTACTGTTCATTTTCTTATCTCATGGCTGTTTCCAGTAAATTGTTCTTATATCAACTTGTGATCTTTGCCTTCTGAGCCTCCATTTCTCCTTTCCAACCTGCTGTGGTGGGAAGGGGAAGGTGAAAGCCGGGGAGGGAGACAGGAGCATGGTTTGGAGTCTCGGTGGAGGCACTGAATTGGTGAGCACCATTCTTGATCACAACAGCCTTATTTGGTACCCAATGCAGGGCTCGAAGGGTTGAGATTACAGCAGATCTGCCCAGAGCAAGATGGAAACAAATTTGATCTAAGCCCTTGGCTATATTAGGTCTGGAGCCACTGGTGACAGTCTTGCTTGGTCTGTTCATGTGGGTGTGGTACCTCACCCTGTACATATTCCCTTACCTGCTCCCTGTGGTGCACTTTTTCAGAGCAGGGAGAGGGGTCAGGATTGCTTTATTGCTGTACTGAGGGATATCAGTTTGTAACATGGTAACATCAAGGGCAATAAGGGTCATTTGGGATGCATATTCAGTGTTGCTCCCCAGCCCTGACCTTGGGTGCTACCTCTGGGAATTCATTAATAGTTGTACCCACCCTGTGGGGGGAAACAGGGCAAGATGGTTCTCCCCAGCTTTCCACCTCCTTTTTCTCCTTCAGGCCTGTTGCAACTATTTTGAATTCTCTTTGTATGTTAAGGAAAGCATGCACTTGTTGCTGTCTGCCAGGTCTCCTCAGTGTGGTTCACACCATGTTTGGAGTCAAGAAAGAGATTTCTAGGAAAGTTATTCAGAGCTCTGCCCCAAGGGTGGATAGCCATGAGTGGCATGGAATGTGGCAGAAAATGGACCAACTTTTGGGGAAATTCTTGGCTCCAGCAGTTTGGAAGTTCACTCCTGAACAACTACAGGACCCTGATAAAGTAACAGACTACTTGCAAGGAGAGTGTTGTGGCACCTCTGGAGAGGAGCAACTTACTGCAGTGTGCTAGGCCCTCGCTGCTATTTTTCAGACACCGCTGGTCACTAGACAGCACCCTCAGGGAAAAGAGAAGGACAGCAGAGCAGAACTGTGACCACTCAAACTGCAGCTGAACCACATAAACAACCCATGCCAGTAGCAGGAAGAAGAAATCCAAGACCAAATCAATCCACTCAGTGAGGGATGAAGAGGAAGAAGGGCCCTCACAATGGGCAGAAGAGGCAGGGCCAGAGATAATCACCTGGTCCCTATCTCTGAGTGAGCTGTGAGATATGTGAAAAGATTCCAGCCACCTGATGACCCAACTGCTTCAGCAGTGGGATATCACAGCCCACACTATGGAACTCGATGGAAGTGAAGCCAAGCAACTGCAATCCCTGTCCTGGGATGTGGGCATTGACAAGGGGACTGAGAAGAGTACAGGAGCTCTCAACCTCTGGAGGCAACTCCTCCAAGTGTGAAGGAAAGGTATTCTCCCAAGGATGATCTAATACTGCATGCAAGCAGGTGGAACATCACGGAGAAAGGTATCCAGTACCTGAGAGATTAGCTGTGCTGGAGGGAATCTATAGGGATTCAAATAACGAGCAATCCCCAGTAGATCCAGATGAGGTCCAGGATATCCATGTGGCAGAAGTTTGTACGTAGCAGGCCATGATCATGCACCAACTCATTGGCATTGATGTCAACAAAAGAAGAACAAACACTGCTTTGGGTGACTACCCAACTCTGGCACTATGAAAATAATCTTTTTTTGTCCCTATTTAGCTGTGCCTTGGATGTGGAAAGACTGTTCAAGACTGTGGACAGATTGGAAAGAGTCAAGCAAATTAAAGAGGAAATGTCCCACGCCCTACCAGCATGGACCAGAGTCTCTGCTATTGGGAGCAAGTGCCCCCTGCTTGGGACAGAGGAGACACACCACGAGGTAACCTGTGGTTTTTCCTGCATGGCCACAGAGAGGACAAGAGGAAGTGGGATGCAAAACCCACCTCTGCCCTGGCAGCACAGGTACACAAATTGAGAGGAAGAACAACCACCATAGGCAATTTTTCAAGGATAAATTCAACTCCAGTCTCCAGTGGGGAAGTCCTCAGAGACAATAGGAGAGATGATGTTGCTTCCTATCCTCTTGAAGGGACCTCCAGTTCACATTTACAAGAAGAGAGCATGGAGTACTATGACCAGAACTAGAGGGGCCTGCCTCCAACCAGGTGGAGGAAAGGGACAATCCGATCTACTGGACTGTGTGGATCCATGGCACATCAGACCCACAGGTGTATAAAGCTTTAGCTGACACTGGTGCCCAGTGTACCCTGATTCCATCAAGATATGTAGGGGCAGAATTCAGCTCTGTTTCTGGGGTGACAGGAGGACCCCAACTGCTGACTGTACTGGAAGCTGAAGTGAGCCTGACTGGAAATGAATGGCAAAACTAGCCCATTGTGACTGGCCCAGAGACTCCATGTATCCTTGGCAAAGGTTACCTCAGTATTTCAAGGACCCAAAAGGGCATTGTTGGGCTTTTGGGAGAGCTGCTGTGGAGACAGAGGAAATTAGACAGCTGAATACCCACCCTGGTCTCTCAGAGGACCCTTCTGCAGTAGGACTGCTGAGGGTGGAAGAACAACAGGTAGCAATTGCTACCACAGCAGTGCCCCGATAGCAGCACTGCACCAAGTGGCACTGCGGGACCTCATCCATGGGATGAGTCGAGAACTGGAGAGCCAGGGAACGCTCAGCAAGACTCACTTACCCTTCAATAGCCCCATATGGCATGTGCATAAGTCCAGTGGAGACTGACAGGGGACTATCATGGCCAGAATGAATACTCAGCTCCCACTGAGTGATGCTGCGCCAGACATGCTGGAACTTCAGTACGAGCTGGAGTCCCAGACAGCAAAGTGGTGCCACCGTTGACATTGCAAATGCATTTTTCTACATTTCTCGGAAGCAGAGTGCAGGCCACAGTTTGCTTTCACCTGGAGGGGCGTGCAGTACACCTGGAACTAACTGCCCCAGGGGTGGAAGCACAGCCACACCATTTGCCATGGACTGATCCAGACTTCACTGGAAGAGGGTGAGGCTTCAGAACACTTGCAATACATTGTGTGAGGCAACACAGCAGGACAAGGTTTTGAGAAAGGGGAGAAGATAATCTAAGTCCTCCTGAAGGCTGGTTTTGCCATAAAGGGACCTGCCCAGGAAACTGAGTTTTTAGGAGTAAAACGGTGAAACAAATTAAACAGGAGATTGTTCATGCAGTAGCCCTTGGGCCAGTCAGGACAGGACAGGATGCAAAGAATATACTCTACACTGCAGCCAGGGAAGAATGGTCCTTCCTGGAGCCTCTGGCAGAAGGTACCTGGAGAGACTCAAGAACAACTCCTGTGGTTCTGGAGTGGGGAATACAAAGTATCTGAGGCCAGCTACACCCCAACTGAAAAAGAGATCCTGCCTGCTTATGAAGGGATTTGAGCTACTTCAGAAGTGATTGGCACCACAGCACAGCTTCTTTTGGCACCCTGACTACCAGTGCTGGGCTGGATGCTCAAAGGGAAAGTCCCTGCAACACACACTGATGTTACATGGAGTAAATGGGTAGCACCGATCACACAGCGAGCTTCAACAGGAAATCCCAATCACCCTGGGATCTTGGGAGTCATCCCAAGATGGGATGGACCCACCATAAGGTGAAAATTTCAGGCTATCATCATCGTCAGAGGAACAGAAGGTGACATGCTCAGGAGGCCCCACCATACAACCAGCTACCAAAAACTGAAAAGCGATACGTTCTCTTCCCTGACAGTTCTTGCCATATCGTAGGGGTACACTAAGAATGGAAAGCTGCCATATGGATTCCTACATGGTGAGTCATTCCTAGATCCTCTTGGTAGAAGCCATGTGATTTGTAGGTTCGGCAGGGGCACTGGATTGAGAAGAACCATTCCTAAACCATGACACCCAGCCAAAGCATGGCAGTGGGTTCGCTGCTGGATGTGGACTGGTACCTTGGGAGTTCGCTAAGTGCCAGGTCAGGGGTGACAGGGACTTCTGTATTGCTTTTCCTTCTACAAGTACTTCTCACACCACAGTTGATACCAGCAGTATCAACAAAGTTCCCATTCATCTGCATGTTTGGGTAACATCATCCCTAACCAACAGTGTCACAGGAGGGAACACATCATATCCACAGTCTATAAGCAATGTGAAATAAAAGCTTTTTTTCCTGCAGAAAAATAACCAGAAGCTGAGGAAAGGGTATAGAAGTGGATGAAATAATCAAGATAATGACATGGATTTTGGTACATTTCACATGCAGTTATGCTTATGGTAGATTTATTTACTTAAATCTCTCTCCTGTAGTGACTGGTCATTCTGAACTGGAAAGACAAGAGTATCCTTTGTAGATCACTGTAATTGCAGGAAGGATAAATTTAGAGTTGTCTTTTCCTTTTCTTGATTATTAACTCTTCTAAAGAGTTAGACCTCTTCTGAAGTGCAGGGGGAGGGATCCATTTTCTTCATGGCATAAGGCAGTCATAAATTATATGAAATTAGGAGGTTTTTTTTCCACCCTGTGCAGACAACTCCTTGTTATGTGTTTGTTCCTCACAGAAAGCAGGTAGTCATTAATCCTATTCAATACAGTAGGGAATCTTATGATCAAGAAATCAAGAGTTCAGCTGTACTTTCTTTGAAGGATCTTTTTACAAGGCACAGAATATCCCATGTCAAAAGCAATCTGTAGGAATAAAGAAGAGAGATGAAAGTGGTAGAGGCAGAGTAGAGCAACTCTTTGCTTACTTTGAACCATCTTGGAAAATTGCAATTTATATCTAGAAAGGAATGGGAAGAGCTTGAAGATTGCTGTGATAATATGAACTAGAGCCTGTATGTTGACAGATTGCAGTGTTTAATTGGTTCCTGGCCTGCAAACACTAATTTCCTTTCACAGCACTGTCCTTGGAAAGGCACATGGCAGTGCGGGTCACTGCTGTCACCCTGCTTCTATTCAAACAGCCACCCTAAATAATAATGAACATTTAAGACATATCAGAGGTTTTTTTTTTTACTTAGCTCAATCCCTCAGGCACTAATATACTGTTTATCCTAAATTCCCCAATTGCCTTATTTTCTATGCTAGCATTACCTTGATAATACATATGCTGCCATGAAGGATTTATAGTTTAGGTGATATAAGCCATGGATCTTAAATAATTTAGAATACTAAATGCATTTTAATTTAACACACCTTAATGAGAATAACTGGTCTGTTTTTCTAAGTTGGTAGTTTTCTTCAGCCTCCGATAGGGTGGTACCTGGCTGGGTGATTTCTGTTAACTCTTTCCATTAACTCCTAGATGATTGAGTTGGTTATAAAACACTGCAAGATTAATAACTGTTGTGTTTCACCAACCTTTCCTTCAGCCTTCTGCAGGTTCCTGCTGCCTGAGTGGGAGAGAAGCTGCATAAGGGAACACTTTTTTTACTTGTCCACATCAAGCTGAGAATGTGTGATCCTTCTGCCTCCAGTTCTTGGCTCAGCTGGTTCAGTCTTCACATTCAGCAGTTTTTCAGCCAGGGATTGTCAGGGCTGCAGGTGACAATAGAGTGCAGGATCATCAAAATATCTCACTGGGAGTTCACAGAATTGAACAGGAGAGGCAATTTTGTTATTTTTTAACATTGGTGTGTTTTTTCTAGAACATGAAAACGTTACTAGTAGCTTCTGGGCAGTTTTTCCATTTGTTTGTAATGTTCTCTCCATTAATGCTGTCCCCTAGTAATCAATAAAAGTTGATTAGGGATAATAGTGAAAAGCAGCAGCCTGCAACCTCATTAGATGTAAAAATCCAGTACAGAGTGTGGTGACTAAGGTCAAATAATTGTGACTCAAAGAACAAATATGTGGCCACAGAATAGCAGAAACCAAAGTTGCTATTGCCAGGGTTGGGTTTTTTCCCTCATTGATTTTGTCCCACAAGCAGAAGCTGCCACTTTCATGAGCTGGAAATGAAATTGCAGCAGGAGAGAAGGATAAACCCTGCATGAATAAGTGTCTTTTTTTAAAGATCGATGTCGCTGTTGAGCAGCTAGCAGACTAATGAAGGCACCAGTTCTCAGTGGCAAGAAGGAATGACCTTTATTGTTTTGATTTCATCACATATATAGAGTTCTCTAAAGTCACCCAGATTGGTCAGTCAGAAGCCTTCCCCCAGGCCTGATTGGCCAGGCCTGCACTGTCCAAGCTCTGGG
Organism: Lichenostomus cassidix; assembly: GCF_008360975.1. Classification (NCBI taxonomy): domain Eukaryota; kingdom Metazoa; phylum Chordata; class Aves; order Passeriformes; family Meliphagidae; genus Lichenostomus; species Lichenostomus cassidix. The sequence goes on from NC_139499.1 coordinate 647,413, forward strand.
ACACTGCTCCAACAACACCCAAACTTTATCTTTATTTACAAAACACAAGAAGAGTTCCCGTGGGAAAATCCTGTGCTAGCCACAGATCTGTTTTTGTTCCAGATCAAACTTTCTAAATAAGTTGTTTTAGAATAAGGGAGAAAATAAAAAAAATAACAGAAAATTCTGGTTTTCAATGAATGCTTTGCCTAACCTTAAATGAGACACTTTATTTTTGTCTTGAGTAATTTTAAATATTGTATCCATGATTAAAAGCAATTGACATTTTTGAATGAAACATCAATCCAAATTTTTAAAATTTGAAATATTTTTTTCTTTCTTTCTTTGGTTATCTTTTCAAGCACCATTGTGGTGGAACAGGCACACTAATGCCAAGCGTCTTAGCTTTTGGGACTGGTGAGACTTCCCCTCTTCAAGTACGATGATAGAATTAGAAAGGTCAGGATTGACAACTGCAAATTTCTAAAAATTTTAGCAGTGGCTCAAAAAGAATGAATGACTGCTTTAATGCAGTTGGGCATTCTTTTGCTATGCCTTCTGGTTTCTGGATTGTAAGAGTATTTGTGGTTAATTCTCCACTTTTTCTGTACTCCCACGAAGTCGCAACACTCACTTTTCATTAGATGGGAGTGTTACAGAAGAGCTGTGGCTTTAACACCAAAGTTGCATGGGAAATGTCTAAATAGGGAAGTTTCCCCTGGACAGTTTGGTTCTTGTTGGGAACATGGAGATCTGTTGAGGAAAAAGTTGGAGTGCCCCAAACTGCTGCTGTTTGTCATGGTGAAGTACTTTGGACTGTGGGCACAGTGTGGGCAAAGCTCTGTCTCTGCAGAGTCCTGTCTCGCCAGGTGGGCACAAGGGATTGGAGGCTGGACAAGTTCCAGGTGTTGGGATGGTGTCAGGGACTGAAAGGATTGCTGACTCCAAACATTTCAGGTGCAGGTCTGGGGAAAGGGGAAGGTTGGGTCTTCCCCTGATGAGGGGATGCCCTGCTCTGCACAGGCCACCCCTGGAGTCCCTAACCAGTTCCTGAGTGGCCACCAGACCAGAAGTCCCACCCAGGGGAAGGGCCCAGGAAAGCCAAAGGATGTTTAGGCCAGAGCACAAGGTGATCTCATGGGTTTGACCCTACCTCCCTTGGATTTTGTATTAGCTGGAACACTGCTGGAACCAGGAGTGGTTGCTAAATTTGTTTTTTTCTCTATTTTTTCTCTCTTTTTCTTTCTTCTTCTAATTTCTTCTTCTCAAAGTCTGAGTAACTTAAAATTGGATGTGTTGGAGTTTGCTAAGTTTAATGGGCTTAGAGTTTGCTACGTTAATGCTCTGTGAAATGCTTCATGTTGATTGAGTGTTTCTCTAAAATTTGCCAAAGTTCTCTGATTTTCTGAAGTTTGCCAGTAAAGTTTTTGTTTTTTTGACCTCTTGATGAATATCTTGTCAGCATTTTCTCCTGTGTGTCTGACTCGGAGTACATAAAAGAATCTTAAACCCTTTTAAGAGACTTGTTGAACGAGATCTGAGGTCTTGCAGGTGGCCGTTAGGTAGAGATGGCTAGCTTCTGCACTTGGCCCTGGCGGAGGCTGGGACATATCATGATAAGATTTTCCTTGCTCACATTATCCAGTTCTCACTCTTCCCTCTCTTCAGCTGCTGAATGTTTGAGCTCAACCATTGCACAAGCATTAGAGACTCATGCTGTCTAAGGTGGTAGTGAAATAGGTAATTCTGGCCCTCAAATCCATTGTAGTTTAAGACAATGCTCCCATTATCACGTTTTGGAAGGCAAAATGCAATGCTGAAGTAGAGGTACCTGGTGGATGATAACTTACCTGCTGGTCCCTTACTGTGTCAGTGCAAACTTGGCATTGTGCTTAACATTACTCATGTAATTGAGGCTGTCTCTGAAATAGTTTCTTGTTTTCTGTTCCCTCCCCCAAATGGAAACTTAAATGCAATCCACTTTCTAGAAGCTCTTTTTAATTCTGACCATCGAGTAACATGCTCCAGTAATGAAAGCTATCCCTCTAGTTAAAGGTCCTTTGTGTAATTTATAGACCCTATTTTCTTTCCTCATAAATTCCCACCCTGCTTTCTGGTGAGGTAAAGTGTACATTAGCCACTCTCTCAGGAGACTCCCACACTGAGTGTATGACCGCTGTGAGATAATAACTGAGTGGGTGGTGCTGAGTGCACTGAGCTTCCAGCACTGTGCAGAATGGGGTCCTCACTTTGGTCACAGTGTGAGCCAACAAGGGGGTGTTTTTCTTCCAGGCAGTACAATTTTAGTGTGTAATGTTTTCCAAAGCCCTGACTCGAGAGAGGAGTGGCCAAGGATTTTCCTTTTCCTCTATTTATTTGCAAGTTCTTAACACGAATGGTTCTTTGAAGTAGAGGCTGTAGGGCAACCATATTTCTCATTTAAAAAATTCTTTTGAATTACAAAAGCTTTAGATGTGTGTGTGTATTCGTAACAGAATGTAAGCACAGTGTGTTAGCACACTGCTAACACACAGAAAGTCAGCTCCGTCAAGCTACACCAGGGTTGCAATTTCCCTTCAGTCCTGTGGTTGGGGACCTTTTAGATTAAATTCATTAGTTCATGGTAGTTTTGAGATGTAACATAAGCCTCCAAAGGCATCTTAAGCTTCTCTTTTTTATTAAAATTAAATCTTCCCTTGGCATTTCTCTAGGCACTTCTCCAGTCACAAATAAAAGGGACACTGCTGAAGGATATTTTGCTGCACACTTAAATGCCAGCAATCCAATTAAAGAAATGTTTAACCTTTTGTAAACAAAGCTATGGCTTGCACTGGCTTTTGGCTAAAGGAAAAAAATTAACTAATTTATTATTAAGCCTCTTGCCCAAGACTGATGTATGTATTCATTATATAGTTTATAGCATTATAAGGTCAGAATACTGTTAAAATTATTCCATCCCAGAAAGTCAGTGGGCTGCAGATTCAGAAGCTCTGCTCTTGAGTCAGTTCTGCTCAGTGATATTCTTCTTCAAAACCACCCTGGAGTCTTGCACAGTCTCTGGACACAAAAGTCCTGATCCAGATGTTGGGCACTTCACATCACTTTCTCATATTTCTGGTTTTTGAATATGACCTTTTTAAAAATGTGCATCATGTTCCTATTCTGAACAATACACATGGATTTCGATAGGAAAGTGTTCAAACTCTGATGTACATTGTTCTAAGCCTTAGTCTAAAAGCATTTTTAAAGCTAAACAATTGATTCTACATCTGGATGTTGATTTTGTACTATCTCTAGGCAACTTAAACAGTGTAGAAGACTATGTTATAATTTATGTTTATTGTCTCTTTTGCTGCTAGTCAGAAACTCGATCTGTTGGGATCTTTTCTCTGAGAAGATTTGGCAGAGACAACAGATTAGGCCTAGTAGCAAAACTGATAAAGGCTTGCCCTGGGCATGGAGAGGAAAGGGAAAAATGAGTTTTCCTGCTTTTCAGCATCCTGTAACATAGGGCTTCTCTGTGAGGGTAGGGGAACTCATGGAATAGTCTTGGTGGTGCACTTGCACTAAGACAAGATACCCAAGTAGAGGCTGGGTCTTTTACTAGCCTGGCTGCTGTGCTTAAGACATGTAAGCATGCTGAATTTGAATCAGAAGTAGCATGCTTCAAAAATAAATATAACTGGAGAGCAACCACACAGCGTGGATTTCAGCTCTTCTGTTTCTGTTTCAGATCTGAAAAGAAAAGCCTGTGTGCCCAAAAATTTGTGTGAGTATTCCAGCAGTAAGAATAGGTTTATTCTTTCTATTTATGTGGCCTCTATATATCCAGAAAAGTTAAGCTGGGGTTCATATAATTCTTGTTTTCCTGCCGTGGCATTATTACCAAATATTTGATAAAATTAAACTCCTTAACACCAATGTAGCATTAAGAAGGAGGCATTCTTTATTCAGCACTGGATGCATGAGGGGATATTTCCTCTGAAATATTGTGATGCTGAGTACAGAAAAGGCTTGTGTTTATATACTATAGTTTACATACATATTAATTGATTTTCCCAGAAGAAACATCCATATGGTAATCCCTTCCCTGAAGTCATCAGCGTATTTCCCCTCCCACTGACATAGATCTTTTCTTCTCCCAGGGGTCCCTCCAGTGGTCTTTGGTAGTTGCCAAGCCCAGAGTTATACCTGACCACACAATGAACTCAGTGCTACTTTCCAAATATAGAGAAGAGTTGACAAAACTGGTGTGATTGATTATTTTGATCAATGAAGTGTGGGCTTTGTTCCAGTCTTGGTTAATGTGAGATGTAGTTTAATTGTATGGTTCCATAGGCTGGTGATTTTGAAAAATGTTCATTTCCTTTTCCCTACCAGCCAAGCAAATAGTTCATCTGGCAACACTTCACCCCTTTGAGGCTTGTGTAGCTTGTTTTCCCTGCAAGCCTTCTTAAGCCTTACTTTGCTTCTTTACTAAATTTGAAAAAAGTGTTAAGTCAGACTTGGGGGAGAGTTGAATTATAAAATCATAGAATGGTTTGAGTTGGAAGGGACATCAAAGATCATCTTGTTTCCACCTCCTGCCATCGGCAGGGACACTCTCCATTAGACCGGGTTGCTCAGAGTTCCATGCATCCTTGGCCTTGAACTCCTCCAGGGATGGGGCATTCACACCTCCTCTGTCTTGTAAATTAGTGAGAATGCATTTTGTGCTATCATCCAGGTCAGGGAATCCGGCTGGATTCTTGCACTATTTCACTTTTTTACACACACTGCACTAAGGAAAATGGTTCTGCCTTTGCATGATCTTCTCAATTTGTTGGGGTAGTTTTTTAACCAAACTGACAACTACCTTCTCTTTTCTTCAGTTTGTTGAAAGAACAACAGTGCAGGAGGGTTCAGGGAGAATATCTCAAGGCTGAGTCTTTTTTCAAAGGAAAATATGTCCTTTCAGTCTCTGAGTGCCATGAGTCCCAAAGAGCAGTTTTGATGGTGGCAAGACATTGCCATGGATGGCAGTGCCATTTCTGGCTGCAGGCCTGGTAAATCCCTGCTACTCTGGAGATTCCCCAGTGCTTGTCTCACACTCACCCCAGTGTGCTGCAAGCTGGGCTCCTCAGGACCTGGGTTTGGGGGCAACACAAAGCTCCATGTCTGCATGCCTTGTGCTTTGCCAGCTGGCTTGTTCTTCTTTTGTATTGCTCCTGCTTGCAACTTGGCACAATGTTTGGGGGTTGGGTTTTGACTTTTGGTTGCATTTTTTTAATGTGGCTACCAAGGCAGATATATTTTCTTTTCCTTGTAGGCTACAGAAAAACCTAAAGCTTCTTAAAAAATTTTGAAGCAATTCAGTTTTTTGAAACTGCATAATTGAAGAGCTCTGAAATAATTGGCTTATTATAGTGCACCTATAAAAATGAATTTGCATCTCATTTATGAACTATTAGATTCCTTATTACATGCGAATGATTGTTCTTAATGTGACTTGCATATAATTTAGCATTCTTTACTCATACACTTCATGGCTAAACACTGGGGGAGGGAGGTTCATCCCAAAATCACGGCACCAGAATGTAGATTGCGAAGCAGCCACAGAATAATCCTGTATGGTGTGTCTCTCTATTTCCCTCACAGTCCTGCACTGAACTGCAGAAGCCCCATATCAGCCAGGGGATTTTTTCCTGACCTCTTTCTCCCCAGTAGGGCATGGCCATGCTGCAGCGAGAGCTGCGGTTGCTAAGGACAAGCCTGCAGGTAGCCGAGTGATTTCCCAGAGCCAATGCACACACCATGCACCCCATGTCAGAGCCTTCACTGTGACAGTCACCCAGGCCCCAGGTGACACGGACATTCCTGTGCAGATATGCTGCCAAGTACAGCACAGGTGTGGTGCTGGGATCACCTCTGAAGTCGTCACCTAAACGGTGGTTGGTGGCTCTTCCCCAGAGCTCCCCAGTGCTGCCCATGGTTTGTCTGGTGGTGGTGGTGGTGACAGCAGTGGCAGAGCTCAGTCTTGGGGTGCTCTCCCCTGAGCTCACCTGTCTGACAGAGATCTGCAGGGGTTGGCAGGGAAGTTACAGGGTGGTCAGAGCCCTTGTCTGGATGTGTGTGAGGATTGCTGAGCAAATGCTTCCCAGCTGCTGAGCTGGGGAATCTGAACGTATCCAAATGCTATATGTACCCACCTGTATTCCTACCAGAACATTCCACCACCTCAGAGACAGGATGCCAATCCAGCCAGAAATTGCTGTCTCCACCATGCTTCCAGCAGCATTCCCTCTGTGTGAGCATGGGTTTAGGTGGTCATAAAGTCCAGTCTTGGTATCTGTGACTCCAGTTGGACTCCAAGGAGGACAAAACAGCAAGAACAAAAATGAAGCAAAATGTGGGGTCACCTTGTGCAACTGAAGAGGATTCTGGGTTAGTGAGTGTAGAAATAATATCCCAGGACTGAAGAGAAAGTGGCAAGCAGGCACCTTGAATTCTGCAAAATTATTGAACTGTAATTTCAGAATATTTTATTAACTGTAGAAAATGGCAAAAGAAATTACATGTCTAAGTGCTTTTCAATAGATACAAACAATGTCGTGGTCTTCCAAAGAGGCTGATATTTGTCTCTCTTCAGGCACAGCCAATTAAGAAAGCAATGATGCCAAGTGTTTGGCAAGAGCAAGTGTAGCAAGCCCTGGGTCATGGGTTTGAATATCAGTGGTTCCAAAAATACATGGATACTTCTGTGTGCATTTTGGTCAGAAAGCACATGGAGAATTGAGATTTTCATCAGTCCTTTTGTTTAGCTGATGGATCATATCGTTTAATGAAGTGCATGATCCTACTGTTTTTTTCAGGGTAGCGAGTGAGAGGACACCAGGTGAGATTAGGAGAAGAAATTACAGATCAAAAATTGTGCAAAGATATTATGATCCTTCAGACAAAATAAAATATGTACAATTCTGTTCTGTTCAGAGGAGGAACTAGCAGTGCTGGCAGCAGCAACATCAGAATACTGACATACTTTGTATTTCATTTGCCTTTCTTCTGGATTGTCTATCCTCTTGGCATTTTTGTTCAGCATTGCAGTAAATCAGTCAGAGACACATGAAGCACTAATGCCAGGGAGGCAGAAATTATCTCTGCAGTCTTATTAATCCCTCCCTTACAGTAATTTTGAAGAGATTAAATGTGGGTTCAGCTATGTGGATGCACTGCACCTTTCAGAGATTCCATTTTATGTGGGGAGATTATTCTCTTTATATATTAGAGCAGGTCAGAGTGTGTCCATGCCAATCCAGGGCATCTCTGGGCTGTCACAGGCTTTGAGGGGAGCAATTACTCCCAGCCTGAGTCCAGCCTGACTTCAGGGCTGCAGCTGCTGCAGTGCATGGTGCATCTCCAGGGGCCAGGCTAGCTGGAACCTGAGCCTACAGCTCCCTTACAGCTGGTACCTGAGCCCATTCCTGCCCCTTCATCTTCTCCCTGTCCAGCCTTTTTGGCCCTGTTTAATCAGAGGTGGTTTTACACCTCAGAACCTGCGAAAGGTTGCGATAAGCATTCAGAGTTCAGGGGTTAAGCAGAGCTGATCTGTGAGCTTTGCCAAGGCAGGCGCTTTGCTGCCCTGGCCTTTGAAGGATATAAGTCTTATCCAGACAAATTCATGCCGCTTTTCAAAGCAGCAACTCAGTGTGCTGCACAGCTGGGGTCTGTGAGCAGGGCTGCTGGCAGGGAAGGGAAGAGCAGCCTGCTCTTTTCTTTGACGGGAAAAGGTGGAAATACATTTCTCAAAGCAGCCAGTTGTTTTGTAAATATCTGGTTTTGATGCCCAAATAAACGTGTTTTCAGTTGGTTTCCATCTCATAAGGTAGATTCTAGGTGCAGTTTAAAAGATTCCTTTCAACTTTCACGAGTTGGCAATCAAAAGTTCCCATCATCCTGGATCAAACATTCTAATTCTCTCCTTCCATGTAAATTCGTAGTTTTGAGGAAAGAAAACGTCAATGTGGAGTTGAGCTGTAAGATTACTGCCTCCCCCTCCTTCCATTTTTGGTATATGTGCTTTCCTCATGGTTTGCAAACACTGCTGTTTGTTTTTTAAAGCACACATTTAAAGGACACTCAGTGATTACCAACAAACTGAATTAAAAGGGCAAAAGCTGGAGACAGTAGAGGGAAGTTCATATACCTGTCACCATGTTCATTACTCAACATTGTGTGCGCTTTTCACTGCCACAGATCACACCCAGACACAGTGCTGATTATCTGTGCAGGAGGTCGCTTTGCATGCCGAAGGAAAACACAGCTAAGTCTTGCTAATTTGATTCTAATATCTGTGCCATGCTATTCTTTGGCCTAGAAATTAGATTGCTTTTTACTAATATAATTGGCTAATTAAAACATCTTCTGTAGGAGATGGGGAGATACCCACGGTCCTTATGGGACTTGTAACATACTAAAGTAAATAGACGTCAGTTCCTTATCCACCAAGAGCTCATTCAGAGCACAAAGAAAGGAATTTACTCAATGCAATTTTCTTCATAAGTTTTTTGAGGTAATTTGGGGTCCAGTCCTCCATGTTTGGAGTGGAGATTGAAACATTGGAACTTAGAGGCTGTGGCCCTGTAGGACTTTCATGGCAATACAGAACAGGTAGTTATGATCCTTTCTGTAAGTTTACAGTATTCTGTATGTTTAGTCATTTTAAGTCCCCTATCTGGGGGCAGGTGGGAAGATGTAAAGAAACAGAAAAAAGTTGCACCAAAACATTTGCAACCTGATAGTACAGTTTTGGTATTTCCTTCCTTGTTTGCTACCACTTACCACCTGGAGTGAATCCCTGGGGGAGGAATAACCCTGGCTAGAGCCACTGATTTCCTGCCTCCCTCTGCTTAGAGATGATGAGGGGTAGACAGATGAGGAAGGGACAAGTGTTACCTCTGCCATAAAGGTGAAAATGGAGCAGTAACTTTCAATTAATAGATCACATTCCTGTCCCGGATCCCAGCTCCAACAGTCACAACCTCCTTCCCCCAGGGTGCTCATCAGATTCCATCTTCATGCAGTATCCTTCAGACTGGACTCTAGGAAAAGTCCTATCCTAGACAATCAATTGTTGAGCCTGGAAAGAGTTTGAGAGACTTATGCTAATCATATTTAATTAGGATGTTCAAATGATTCTAACTAAATGTAGACTTCCCTTAGTATCTTCAATTAAAAGCTCTGGATGTACTCCAAAGCTACAAATTCCTTCACTAAGCCAGTAGGGAATGATAATGAATTATTGCTAATATAATCATAAAGCTTTTATTTGCATAAGTAATATGAAGCTAATGTGTGGATGAAATTAAACTTTAAAATGAAATATTATTAAAACAAAACTGTTAATGAATTTGGACATATTACTGAGCAGGTATATTTGGCAGCTGGCTGGAAAGATAACTCCAATAGAAGTCTAGCAGAATCAAAATCAATATTGAACATTGCATAACACAGTGAAGATCGTTGAGCAAGTTAGTTGTGCTCATTGTCTCAGTTCTGATGTGCTTCATCATTGTTCACTTTTGCAATCATAACCAAGAGATGATGTCAATGCAGGAAAGAGAACCAAATCCCTGGATTTGAGTATTTCATTCTCCTTTTTACTGTTATAATTAGACTGCCTTGAGAGAGAGCACTCTGAATTTTCATTAGGATGGAATAAATATTGAAGACTAAAAGTCATGTTATAAGTAGGTGGTGGACACACATGCTGCTTATACCAGTAGGATTGATTGTTAATATATTAAGATTCTTATTACCAAGGCTGGACTTTTTTCTTCTGGAATATTTTACTGATCACTTTTTACTCCTTTTCATACTGCAGAAGGCTTTCCTCAATTCCTTGTGGATATGTTAGTGCAGAAGTTTGGACTTATTTTGTTTACTATTTTGGTTTGGAGGAATTACTCAAAACTAAAATAATTTTAAGAACAGGATTGTAAGTTGTAAGTTGTGCCTCTGTAATAAGCTGTAGAAAGATACTGAATGCAGTATTTTGATCAGTTTTTTTCTTGCTTCCATGATCATGCATGAACCATGAATACAAGCACCATCTCTCTGTTGGCTTGGGACACTGTTTGCTTTTTATTCTGGCTTCCTGACAAAACCTGCAGAGTAATTGCTGTGCTTGCCTCCACTCACTCTGGACTAGCCCTGCTGTTGCCTCTCACACACAGCCCCTTCACACATGCTCAGCTTCACCCCAGGCTCTGTCCACCTTCTCTGTGAAGAAATGTCCTGGTAAAGTCTCGTTGCTGCCTTGGGCTGCCCTGCTTCTGGAAAGCAGCAGACACCAAATTGGACAAAGCAGCCCTGAATGTGTTATTGGGCTCTCCCAAGCCTCCTCACTTTTGGGCAGACTGAGTGCCATCAAGACACCTCTGAGACAGGATGGAGTCACTGAGTGTGGCTTGAGAGGGAGAAGCATTTTCAGGGCTTGAGGTTTCATTATCATGTTTGAGAAACTAATTAATTTTCTCTTTTGTACAGGAGGATTATGTATTTCACCTTGTTGAAGAGGCCAAAACTCTGATACCCGGAAAGATGAAAGCTGTCAGGTCCCAGCTGATGTTACAGCCTGAGTGGAATGGCCTGTGTTGGCTTGCACTATCTCAGAATTTGCACATATCTGTGTTCTTCCAGTGTTGGTGTTTCAGAAATCACTCAGCCAAGTTGTTGCACTTTTGTGGAGCTTGTGTACCTGACCCACATATGCTGCTTTGAAAATTCCAGTTCTTAGGAATACAGTGTTGTTTTGTGGTGCAAAAAGCTCCTTAGGTTTTCCTTTATTTTTCCTCTGTATTCCATATGAATGGTCTTGGTGGAAAGAAAATAGGAGGCATCTCCCACAGTGTTTCATTTCAGGTACTTGTACTGTTTCTTATACAGAATGAAATTAATTTTCTTTCTGTACTAAAAACAGCCTGAGCAGCCAAAGGGCAGCTGAATTTGGGCAGTGTGGTAAGTCATGCTGGCTGGGTGGTGACCTGTCAGCTGTCAGTGACTCTCACATGTGCCAGAATCTGACTGCTGGGGATACTGCTGTATCTTGCATCAGGTGCAGAACTGGATATTTGGGACACCAAGGATCATCACTTCTTTGCAGACTTCTTCTCCATTTCTGCACATATATGTATTGCATTTAGCATTTCTACTTATTTTAATGCATTTTTTTATATTACCAAACTTAGAAGTTACACCTTTTCTTTTCATGATGTAATTGTCTCCTGACTCAGTGATTAGGAGAATAGCAAGCTGGCTGTGTCCATTGTAAGAGTGTTGGCCCCTGGGAGGCCAAATGCAGGCTTGGTGTTAACACCACAGAGGAACTGGCAGAGCGGCTCCCACTTTTTCCACCTCCCTGGGGCTTGTTCTGTTGGATTGTGCCAGCTCTAAGGTTTCCAGTGTGGGCATCTGTCTTCAGCACAGCTCCATCTGCCTCTTGCTGTGTGCTGGGTAGCAGGGTTGAGCCGTGCTGGGGCAAGGGAACTAAACCCCTTGACGTGGGCAGAGGCTGCTGGCACTGGCACTGCCCCTCTCTCCAGAAACTGGCTGTGAGCTTGGAGCAGGCACAACCCCTGGGAAGCTGTTCAGTGCATCTTACAGGTCTTGCCTGTTCTAGGAGCTTGGCATAATCAGGTTATGAAGGTTTATGCACCCTGAATTAGCATGTTTCTGAATTTTGGCATGCTCGCGTCAAAACTAAATAAAGATTTCATTCTGTTCCCTGGAGACTGTAAATAAATGGGAAGTGATGGGAATAAGCCCCAGATTTGTTGGATGGGAGGTATTTCTAATGCCTTCCCTGAACACATCTCTGCTTGCTTTTGCCAGAGGAGAACTTTGTGTTCAGAGCGTGTGAGTTCTAAACAGCTGAAGAGGAAGAGGCAGCCCATGGTTTATAGATCTCTAGCAACAGCTGAGTGGATTTCCACTGCTTTTATAAACAGATAAAAACAAACTGTAACTCTGCAGATAACTTGTGCAGGAACTGCTGCCTTCTTAAACCTTGGAAATTGGGCTTTGTAATGGAAATAGTAACTTGGTGAACCTTAATTACAGTTGCGGTGCTGGCCATGGCCACCTTTTCACACACAAGGAGAATTCAATATGAGAGGGTGAGCAGAGTAGAAACAATTTGTCATGAATTATATTAGTTGTGAATGTGGACTCTTGTCACGCTGGTCACCTTAGCCAACCTGAGCAAAGTTATTGAACTGAGTGTGGGCTGGGTCAGCACTAGGAAAGTAAAATAGAAACTATGGTTAACCTGTTTTGTACCATGTTTTCAAGAGTCAGATTTAATATCTCAGTGGAAATGCTCCTGTTGTATTGCTTTGTTATTAAGGAAGCTCAAGATGATTTGACAAAATGTTAAAAGTTAAATCACAAATGAATGTTCAGATGTGTTTGCTCAGTTCTGCTATCATTTACTATCGTGCCTCAGGTTTAGAATAATTCAAATACTGAAATGTGTGTCATCATTTGGAAATGCTCAGAAGACAAAGCCAATGTTTCATCAATTCATGTTTGTCCCAAACAGCCTCTATATCCAAGAGTGTGCTTGGAACTCTAGATTAGAGGCATAAAAAGATGAAGAGAATTGTAATGGTTTGCTTTAAAAGAATACTAAGATTTGGGGAGTATGATGAAAGTCAGCTACAGCTTGAGCATTTTTCTTCTGAGTAGTTCTTCAAAGGAGTACAGTGTCAAAACCAAAAGAGATGGCAAGGATATGTTGTCTGTTACCATACATAAGCAAGCAGATGGTTTACTTTTCCTCCTCTTTTAAACGTGTAGATACTACAGTCTCATTATGTCTCTTGGAATGGTTTCAGACATCGATTTAGTTTGCAAAACTGAGTTGATTGAATAATAGCTATATCACAATTTCAAATCTATTAGAAATCTCACTTGCCAGAGGATCTGATGGTTTACTTGACTGTCAATAATAAAACTGTATAAGCCATGAATTACTTTGGACTCTTTGACAGTATTACATTTCTCTGTACCAGGGATAGTGCTGCTGGTATTAGCTGTCAGGAGCTGAGGGAGCTTTCCTGATCTTTCTGAGGGAATTTCATTGTCTCATGGCATTTGTGGGAGTGATTCCCTCCCACCAGCTGCTTGTAAATTTTATCCTTTTCCTTCTCTGTCCCACTCAGCACTTGCTGTCTGGAGAGGAGAGATTTGGGTCCTTGCTGTTGGTTTCAGGAAGTTGCCATCAGTGCATGCTCATAGGTGCTTTATTTTTCCTCTTCTTTTTTTGGTCTTTGCTATTAATTTAGGATGTTAGCTTCTCCACTGCCTCAAAGAGTAGAAAATACAGATAGACAAGTACTTTCTTTTCTTTTGCTAACTGTAACTAACTGTTCTGCCCAGAACAATGTCTTATAACCTGGTTTGTCTCTCACAATCATGTACTTCATACAAGCCCTCCTGAGAAATAAAACTATGCCTGAGAGCTTAAGTTTTTGGACAAAGGTATTGAATAAGGTGATATATGTGGGTCTTAGAAACCCCAGTGAGACACAGTAGCCTTCCTAGAACACTGATGATTTTTATAATTTTATCTGTTATTAGTTCAAAGCACGATTGTTTCCTTAATCTGCAGTACATGGCTCTGTTGGGTCCGCTGACACAAAAGCACTTGAACCTGTTTGTGTTTGATGAAGCAACACTTCAGTAGCAAATTCTCATAGAAAATTAGTTGACCTCAAATGTCTGCACAAGGTATTGCCATTTCTACAAAGTGTGCTTTGGGGATGTGTTCTGTCTTCCTAATTATTAATAATTTCCAACACAATACAAAGAACCATGCAAGAAAGGACTCAGTGCCCAAAAGGAGCACACACAGCTCCTACACTGTGTGACAGGACATGTTTCATGGACATCTGAAATGCTCCAATTTGCTGGCCTGGTGGCTGGCTCACGGGGGTTGAGTCACAGCCCCCTGGCTCTTTAATAGCCATGAAGTGCTGGACTGAATTCATATGTTGTGGCATGCGAAAATTGGCAAACATAAATAAATATTATCTTTTTCTTTTCCAGTGGGATATGAAAAAGGGTGTGGTATATGAATTTGTTTGGCTTTGCACACAGGAAACAAGCACCAGGATCTGAACTGGGACAGTGAACTGAAGACAACCCTCGGCTGCCAGGACAGGCAGATTAGTCAACCCTGTACCAATTTCAAGGTGTTTTGCATTGTAGATTTTCAGTTTTATGTCAGTAGCAGCTGCTCAGGATGTGGGAGTGCAGATTTTTGATCTAGAAAAAGGGGAGAAGTTTTTCCAACCTCTTTAGGGACTCACCTCCTCTCACTTCTCTAACAGCAGCAATAGCACTGAAAAATACAGTCGAGATCATCCTAGGCCCAAATCTTCTGTTATGGGGCTGCGCTTGCTTCAGGACCTGAGTCTGGGGAGAGATCTTGCTCCTGAGTGCCTGGAGACTCTGCACGTGTGCCTGGGTTCATGGTGCTGAGCTGCTTGCTCTGTCCTAGGCTGTCAGGAGTGCTGGGTTGCTGTGTCTGCATGGAATTGCCTTGAGTTCTGCTTTCCCCTGCAGTCCCAGCTACACATGCAGGATCAGCAAGTTGAGACGTGGCTGCTTTTGTAATTTAATGCTTCTTCTGCTGTAATGCATGCAGGGTCACCTGCAGAGACATCCTGAGTGACAGCAAATCCAGCAGGCTGTGCTGTCATCTGAGTCTGGCAGGACAGAATGAGAGCAGAGGGACTCTGAGAAATCTTCCATTCCCTGCCTGTTGTTTTCTTCAGGGTGATAATAACACAGTGTGACTAACCAAAATGATAGCCTCTGGCTCCAGACTAAAACCAAGAAGAGTATTTATGTATATTACAGAAGTTAAGGTGTATCAAATACTGACTGTGATTCCAACCCTCCTCTGTCTTGGATCACAGGAAGCTGATTTGTGCCCCAGGAGAAGGGAGCTTCTAGCTTGGTATTTCCAACAACTTCTTATACCTCACCAGGTGCAATGCTGGCTGGATGGCTGGGCCCGGAGTGGTGAGTGGTCACTTGTGGGGTTCCCCAGGGCTCAGTATTGGGGTCAGTAATTTAATATCTACATCGATGATTAGGATGAGGAGATCGAGGGCACCCTCAGTAAGTTTGCAGACGACACTTGGCTGGGTGGCAGAGGGATCTGGGCAGGCTGGAGCAGTGGGCTGAGGACAACTTGGAAGGTTCAGTAAGGTCAAGTGTTGGGTCCTGCACTTGGGTTGCAGCACTACAGGCTGGGGGAGTAATGGCTTGAGAGCTGCTCAGCAGGAAGGGACTTGGGAGTATTGGTTGACAACTGGCTGGATATAAGCCTGTGTATGCCCAGATGGCCAATAAGGTGAGGGGCATCCTGGCCTGGATCAGCCATAGTGTGGGCAGCAGGACCAGGGCAGTGACCACAGGGAGCATCCCCCTGTACTGACACTGGTGAAGCACCTCAGACTCTGGGTTCAGTTTTGGGTTTCTCACTTCAGAAAGAACGTTGAGGTGCTGGAGGTGCTCTGATGTCCAGAGAAAGGCAACAGAGCTGGGAAAGTCTAGAAGACATGACCTGTGAGGAGTGGCTGAGGGAGCTCGTGCTGTTTAGTCTGGAGAAGTGGATGCTCAGTGGATTCTCACTCTCTACAAATACCTGTGAGGATTATGTAGCCAGGTGGGGCTCAGCTTCTTCTGCCATGTCTCAAGTGAAAGGACTCGAGGAAGTTGTGCCAGGGTAGGTTCAGATTTAAAAAAAAAAAATCACTGTAAGAGTGGTCAGACATTGAAATGAGTTGCCCAGGGAAGTGGTGCATCACCATCTCTGGGAGTGCTCAAGAGATATTTGGATGTGGCACTTGGAGATGTGGCTTAGGGGTGATCATGGTGGTGTTGGTTTGATGACTGGATTCAATTACCTTGAAGGTCTATTCCAACCTTGATGGTGCTGTGATCCCACTGAGCTGCTACTGATGAGGCCAGCTGGGTGTGGGGTTCTTTGGGCATTGGTGTTTTCTTTTGGTCTGTTTTTATTTGCTTCTGTTGGCACTGATCTCTGAAGACAGTAAAAATATTTATTCAGCACAAGCAGGGTGACAGATATCTCTTGTATGAAGAACTATTTGATGAGCTGTTAGTTTTGAGTGCCTTTCCTATTCATTGAACTAATTAGCTCTACAAATCTTGCTGTCAAGCAGTCATATAGCCACTTATTTATTTTCCCATGTGCAGAATTTTTACTTTGCTGCATATACACAGAGCTATAAAACCAAATGCACCAAAAATTGTCTCTTAGTTGGATATAAATGGAAACAAAATACACTTGGAATTATTATTACATGTACCATTAATTTTTATTTGAACTGTCTTATAAAAATGCCAAGCTGCTTTCATTGTTTTTCACTGTTGCACTCATGTAATGAGTGTAATGCTCGTTTACTGCATTACTGGGAGGGTATGAAAATGCCTGTGTCTAAGACAGGGAAGAATAGAGGTTTTAGTGCTGACCACATGGGCACCTAGAATTTCCTGCTGTCACCAATTGCTACGGTTCTTAAAAATTATTGCTTGGTTTTAACCTCCTCTTGTGCTTTCTCTCCTTCTGCAAGCTTTTCTTTTTTGCAGCCGTTTAACCATCCTAATGAGTGGAGTTAAACATTTAATGCAATGAAAGCATTTCAAGCTCATGCCAGTGCAGCCAGCAAGCCTAGGCTGTGCTGTGCTCAGTCACAGCGAGCTTGGCTGCTTCTGGCAGTGACAGTGCAGAGGGCATTCTCATGAAAGAGATCTAGAAAATGTGCTTTGTGGGAAATAAAAATGTGAATTATGTGATTCCTGGCACAAATATCTCTGGTGATTTTTTTGCTGTGGCATTTCTGTTTTGGGACAGTGTCATGTGGGCTCTGGGGACTCAGCAGTATCTGCCAGCAACCAGAACTGCTCATGCAGAACTCTGAAGTGAGGCCCAGAAAGTGAATGATCACCCTGTGAAATACAGACAGATGTTTTATAGCTGCACAGTTGCCTTCTAAAATTGCCAGTAATCCCTGGAAGTTGTGTGATGTAATGGGCAACTGAAATTATGTTGCCTGTTGGAAAGAGATTTTCCATTTTGTAACCTGATATCTGCAAAGTCATCACAGCCAAGATTCCTCTTCAACATATGCAGCATCCTTTGCTCCTTAGAATGGAGCTCATGGAGACTTTTGCCAGTGCAGAACTATGCTGTGAATGATCTAGGTTGTAATGGACCACAAGGCATTAATTTCTTTTCTCAAGTTAAGCAATGTTTTATTTTTTCTTATGTTGATGTCTTCCCTTGTCCTCAAGCATTAAAATCTTAAGAAAACCTCATTTTGGAAGCAGAGGTAATAGAATTGTGTAGTATCTACTGCAAGCACAAATTAAACTACAAGTGAAAGCAAGCATTTACATTATTTTCCTTCCCACCAAAGCAAACCCATTTCAAATGAAGGACAGACAAACAGAGTGTGTGCAGCCCAACACAATGAGAGCTGTAAAAGGGAAAGCTGCTCCACAGAACTGTGCTAATTAGATTCCAAGTGCTCTTATTTGAGTAGTAGAAATGCGTGCCCAAGTTTGATGTGTGGATGTTGGCAAATTGAAGAGTGGTTGGGAAAGAGTTACAGGGAAGATTTGAAAATCATGTAACGTAAAGAGAGACAGAGACTCTCAATCTCTTTACCTTGTTTTTGGAAAGAAGAGTAAATGATTACTTGAAGAAGAGATCTGTGATAGGAGACTTTTTAGACAGCACTGGAGCCTGTTGGGCAGCCATAGCCCAGTAGCTCCATGGCTGAGCTGTATGATTTGGGCTTTGGGTGTCAGTGAACATTTGAGCAGCTTCAGAGTGTTGGGCAGTTGCTGCTGCTTGAAATCTGTGGTCGTGGCTGAATCCTCAAAGCTGTAGATCTGATGAAGCTGTGGAACACATGTTCTGGATCATGTTGGAAAGGTCAGATAATCATAGGGGAGCAATGGCAGAAACAATGTACCGAGGTTTCAGATAAAATTTGACAAGTGCACCTAGGCAATGTGGCTGCCTCTGGTATCTGTGGGAGGCATGCAATCATCAAGATGATGGCAATAAAACAAAAATTGGTAAGTGAAAATTGTGAGGAGGACTTTAGGCTTGTTCTTTGTTCCTTTCTCTGTTTGTTCTCTGGATGCATTATGAAATGTTGAAGTGATGCACAGAGATTAAAAGAAATCTGATCCCTTCTCTAAAGCCTCTAATACCTGTCTTTGGGGAGAAAGAAATCTACAGGTGCTGGAAATATATTTAAACCATCATAAGCCCCAAGAGTTAGAACTCTTCAATGTCAAGCTCTGCCTAAGAGCTGATCAAGTGGGACTCCCTATGTGCAGCCTGTGGATATGCACTTTTGGAAGTGGGGTAGGAGGGATGAGAAAAGGGTTTCAAACATTGGAAATGAGAGCCTTTGAGTTTCATATTTCAGTGTTGGACAGGCACTAATTCACCCTGCACAAAGCCTCCTTTCTCCCCATTCTGTTTATGTAACCGTAATGCATCCATTGCATTCTGTCTCTTAAATTTCCCTCTCATCAGCCAGACCTCACCCTTTGGCAGTTCTCTGCTTGTGCAGGAATCACAAGATTTTTAAGCCATTTTCCAGTTAGGACTGAAATCAAACAGGCTTGACTTCTACAACAGGACTTGAGCTGTAACATCCAGGCTGTGCTTACCTCAAGGTCAGAGCAATCCAGAACGGGGCTGTAACTTGGCCCACATTGTATTATTGACAGCAGCTCTGAGAAGACACCTCTGTTGATGTTAAATCACTGATCCTGCTGCTCAGAAATGTCTCCTCTTTGGTTCTGCAGTCCCTCGTGGTCACCAGGAGGGTACAATGTATTATTTAACTTGCTTTCTTCAAGCATCCAGTCCACACCATTGCTTCATCTGAAGATTTCATTGAAAGAAAATGCTATTATGGAACCAAGCTTCTCACAAGTTCTGAAGAGAAGAAAAGGATACAGTTTGTTGAGGTAAATGAAAAGATTTTGCTTGAGCTATGTGGGCTTTTGTTCTGAGAGTTAATTGGAAAGACATTGAGACGTGCCTAAGGACAGGAAATTGGTTTGAAAAGGAAATACATACCACATTAGAATAAGTTACAAGGTAATGGGGTTTACTAAAGTGGGGTTTATGAGAGTTGAAACTGGAGGGGTCTTTTAATCCATGATACCTGCTCATTTATTGTAACAGTAAGTCTACAGAACCTACAGTAAAGGATGCTATAAAAGATGTAACTTTTTAAAATTATGCTGTAAACCCCATGAATTTCTCTGTACACAGTTCAAAGGAAGTGGCTTTACGTTAAAAACATGTATTCTTACAGATTCTTCCTCAGGGTGACAAATCTCAGTGGCGTCATTTTCCAGATGTGTTTGATTGTAAGTCATACTTTTACCTCAAATTGTAGGAAACTGAGTGTTCAGGTTTATGCTTATCTTTGAGTTTTAATTCAGCTTATGGCATGTGTAATATTTTCTTTTGTCCTAACACATTGTTGTCAAGTCTACAGAGTATATTTTAGTACAGTTTTGAAACATTTCTTTGGTAGTAAGCACTTCTGTCTTGGCAACACTAGAAGTGCTTTTCCGTATCAGCAGCAGTGCATGAATGCTGAACACTCACTGGAGAATCGGGCTGGGTGTTGAGAGAGATTGTAATTCAAAAAAGCAAATGCATGAGTGGTAATTGTATTTAGAAAGTTAATGTAATCAAATTAAGAACTAGTCATCTGTGATGCAGAATTTTTTTCATACACAGAATTTTTCACATCCCAAAATTTCTGAATAAAAGGGCATCCTAGTGACAGAGGAAAGTCCTCCCACTGCCCTTAGAGCACTCTCAGGACGTTGGGATTTGTTTCTGCATCCTTCAGTAAGGATGCCACAGGGGAAAAATTCACCTGTCTCAAAGAGGCTTTGCTGCCTGTAGGTACCTGTGGTACACACAGGTGAGGTGGGCTGAGCTGAAGCACCACTGCTCTGCTTTGCTGAGGGTGTCCAGATTCAGCCCTGAGCTGCAGCAGTTTCAGGAACTACCAGAGGCATCAGAGAAGAGTTTTGCCTGGAGAACACACAAATTATGTTTTCTTCATAACAGAGGCTTTTAATTTCTGTTGTGTCCTTAAATTAATGTATATCCTTGCATTGCCTCCCAGACTGGAGTTCCTTCTCTCTCACCAGTACCTGAGTGTTTGAAAGCCAGGGTGGATTTTTTTCTCAGATTGCCAGATTCTCCTGGATCCCTGATGTAGGATGTAAATCCAGTCACACATTGAAATAACATTTTACTCTGTTTATCAGAAACACTTACACTGAGGAAAGCCAAGATCATTTTTAATGTTGATATTCATAATTTAGCATTTAGCAGCTATAAGAAAATTTTGGGAAGCAACCAATGAAACATTAGTGCAGATCCCCCTGGACCTTTATTGTCATGCTGGTTAACTCTGCAGAGGGAGGTGGGCAGAACCTCTGGGAGGGCTACACTGAATACTGTATTTAGCAGCAGAGGGGAAAAAAGCCTAGTAAAGTTTTTAGTAATCTTGGCTTGAAGTGTAATTTTCTTGTCATCTCTGTAATTAATGCACCACATATTACAGTAGCCCATTGTTATTCCAGAATGCCAGGGTGCATTTCAGACTGAATGGCTGTTTAACAAAACACTCAGCAGATTTATTACCCTCAGGTGATTCTCTCAGTCAGCATTTCCCAATGTTTAACCTGAAGGAGGCAGAATCAATTTTGGTGTCTGTTTTGTGAAAAACCAGGCTCTTTAATTTAAACCACATACAAATGCAGAGACCCCTGGAAAATCAGGGCTAGTCTGGATCTTCATCTTTTAGCAGGAATTACCCTTGTAAGCTCCTTGGGTTTCTCCCACCATAATCAAGGTATCATCTGCCACTTCTCCAATATCTCAGAAGAAATATTTGTGGTCATTTTCACATCATGTGTTGAAAGTTATGTTTGTCATTTTGTTACTGTACAGTTAGTACAGAGCACTTGGCAGCATCAGAAACTGAGGTTCAGCAATGACTGTGTATGGAATGAAAATCCTGAAACAAGGAGATGTCACACTGAATTTGCTCTTACCAGTTCTGCAAAAGAACTCAAGGTGTGATTTAATATTGGAGGGATATGAGAGGCTCAGAACTTTCTCCAAAACAAGGTTGGTTTAAATTTCTTATTACAAAGTATTAGGATTTCAAGCATGAAATTTTACTTTTTCAATAGAGGGAGGATGCTGATAGAAGATGTGTATAGCTCTGGTATGAAGGTACAGAAAAAATGCCGCAGGTGAAAAACAAGAAGTGTATGTTGCAAGTTTGAAGCAGCAAAGCATCATAAAATCGTTTCATTTTTGAGACAGCTCAATTTTCCACTCTTTTAAAACAATCCATTAAATACTCTAGGAAAATTTTTTATTCTATGAAAGTAAAAAAGGATTACAATCAGTTTATCATATTTTTCCTCACTGCTCACCTTCCGTCACATTTCTACTTTTGTTACTACACTTTGTAATATTTTCTTTTTTTCAGTTTTGAAATATATGAACTGACAGAGCTTAAATTTCTTTTGTGTTTCACAGTAGGTGTCTGCCAGTGGCTGAAAAGTCAGAAAAGAATAAGAGCAGGAATGAAGGGAGAGATGTTATGGTTCCTGCACCTGACCTTAACTGATCTTTTATTAACAGTAAAGGGAAGGAAATACAATTTAAAAATATCAACAAGTATTTCCTTCCTTTTCAAATAATTTTAAAAGGCTTGTTTTTCGCTTAAAACTTCAAGGAAAAAAAAGAGAAAAGATTCATTGCATGACATAGCCTAGAGAAGAGAAGGGAAGAGAAAGACCCCTCGAAAAGAAAAGATTTCAGGTTAAAAACTTAAGTGAGCTTAAAAAGTATATAAATCCCAGAGGCTGGGCATCCAGGTACTGCACCTGCTGAAATGCCTGTAAGATCTAATTCCCTCATCAGAGGAAGCAAGGTGCATTAAGGAGGGCAGGTTTGTCCCTGGCAGATTTTGCTGCTGTCACACATTGTCACCCCTTAGCATGGCTGGTGACAATCCAGGTACTTGCCAGTCTGGGTGGTGCTCACAGTCACTCTGGTGTTGTGCTGGCACAGAGACACCGAGTGTGACACCAGATGCGACCCCAAGTGTGACACTTAGCGTGGCAGCAGCACTGGAAGGAGTCTGCTCAAACAGGGCTCATGTTGAGAGCTTGAACTGGAGACCAGCAGAGGCACATGAAGTAGCAGCTGGCAGACAGATTCCTCGGGAGCTGGTGAGAGGGCAGGAAGGGCACTGGGAACTTTACCTTCCTGTCTGGAGCTGGGTGATGTGGCTCATCCCCTCAGTGACCCTGGATGGCTCCAGGGTGTGCTCAGCTCTGGGCAGGGGGCTGGGGCTCTGTGTTTGGTGACACAGCCAAGGCTGTGTCAGCTAGTTCACAGCTATAGAAGACTAGGAGGTTTGGGAATCAATGAAATGTTACCTTTTCTAATTGATGCCAGACTTGCCATGCTGTTGCTGGTGTTAACAAAGGCTCCCTGGGAAATAGGTATAATAACTTCCCAGAAAACAATGATTCACTCTCAAGTGACACTGAGGAACTGGGTTTTTCTGTCTGACTTGTAGCAAGACAAACCAAGTGCTGCTGTGAAGGAACTGGGTGGGTTTGTTACAGCCAGGATTGGCCTAGTCAGGCAGTTCTACCCTTAACAAGTCATGTTTTTGCTCTGGTTTTCTCAGCAGCTGTGGATGTTGGTGTGCTGGACAGAGGTGTGAGGAAAAGGTGATCTCCCTGTGTGGGTGAGTGCACCTGCAGTGCAAACCCCACTGTGGATGTGACAGAGCACAGCAAAGGGCCAGGCCAGAGGGGCCAGGGCTGATTAGACAAAGGCAGCAATGCCACAGAGCCACTGCTGCAACAGAGCCATCCTGAGGTCACCTGTTGTCTCAGGTTAGAGACAAGTTTAGGAGAAAGCGCTCTGAATGAATGCCTTCCCCAAAGGAAAAGGGTTTTGGGACTCCCTTCCCCACCAACAGCAAGGAATTGCTTGGATGAAGTGAAAAAAATGTTTATTTTAACAAACAACATGCCCACAAGGCACGTGGAAAAATTAATAACCGAATAATATGAAAATGAATAATGTTGAGCCTCCTTGTTGTGGAGAAAGCTGGTGGATTTAGAGTTCTTTAGCTGGCTCATCTCTGGAACCAGGATGAGGTGTCCCCATGGCCTCCCTCACCATCTGCGGTGTCTGGCTCCACTGATGGTCTCGTTTCTCAGACCAAAGCTAAGCTGAACAGTTCCAAGAAAAAAACAGCAGAAGCTGCCGAGAATTGCTATTGCAGCCCAGGGAAAGGCTTCTTGGCTCAGCTAACACAAACCAAGCTAGCTAGAAGCTGGAATGTAACTCCCTCCCCACTGCATAGCAGAGCACCTGGAGGAGTGAGAATTCAAAGCACAAACCGAACCAGAGTTCTCCTGGCTCCCACCCCTCTCCCCGATCAGCTTTAAAGCCACAAGACTTTAAAGCATAGAGCAGATGATAGGAGAATACAGTATTATCATAAAATCACCCCAAGACACCTGTGCCACTGCCCCGTGCTGGCTCCTCTCCCACTGCACCAGGCACACACTGCCCCTCCGCCACCCGTGCTCTGGAGCCTGTCTGGGGCCAACACTGCAGTGGGGAGGGCATGTATGGAACAAATTCCACTTTAGAAAGCCATGAAGAGTTAGAGTTAATGGCAATGGCTGTTGTATCACATCTGTGATTTAAGCATGTCTTAAAAATTGTGATTTAAAGAAGAGATCCTGAAGGTGATAGTGGAAAATTTATTCTCGTAAGCCATTGCACTGTAGCTGTGTATGTGTGCTGTGATTCCCCAGCCTCCTGCTGGTTACTGACCCTGGCTGTGTGCTGGACACACAGGAAATGCACTCGGAACTGTAGTCCTGATGGCTGAGCTAGTAACTCTGAAATTGGTTTTATTTTGCAAATTTTTAAGAAAGCATCTTTTCAATAGTTCTGGGCAATCCAAAGTTGTTTCTTTTATCTTGCTGATTTTTGGTGAAATCAGCAAATAAAATAATGAAATCAGCAAATCATCTCAGGAAAATACAGGCACATGCCTTATTTAACCTTTTTATGGAGTCTAGTTCAATTTTTGATAAAAACGGGAACAAACAGATTTTATGGAATTTCTGGTGGTGGTTATAGTTAAAGACCTTTTCCTACTTCATCTAATTTGGAGAGAGGGAGGATTATCTCTCTTGATATTTTGCTATTTTTAAATGATAATGAAGAGGGGTTTTTTCCTTCACAAATAGTTTGTAGAAGCTCTACTGCTCTTCTGGCTGAGCCGGCTTGGTGCAACCTCTGCACTATAGGTTGCATCCACTATAATTGAGTTACAGTGCACAACTGTTGGGTAAATTAATCAAGTGCTGGCTTAGAGTTCATGTAGCTGAAAATTATTTCATGGGATGGATGCCTCCCTGGGGGGCCCTGACCTGAGTGGAATTACCTTAGCAATGATGTGACCTGCAGGGCTGATGCTGCAGGAAATGGGGCTGGAACTGAGGGAACTCTCCCCAGAACTCTGCCCAGAAACGTCCCTGTTGCTCCGAGCCAGGAGAAGAGCACAGCTCTTCTGAGCCAGAAGCTATGCTAGCACTGTTAGGTTTTATAGGGATTTATTCTCTGTGATGTGTGTCCAATTCCCCTTTGAGTTTTTATTTTACACCCACAGCATCTTGTGGCAATGAGTTCCAAAATATGAGTTGTTCTGTCAAAAATGTCACTGGTGTCCCTGAGCTCTTCTAGAATGAAATGAACTCTTTTCTTCCTTTACTGACTATTTTGTGCCATTCTTAATGTCATCGTTTTCTACTGTGGCAGATTCTCTCTTCAGTCTTTGAGCATGTGTTTGGGCAAGGCAAATACAAGGGAAACCTGTAAATGTTCTGACATAATCCACAGCAAAACAGAGCCTGAATCCCTGAGCATGTAATGAATACACAATTGGCTCCAGTGTGCTGGATGTCTGTGGAGAGATTTTTTGAAGTCTTGGGCCTAGTTTGTCTTCCAAGGGTGACAGATGCTGAGCTGTCCTTTGAAAACTTCCATCTTCCACCCCTTTTCCCCTAGTACTTACCTTGTTTGATTTCATACTCACCTATAAATTATCATTGTCACCCAGTTTGACACTCAGCATTACACAAGAGGTTTTCTAGCCCCTCACAGCTAGAAAGCAATGAGGGGTTGGGCATGTTTGTAGCAAAATGTATAGTCCTAAAGGTTTCACAGATGAAATTTCAACCATCAACCCAACCATTTCAACCCTGAGGTGTGCTGCTCTGGGGGTTAATTATCCCAAAAGTTCCGTTCAGCTTTACCTGTGGGAAATGAACCCACTGTGTTTATGCAGCTGGCATCGCTTAAGTGGATGAGCATTGAGATTGTTTTCCAGATTGAAGAAAACTCACACAGAGAATGAAGAGGGCAAATTTACTTTTACACTGCAATATATGTGAAGGTGAACTAGAAAGAACTTTCATTGCTTTTAGTAAGCAGAATAAATCCTTTTACTTGTATTTTATTTTATTTTATATGCTTCCACTTGCTCCATACCTCAAGGCATCCATGAGCTACCTGAATGTATAAAATTATGTCTTGGAGCAAGGAAATCAAATATCAGCCCCATATTTGCCCTTGATTATTCCTGTGCCGGTGTTGGAATTAAGACTTCTCTGTTCCTTAAAGATCTCTCTTATTCCACAAACACTGTATTTTCTGTTGCATTGTCTGAGTTATTTTTATAATTCATAATTATCTTGGTTCTTAAAAATTTAGACATACATTTAAAAGCATGATCCAATCTTGCCTGATTGCTACCACATTGTGTTTGAAGTAATTACCATTCACTTGGCTTTTGAGGCTGTTGAATGAATTTTCCACATGAGATTCCTTAATTTGTACATATTTTATTGCTATAAAATAGGTATTGGCAAGCTGCCTGAACCATCGTGAAGGTCTTTAATTCCTATTCGTATGTTATGAAACAAGTGCAAAAGAGGAGGCATGAGAGAGACGCCTTAAAAATATTTTGTTGACATTTCAAAATTGTCCTTATGCAGGTGCAAATGCAGAGGTAAAACTAAGGTAGCTTAGTTCTGTACTTAAACAGCCAAACCCAGTTAGTTTTCATACAAGAAAGATAATGTTCTTTTATAGTATAAAAGCTCTCTCTTTCTATTCTTGAGCTATTATCCCCATGAGAAATGTTCTCTGCTTGAAGAGGTTATTAGTGCCTTTGTGCTGGCTTCCTGCAGACTAAGGAAAACTTCCAAGAATATTAATCCTCCCTGCCCTGTACATCTATTCTCTCATGGCTGAGAGGCTGCCCTGCTAGCCTGGGTTTAGAGCAAGGAGGTGCTTGTCTGTCTTAAAATAACCATGGCTGGAGGCTGGGGGGTGTGAAATAGGAAAAAAATACCTGCTCTGTTCCCTGGTCCCCCAGAGACACCGGGAAGGATCCTGGCAGCTTCCTTGCATATGGGACTCCTTCCACTCCCCCTCCCCCCCCATTAAACTGCACTGTGCTCTCTGGGTAGCTTTATAAAAAGTCTAATGATAGATTTAAATATGTCAGAGTGCTGTAAGTAAAGAGCAAATTCTAGACCTGATCTTAAAGCAGTCAGGTTTCATAGCTGTATTTTCCTAAACCATATTACAACAAATTTCAGGAGAAAATCTAATGTTAACCAAAAAAAAAAAAAAAAAAAGAAGAAGAAATTTTGTTGGCTTTATTATTCATTTACTTACAAAACTTGCAAGAAAGGATCCCCATGTTTCCCTACCAGGGTATTTCAGTATGACCTTTAAGGAAAAACAGCAAAATAACAATTCTTGGCATTTGCCCTTGTACGGGCATAACTGGTACAAAATTCTGCCCAGCCCAAACTAACAAACCATCCCTGGTGGTCCGGCATTTTACCATCACAGTCCCATAAATCAAACAGCAAGGCTATGGAGGCTTTGGGTGTTACTAATGAGCACTTGCTGGTAACCAGGCTTTCCAGGTGAATTCCAGCCTCCCTTCCTGCTTCTGATGGGAGAGTACAGGAGCTCCGAAAATGGTGATCTTGGTAACAAACCTGGCTGATTGTAGTCATCTGAAGCAAAACGCTTACAGATTGAGGGATGCCATATGCAGGAATACCAGGACTTCCACAGACAGGATTTCAGGGAATGGTGTAAGTATGGAGTGTGCCCTGTGGTGATTTTGGGGTGAGTGGTCTGAAAGTTGGGTGTAAATGTGTTGGCTCACTCTGTTTCAAACATGCTGCAGCTCTAAGGCCCTGCTGAAGTCAATACAAAAAAGGCAGGTGCTTAAAGGTTTCATTGAACTTGAGGACCAGATTTGCAACTTCAAACATAAGAAATCCATTGAGAATAAGGAATGTGTCTGATACTGGGCACCACAGGGAGCAGCTCATCTTCCCTCGCCGTCTATACAGCATCCCTGCTACTAAAGAACTTTTATCTTAGTCATACTAAACCTTTCTTCACCTGCTTGAAACTCTCTGCCTTGGCCTTCTGAGCTCATTTTCACTGTGTAGAGTCTCTGCTGGCCTAGGAAAAACATCTTGGATGCATTTGGCATGCTCTGGTCCTCTCAGTGCTGAATCAGTCTCATGGTTCATGAAGACATCTAAATTTAAGCTCAGCACGTCCTGGGCTGTTGTACAGAGGAGACTCCAGGATGCAGGTTCTCCCAGAGCTGCTGTGCCAGTGCCAGCTGTCTCTGTGCCTGGTCCAAGACAGACCCTGCCATGTCTCTGCTCACAGATTCCAGCCCCTGAACACATAGGACGGAGGATGGGCTGCTGTGCTCGGTGCCTCAGTTACTGCAGCACCCAGCAGCTGAATCCTTCCTGCGTCTGCAGCTGGTGGTGCAGGGGCTGGGTCTGGTGTCCCTGCACTGTGCCCTGCCCGAGATAGGCACCTGATTGTCCCAGAGTGAACCAAAGGACAAGGTCATGACTGTGGAAGGCAACACTGCCATGGGGCTGTCAAGCTGATGGTAAATGCTCTCAGGGCCCTTGCTCTCTATGTTTTCTTCACCTGGGAGTATTCTTACCCTGTTTGATTATTCTTTACTGAGACCGAGCATCCCAGAGAGGACAAAGCCTCTGTTGTTTTGTGGCAATACATGACTTAATTTTTAGGCAGATCACAGATTTCTGCCTGACATTTCTACCTTTCAACTGTTACAAGTTTTTCAGCAAACAGTGGAGGAAAGGGAGAAAGAAAAAACCACCATGTTAAATGTTAACATGCTTTTCTTCTCCCTCTGGATGTAGATTTCAATAAAATGTATAACAGCTTTAAATCTTGTTCCAATACATTTTTATGTGATAATATGTGAAGTATAGTCTGAGAGGACAAAAGACAAGTCTCATTTGTCCTTTAGGCAAAGCTTTTTAAGTGTTCATATATAAAAAATGATTGAGAATACCAGTGACATTTCAACTAGAGACAAAAACAAGTTTAAAAACATTTTGGATTGTCCTAAAAGTGGAAGTTTCATTCCTAGATTCTTTATGAAACCTAATAAATAATGTGGTGTGTAATACAATTGAATTGCTGAATGCAAATGTACCAAGTTAAAGGGAGAATTCAGCTGGGCAGCACTGGCTTAATGTGGCTGTATGCACCTCTCTGTGGTGTTAGTGAGACTGTGTCCTGGTTTGTTGGTGGTCTTTCTCTTCTGAAAAACAGAGAAATGTACAGATTTACTTCTGTAAAGGAAAACTTCCTCCTTAACTGCAAATTCTTAGGAAAAATCTCAGCAGTTTAATTTTATTACTTTAAAAATAATGCCCTAGCCCTGGCTGGATTCAGAACTGAAATGTGCAGTTATGACTTTCTGTCCTGCTGCTTTGAAGAATACTCCTTATATTTCCAGAAAAAGCAATACTCCATCAGAGGGGGCTGTAGCTAAGAAAAAAGCACAGGTGAACTTTGGAATGTGCATTTACAAAGAGAAAAATACCATTTGTGTTTCAGGTGCTTCCTGCCTTAGTGGATATGGCTTTGCTCGGTGTGAGAAGCAGCTCTTGCTGTTTCACTGCTACTCTCTAGGTTTGGCCAGTCATGAAACTGTGAACTGCAGAAGTGAGAAAACTTTGATTTGTGCCTTTTCCTGGGAGAAGGAGGAACAATGTGCTTGTGTCTCAGCCTGTCTACATGATGGGACATGCATTCCAGCTTACTCAATCGCTAATCTACCTGTCGCTGCAGTGTTTCATGCTGGCTGCAGCAGATTCCAAGGGGAATGATTGGACAGGTGGATTTATGTTGCTGTTGAGATGAGCATGACACTCACACAGAGATAATGGCTCCAAGCAAAAGAAAGGATGTCTTTATTACAACAAGGTCTCTTCTTATGCTATTTTTCAACATTCATGCTACATGTTCATTGGTTCCTAATTCACTACATTACAATATCATTGGCTACCTATGACTAATACATATTCTTGCAAAAACAGCCTCCCTCTTGCTGGTGTACATTCCTTTCTTACGTTGTTTGGCTTCTTGCTTCTGTCGGCACTAAGACTCTCATGAGTACAAGCTGATTGTGCTTAAGTTGGTATCTGTGAGTGAAACAGGCTGGCTGTCAGTTCCCACATATTTATCCAAGAATCTCATAGGATGTTTCTCTCTATTTGTCTATTACATTGCTTTCCTCTGACCAGTACAGCTGTGGAAGCAACTAAACCTCTGATGTTGCTCATGCAGGCAGGAGATGCATGTGGGCAGAGAGGATGGACACACTGGAATTCCTCTAGGTAACGCAAAATATCTCAGCTTTGAGGTTCTGTCTTTTCTGTCTGCACAGATCTGCATTGTACCTTCTGGGATAGAGCAACCCCAGCTTGGGACAGTGTTGGTTAGCAGTGTGGAGCAGTCTGGTATGTGCACTCATCAGCACTGGTAGTGGCACAACGCATTTTTTGTGAGGCTTATTTTGTTTGAGAAACCAATATAATGAATTTGCAGTCATTGGGGATTTCACAGCTACACCTATAGCTCTCCAGCAGGTAAGATCTTAACCCAGTAGTGCGGGCCACAGCTCACTGACAGGTTGGATGGAATAACAATTTGCTGGATAAAAAAGCCCCTCTTTAGATGTCTCCCCTGACTTTACATTCCTACATGTGTGATACTTTGTATGCGCAGGTTCCTTATTTACTTTTTTTTAAACAACTTTTATCCTCTTGTTATCAAGATACCATAATTTCTGCTTTGTACCAGTAGCTGTTTATTTGAATTTTTTAAAAAAAATATTTGCAATCCAAATTGACCTTTTTGCTTCATAACCACTTGAAAAAGAGATGTCTTGCTCACATAAGGAATGACTCAAGAGAAGGAGAGTCCTGCATAATTTCCTGTCCTCTCACAGAAACCCTTCATATTGGAGAACTGGGGAATATTACTTTCTGGCCCTGCACACTCTCCTGGGTAGAAGGGTCCTGAAACACAATTTATTGTAAAACACACAGTGGTTACAGAGCTAGCACAGTCAATGATATTCCTTTTATTACCACTCAGATGAGAACACAAAATGACATTGGAAAGCAGTGAACTCACCAGAAGGGCAGAGAAAGCCATTAAATTCAACACGCATCATATTTCATAATCAGAATCCTGCAGTCAGAGCTGACACCACTGAATGAGTTTGTTGCAGTCATGATAATATAAAACCTGCTGCATCTGCTTCCCTTGGCACTTTTCTTTGTAGCCCCTTGCAGTGTATGGGCTATTAATCATCAGTAGCCAGGGACACTGCAGACCAATGCACTTTGTATTGCATAAATTGAAAATGCGTCACTATTAGAGAAAAAACTGCCTTCCGTACATCTCTATTTAGATAGGCAGCTTCCTGAAGAGCTGCCATGCTATTATGGCTAACCGCTTAATTGGAGTTCTTTTCATAGCCTGGTAATTGGGGTTGGATGCAATCCCTTTTGTAGCATGTATGAAAACAAGGCAAGGCAAGTGTTCCTTGCCCTACCTGGGAACCCTGAGAGGGCTCCAGCTGGAGGTGAGAAAATGTAGTCAGAAATACTGTGTCATTTAACCTCACTAAATTAACTTCACAAATGAGAGGGTTGAGTGTACCTGTGAGGGGAGAGGGATGCTGTGCAACCAGCACCTTCAGGTATTTTCCGTGGCTGTGTGGAGTGACAGATCAGCCAGAGGATTGTCATGGGTTTGAGACAGGACCCTGCCAGGAGGACGCACGAAAAAGGGCAAACAGGCTTCAAGCTTAAAGTTGCAAAAAGTGTTTAATTACCTAACAGAGTTGGAGGATAAATGCAGGCAAAAATAAACTTTTCATACAGTTTTGGTTCACTCCCCCCTCCCTCTTACGAACTTATAGTATTCACCCCCTTTCCTCCTTTACAGTCAACAAGCCGGGTGGTGGGGGGGGGGCAGGGTGTGGGGTCTCTTTTCAGTCCACAGAGCAGATTCTCAAATTTACTCATCACAATTCTTCTACTACAAATACTCTTTATCTCTACTAGTTTCTCTCTCTCTCTCCAGACAGTTTTCTGCTCTCACTCCCTCCCTCTTAAGAAGCAGTTTCTGCACTCACACCCCCCCCACTTCCCTCTCTCCAAACCAGCAACACAGACAGGGGCAGGTTGAGGGGTCCTCTGGTCAGTCCAATCAGGAAAAGAGGTTCTCTACTTAGCCAGGGGTCCTTCCCACGAGAGACAGTCTTCTGGGAACTTCTTTGGCGTGGGTCCAATCTCACGAGCAACATTCCCGCCTGAATTCTGCTGCAACATGAGTTCTTTTGTCCATAAGGTGCTGTGCAGACTCTCCTGAGCTGAGGCCAGGCTGCTTCCATGCCAGGAGCAAGGAAAAGGCCTTTCTCTCCCAGTCAAGGCCTTTTGCAGTTTTAACTCTTAGATGAGACTCCCACTGGTTCACAGTCTTTTCCAGGCATCCACCTCCTCCTCTGGAGTGAGCTGTGGGTGGATTTCTGCATCCTTATGGACTCCATGGGCTGCAGGAGAAACTTCTTGCTCCCCCCATAGCTTCCACCATGGCTAGCAGAAAGTTTCAGCTCCGGTGCCGGAAGCACTGGAGCACCTCTTTCTCCCCCCTTCTTCACTGACCTTGGCAATCTCCATGCTGTTCTCCCTCACATATTTTCACCTGCACCTCCTCCTCCTCCAACTACAAAGTGAAAGAAGTGCGCGCCTGCTTTGTTTTGAATTTTTCTTAAATATGTTTTCACAGAGGCGTAACCAGCACCTCCAATTGGCCCAAACTTGGCCGGCAGCATGTCCATCACCTTCAGAGCCATCAGAGATTGGCTCTGCTGGACTTGATGTAAAAACTTCCAGAACTTTCACTCAGGACACACAGGAGCCATCTTTGTGCCACACCCCACCCCTCAGACACCTCCCCAGGCCTACTACAACAGCTTCTGAGGGGTCCAAATTTCTCCTAGATGTTAAAAACACTTCACTGATGTTTTGGGCCAATCAAAACCACCACAGGATGCTTTTCCTTCCATTAGCTTTGTTCACACAATAGGGTAAGATGAGGTTTAGGAGGATAAAAATGTTTTAGTGGCAACCTGAGAAAAGACAGTCATAAATTCAGCCCTCAAAGGTCTCTTTTTTAAGAGAACCCATTTTATTCTACAGTCATTTGTACAAGTTTTATACCTAAAGTGAAAAGATGAGCATCTAATGAAAATGGGACATATAATGTAATTTGTAAATGAAAGTATAGCTTTTAAACTGCATGTGTTTAACTGTACATTGCTTCATGGTTTGAGTATTAGCTCTTGAATGGCTTTGGTCAGTGTTTGGAACTTCATTATATTTGGTTATAGCTGCCCACACTTAATTCTCATTACATCTACCATACTCTGTGGGTCTTGTTTCCCAGTGTGTGCAGTCAGTGATGTGTCAGCAAGACACGGGTCTGAGCTGGAATTGTGGGAACTTGTGTTGAATCCCACATCTTCTAATACTTGCTGCTCAAACACAGGTGTAACAGCTGAATTGCTCTGGCCAGATCCAAATCAGAACCGAGTTTAAATTCAGATTTATACATGGATTTGTTTTACAGTTCTGGACTGTAATCTTCAGCCTCTCCCAGCTGCTCCCTCCTGAGTGTGTGTTTACATTTCAGCTACATTTCTTCACTTGACTTCTTTGGACAAAGTTCTCTAGAGAGTTTCAAATCCAACCACAACAAATAAAAATATTCCTGTCTTGATTGACCCAAGTGGTTTAGAGGATCTCCTGCCATTCAGGTACTACATCAAAGGAATTAGAACTGGGGAGATATTTCCTGAGATGTCTGTCAGTGAGGTTATCTGGGCAGAGCTGGAGCATGTGGAGAGCCCAGGTTATCAGCTACAAGGATGGCACTATATTGACCAAAGGCTGGAGAGGGAAAGGCCAGGCTCCAGCCCAGCGTCAGTGTCTTTGCTTTGGCTGCACATGAACAGTAAGACATGAGAGTGGTGCCCTGCACTTGAATTAGGTAGAGCTCACTGATTTACCTGATTGGCACATACAGGCTTCTCAATAAGATGCTAATTCCCAAGTCCTGACAAAGAAGTGACAGAGATCTGAGAGGCCCCTTCACACAGAAAAGGAAAGGGAGCATGGTAAAGTCATTCCCAGAATTGCACACAGTAAGTGTCATCCTCTTTTAAGTCCTACCAGTTTGTGCCTTTTGACGCTGGGATTTAATCCTGTTAGGAGTTAAGCTGATCAAAATCCATGCTGCTGTTGTCCTGCCCTGGCCTTCCCTTCCAGCCTGCTCCTGGGGCTCTGGTGCTCCTCTGCATGGCTGAAGCTGAAAGAGCTTTTGGTATACTCAGTCTCAGTTGAATTAGCTCTCAGAAATGTCTCAGGGAATATGTGTGTATGATGGTGGTGCCCAAAAGGAGGAATAAGGGCATCACTTTACCCCAGTAAGTAGTATTCAGTTTTAAACTCTGATCACTGGGTCAGAGGCAGGCAATGGGGACAGAGAAGTCACTTAGCACAGAAACTATGAAGGAGTAGTGTCTTTAGGAGGGATGATGGTTGACTCCTATGGAGAGGACATTAAGGATTGAACTTTTAAGAAATCTGAAAATAAATCTTCTCAGTTAAAAAAGGAACTACTCAGACATTGGCTAGTTGCCTTCATCTTGCAGTTTAATGAAAGCTTCATTTCAGTCTAGGTAAACTGGTGGTGAGTTATAACCAGTGCTAATTGTTGGCTATGGGGTAAAACAGTCAGCTACTTGATGATGAAGAACATGGAATCAGAACCATAGAGCATCCTGAGCTGAAAGGGACCCACAAGAATCATCCAGTCCCACTTCTGTCCCTACACAGACACCCCAACGATGCCACCCTGTGCATCCCTGGCAGTGCTGTCCAGACACTCCTGGAGCTCTGGCAGCCTCAGGCTGTGCCCATTGCCTGGGGAGCCTGGGCAGTGCCAGCACCCTCTGGGGGAGAATGTTTCCCTGATCTCCAGTCTGACCTTTCCCTGGCACAGCTCCAGCCATTCCCTGGGGAGCTTGTTCAGTGCCTCACCATGCTCCGGGGAAAAACTTTTTCTTCATATTACCATTTTTAATTGGACATAACAAGGAATATGTGCTATTTTAAAATAATTGGGTGGATTTCTGTGTTATAGTCAGGGAAGGAGAAAAACTATATTCATATTGGTTCAGCACAGGGCAGGCCTGGTAAGCAGTGTGGCTCTGGGACTGATGACTGTGTCTAATACCAAAACATTAATTCTACTTATAATAAAAATAAGCAGAAATGCATTTAGGCAGATGGTCTCTGCTGCCTACACAAAAGGACTCTGAAGCCTTGAGAACTACTAGATCTGATTTTAAAAGGTAAGTAGCTTCAATAACGACATTCAGGTTATGAAAAAGCCCTTTTGAAAAACAGGCAATGCTGTCTGCTCAGACAATTGCTGCTGCTCAGTATTGGTTTCTACCTATTCAAAAATACTGAAAGTTTTTCTCTTAGAAAACGAAGCAAACACAATCCCCAAATCCACACACTCAATTTCAACATTATCTGTGCATGGAAGTACTACCTTGTTGAAAGAAATAAATTATGCAGACGTTTCCTAAATAATTTAACAGATACAGTAAACAAAAATGATGACTTCTTACAAAACACCCTCAACTTGCTAGCATTTTGTTCCTGTGGCAACACATGGGGATTCTGTCTTTTGAGGCTTTAATTTTAACCACACAGTATCCTGTCCTTTGTCAGAGCTTTGTTGCAGATGCAGAATAATGTCCCAAAGCCCTGTCAAATGCTGTGCATCTTTCCAAGTTTCTCCTGTAAATTAAAGCAGCTGTATGCCAATGTCTTAATATTTACTGTAACACTGTTCCTGTTATAAAATAAAATATCCTAGTGTCAGCCAGTGAGTGTGGCTTTGAAAACAAGATCTTATATTTGTTAGTTAATGTTATTATGTGATGAGGGGTTAAAACAGGAAACCTGTTCAAATAGTCAGTTAAGCTGACCTGAAAAAATACAAAAGACCGCACGGTGTGGAAACCATGACAGATTTCTTATCCGTAGCCTACTTTTTTTAGATTATTTTTTCTTATTCAGCAATGCTTTTTCTTAATGCCTTGATTTCACTTGGTGTGTCCCAACCCTTGCTTATTTCTGCTGATAGGCTTTTGTAAATACTATTTTATTTCAAAATGGTTTTGACACACTGCCCTCATTAAACACAAAGTAATATTTAATGTAAATTTAAACTCTCCAGTTTTAAGAGTTACTTGTAAGAGAACAAATACAAGGCAAAATGAAATGCTTCCAAAGGACAGGAAGTTTTCATTCTTAAGGTATATAATTACTTTTCTCTTTCAGTATTGGAATAACACTTGCATTCTGTTGTAAGGGAATACAGAGGTAGAAGAAGTTACTGCAGCAAAGCCAGGTTTTACATTTATTTGTTCTTTGGGGGAATGCTGGAATTAAGACTAGAAGTAAATGAGGCCTCACTGATTTACTAGCAAGTGTCTCAAATGTGTTAACCACTTAGTGCATGATTTATGTGTTCCCTTCCTCACACACACCCTTCACAAAGGAAAATCTAACAATGATTTAGAGTTATGCTGTATTTGTTGCTTTGGTTCTGGTGAATTGTTTCAACTTCTTATTATATGTGAAAGAAAAGCTAAGCAAGGTGAATTACAACAAAATACTTCAATTAGAGCTGTATTTGACCCATAATGCAGTGCTGTATGTTCCATACCTTGTTTTTCATAATATTAACAACATTTTTCATTATGACAGTGATTGCAGAAACTGCTCCCTACCAAGAGGTGATACTGCTATGGAAGGGGATCGGCAGGAACTTCTGCATTCACAGTTTAGGAGCACATTAAAGGGAGCTGAGTAGTCAGACAGTGGGTCAGTGCCACTGTCAGGAAGAGAAATCACCTTCCCTTGCTCATTTCAAATGCTAAAAATCCTGACCCATATCCATCTGCACAGTATTTCTCTAGGATGACATATCATGCTGCACCCTTCAAGATGAACCTTGAACAACAGAAGAAGTACCCACTGTTGGAAGTGCTGCAGAGAAGGGAGTGGACTGTACAGCCACTCGCTTGCTTAAGATCACTCAGCAAACTTTCTTTTTCTTCCCTTCCCTTTCTATCTTTGTATTGTATTAATTTGCCTTTTCCTTTCTTGAATGTGCAGAATAATATGAAATGTGTTTGTTTGCCTTGGAGCACAAGAGTGGAAGAGCCTCAGCCTTATTGCTGGCCAGAGACAGCACACGGGAAGAGGCCAACAAGGTCAGACTGAGTGTCTGTGCCAGCCCTGGCTGCTCTGTGGGCATAGCAGGAAGGTAAGAACTGTGCCTCCAAGGCACAATTGCTTTACGTGGTTCTGAGAACAGAACAGTTTGTATAACACCACTTGTCTGCCCAAGGCTGTGTTAGAGAGACAAGTGGTGTAGTTCTATACGTGGTAAAACTGCTTGTGGATTTGACATTGCTGCCTGTGTTGGAGTAAATGGAAGCTGAATTCAGTGCTGCTGCCCTGTTCCAGAGTAGGATTCAGCCTGGACTGCTCTGCTGGGTAGGGAGGGCAAGCAGTGGGAGCAGCAGGCGGCAGTGTTTCCTGTGAGCTGGCTCAGCCTGGTGTTTTACGTGCTCGAGGGGTGTCAGTGTGGATTACACGCCAAAATCATCCCCAATGATCTGCCTGGGAACAGACTGGGTTCTGAGAATCCTTTCTTCTAGCCCCCCTGAGCCTGCTGATTTAGTGATTTAGTGCTGACTCCCCAGCTCCAGGAGACACAAAGCGATTCCCTTGCAGATTGCTGTTGTCCATCCCACTGGCTCCATGGAGGCAGTCAGGAATGACAACTAGCTTGATATGGCAGCAGCCTGGTATTTTCACTATGGGGAAAACACAGCTCTAAAATCACCTAGTCATTTTTGTGAAACAGCATGTTCAAGATTGATTGCTTACTTCTGGAAGCTGTTGCAGCTGAAAGTTGAGCTGTTTAAAGACTTACAGGTGCAGCGAGTCAGGGTCATCCACGTAAATCATTGCCTGTTGACAAGAAATTTAACAGTTTGTCTTAGCTGTTAGGAAAGCATGCACAACTGGATATGCTGAAATCTTAATGGTGCTTTTCCTTATTATTTGATACAGCTACTAAAAAACCCTCAAACAATACAACTCCCTCACCACAAGCTTTAATTATTTTATGAAGTCAGCAGAGATGTATCGAGACTTAACATTTGGAAAAAAGTTTCAGTTGACCAAAACCAAATCCCTCCCTCTGTGTGTGCATAAATACTTGATTTGCATTAATTTAATATTTTCAACTAGCTATATTTGGAAAAATCATTATTGCAAGCTTCCTTGCTGATAAAGGAGCTCAGCAGAACAGGAAGATGACAGGGAATCAGAGCAAGAACTTCAGGGATGTGAAATGAAAGAGATGGTACATCAAGTTAAGGAAGATGCCTCCAGTGGAAGAGCAGAAGACAAAGTCCTTCTCATCTCCCTGCTTTGCTGTAGGACAGCTTTCCATACTGCAAGCAGAGGAGTTTCCTTCCACACTGCCTTCTGGAGTGAGGCCCAGCTGGTCCTAGAGGAAAACATGATCCTGTTTCAAGGGGAGTTTGTTGTGAGCTCTACCCACACTCTGTAGATATATGTGTTGGAAAATTTAGCAGTTTAAAAATTTTGTATAACTTTAGTCAAAGAGTTTTGTTTGTCTTTACCCTGGGAAAAGGATTTTTAGGTTTCTTTCCAGGGCATTGTTCTGCCAGGGGAGGTCTGGTGAACTCAACATATCAACAGACTTGGAGTAACCCAAAGCTAAAGAGCTATCAACAGAACATCAGCAGGACAGCAGTGGCTATCTACAAACAGCTACCCCAGAGCACCTCCAGCAGGGGTGAAGATATCTGGCCTGGAAAAGACTGATAGGAAAACTGAAGAATGAAAAATCTAATCAACATTAGAGGCGAGGAGATTCAGATTCAATGGGATACTGAATAGTGGGGGTTTGGACCAAAGAACACTGACCCAATACTTTTCTATGTATTTTTACTGTATAAAATATCTGAAGAATCAAGTAAAAGCTATGTATCATGGAATGATTCTCTCTGCACACCCGGGCTGTGTGTGGATGAGATGATTTCTGTGGTATATCCTGGCCAGAACAACATCCTGGCCAGATAATAAAGTAATTGCTTTCACTCTCTAACATTAAAAATGTTGTTGGAGGGTTTTTGTTTTTCCCGCAGTTTCGGTGACATATGCAACCCTATCCTGGCTCTTCCACCCAGGAGAGTTCTTTGCTGCCATTCCAGCTAGTCACTCAATGTTTAACGGCACCACATATTATTTGACAGTGCTCCTGTGCCACGCTGTAAACACCCTGTGCACAGCCCGTGCTGGCACTACCCACAGCCTCAGGGTTCACAGGAGCTCAGTTCAGTTGCCAAACACATGCCCTGACCTGGAGTTCCAGGTTGCATGCTTTTCTACTAAAGGAGTTCTTTAAAAGAGCACTTAAACGCTTAAAAGTACTTTAAAAGAGTTCATGTAACTCCTCAGAAAGTTGTATGTTCTGACATAAGAAGGAAGTCACACCATTTTTCTGGGTTTATAATTTCAGTAATTGATATGTTTTTTATTAAATTGTTTATCAAAGTCATCTTTGAGATTACTCCTTCATCCAGTCATGTGTCTCAGCTAGCTCTTTACAAAGCACAACTAGGCTACTCTTCAGCACTAAGGAAAACTTCATATAAAAATTTATTTTTGACAAAAGTATCCTTCAGCTGAATATAGAAATACTTGTCAAATTACTCTGTAGAAAGCTCTCCATGGTATGTCAATCACTAATCTCTCATTATTTAAGCAATTCCCCAGAAAGTAAGAGATTTTAAAGCTGTACAGTGTCAGCACTGCCTGTAAAATCATTCTTTTGTTGAAAGGCTTTGTATAAAACAAAAGACCCCTCTGCCCACTGATGGGATCTGCAGACAATAGAGCTGGATGAAAATTAGTTAAGGAAGTTTGGTACCTCTCTCTTTTTGAAATCAAGATGAGCTTTTGAAAGGTTTCCATAAAGACAGGAAACATGAAAGAAATTTCCTAAAAACATTTTCAGGACTCAAAATTTGAAGCACTTTGTCACAAGATAGGAAATTCTGTTTGTATTGATGGAATGTTAAAAGTCTTGATTAAACATGCTTCCTAAGCACAAGAGTGTTTCTTTCACAGATATTACTGTCTGGTCTTCTCACTGCAGAATGTAAACTCGCACTTTTTAGTGTCATGCAAAACCAGAAATTTCTTTGAAAACAAACAAACAAACAAAACAAAATAAAGAAACATAAAAATGTGTGTGTATATATATATACACATATATATATATATATGCACACATACATATATACATGTGAAATAAAAAATAAGCAGTTCAGAAGGATAGTGCAGAAGTCCTGTGTTCCTGTGTCCCACCCTTTGCTGGTGTTGTGTTCTAGGATGTATTTCTTAGAGGTTTCTGAGATAAGTCTTGAACCCTGCTGATTTTATGTAATTATTTGGGGTTCAGCAGCGCAGAAGTATAGATTACCATATAGACTTATCCATCAGATGCAAGGAAAACACTGGCCATTGTTTAACACTTGATTTTATTTTTCCCCATGCAGTTGCTGAATGCTTTCTTTGGCAAAACTGAAAGCCAGCCCCTTCAGAAAAGCTACCCTGAGTGCTGGAGATTTGTTTCTGTAACAAGATCATGAAATACATTCTATTGCCTCTCTCACTGTAAAATATGAAAATAGAGATACAATTTTCTGTTTCTAAATATTGAGCTCACATGTGTTTTTCATGTGTATGGTGCCAAAGCCTGGTTGCACTGAAGTCTGAAGGTTGAATAGTTATTTATTAAAATAAAAAAACAATTGAGATGGGAAGGCAGAAGTTAGAATCCTGAAATTCTGTCATTTATGGGCTGGAAAGGCACAGAAACAGACCCTGAGTGCTCTTAATTAGGTAGTAACAATTGTAAGCACGTATACCTGGAGTTGTGTGACTGTTTTTCTTTCTTTTAACCATGTTAGCTAACTTAATCTGAAGGGGTCTATTTCAATAAGTAGCAACCTGAAAGCAAATTCAATGCCAAGAGTGTTTCCTACCAACTAATAAACAGATTACTACTGTAGTAGTACTACTGCCACTACATATTTTAGGCTAAAAGCATTAATGCAGATACTGAATGTACTTTGTAGAAACACCAGTCTTTTTTTCTATTCTGCAATTTTTGTTTCCATTCTGGAAGGCATTAGGAAAAGAATATTTAATACTAAAAATATAGTCACTCCTTTGAACTCATATGGGATTGGGAGTGGGAATGTGGTACAATTTTATTCAAAATTCATGTTGTGACTGAGTACAATCCCTTCTTCTAGCCATACCATTCATCCTCAGGTCCCCAAGATAATAATGTTGTTTGATTTGTAAATTTTAACAACCTGTGGTTTTGCAAATATAACTCCAATTCCATGTACTGGTTTAGTTAGATTTATAGTGTAAAAGCAATTGCCACTTACAGTGAATTTCTCTTGTAGAAATTCCAAATGTGGCTCTCCTTAAACACTAAATGCCCCCCTTCATTCCAACACATAACATGTGTTTGCAAAGCAAAACCAGAATTATAACAGCAGTTTTTACTGCTCCAGCTTGTAGTATCACTGCAGAGAAAAACACAAGGCTCATGTTAACCAGACAGAGAGGAAGGAAAAGGTCAAGATTTTCCACAAAACAACTTTGCATGAGGTAACCCCCACAAAACAGAGCAAAGAGTGTTGTTGGGCATAATCATAGATCAGTGTTTTCTGTTAACTGTTTGTAGCAGTTCCAGGTACCATGGCAGTGCTGATTAGAGAGAAACCCCAGCACAGAGTGTTTTGAATTCCTACTGCTGCTGTTTACACTGTTTTGTCAGGGGCTTTGTCAGCTATTGCTCTGCTGGGTTTTCACAGAGCTCTTTAAAGACCCTTTTTCAAAGTTACATGGTTCGTAAAATCATAGTGAAACAAAGACCTGATATCACTGTTTAATATTTTAATTAAACTACAGAGTAATAATTTGCATTAATTGAAGCTTATTAATTGCAAAGGACAACATCTTGTTTTGTTGTACTTAAAGATTTTATTAGTAACAGACACTTTTAGTTAGTGTTTGTTGCCCCAAGAGCTTTAAAGGAACTGATTTTCTGTCAGAAAAGATTGGAATCAATTGCATTCCTCCTTTCCAGATAGTGCTAAAACATTTATTTAAAGGTTTATATGCTCACCCTGCCTTATCTGTATTCCAAGTCACTTGTCCAATGAAATAAAATTCATTTATGCCTTCCTTCACTGTGTTATTGACAAAGTAAGCTTTATGTGGCTGGAAGCCAGAATTCTGTCTTTTGGGAATACCTCTCTCTAAACTTGTCCAAAAGAATTATTTTATTGTGTTTTTCATGCCACTTCAAGTGTATTTGAATGGTAAATTGTAGAAGCTGGGCTGTCTGTGACCATATCAGCCTTTTGAATTAGCAGCATGCACAGCATGATACAAGTATGAGATTGTAAGGAAGGAGTGTGTGTGGCTACACAATTTTTTAATGGAATTTTTTTCTTTACACTTTAACCTTCATCTCTTTACTTGATTCTACTAATCAAAAACTAGGTCAAATCATTTTTTTAAATGCCTGGCATGAAGGTGATGGAAAGTTTGCCATCAATTAATGTTCTTTAGCCCATTCTCTACGCAAGAGCAGGATGCGGATAGCAAGTGCTAAAAACTACTTGTGCTGTGTTTCATTTTGGGAAAAGAAGCATCTGCAGCTGCTGTGTCCAGCTCTGCAGCCAGTGCTGCAGGAGTCACATCCAGCTGGCTGTCAGGGCAGAATACAGAAAAGCTGCTGTGATCCAGGTGCTTTCTCTTATACAAAAGACAGAGAAAGTAGTTTTTGAGTTAAATACTTAACAAACCAGAGCAACCTGGCCTGGCAGCCATAGAACTGCTGGAAGACTCCAGAAGTGAGATACACACACAACCCAAATGTCATTTCCCTTCTGTGTTGGGACACAGATCTTGTAAAGCCAACAAAGGAGTGGTAAAAATAAAATTTAACAGTGCCGTGCTGATCTGAGACTAGAATGTGGGAGAGGGAAGCAATAAGGTTACCTTTTCCTTCTGTCACTCAGCAGATTCACAGAGCTGACCCTGGAGACAGCAATGTGCATAGAGGCACTGGGATATTACAGCACTTAATTCCACTGCCTCCACCACAAACTAATTAAAAACCCTCTGATTCTACCAAACCCCTTCCTTTCTCTTTTCATTTCCTTTCCAAGCAAGAATTCAGTTTAAATTTTACATTCTTTGGGGACTCTGCAATAAATAAGACTATTTGAGTTGTTCTGGAGATTTTTTAAGCTTTCCTCAGAGAAACTATCCATACATTCAGAAATGTGGATGAACTAAGAACTGAAAGCTGAATATATCCGATTGTTTACGTTCTCACAACTAAGGGTGGAGAGGAGGCTCAGAAAGAAGAATTAAGCACATTTCTCTTACAGAAGCTGCCTTCTCTCTAAGGATGCTCATGAGATGAGCCAGCCTGGGGAAGCCCAGTTATGGGAAGATGCCACCCCAGTAGCCCCTGCAAGCCTGAGGTACCCTCTGCAAAGGGACAGGGCCAGGTCTGCCAGTAGTGGGAGCTCTCAAGTGTGCAGGTGACACAAGGAAGAGAGGTTTGTCTTCTGCATGCTGGACCTTTTTTGGTCAGCCTGAAGTGGACAGGTATCGGGACTAGATGATTGTTGTTGGTCCCTTTCAACTGTAATTATGCTATTCTATCCTAATTTCCCTTCTACAGTAATACTGTTCGGGAGTATGTGATGTTTTCTACAATTGTCAGTTAAGCACACATCAGTCTAACACAAGCTCATCTGAGGACCTGAAGAAAATTTGGCTTTGAGTAGGTAACCTTCAATTTAGCAAATTTGGAC
This sequence comes from Lichenostomus cassidix, assembly GCF_008360975.1. Classification (NCBI taxonomy): domain Eukaryota; kingdom Metazoa; phylum Chordata; class Aves; order Passeriformes; family Meliphagidae; genus Lichenostomus; species Lichenostomus cassidix. The sequence goes on from NC_139499.1 coordinate 691,137, forward strand.
CTAAAGAGAAATGCTCAATTCTCTATGATGAAGCTTTCTCATTGTGCTAATGGTGTTAATCAAGGTATTAATTAGGTTGCAGTGTCTGACCCACAGCTTTTGTGTGTCCGTGGCTCATATGCCTGTGGCCAGGTGTGTCTGAACTGCTGTCCTGTGACTACAAACAGGAAGCTCATGTAGCCAATAGGAAAACTTTCCATTTCATACCAACAGTCCTATTTCATTTGCCAAAGAATATGAGTAACATTGCAGGCCCTCCAGCTAGTCCTGAAAGCAACCCCAGTAGAAATACTTGTGGATTTTGTGCTGATTCATTTCTGAGGTCATAAAGTTATGTTTGTGATCACCCTTACTTTCTTTGTTGCCAGATGAAATGATAATAAATGGGTCACAAATTTGGGTAGCAAAGCAAATTTTGTATGCTAAGCAATGCTGAGCAGCAATTACCTTCCAGATTCTGGTTCTGGCAAGGAAGTTTTACAACTATTATATTAGTCACAGAATAGTCAGTCTACTACAGTTCTGAGTCATTCTAGGCTTAAAAAATACCCATCTGAAACAAATCTACAGCACAGAATAAACCCTTCTGTTTGTTTAACCCAATGTCAAATGCAAGCCAGTGCTCTAACACAGAAAGCAGACCTCAAGTAGGCATTTGAGGATACTTTACCTTGTTTTCCTCCTTTCAGACAAAGATCCTATTTTTAGAAATGCTTTTACTTAGTCATAGAAATTACCTGAGTGCTGTGAAAATTGATTACAACGTTCAAAACTCCTAATTTTGAGCATGCCATTGAAGGGTATGTGTTCTCCTCCCTTGGCCAGGCCACTTTTATAACACAGCCCCATGAGGATTCACCACCTTGAAAAACAAGCTGGGGAAGTCAGTCACCTCCAGCACCTTTCACTGGGAATCTTTCCAGGGAAGCTTTCCAGACTTTATAACGACAAATGTGAGATCAAGGTTCATCAGGCCCCATTGGGAATGAATCTCATGCTCAACCCCTTGCAAACCCACCAACCCCCAACTCTCAAACCAGGATTAACACATGTCTGCATTGCTTTTGTCAGTTCTCATATGGGAGAGCTCCCCCACTCCTCCTGGAGCTCACTTCGAGTTGTAACAAATACTTCATTAAAGAATTTGCCTCTGCCTCAACAAGCAATCTTTTCCTTTGGTGTCTGTAAACTCTCGAATGTGATGCTGGTCTGGGCACCCGTGGCCCAGCCCCAGCCCAAGTGACTCACATTGATAGCCACTAAATACATTTCTCATATGGTGAGGGAAATGAAACCCTTCCGCCAGTCCCTGCCCTTGGGGCAGAGACCTGAGGACACACAGTGCTTCCCCAGTACTCGGGTGTCAGGGGTAGCGAGTGACACCGAAGGGCTGCCCCTCCTCCTGCTACAGCCATGGCACCCCCAGGGGCAGAGCTCAGAGCACAGCGCTCTCCCCCTGTTACTGGCTCAGCCAATGTGATATGCCTGCAGCAGGAAATGGAATCTCCACGGGAGAATGGGAGCTCCCAACAGAAGTCCAACTCATTCACAAGCCAGACATGCCCCAGGAGCTTGTTTGCAGTGACCTCGTTCGCCCTCTGTTGTTACACGTTTGTCGCAGCGGCACTATTTCACAGGCAACAACCATTTAAAAATAGCTTCAGATATGACTAATCGAAGACAAAATGCTGCTTTCAGCTGCCACTTGGCAGCTTTCATCCTCGTGGTGGGTAGGTGGTTTAAAGAGGTAGAAAGCAAATATTTGGACTCTGAAAACACTCTTACTGCACCTTTTTTGTGTGTTTATATTTAAATAGACTACCAGCTGAATGGATGATTCATTCTAGAGAGGTGGATACACAGAATGTAAAAAGGTCATTTTGTGTTCAAGCCAACTTGAAGCTGATACCCTCCTGATGCGCCAAAGTAATTTTACCTATGATTATGAAGAAATTCAAACATGTTTGTGTGGAGTGAGGTCTTGGTAGTGGTTCTTTTAAGGGAAAAAAAAGGAAAGTCAAACTCCAGTGAATTCTGAAATGTTTTTGCAATGGTATTATTTATGTGACCATTCTCATCATGTCTGAAAATTAGATGACAACGGAGGGAGAGAAAAAAAATCTCTCAGATGAGTGCAAACATGTCCTGAATCAAAAGTTTCCTGCCCTTGCTCGCATGGGTATGAGCACTGGTACATACAGTCCTTGCTTTATCCTAGAGCTCAGACCAGGGCACAGTAAGTTCTGGGACAACATGAGTGCTTCAAACATCCCAAAAAATCAGGATCTTTGATTGCTTGGCCTTCAAACCAATTTTTTCACCCTTATGAAGGATGAAGGAATCCCCTGTATTCCCCAGGATTTACTGTCAAGGCTGGGTTTCTGTGGCCTCATGATCCTCTTCAAAACAAGTGATCTTTTTCTTAGAGCAGGTCCCAACACTTTTAAGATTTCTTAGCTTAGTTCAAAACCTGGTTTTCAGATATGTTTATTGCAGTCAATGCTCACACTGTGAACAATGAGCTATATAGGAGCATCTCCCTATTGAGTTTAGCCAACAACCAGAACAGGTGAGTTTTCCCCCTTGTCTTGTCTTGAATCAGTTCCTAATAATAGGCAACTTTAGGCAAAATACAAGGTTTTATATGGTGAGGTTAGCTAATGGAAAAACCAAGCAGATGGTTAACAAACACCAGGAAATACCAAAATTCCACTAAGGACAAGTCTTCAATGAGATGAAATTGCAACAGTTAAAGTCAGTGCTACCTATAGAAGCATTTGGCTTCAAATTCTACATTACGTGAGAGAAACTTGTATTTTGACAGCATCTTCACTTATGCAGATGTGCCAGACTCTTGTATGCAAAGCAGAATATGGATAGGGTAAAACAGCCTTCCCATTTCAGTGGTCTCAGACATGAGGATGGTAGACACATCTGAAGGACTGGAAATGGTAAAAATGAACATCCCACAGACATGATCGTTGGCAGCCAGGAGGGAATCAGCTGCTCCTGTGCTCCCGCAGACTCCTGAGTCATCAGGTCTGTGCAAAAATAGCTTTCACAGGAAAAGCAAAAGCCTCACCAACTTTTTTTCTTAGCATTTCACAGACATGCGTAACCTCTTAACAGGGGTGATCCTCTATGCTTCAACCCTTTTATATTTTTTAATGAGGTGAAACTGTTTTTCTAATTTACAGACATTAAATTTCTTTTTTATTGCAATTCTTCAGGTTTTAACTTTAGTTTTGCTTTCTGGTATTTTGCTAATGCTTGTTTTCAGCTAGAGGAAAAAGGACTTGGGATGTCTCCTAAATTCAGGTAAAATTTACTATTACAAGAGACCACAAGCTATAGTTCTCAAAGAATTGACTTGTTAGCTCAGTTTCAGACAGGACAGTTGATGTGGCAAGAGACAGCGGGACCAAGGAAAAAAGAAAATATTTCCCCAGGTCACCTGGAGCTCCCTTGCCTACTCCATCCACAAATTCTATGAGGTAAGTTTGGGGGCTTTTTGAAGAAATAAATAGCTCCCAATCTTAACCTACTTAACAAAGGAAAATCAATTGTTAAGAACAAGTTCTTCTGAAAACAGGCTTAAATCCTTAATAGTATGTTGTATCTCATAGAATCTCATCAGGGCTAGTAATATTGACTTCTTGTAACATTCTGTGGTAAGTATGTAGTGCGGTAGATCTACATCAGAAAATTTCTGCTTTGAATCCTTTACTTATTTTTTTCTCCCAGTAAAAACAACAAAAAAGAAAGTTTTCCAAATTGATAACCTTAGGGAGGATTTCTGGACTGAAATATAAGCAAGTCTCTCTTATCTTCCACAACATTGCCAAAGAAAGATCTGTCCAGAAACTACATTGCCTGTGTTGTTTCTGCTTATTTTACGAGGAGCTCCTCTAATGTCTGATTAAGACTAAGATCTGAATTTGAAAGATCTGAATGCTCATCACTGTGAAAATGCTGAGCCAACTTTGTCTAGCAACCTTTGACGTATAAAGAGAGCTGGTAATTGCCACTTGCATTTCTAAATGTTGTAAATAACAGCAAATTATTATTTGATAGGATCTACTTTTAGATCTCACTGTAAAAGGCAGGCAGTTTCAGCGAATAAATAAATTTTCTTCTGCTGTACTTTTGGTTTACACTCTTTCCCCGCAGCAAATGTCTAATTACCTTAGATAAACGTGTGTAAACATGAGCCTTCTCCTCCATAATCCACCTCCTATGGTCCTGGTTTATACTGAGGTTAATAAACTCAGTCTATTTACCATCCTACTTGAAGTAATGCTTTTAATGCTCTATGCAACTTCATGGTCTTTTACCAGGAGTAAAAAAGGCATAGAATTAGGGAATGATCATCATTGATGGGTCTGGGTTCAATAACAGAGACTTCTAACTTATGAGGCTATGAACAGAAATGCCAGCAAACAGATTTGCAGAAGTGCTTGATTTGTTTTCCAAGAGCGTTAATTTTCATTTTTAGCCTGTTTATCCTTCTGTGTAATAATTCCTTATTCCTGATTTGGAGAGGAGACTCATGCATTATCATTCAGAATGCCACGAAATTCAATTAAGGGCTGGCTGCAGCATCCCTTCTTAGTTTGTGACTGATTCCAATGAGAAAAGCAGATGAGTTTTTCCAGCATAAAGCGTGCCTGCTAATTTTAACAAAGCAGACAGCCTTAAGCTATGCAAGCTGTCATTAAACAATAAAGAAACAATGAAATGGCTCAAGCGGTAGTGTCATTCAGCCAGGGGTAAGACTGTCCTTTGAATATTTAGGCACCAAGGACATAAACTACTGCCATATCTCAAATAATGTAATTCCACATCCACCAGACTCAAGCCTCTGGAAGCCCAGCTTGCTCCTCCAGCTGGATCCAAACTGCCTGGCAGTTCTGTTGTCTGTCAGTCAAGTGTCACCATTCTGCTGTCAGCACTACAACCATCTTTACCTCAGAGGTGTACAGGCGCCTGTCAGCTTGATGGAAGCAGTCTGGGTGTAATGATAGGATGAAATGTTGATTCTGGTCCTCTGGCATAATTATTATTCTTATAAAGTATGTTTCAATTTAGTTTTCAAGATGACCAAAAGTTTCCAAGGCAAGCTTTCATTTCTCTTATTTAGAAACCCTGAGATATCTTTGAGCATCTGGAAAATGCCTCACTTTCCCCTACAAGTATTTAATGAGGATTTTCTGACTTCTACCCGCATAGTACATAGTCATGTTTTTAATTCTTTACTTCATGACTCAAGGGAGTGAGGCATGGATTAAATGTTCTATTTAAAAATGCTTTGACACATTTTGTTGAAGCCAAGAAAATCCTGTTGAAGTATTATCATGATTTACTTGAGGTAAATCAGCAAATAAATCATGTTGCCTCATCGGGCCACTCAGCTGAGCGTGTGTTTTATGTACACAGAGCCTGATAGCGGCAACAATTGGCACATTTCCTTCAAGTCAGTGAGAGATTACACAGTAAGACAGAGATACTTAGAGAGCTTTTGCTGGTGGTGTCTGAGCCCCTAGGCTTTGTTCAGGCAGCTCCAATCTGAATGGATCACTTCCATACTGAAGGAAACAACAACAGCAAAATCTCTGGAGTGCAGTGTGAAGTGTTTTCCATTAATGGCAACATGAACGTTATTGCCGAGCCGTGTTACACCAGATAATTGTATGCAGCAGAAGGTAATTTAATTCACCAGAATTTTGCTTTGCTTCCCCCTCCAGGTAAAAAATCTGATCAGAAGCTGGCTCTATATGCAAAATCATTGAGTGACTGCGGCAGTTTCTTTCAGAACAGAGCTGCATCAGGCAGCAGCTGGAACAAGCCCCTGCATCTGGGGAAGCAAACACTGGGGCTGTGGTTCCCCCCTGCTCTCTGCAGCCCTTAGCTGGTGGGGGAAAGCAGGGCCCAGAGCCAAAGTGAAAGGTAAGTAGAGCTGGAGGCTGTTATGCCCACCATGTGTGTGCAAGGAGTTACCTCATGCTGGTGTGGCACATCCTGTGAGGGCCCTGTGGTGTGAGTGAGGCTGTTTATCCACACCAGGATGTTCTGTAGCCCCACCACCTGGCTCAGCACCTGCTCTGACATGCTACAGAAAAGGGAGGTTGTATCCTGAGGTCAGAGCAGAAGTTTCTCAAACTTTTCCCTGAATTTCCTCCTCTCCTGCCTTCTGCTTCCCTAAGGAGGGTGACAAGAGGCTTGCACCAGGACTGCTTCCCCTATGATGGTCCCAATGGGTTATCAAACCCAGCCCAGAAGGACCCTTGGCCACAAAGAGCCAAGAATCCTCTGAAGGGGACAACTTCTCATGCCTGTCTCCAGACAAACCCTACCTGCCCTGGTTTGAGACTGCCCATGCCCGTTGGTTCAAAAGCTTCAAGCCCTGCCTGGTCCCTGGCCAGGTAACAAACCTGAGAGCTGCCAGCAAAGGGCAAGGGGACAGGGATTACACCAAGGTGGTGCTATTTCTTGTGGTTTGACATGCATTTGAGACAAACTAATGCTTTGCTCATCTACTGCAAACACTTAAACCCCTGAAGTTGGGCTTCTGGAAGTAGAAACCTCAGAAAGAGGCTAAGTGCCTACAGAAATATGCTGAGATACGGAATCTATCTGCTAGGAATGATTAGAATTGTGTATGAAGTCTTTGATGCTTCATCCAAACTTGTGTTTACCTGGCCTGTGGTGAATAAATTGGACACATTCAACCACCTGGGTCTGAAAGCATTTTAAAGAGCAGGTGTAAGTGTTCATAAGCAAGGGATAGGTCAAGCCACTTGCCAGCTTTGTTGCTTCAGTGGATTAGAATTCAAGGACAGGGTCCTTCTTTCCCCAAAAAGGGGAGCTAGAAATTCTTGGCTACTTTCAGAAATGATCCAAAACCCTTAAATTCCAGGTAGGAATAGATGAACAAAAGTGTTTTCCCCTGTGAACACACTTTCTCCACAACACACACACTTTCTCCCTGTCTTGATTAGGATCTTCAGATGAGAATTCAAAGGCCACTTTTCCAGGCTTTTCTCCTCTGTGTGTGTGTGTGTGTGTGTGTGTGTATGTGTTTGTTTTGGAGTAGATTCATCTCTGTTGAACCTGATAAAACTTCTCTGAGAGAAGTTGTTTTCTGGATTTACACTCAACTCCTGTCTGCATTATCAAAAATACTCCTGATGGATCCTCCACACGCCTGAAGTCTTTCAGAAAGATTCAGTGACTCTCACCAGTTATTGGGAGCTGGAGATCCTGCTAAGGGCTGCTCCCAGGGTCCCACCCAAAGCTGACAGGATGACTGGTCATGCACAATCAGTTCTGAAGTGGGACCTGACATTTTCAAAAAGAACTTAAGCTACCTGGGGTTTCTCTGGGGTAATTCCTGTACATGATCTGGGATACCTGCGCTGAGTGCATTTACTCTGATAAATGCTTCCTAAAATGGCAGATTTCAGAATAATTCTAAGTTACATATTTGGATAACTACTTCACAAGATGTTTGAGAAATTTTAATGAAAAGCAAATGATTAGGAAAGTCAAAAAAAGAAAGAAAACATATCTAAGTGTTCTGGGGCTCTGGTTCAGAAGTAGAGCTGATTGCCAAAGTTACTGGATAACATAAACACTCTTTCAATTTCTTTGCAATTTTGAAGCTAATACAACTCCAGTGGAAGTTCCTAATGTTATTTTTCCTCTCTTAACCTAATTAACAAACTGAAAACTTATGTAGTCCTAAATGAAATTGCTTTCTCCTAAGCACTGCAGGAGTTATTGCTCATGTACCTATTAAAGCTTGGGTATCTCTGCCAACTCTCCCCAGCAGCCGCAGTGCCTGAATTCCCTTCCCAGGAATGATGCCCTGAGATTGCACATTTGAATCCATGCTCCCATAGGATGCAACCTGCTTACATGAACTCAGGACAGTATAACCCTGCTCCATTATTATTATTATTTTAAATGTTTCATTGGAGTTGTTAATTTTAGCATATTTGCCTGATGAACATTTAGAAAAGCCTTGGTTTAGTTTAAATATCTGGTGTATTTTTAAAGAAGAATGAAAAAAGACCTGCCCCAAGGTTTCAATTTCATAAAAACTTTAAGAACTCTTTAAATCAAATTATTCAAAACCAAAATAAAATTGCTTAAACTGAGAGGAATATCTTTTTTCTTGAACATGATTTTTTTATTATGAATTTTTCAACAGAGTTGTATTAAAACAGGATTACTTGTTAACAAGAACCTGCCATCACTTTTAGAGTGATATTCCAGGGTAGTACTAGTACTGTGCTAATAGCTTCACAAACAGTTAGTTTCTCAAAAACAGATTTAACACATTTCCAAACAGAATATGTGTGTATTATTTTATTAATAAATGTATTTTATCATGATATCACTTCCAAAATACTGAAGGCATAAAATGGTTTATAGTCCAAAAGATAAGCCAGCACAAGCTGCTATGCTGGAGTATAAGAAAGGATCTGAGAAAGTGCTAAAAGCGTTATTAGAGCTACAGAATGGACTCTTAAATCTTTTATGCAACTTGATCAGTTCCCCTTGGAACCACACTGTATTGTTTTCATAAATAAACACCCAAAGTTGCTGTGCACAGTGTTTCTGGGCTATCACACACCGCTTTTGTCCTTTAACAGGGTTTGTGTTAAATTGTAAACTACAAACACTCCCATGAAAAATTCTTGTTTCCAGCACACTGCCTGTGGATACAAGCCATCCTTCCTGATGATCAGCAGAGCCCTCACATCCACCAGTCAGGCTCTTCTTGCTCTATGGAATGCCGCAGCTCAAAGGCCCCCTGGGTGGAGCAGCCCAGCAAGAGACTGGTTTCCTGACCCTGAATTTGTCCATGGCAATGAGATTTAGGATGTAATTCCTCTCCTGCCTTGGTCTCTTTTTACAGGAAGAAGCAGTAGAGAATAACTCTCCATTTTTATCTGCTCTACCATTACAACTCCAAAAGTCTCCAGACACTGGCCTGTCTTTGCCTGAATTAAAGGCATTCTGCTCCCTGGGTTGTTGCTCAGGATTGTCAGCCAAACCTGGCAGATAAGTTTTCATTTGTCCATTTTCATTGGAATAGTTTAACCTTATGCTAGACCATGGTTTTCCAGCTCATTTTTTAAATGGAGTGCTCTCCAGAAAATCAGCTGTGGCAGAGATCTCCTGTCCTGCACTGGCTACAGCTCAGTGAATTATGAAGCACAAAGTTCTACATGCTTCAAACTGAAGCTCCCAAAGTGACCTTGCTGTCCCAGCTCATCACATTTTTGTCACACCCACCCTCCTCCCCACTCAAGGAGATTGGAAAGATACCTGACAGAGAAAACACAGCTTATCCAAAGCATTCTAATGGCTTGGTTGAAGCTCATACTATGTTGTCCCAGTAAAATACAATCTGAGATTGTTAAACTCTAAGCACTGCTGTTAATAAAAATAAAATAAAATTTAAAAAAAAAGAAAAAGCAGACAACTGTGTGAAGATGTACTCTGGAGAACAGTGTGAAATGAAACCACACAAAGGTAGTTTCAGAAATAAGGACTCTTGAAAGGAATTATTGGGGAGTCTGTGGGGTCCAAGACACATAAAAAGCATCTAGAGTATAAATATTGAAAAAAATCTTTTGGTTAGAGAACAAAACATTTTAAGTGCTGCACATAAAAGACTAGAAATTTCTGCAATATAATTATGCATTTTGTTATTCTAAATTAGTGACAGAGAGGTAAAAAGGGAAAATTAGTGTACTTATCTTTTCAGGGCACTGATGCTCTCATCAGTGCCCAGAAAAGATAAGTACACTAATTCTTTGTATGTCCTTTCATGAGCCAGGATACAATATTGAAGTCAAGTAAAATAAAACCATCTTCAGCTCACCATTGTGCAGAAAATGGTTCAGTCTAGGGAATAGGACAGTTGAACCCATAATCTTTTTCCAGAAGGAAAAACCCATGGCTTTGTACTATAGACCACTTGGTACACAGATGGTGGTACCACAGAGAACAGGAGGTGAACAAATGGAAGATTCAGCAATTTTGAGAAAAACATCTGTATAAGGTCTGAATGAGCACTAACCTTGCTGCTATGGAGTGGCAATGATCTCAGCATGCAGCAGCAAATAATGTGTCCCAGAATGGCTTAAGCTTCTTAGCCTAAATCAGAAACACCACGTTAAAATACCCAGTCTCCACCCCTGAAATGCCTCCAGGCTGCTCTGTTGGCCAGAGTATGAGGACAGCTTGGAGAGGGAGGTGAAAGAACTACCAGTGCATGAGGATCAGCTGAAGCTGAAGCCCTGCTATGCTGGGATTCAGATGTACATGGAGTAGTTCCTGCTCTTCTCTGGGCCTCCTGCTGTTTATCATTATCTGTGTCTTGCAGAGGAATCAAGAGATTTGCTGTGAGCCGCAGATGGACTTGAGCCAGAAACTCAGTACAAAGGCCTGAAAGTTGAACTTCAATTGCGTAAAACCCAGAGCCATCCAGAACAGGCCAATGGATGGAGCGCAGGATTTGTGACAGAGCTGTGCTGGTCTGAAATGGCAGCTGAAGGAATGTCTGGAGTGACATTTGTGCAGCTGAGTCCCAGCCTTGCATTGGGGCCCTTTATTTTTCTCAACAGATGGACAGTTAAAGAGATACTTTCAAACCTGATTTCATGTGTCGGCAAGTTACAGATACAGTCTCTGTTCTTTGAGGACTAATCCAATGGTTCTGCACCTCCAATGACCACAGCATGACTCTGCAGGAATTCAGACACAAACCAGAAGCAGTTTCTATTGTGCCATAGTTTTAACCACTTTGGAGCACATGGGAGACAAGACAGAGGGAATGAGCAGCCATTCAAAGCATGTGTTGCTGTTAAGGCTCATGAACTCCACCCATTTAGCACCTCTTGAGGATATTGTATAAAGTGGACTTGAACAATAACACTGAGTATTTCCTTGCCCCTGCATGCAACAAAAAATAAAGTTCATGAAGAGTTTTTCATTAGAAGCTATGCAAAAATGCATTGCAGCTGTCTCATTACATGTCTAGAAGGATTCCTGCACAAGGAACAGAAAGAGAAATAAAACCTTTTGCCTGACAACCAAAATGAAAACCCATACTGTTTCCTGTATGAGTGGAAAGCAAACACTGAGGGAATAAAAGTGGACATATAGGAACTACTATTGCATGTGCCCATGCACACAGACAAGGCATAATTTAAAGAGCTATGGTGCTGCTGAGTCTGAGGTCACTTTTGTTGATATCTGTTGAAAATCACTGTTACATAACTCATACCCCAGCACAGAAAGATGTCAGATAGCAGCAGCAAAAATACAGCTTGGAAAGATTTATCATCACAGATGGTCTAAATTGAACCACAGAGCACAGACTGTGTTTTCTCCTACAGCATTTTGCAGGGTGTGTATTGTGTATTCCCAGCAATAGAATTAGGATCCTGAAATCCTGAAAATAGAATCGATCCTGAAATAATTTCTTAGTGCAAAGTCAGCAAATACAAAACTAGTGAATGAGCCTTGACTCAACATGACTTTCTCTGGGTGCCAAACCAGACCTCATGCCAGGACAAGGTCAGATCTACCAGTTCTGATGTGACGTTGTGCATGTCACAGAAAACAAACAAATACTGAAGGAGTGGATATTTTTTTCAGTGTTCATCAGGGTCAGCTGACAGCTTTTTACTGAAACACATATGCTGATCTAGGTTAGGTACATTAAGCTTTGTTTGGAAAAAAATGGGCCTGCATTACAGCTACAGGAAGTGTCACGAAGCCAGCGAAGTCCAAGGAATTACATGGCTTTTTTGGGCACACCACACATATTAAAAGGTACCTTGCAAAATCTGTGCCACCTGAGAAAGAAGTGGTCAAATAGGTAACTCAAGTTAGCTATTGAGAGACAGAATATGTGAATTCTAAAACCTAGAAACACAGGATTCCCTTAATCTTATCAAGATAAGAGGGACAAGAATCCATTTGAAGCCAGCACAGCAATTGCTGAATCATCCCATGAAAGACTGCGCATGCTCCAGAGAGAAAGGTGAAAAGTGCATTGTGATGAAGACTACTAGGACCTTCATCCTGGAGGGGTCTTTGGGGGTCTCTAAAGACCACCAGGACATTCAGAGCATGCATGGTGCACATGCTAATGATATTAATTACTTCCAAGAAATTATTTGTATAACGACTCCTATCCTGGGGAATGTAATAAATATTCATTAATTTTACCTATAACACTGGGTCTTTAGAGGTACCGAGCTGTGTTTGAGGAGTGAACTCCCCACACCTGGTGCACTGAATAAAGCAAATAAGCACTTCTCTGATGTTGTCTCGGAAGTGTCTCCGGGCTCAATTGGGGCAAATCACACCCTTTATGGTGATCCACAGACTCATTCTACTTTCCTTATGGGCCTTTCTTTTGCTCCCGTATCACCTTTATATCTCTTATAAATTCATATTTACTTCCTTTGCATTGATTTTATCCATGAAGGAGTACAGCTGCCTTCAGCAGCCAGCCTCTCTCCTCTTCCTCAGCTGATTCCTTAGTATGTTCACATTCTAATGGGATGCATTTTGTCTACTTTGATTGTCTGCTGGTCAGAAGTAGTTTTGTCCACAATCCTGTGAATGTAACAACTAACTCTCACCAGCTTAGAAAAAAAAGACCAGAATTTACTAGTACCTTTTCAATAACCCATAAAAATTCCTTTGACTTTTGTTTGTGTAGATCCTCCTGGAAAGTGGGGGATGTGAGAGAAAGCCAGTCCACAGTCTACTATAAAAATTAACTTTAATGGGAAAAATAATGTTGCTTACAAACCAAGGAAGCTACACTGCATGGGAAATAGAGCATGAAAAGGATTTGTGCTGTGATGTCAAGATTAGAGAGAATAAGCAACGTGAATTAGCAAGTGGAATGCAAATATTGTATGTTCAAGTGTAACTTCAGTGTAATATCAGAGATGTGGGTGCATAAGGAATTAGAGCATCTCTAAAACAGTACTCAAACTGCTTCTCTCTGCAGACTGGAGCCCATGTATGGTGGCTTAGGTTTCCAACCTTCATTGATCTAGAGGTGATGCTTTCTCCTTACTCTTTTTAGCAGTATTTATTGCATGAAATTAGAGATTTTGTTAATGCAGATACATTGCATTTACATCAGTGACTTGCTCAGGAGAACATGTGGAAGTGAACATGTCTTGGCTTTGGACAGAGGAGGCAGTAGCAAAGCAAAGCTAAACCATAGGTCCTCGCGGAGTGGTGAGGGCTGAGCAGCTCTGGGAAGGGGAGAGTGGCAGAGAGCACCAGCTGGGCTGCTCTGTGTGCCAGGTAGGGCAGGAACTACAGACTGCATGCCCAGCCTGCTGCACTTCTCTCTGCACCACCTCAGAAGATGAAGGAACAGTGTATCTTTTATTAGACATGAATTTTTCTAATGCACCTTTATTTAGTTTAAAGGTTCCAAGGCCACCTTGCCCCTGAATGTGGAGCCCAGAGCTGTATATATAATGGTGCACTTACACTAAAGTGACTATTTAAATGCTTTACTGAATCAGGGCCATGATATACTAAAAGCTTTCCATAGCTTGAGGGGTTGGTCTAGGAACCTCCTGAATGCAGACAAAAAAATACGTTTTCTTAGGTAAAGAAACATTTTTAAAGTCTTTACATGTCTTATAGGCTTGGAGGAAGAAGTATTTCAAAATAAGAGCAAATGCTCAGTTTCCTTCAATTCTGCATGGACAGAGCCTATATTTCTAAAGGAAAGGCTCTAGGCCACATCTTGTCCATGCCATTCATGTCCAGTGGATTTAAGGATGATTATCATTACCTCCTCATTACCAGGCTCTCCACTTCTCTTGATCTGTGAGCTCCAGACTTGAATACAAAAATAAGAGGTTTAGGGCTCACACCATATAATTCCTTCCTATTGTCCCTTAATTTGCAGGTCTAATGCCACAGAAATTGTCTTTTCTCACCCTTATTACTTGCCCTTTCCCCTGTAAATGGTGTAGTTGCATTGCAGTGACTGCACTTGACTCCACAGCTGACTTCTGTGTGCATTGCGCTTCTCTACTTGACCCAAAATCATCTCAGTACTTCATTTTTGGAGGCGTTTCTTTGCTTTTCCCTAAGGAAATTAATTCCTTCCTTGTAGAAGAAAGCCAGCTTCTGTTTTCCACTTGAGTACTTTTTTGGGCAGAGAGGGGAGGAGGAATCAAGTGGATGATTTGAGTTTTTAAATCAATAAACTGCCAAACTACAGTACTAGTGCAAAAGGGCAAGTATGTAATTTTCTCAGTAGCAAATATAGCTACATGTATCTAAATCTGAGACATTCATCAGCTCCTTTATAGGAAAAGACAGGGCTCAGAAATGATTTTCTGTTTAAGTACGTAAGATCAAACATGTTTGTCATTTTAGCCTTCCCTTTATTCTATCTGATTTCAAGATCTTCAGACAGAGTCTCTTCAGATGTCATTGCTTCAAGCTTCTGCTTTTATCACATTAACCACTCTTCATGAGCTTTTACACATCAAAATGTCTTTAGATACATTGTTGAAGAGAATGTTCTTGTGAAGACTTCAATAAAAAGTTAGAGAATCTGTGCCTGGAACTTTGTACAAACACACTTAGAGGAAATAAACACTTTGAAACAAAAATGAAAACCCAAACAAAAATCCACAATGCTTCACTGACATTTTGTTTTTCAAGGAGAAAAAAGATGTTTTCCTTCTGTTTGAATACAGCTTTGTGTGCAAAACCCCAGACACGGTGAGCCATCTCGTGCCTGTCAAATCCTTACATTTGCAGAGCTTAACATTTTTGTGGGTTTGAATTCTCCTCTTCCTACTGTATGAGGCAGAGGTTTCCACCAAACTCTGTAATTAGGAACACCTTCATTTTGTAATGGATGGTCTAGGCCTTTACTGAGCCACATCTTCAGATGTGTGTGGATCCTGCTTCTATTTGTTTTTTCACTAGAGGAAATTCTTCCTAGCTACTAGAAAGAGTTGGGGTTTGCTCTACATTGTTTTAACTGAGGACAGAATTAGCCTTTGTAGAGTCCTTTGGCAATTTCCTCGCTGATTGCCATCACTTGTGCTTCAACAATACCTTGCAATTAACAGTAATAAACGTGGGACAGTAACAACTGGTGCATGGCATTGAAGCTCTCTCATCCCTCACACAAGCAGGTTTGGGCTCGCCTGTGGCAGAAGAGTGTGTTTGCACTCGGAAACAGACTGATTCCAGTGCACAGCACGTGGGATCACAAGGGGGCCAGCAGGATGCCATCTCAGACTGGCAGCTTTCTTATCAGTTACAGACTCACTTATTCTTGAGATAATGCTGCTGCTTTTGTCACAGCTGCTTGCAGTCAGACTGGAGTGAAGGACTTAGAAAGAAGCTCCGGAAGCATTTCAGGACATGTTTGTGCACACACAGGTTGATCGACTAGTGACAAGCTGACCAGCCAGCTGGGCTCTGTCACCTGTGGTGAGGAACTGTAGCACCAGGATTTGCTATGACATAAACTTCCTCTGTTTCATCAGCATCCCTGAGGTGTTGGAATCACACTGAAGCATAAACCACAACACTGGTATGACAGCATGTTAAATAAGAGAAAGCCCAGTCACTATACTTGCATCACCAGCTCTAAGGGTCAAATGCATCCAGCTTCCTCAATAATCCTCCTGCATTTCCATCAGAATAACTGTAGCTTTGTGTGAAAAGTATCTACTTTAGTTCCTTGCATTAAAAAAAAACCAAACCCAAAACAATTAGAAAAGAATGCTCATCTCCCAAGTTCTGCTGTGGATTTTGTCACCCAGCAGAGGGAGGCCACTTGCAAGTTGATGAGAGCAATTTGTGAGTACAACAATAAGCACTACAGGGGTATCCAAGATGGAAAGCCATAGGCTTCCTTGTTGGAAAGGAAAGGTGCATCTCCCACATCTTTGGCAAAGATTTTCTTCGCTCTTCTGTAGGTGCCTGAGGAGCACACAGCCCCCTGCTCTCAGCAGAGCCCAGCTGCACAGCCCACACCCCCCATACACTATTTTCAGAGCATGTTGCCTGGAGGATGTATAGAGCAAAGGTGTAATTAATCACTAGGAGCAATTTTCCCTCAGCTACTTCAGACTTTCCATTGCAGAATGTACCATAATGTCTCAGCTGCTAGCAATCAAGTCCCAAAATGACCAATTCATAGTCCTAATCAGTTCTGAAATTAAACACCCCTCCCAACATCCCATCCCTCAGAAACAAGACTAAAAATACTATTTGTCAAAAGTCTAACAAAAACACCCCACACTCTCAAACTCATGCAGTGTGAAGATAAGGAGCAGTACTCTATTTTTCAGAGTTTGTTCATTGGGTCCCTTAAACATAATTGCATATAATAGAAAAATATAGTATTTAAATATTGCCATAAATGAGACCCAAAGGAAACATATTTTCTTAATAAAATGCAGAAAATGTTTGAACTAAGAAGACCTAAATGTTAAATTCAATTGTCTTCCATTTTCATGCTGTGTAGAGAAGACTTTGAGCTCAGAATGTCATGTTTTTTCAACTCCTCTTCCCTGTTAATTTGATAGGTTAATTATGTGACATACATGAAGCACCTAAGACTAATGATAAATAATTTAGTGTTTGACACTCACAGTGAATGCACATAGTGATAGGTTTGTAGTTAGAAACAGAAAAAGTCCATTCAGTGGCTTCACAGATAATGGCACTTGGCATGCATGGGAAAAGCACAATAGCAAAGCATTCTTTTTGAGAGCTATTTTCTAGCAAGTTTTAAGTCTTGATTTATCAAAACAAGGAATGTTCAACCAGGCTGTTACTGTTTAAAATATTGTTCCTGATAATCCGGCTCCTTGATTCCCAAAGTGGGGAGTGGATGAGGGGCAGGTGAGCCACAGGGACAGCAGCAAAATCCTCCCCTGAGACAGGGCGAGAGAACAGCAGCCAGTGCAGCAGCTGTGTACCTCTGGTCATCACCAGTTCTCAGGTTTGCTTACAGCTGCAAACAAAAGGAATGCCAAACTGCATCTGGGAAAAGCTTAGAACAGATCCCTAGGAATTTAGCTGGAAATAACTGAAAGAAAGGTCTGCACAAGTGAAGAAGGCGTTGTGACACTGGTTGCTCAGTTGTCTCAGTAACAGCCCGATGGTAACACTGTTCACTGTACTCCCACACTGGATATGACTTCTTGGCTATATAAGATCACTTGCCATTTCTCGATTTTTTCCAGATTTAAATGGTTTTAAGCTCTGAATAGTCTGTCTTGATGATGTGTAATTCCAGTTAGGTTTATGAACAAAAGGTGATTTGTATGTGTATGTGTGCACCAAAGGTTTTGTCTGTGCTGGCCCGGAAATCCCGTCTTTGTGGTTTGCTGTACTCAGCAACGCCTCTGTTCCCCATCCTGCCTCTGCTGCCCAGGGTGTGCCTGTGCTTCAGGCTGCAGGGACCCCAGCAGGGACACACCTGGCACTGTGTGTGCATGTGGCTGCTCAAGACAGCTGATCACCCACCCGACTACTCCAGAACCATCCTCATTTAAACCTTCTCATGCAGGGTCATGTGCCAGTTAGAAAAGGGGAGGGGGGAAACTAAAATGGAGAGAAAATAACTTGCAGTAACATTAGATAAAATTGTTACCTTACAAAGGAGATGTGTGACACCCAGCACATCAGAAAGTATTACTTCCTTAAAGAAGGCTGGGCTTGAATATCATGCACCAAATTTTGCTGAAGATTAAATGCTAATAATCAGATCAAATGTGGATATACGAGATGGGAGATGAGGCTGGGAAATTGCTTGCCAGACTAAACAAAGAGGAGGATAGCACTAAAGTTATTAGCTCAATTAAGGAGAAAGATGGTTTGATGAAAACCAACACTCACTAAAATAAATCAAGTATTTAGAATACTAAAAAAAACACCAAACCCAAACCAACTTAAATCTGTGGACAGCTTTTCTCTGACATCCTCTGTGCCAGTGCAATCTACAGACTTCTGTATTTATAAATGAGTATTACAAGAAGTTATCTGCAAGAAGTAAATATAACAACATTTAGCAGCCCTTCAATATTTTAGGAAGGGTTACTCAAATGGATCTCACAGATGGGAAATTGCTATTATCCCTTATTATCCCACAGATGGGAAATTGCTATTATATGTTTTTTATGGACAGGAAGGGACAACACTCATGGCTGCACCTTTCCCTGTTCTTACCTGCATCCCTTGGGCTCAGGGCAGTACATGGCTCTCCTGGTGCTCATCCCCTCGTGGGCCAGCTGTGAGGCTGTGAACTCTGATTTCAAGATTGATTTCAATGCTGAAGCATTAAAGCAGCATTTTAGGTACCAGTGATCCCCAGTGCAAGATATTGGTGGATGTTTATGAAGCATTTTCTTACATCCCAGTCTGTTAACTTTTCATTAATTCAGGGATAGCTCTAGAAACATAAAATGTGTAACAACGGATTGCCTACGTGATAACTAAAAAAGAAAAGAAAATCACTATCTTATACTCCAGAGGGCCTCACTAATTGACCTGACATGCTTATTAAGCAGTTTTGATCAGAAATTATTAACATTATCCAACTAGACCAATTAGAGCTCAGAAAAGGGGGGAAAAAAAAGAGCTTGGAATATTATAGAAGCCTCAATTTGAACAGCATCATTTGCAATATGAAATACCAGCTGATTCAGCAAACAAGTAGAAGTCTGGGAAACAAGTTATAACCCATGACACAAGGAAATAATAGATAAACTGAAAAGCCATGACAAAACGTTTTCTTCAGGGCAGACACGCAGAAGACCTTTAAAACTTATTATCACCTCTAGAAGAGGTGGGCAGAAGACAGAGTAGTTTATCTGGTGCAGCAGCACTAAGTGTTGGTTCCACACCAGACCCCCTGTGGATAGCTGAGAAACAGCCTGTGGGAAGTCTGCGCTGGAAATTTACCCTTGAGAGACACTGTTAGGAATTGCTGTTTGTTGTTGCCACTGCAGAAGACTGGAGATCTCAAATCTAACTATCCTAAATGCAAAGGAAGAGACAACTCTACTAACAGACAGGGATATGATTGCACACACGGGACAAGGTCCCCCACATGCTTTCACTAAACCATCTCAGTACCTCTCCTGATGAGCTTTTATTCCTGTTTTCAGCTGCAAGGTGGCATGGCCTGTCCCAGGCACACCATCCCTAGCTTCACATTCCAGATAGTCCCCAGCCATGTGGTGCTGCTGAACTGTGTGCCAACATGTCCCTTCCTGAGACACCTTCTCCATGTGGGAGAACGAAGGAGCACTTGGCTAGAATAGCAGGAGGAATATCAAGCTGCCGTGACAATGAATTGTACAGATTTAATTTTTTTCTGGCAGAAAGTTGTCTGGAGAATTTGAGCAGGTGCACAGAGAGTCTGGGATTTTCAGAACAAACATTTTGGTCTTTAGATCTGAGATAATATGGCCCCAGGGAGAACGTTCAGTAAAACAGTGTATGAAAACCTTAGTGAATGGAAGTTCCCTGCCACAAAATGTCACATTTATAACTGCCTATTTAGGAATTTAACGAATGTCAGAGAGGTTGGTTAAAGATTTTGTGCTTTTGTTTGTCCTACTCATACCTGTTTTCACAAACAAGTGTGTTCCTGTGTGTGTAACACAGGAAGTTGTCAGATCCTGTAGGATACTAGCTGCAAATCTCAGCATCTCAAGGTACTGTCTTGCAACTTCATCTTCTCTTAGTGGCACCAGAAAACTAATTCCTTTTTGCACAAGAGAAACAGTCTGAAATCTCAAACTTCATGGGAACATGAAATATTCAAGGAATTTTTTTCATCTTAAACCTTGATGCATACTTTGCATTCTTGCATATCACCAAAGTTTCTGTCATCTCAGGGAATATGGATTTCAAGGCTTAGATTCAGTTGGACTGACTAATTACTTGTGTTGTAATGATCAACCTGCTTAATTTATCACTTCTTTGAACATTTAATTAGCCAACAGTGCAAGACAATTTAGTTCTGAATTAGGATAAATTAAAATGCTAGCTTTGCAGCATTAAGGATATGTGAACCACCACCAATTGCTCCTATGAAAACATTCAACTAGCAGAGAGGAGAATGCAAAGATCTCAGCCAGGTTAATGATTCTGAATGAACAGCCTTTGAAAAGCTACCTGTGAAATGTGTCTGTTTCATCACATGTCAATCTGCCTATGCTGAAAGATAAAAACAAAGAGCTGAAAATGGTGATTTCCTCCTCATCCTCTATGCTTGACTCCAGCTCCTTCAAGTGCGGGAGGCTCCTCAGGCCCATGCATCCACTCCTACCCCTGGGTAGCTGGGGTCCCAGTTTAATCCCTGTACACATCCATTTGGGGCAAGGTTGCATGTTTTCCTATAAGCAAAGTTCTAATTCATATTTTTGCAACTGCTTCGGAGCTGCCCTGGTATCAGGCAGTTAAATGTTCTTAGACTAATAGAGAATAATAAACCTGAATATAGAACTTTAATAGAAAAAAATGAGCAGTGGAGATGGTTTAAGATTAACAGTCCATGGAGACGCTTTTGTGAAGATACCCAAACTACTTCCATTATGTGTGCTGTCATTTGGCTTCCGTGACTAAGCCATTGTTATAAACTGAAAAGAACCACGGATAACACTTTCAAAAGTGCAAAGAACCGCAGGTCTAATTCTTGCTGGTTTTCTGAGAGTCTCATTCTCAGCCTTGCACCTGCAGCATACATTTAGGCACTTTGTATATGTTTTACAGAATTACTGTGGAAAGGATGAGACTCGATATCTTTGTGTGTCTTGATATCTTGGTCAAAGCCACAAAAGGAAAAACTGACTGTCCAAATCCTTGGGCTGTTTTGACCTCTGAGAGTCTTTGTTCTTGAGGTGTTTATTCAAAACTTGAGCACACATTGTAGAACAGAGATGAGGACCAGTGAATGCATTTCTTTCTTGTCTAATGAATAAAACTCTACAAATGCAACCACCAGTGAGATGCAAATGCATTCAGAATCTGCCATAGAGTCCTAAGAGGTGCCTGTATACATCAGTATCAGACATTTACTAATACAGAAAACAGGGGTGGCAAGCAGCAATACCAGTTTAGTTCCAAATAATTTTGACTACACTTTGCAATGGTGTATTTAGTGCTAATTAGTCCATTTTGAATTGTTTGCCCAAAATATACAATAATAACATTTCATTAAAAAGCCTTCAATTAAAGAAGAGAGAAAAAACTTCTTATCAGAAAGCTATCTGCACACATATTATATCCACACATCCCATATCTGCACACTGTATAATCAAGCATGCTCAAATTAGAGATGAAATTGCAGCTTTTCTGTTACCATGAGAACAGCAATATTTCTCACAGCCTGTTAAAATTATTAACTCAAGGAGCTTATATCTTTTTAAACTTCATTATTATTTATCTAGGGTTGTACAAGCTTTGGCTGTGCCCACACTACCCAGCATTAATCACATCTCAAGTGAACTACTGCCAGCATGGAGAGAGCCTCCACCATTTTTTGCCAGCCACTATAATTAGCTTTTATCCTTCTGTTGTGTGGGGTTTTTTTGTGGGTTTGGGGTTTTTTTTGTTTGGTTGGTTTTTGGTTTTTTTGTGGTGGTAGTAGTAGCCATGTGTGGACATTACAGTGGAAACTGTTACAATGAAAAAACCAGAAAAGCTTACAGGACTCTTGCAGCCTGTGCTCCACAGCAGTGAGCAAGTTCAGTGGTGGTCTAAGTTCAGCGCTGTGGGGAAAAGGAATGGTAATGAGAGCCTCAAACCCTTTCCTCGCAGGCAGTATAAGGCCAGGCCTCGGTGCCGGCACTGTCACCCCGAGGCTGAGGTTGCCATGGCAATGTGCGGGGAGGCCAGCCTTACTCCAGCAGGACGAGGGCTGTGTGTTTTCCCATCTGGTGCTGACTCGATCCTCTGACGCACAGCCTGCCCTGTCCTCTCCTTCTCACCTCAGCAGCAATTGGAACAGTTTGCTTTCAGCAGAGAGAGGGTGAGGAAAAGCCGCTGTGAGTGTTTGGCCGAGTGCAAAGGAGATTAACGGCAGGAGTGTAGGTCTGAGCCGAAGATCCTGCTGGCAGCGAGCACTGGCAGCAGAGCTGGCCTGATTCATGCTGCACTTCATATGCTTTACATGTCCTGGTAGCTCAAAGGAGATGGAGGGGACATTTGGAAAAACGAAGGATTCCAGCTGCCTTGTTACATGCTGACACTGGAGTCACTGTAGCTGCCTGGGCAATCCATCATGCTTTGGCTCCCACATAGCTGCCAGCTTTCGGGTTATTCCGGGAAAAGGGGACTCATTTCGCCATGTGTCAAAAGGAAACACAGATGAATTCCAGTGTGGGGCTCCACAGCTTAGAGGTGTTTCAGTTTTCTTCATGACATGCTCATTACTCTACTCCTGCAGCTGTCCCAGAGCAGGACAGATAAAAGTTGTAGGATTTCAAAAGTCACATTCACAGAATTCCTTTACAATTCTGATTCTCTTCTTTTGTTTAATTGCTACTTAGATGCAGTCAAATAGGCTCCAGAACTTAAAGATGAGCTGTGTTGTCTCCTTTGGTTTCCTGCTGGGCTATCAGACCAGCTCAGAGACAGTGGCACAAGCCCAGGAAGGAAAGTGAGAGAGTGGCAGTGCACCTTGGGACATCTTAACAGCCTCCCGGAGCCCCTGACTCTGCAGGTGCTCAGTGGGACCACTATACATGTGCAAAGGTTGGGCCACACAATAGAGTCTTGCACTCTGCAAGGGCAATACGAGTAAGAATCACCTTGAATTCCTGTCCTTTCTTTCTTGTTTTTCTGGGGATAAAAATAATCCCTGTAAACAGGCCCTGAACTTACCTTGTCAGTTTTCAGACCCTCGAGGGCTTTGTGCCCCATGTCTGTGCAGCAGGGCCTTCACCAAGAGCTGAGCTGGAGGCCACCCTCACCAGTTCTGTTCTCAGAACAGCTCTTGTGCTTGTAAATCACAGAGGTTAGGGCAACCAGCTCAGAGGTGTTTTCCAGTAAATCTTTGCAACCACATCGTTTTAGTTTTGCTTGGGTCCTTACAAAGTACAAAATATTTCCAGAGGGAAAAATACCTTCTGATTGGAGAGCAGCCCTTTACCCCTCACTATAACCCATTTTTAAGTATGCTCAGGCATGAGGCAGGCAGGCAGACTGGTTCCAGCACAGCCAGGTTATTACAACCTGTCCCCAAACCACATAACATTTGATGTGTGCACCTGACCTGCATTTTACCTGTATGAACAGGGCCCGGCTCAGTGTATTTTCTGCAGCATTCACAATAAAGCAAACTAAGCTGACACTTCTCAATTCTACTGAATTACTAGTTTTTTAATGGCTTTGTATTACCTTGCTATCTATTAGATTTTTGGCTGCTTGTAAATCCAAAATTTCTTGTTACCCAATGTTTCCAGTAGTTTTGCTGCCTCATCTTCTGAAGACTCCAAGGCTTTTGTGATCAATAGCCACTTATTATATTGAAAGCAGAAGTAGAATAATGAAGATATGTTCATTCTAAAGGAGGAATATCTCAATAGATGAAAATAGCTTTGAAGATAAGGAATGCCCATGAATTCAGGAGAAAATAATAAGATTCCAGAGATAAAGTAAACTATAACAATCTTTATGATAATGGGAGAGGAACACATTAAGAATTTTATTAGCAAGAACTACAAAAATTAGCTCTCTCCATTTTCTTCTTAGAACCAGTGAACATTTTGTTTCCATAATAAAAACAGCAATGAAAAGAAAATTGGACACAGGGCATTACACTTTTTCCTCTGGAGGGGTTAGACGATTTCTCTTCTCTGCAGAGCAATGTGGACAATCAAGGCTGTAACTCTGCAGGACATGGTGCATGTCACAGGTGTGCCATCTCACCCCCAGCTCCCTCCACTTCACAGATCCCATTGCATTTGCTGAGCACAGCCCTGGGAGAGTCCCATCTCCTCAACTAGTCACCCCAGAACAGTAATCATCGATATACTGATGGATGAAGCGGAAATTTTTCCTTTATTCCTTTTCTGCACAGTGACTACAAATGAAGATGGGGCAGGAGTCTGTATCCACAGGGTGCTCCAGTACAGGACCTCCTGGCAGATGCTGACACTGCCTGGCCTGAGCAGGCCAAGAAGCACCACAGTATAACAGACACAGTACCTTGAGCTCAGGGAGAAAAAAGATGTGCCACACTGAAACTGCAGTAAGAGGCTTCTTAGGGCCTCCTCCCTGCTTGCTTTAATAATCAGGTAAGGATTTGCAGATTGCAGAGAAAGTACAAGTGGCAAAAGACTCACGATGAAGTTCAGGAGAGTAGAAAAATCCTACAAACAGACCCACTGGTACACCTGCAGGGAGCAGAAATCAGCTGGGAACAGCTTTGGATATGTTCCTGAAGGAGAAGGAAGAAACTGCTCAGCTTAACTGAGTCATAGGTTCAGACTAAAGAACCAACATCTCTGGCACTTCAGGCTGTGACTCAGTTACTAGAGTAGTTTTCTTAATCTCTGACAGAAAGAGTAAATACTACAAAGTGTTTGGTGCAAGAGCAGCTTCCTCAGTCAGAAAAAAATGGAGAGACAATTTAGAAATGTCGATTCAACATTAACTTGAATTCAGACTCCTGAGGTTTTGCAACATGACAGTCACCACCTGGAGCTGCAGGGCTGTAGCTGTGATATGCTTCAGGATTAGAGATTCCTGCATCTTTAGCTTTTCTAAAACACTTTTCAGCAATCCGCATAAGCTGAATCATCCCTTCTTAGCACCATCCTAGAGATATGGAACTTGAAGTTCATGAATGCGCCATTGCCAAAGCCCAAATTCAGTAGCTGGCAACTGAAGCCTCACTCTCTGGGATCTTTTCTCCCATCTGAATAAAATGTGCACAGTATTCAGGACCAAAATGCATCGCCTTGTAATTATCATTATGCTGCATTTTGAAGCCCATTTATCACTTCTCAGGAGCCATTTGTAGTATCATAACTTTGCTCACTTCCTCACTAAAAAAAATTAGCTGTTTCCAATACCCAATCCTGCAAGAGTAGATTGTGTTCAGTGATTGCTCCAACGGCCTTGCCAGTGAATTGAAACACTTTTTGCTAGGGCCATTAAGCAGGCTAGGGGAATGTTCATGTATGTTTAATGCTCACAAAATCAGTACAATTGAATTCCAAGGATCAGAGGGAAAACAAGTAAAATTAGAAAGGCTGATGAAATGAACAAGGAAAAATGTGCTCACGTTGCTAAAGAACCTGAGCTTGTAAAATCTGGCTTTGGGATTTTTTGCAGGCTTGAGATGTAGGAGTGTTAACCTGGATAAGTTTATCTACTCAATTATCTTGGTATAAGCACTAGCTCTAAACCAGGACACTGCATCCCAGGGCCATTACAGCTCCTATAAAGCTCAGTCAACCAATCCGACTCATTTAAGGCTTCAAGTTTACTGAATTCCTGGACAGACAGCACTGAAGAGTTAACTGAACACAACATCTTCGCATTGTGGGGGCCCAGTCAGTGCCCAGGCTCAGATAAGATTCACAGTATTACTTTGGATGTAGAAGTTACTCAGTATGTACTCTGAGCTGATGTTGCGCTAGGCCAGTTGATAAAGACTGTTTTCCTGTTCAAAGGTGGACAATGGATTCTGTGTGTTTCTGCAGTGAGACATGAGACAGGCTGACTGACTTCCAGGGTACGACAGGACCATACTGCCAATTCTCCTTCTCTTTCATTGCTCTCCTTCCTTTCCAAACATAGAGGAAGACCTCACATCTATTTTCTGAATAACAGCAGCTGTGGCAACTTATCCCAGAGAGGGATGTCTTCCTTCAAGTATTTCTGCCAACATCTCATGCTGCTTCAGCATGCATAGGGTGAAGGCATTTCTCTTCAGGCTGCTCTGTGATGTCCATGAGAAGCAATGCATACTCCCCCCTTTTCTGTGCCTCCAAACCCAATCCCCAGCACTGAAGGCCATCTCACAGTAACCAGCAAGGTAAACCATCCCCTCTTCTCTTTTTGGAACCTTTTCTATTTTAAACAAGTGACAGGTTGACATACATGGCTGCCATCCCTTTGAATCATTAAACTGCTATGGATCTTGTTTATTGCCCTTGATTATGAGTCCTCTCTCTTCACCAAGCAGTAAATAAAGGCTTTTGACTTTAAACACAGCTCAGGTATGTCATGACTGCAAACAGCCTGCTGCTCTCTCAACATGTTTATCTAATGTCTGCAGGAGTAAGAACAGGGAGCAGGAGAGCAGATGGTGCAGCTATCTCAGTGCAGAGAGTACAGGCTATGGATGCAATATGTACATAGCCAGTATTTTCTAATGCAACACTATAATTACTGCGGAGAGGATTTTATTTTTAAACTTCAGCTTAAATAAGATGATTGCTTCAGACCACAACAGCTCAAGTGCAGCTGGAGTGATAGCAAGCCTTGTCTCCAGACACAAGGGAGAATCCCAAATATACGGGCTAAGATGAGCAGGAACGTGAGACAGAGCAGGAGAGCAATAAACTACTGAAGGCAAAAGGGATTTCCAGTACAACCTGTGACTGAAGTATCCTCTCAAAAAAATATTTCTCCTCGTCTTTAGAAACATATTGGAGTGGTGGGAGGGGGCTGGTATACTTTGAAAAGAGTATCAGTGGAAGCAGCTCAAAACAGGGAAGTTGTGTAAAGGGAAGCTGCAAAACTAATGAGGAAAACAACTGAAAGCAGCAGTAGGGTCTTTCTGGGGGAAGGGAACTGGTGCAAATAAAGGTCAGCACTGGGACCAGATGGTGAGCAGCTAGTAACCAGCAACTGTTCCATCATCCAAATACTTGCCTCTTTCCCCTCACATGACATGCATTATTCAGTAGCAGCAGAGTTTTGAAGGCCTAATTAATCCTTGCAATCAAGTTAAGTTTTCGGTACTTAGAACTAAGTTAAGTGTGGTATTTTGATCTGGTTCAATAAATAGCCTGTGTCACTTATCTCCCTCTCTCATGCAGACTCTCTGAAAAACTAAATTGAGCATGCTGAAATTTGTTTAGTGAAAAGGTTTTCTTCAGAAGTTGTCTCAGAGAGTGAGGCAGTAGCTCAAGGAGGACTGTATCGCTTTGAAATGGGACTAGGGACTATTAGTTATTTTGGTACAGAACGGACAGAGATGGGGAAAATAAAAGCTTGGGCTATTTTTCAGTCCTCCCAGTTTAGAAGAGAGAGAGTGAAGGTGCTTCACTGGCTGATGGGTGCCATGCAGGGAGACAAAACAGGCTGTCCTTGCCCCAAGGGCTCAGCCCCAACAGCCATCCCGTGTGGTATGGGGCCCTGGCAGAAGTGCCCCACAACACCCTGTGTGTTGTGATCCACCACAGCATCGAGGGCTAGGGCCTGCATTTAGGTAAGATGTAACAAAAATAGCAGCAGCAGTAATGGAATCTTTGACACAACAAAGGAGCCACAGTGTTGCCCTCCAATAGTCACTCCTGCCAGGCAATTGGAGAATGTTTTCCATCTTCACTGATCTGAAGCTTTTGGAATGAATATACACTTTCTATTTCTGAGATAACAGAAAAAATCCTTCCTGAGGATAACAGCAAAAGAATATTTAGTGACAATCAGTACTATTGCTAATTTTGCACGGTCTTCAGTAATTTACTTTCCCCGTGTCCTCATTTTCTTCATTTGCATACTACACCTTGTACCTACATCCCAAGAGCTTTAAAAGGAAAAAAGGGATTTATATTTGGCATGATACTAATCGCTTTTGCAGCATGTATAAATAACTTCTGCAGTGAAAATTTAGGCCTGTATCTGGCATATTTAGATTAATAGGTTTTTTAAACAAAAATATATAAAAAACTACAGAACACTTGAAAATAAGTGACTGCTGTCAGGCACCTGGTGTGATTCTTGGGACTGTCTTAAGCAGGGCCAGGAGTTGGACTTCAATGGTCCTTGTGGATCCTTTCCAGCTCAGGATATTCTATAATTCCGCGATTCTATTTTCTAACAGAAAATATTTGTAAGAGCAAAATGATTTTACAGTCACAGGCTGCACATAATACCGCAGAGATCTATTGAAAAACAATCATGAGAAGGTGTTAAGATTTTATTATCCTTTTATTTCTTCCATGTTTTGGTAATGTTAGAAAGCCAAAGCCCTGAGAACAGGAAGCAGAAGGGGAGCTCTCTGTTGGTACTTGACAGTGCAGAGGCAGGAGAACCATTTGACAGGAGCAGCCCAGCAGGACAGGAAGGACAAGTGAGGAAAGGGCACTTGGCCAGACCACACAGATCTTGCCTGCAGGAAAAGAGCAGTGATATTTTAAATAAAATTATGTGTTCTCTGCTACTTTAAAATAACATTTGCATTGGTCCTTGTGACTGTCTGGCCAGGAGAACTAGGGGTAGCTGACTAGTGTGACACATGTCTCAGAGACAGCAAACTGCTGAAATACTGTGAAAGAGAGAAAATTCATTTGTTTTGGTTATAGGGACTTCGAGGTCAGGTTAAGGAATTTTTAGGCTGCTGTTACATTTCCAAAAGAGCTAAAACAGCAGCAGAAGCTGCAGCAAGAAATATCACCTCCTTCTGTAGCAAGTTTGATGCTATCACAGCTTCTGCATCAATAACAACCCCCAGCAAACTGGGGCTGCGGGTGATGCTGAGTGCACGAGATCCCTACCCAGCACAAAGCCACAAACAGCTGTGGGAAGGAGTGCAGTCCAGAGACTGCAGATCCCTTTGGAAGCAGCTGGTGAGTACTGGCTACCTCAGCAGCCCTCCACAGCTGTGGAAGGAGACCTGGATCAAGTGCATTGTTGACCTCTCCCAGGCTGTAAAACTCCTGTGCATGACTGAACCTTGAGCTCTGCTGCAGTGTGGGCTCTATTCAGTACCTTACACTTGTTTAACCCCATGTGCAAAGTCACTGGTAGTAGGGAAGTGTTATTAATTCTTGAATGTTCTGGAAGCACAACTGAATTTCCCAGGATAATGACTAAAAACTTGAGCCTTTGAAATGCAGTGACCTGATCTCCTCAAGAAAACAGGCCTTGGAGACCACGTGGTCAATCTACCACCAAGCTAGAACACCCCTCCAGGCCCTTAGGAACCTGGTAGCCTATTTTAACAAATATTTACAGAGTAATAGACAATTCAAAGACAATCACATTCCTGCAAATTTATGGCCATTAGCATCTAGCTGAGGTAGGGACCCAAATAAGCCCCTCTGCCAGGAAAAGGCAAGTGAATCTCAGTTGTTCATACTCTGCTTGGAGGTCACTGTCTGGCCTGTCTTCCTTATTATGGCTCTCACAAAGGACATGTAAGGAGGCTGCAATTACTCTGTAGAAAAAGAAAAAAAAGCTCAACTTCACAGGCAGCTTCACTCCATTAGCTGTGTCATTCTCAGAACAACTTGGTGTTTTTAGAACATTATAAATTAAAGCTTTTGGTTTTAGTGCCAGAACAAATGGCTGAAGCAGTTGGAAATTTCTGAAAATATTAATAGTGGTAGTAATACAGCACATAAGGTTCACTCTGTATTTGGTTCTTGTTCTAATGACTTCTGAGTAGAAAAGAATATTTTACTAATGATATATTTTAAAAGTAGTTCATAAGTGTTGTATTTTTATTATTATATAGTACAATTATTCCTCTTCTCTAAACTTCTGAATCATTCAGTAGAAAAAAAAAACCCATCCAGTGTTTCCCCCACTGAGTCCCACATTTCAGGGCTGAGCTATTACATACTTTAGAATGAGACTGTTTATTGAAAGCCTTTGTATACAGTCAGCAAGCAAGCCATGTCTGCCAATAGCATGTAGGCTGTTCTGCAGCCAGGATTGCTCACAACACCAGGGGGAGAAGTCCCAGCCGTTTGGGTGACCTCTTTGTCCCAAATTAACAGCAAAATACTAGTTAAAGTTCATAGACTTGACTGAACTTACGCTGAGAACATCGTGGTCAAAGAAATACTGAACATTACAGATGTTTCTATGCATCTGTAAAAATAAAATTACCTTTTCCTGACTTTTAGCAGCAAAACTAGGTATGAATCTGCAGTGTTTTCTTTTGCTGTCCTTGTCTCAAAGAGGAGCATAGTCTCTGACGCTGCTCACAGAGGAGCCCAGGGCTCCTCCTCTGACCCATCCAGCCCAAGGTTGAAAACCACTCCCACAACACTCCCTTCCTTCAAAGAGCTTCTGCATTGCAGACCTGTAACACACTGCCCACTGTGAGTCCATTGGCATCCAAACCTCTCTGTTGGCTTTTTTTTTTTTGGTGGTATTTTTTCACCTTTCATAGTGAGTGGTAGGGCATAGCTGGGAGCTTTGGAAGTAGGTCTCCATGTATTACTGCTGCAGTAAACAAGTGGTTTCATTTCTCACACTAAAGAGAAGAAAAACTCATCTATACAAGGTGATGGATGATTGCACTCACCATTTGTAACACATTTTAATAAAATTGTAGGAGAGTTTTCCTCCCTACAGCATTCCAACAGAAGGTAATTCTTTAAAGCCTCTCTCAGTGTCACAAATGTTACATCCTTCTCTTTAGCTTAGACATATTCCTTTTTCAACAGGTACTTAAAAGGCACAGAAATTTCCTTTCAAGATGGTCAGGTTGATATGTTGTCCACAAGACCTGCAATGAGAAACACTGCAGTGAACACACCACGTATCCAGGATTTCCTGCACACCTGCAGGGGCATGTTTCAAGAACCTACTCTGTGTTTTGGGGCATTTTTCAGACTTGAGGCTCTCTGGTTGTTGTTTTGAGAATCCAAGGTGCAGGTGGGCAGCTGGGGAGCGTTGGAGGCACAAGGCTGGGCCTGGCGCAGTCTGTCATGGCAGGGAGAGATCCCTGTGCGAGGACAGAGAGCGTGGAGATGGGGTAGGGAGGCTGGCAAACCCTGGGCTTTGGGGCTTTTTTTTAATTAAAAAAAAGTAAGAAGCCCTCACCTCATAACAACTGCAAAGCATGGTGATATAAACTATCAAAGACCTGAATCATTTGTAGGAGAATTGATGTAACTAGTGGCTTCTCTTTTGTCCCGAGGCTGGAGGAACCTGTGCAGGTGCAGGAGCACAGTGGCTTGCAAGTGCCACAGCAGGGACAGGGTGAGGTGCACCTGCACAGCATGCTAGTCACAGCTCAGATCCAACAGCTCTGAGAGCAAAGTGCCAGAGATTTGTGGGCATTGCCAGTGTGGAATGTGAGGAATGGGAGCTCTGCTGAGGCTGGTGTGACCTGGGTGTGTGGCAGTGGAGGACAGAGAGAAAACACCAGCTAGACCATGAGAGGTATTTCCTAGAGAAAAGACTGCAGTTTTAATTATGTGAAACAACCACCTCAAACTTCCTAATGAGGATAGGAGAATGAAGTCAGCTCATACCGCGGGGAAGAAGGAGCTTTACAAATTCTGTAGCACTGCTAAGTGCTGATTTACAGTAATTCCTTTCATTTCTTTTCTAATTAAACATCTCCTGAAGGATCAGGCCTGTCAATGTGATCTGAGGCCTATAGCCTGAAGTGTAAAGTGAAGCAAATTGCCTGACTTGCTTGTGATGATAGAGTCATTTTGGAAGGAGATTGAAAATCAATACTTGTCATCCCTGCGCAGTGCTCTTTATTCAGAGGGGCAATTTGTAAGTGTAATCTGTATGAGTGTAGTGGGAGCATACAAAGTTACAGTACTAGTCATGCAGAGTGAAATGACAGAATATAAAATATAGGCTTCTTGCCATTTTATTCATATTAATGTCAAGGAAGCTTATGAATAAGCACAACATTTTAATTTAGTGCTGTGCACTGAGGCCACTTGCTGCAGCTTTTGGCTTAAGCTGCATCCAGCATTACAGGTAGCAGTGTTTGACATGATTTCCCCAGTGACAATGTCAGGCAGTATCTGTGTCCAACTGCTTTCAGCAGCAGCAAGGCAAACCAGGGCTAAAAAAAGAGAAATGGATCAACCATGTGTGTGCTGGGAAAACAGCAGACAAGCTCTCAGTGATCATGGGGCTTAGTCAAACTCCAAGAGAATAGCAGCGCTGGAGTGCAGATGCAATCACAGAGGACAAGAGGCACTCAAGATCTTGTGCTTTTCTCAAATGAGAGCACTCGAGAGCAGAAGACTGACAGCTCCTTACTCCAAGCATTATACAGTCAGGTGCGTTGTTAGCTCCCCCTTGCAGCCCTGGCAGCTCACTTTAATGTGCACTGGTGGCTAGGAACAGTTTTCCTTCTGAATTTCTCCTGAAATGAATTTGCTAACTATGACAATTATTGGGACAAATTAATTAGGTCAAATTAGACAGGGCCAAATGGGCTTTGGTTACTGAGTAAGGCTGTTCAGCTCACTTTACCTATTCACTCTGTCAGAGCCAGAGAAGTGAGATGTAATTCTAGTCAGCATTGCTACCTCTTTGCTGTTACCCATCTACAGTATTCTCTCATGCTGAAAAAATTGGTGACATCATAAAATATAATATGATATTTCTCTCTGTGGAAAATGAGTCTTAAAAAAAAAAAGTGACACAATTATTTCGAAAAAAATTTAGGTATTTTGAAGAGAACTTTCTTCTCCTCAAAGCACTACATCACTCCCAAGATAGAGATGCTAAAATTATAAAAGTTATGAAACTGGCCTAAAGCCTTCCTATGGGGAAATCTGTGCCTGAGAATTATTCAATGGAGAATATGGGTTTCCTATGGGTGTGCATTTTGCATCTCAACTGGCTCAGAGTGGATTTTAAATTGTTATATTTGAACTTTTTTTCTAAGGATGTTTTCAGTTAATTTGCACCCTGCCTTAGCTCAAGAGACAGAGTGGACAAACAGAAACCAAATGCTTCTTGGATCACCTGCCAGAACTCCTAAATTGCATTATAATTATTTCAAATAATGAAAAGCTTTCAAGTCCCTATTTTTCCATTTAAAGAGTGATACTTTACTAGCCAGGCCTGCTGACAAAAGCTGGTATTTGGAAATGGTGTAAATTGCCCAAGTTCTAAAGCACAGTCTCGTGGGATTCCCAAACTTTACTTACTTGGGTGTGAAGAACAGGAAAGCTCAGTGGCATGCTGGTTGTCATGCTGTATCCCCTTGCCAGCCCTCCCGAAATCAATTGGCACATCACGTTTCCTGCAGATGGACCACAAATGGCACATGTACAGCTGATGTGCTCTGGCACTCAGGGAATGAGATTGCATTTGCCAGTTAGCTTGCCAGCCAGAAGCCAGATTTAATTTGGAAGAGAATGTTCCACAGTTGTTTAGAAATAGCAAGGAGCAGATTTTTAATCATCCTCTGTTCCTCCCTGTTCAGTCTCATCCTCTAATTGGTAAATGAGAGGCCCAATCAGCTCAAATCAGGGAAAAAAATGTGTCTCAAGCAGCCAGTGAGACAGAAAACAGAGGTATCCACTCCTTGATACCATGATCTTGCATCTGTTTGCAAGTCAGATTTAGCTAATCACAGGGTCCCAGGGAGCAATTAGTCTCTCTTTCTAGGTTCCATGTGTAAATTCTAGTAGAAAAGAGATTTTTTCCACTTGCTGCCCTGATTATTTTTGCTTGCTCTTAACTATTTGCCATTTTATCCACCAGAAGGGACATATAATGTTATTTTATATGTTTGTAGATAAACACAGCTAGACTCAACAGAAAACATTTTAAATTGAGTGTAGTAACATGCTTGAAAGAAGTAAATTTTCTGTGTTTCTGTATCATGGTGGTTTTCACCTCCCCGTATTTCTTCTTTGGTAATGTACCATCCTTCAGTCTGAATGAATTCCTTAAGCCATGATCCTTAAAAATAAATAAAGACTGTCTCAGCCTCTAGACTTTGAAATGCTTGCACAGGACTTGTTTTCAGCTGACAGCAGCTTGGCAATCAGCCTTTCATCTTTAATCTGGGCAATTTTAAATTACATCTCTGTTTAGGAATGTCTGGCCTGGTTGTGGATGATTGTTCTTTATAAGGAGATGGCTCTGGATAGTGCCCTTCCATTCCCAGGAAGGGACACCCTGTTCTGGGAGGGATGGGCAGCAGAATGTAGCCCTGAATATGTAACAGAATTTTTATGTTCTTGAGCATCCATGTTTAGCTCTGTATCTTGAAGACTGATCTGTCAAAGCTCTTGCTTTTCATCTGGTGGAGCCCCAGACGTGTTGGAGACATTGAACCGTGGTGCCCTGGTGCCCACATGTTATTTGCAATGACTGGTTCCTGTAAGCTCTGTTTTTTAGTGCCCTCTGCCCCACAGGCTTCTGTCTTCTGCATCTCTGCCCCACAGGCTCCTGTCCCGTGGGCTCCAACTGTCTCCTTGGTGATTTCTGTTATTGCCAGATTATCTGAATTGGCAGCTGAAAAATACATTAGACCTGTTTCTTCAGCTATTCTAAAGACTTTTTAAAACACAGTTATTGTGTCTTCACTTATTATTCTGCTATCTGCCAAGTATATTTAAAAACGTGCATTTTACAAGCTGCTCTGTGTTTCTCATGTTTCTTTATGCTGCTTTTAAAGTGGGTTTTCTTTGGCTTTAGTCTGTCAGGCTGTCTGGAGCTTCAGCACTGGATTTGCAGAAGTACACTGATGCCTGAAGGCCTTTGAGTATGTTGAATAAAGCCCTGGGCATCACTGGCCTGGGCCTGAGGTGCTATCCGTGGCCTTGTGCTTCTCTTGAAAAATGTCAGGTTTATAAAGCCATCAGTAAAAGCATCTCAGCTGAAAGGTTATTCAACCATAGACAAAATCTCATTGCCTCCCACCGGGCCAGGTTTGAGCCTTCAACACCTGACCTGAGATCTGCCAAAGTCTGTGTGGTTGAGCTCAATGGCAAGAGCCACCTCTGGCCACACCCAAAGGAAGACAGGTCACCCCACTGCAGGACCTGCTCAGTCAACCTCTGGGCCACCCCTGGGGTCCTGCCTGCGAACACCAGGGTGCAGAATTCAGGTTACCGTGGCTGTCCTTGCAATATACTTAATGCAAAGGGAGATGATACTTTGGTGACAGCTTGGGAAGGTACCTTGAGCAAACTGACATAAGTGACTCGAATTACACTTTGGAGATATGGTAACCATGGAAACCTGAGGGAGAACCTGTTTCTCAACTTTTGGTGCCTGGTAGTTTAAAAGCTCTTCATTGATACTTTGAGGTGAGAGTCTGAGTAGCAGAGGCAACCTCTTTTAGGGGTAAACAAAAGCATTGAGACAAACAGAGAAGTCAGGTTCTGACATCAGCAGCGCAGGGTGCATGGGCTTGGATGAAACAGTGCTGGTTGATTCAAGCTGGTGTTTTTAGACAGTAAAATGATAGTTTGGTTTTGCCTGATCTCCATACTGCCTCATGCCTTGCTAAGTATTTCAGTTTGGATTGGGTTATGAACACGTAATTTAACCAGAACAGCTGCCAGTACAGGTAGGGCTACACAGGTATAGATGCATTTGGTCTCTTTAAAGCTACAATGATGTAACTGGTAACTATGTGAGGAAGGCAAACTTCACTTCTGAAGGCGTATAGCTGTACAAAAAGGTGTTCCACAATTCAGAGCACGTTGGAATTCCATGAAGATTTCAGCTCAGTAGTCTATAGCTACCAAAAGGGCAAATAGTAAAGAAAAAAATGTTTTTAGTAAGGGGAATAGATAAAAAAAAAATAAGGTCATTAAAAACTGTAGCAATTGTGTTCAAGATAAACAATGTTAGTAGGCCTGTGAAACTCCTTGTCAAAGACTGTATTTGTAAAAAGGGCCTGTGGGATGCAGAGCCTGCTCAGCATTTGGAGAAAACATCTACTGTTACTAGACATATAAATAATATTAGATTCAAGAAATACCTTGAGCTGGAAATGGTCAGGGGCTGTGAGAGTACTTGGGAAATACCAACATTTACATGGTTCTTACTTATCTCTGGGTGTTGACTTAAGGCTCTTAAGAGAGGGTCTTTGGCTGAACACAGGTATGGCTGCTTTCAATAGCTGGCTTAATCGGAACATAAATGAATAAGCAAACAGCAGATAGAAGTGGTTGTTAACACTGACTGATGTCTACTGCAGTAGACATCACTTCTCTGACAAGTGTAATTCCATTTTAATTGTTTAATTGTACTAATGCTCATTGTGGAAAGTGATGTCAAATCTTTACTGACAATCCGACACTAACTTTTTGTTTGCACAAATAATAGGATAGATGTGAAGTGCAGGACTGTATAGTAGTGATTATTTTTTTCTCATTGTGCCTCCTTTCAGAGAGGTATGTAGAAGAAGATAAATGAAATGATCCTGCAGACTCAGAATGTATTCTAGCATTAATTCTTTCCTGCAAATTGCTGCTAATTTTTTCCCACTCAATTCTGTCGCAAATTCATGGTGCTGGTTCCTGCTATACCGTTAGTATTTCTAATTCTGTTTACACAATTTGTATACAGTAATTTCCAATCAAAGGTAGTAATAGAAAGATGGTAGAACATTTCCATGTTTGATTTCATGCAGGGTTTCTTTTACCATGTCACGCTGTCACTGTTAATGCCCTTGTGAGTCAGGTGTAGGCTGGCTGAGCTGTGCTGCTCAGCAGAGTCTTGTTGGAGCCTGAAGGAGCTCTCAGAGTTCTTGCTGGCACCACAGCTACCTGAGAGAGGACACAGGGCAGGGAATGGCCCTCCTGGGGTCCCTGCTGAGGTGAGGGGCAGGAGAGCGGGAGAGCTTAGGCTTGATATGCTGGGGGATGTGGTCCTTCTGGACTTTTCTTAGGGGTCAGGCCAGGGCCTTGTCTCATGCCAGGGAAGGTTCTTGTACAAAACCAGCATGTGGTTTATGCTGCTTGGGCCTGCAGCAATGAGAAGAAAGACCAAGATGAGCTTGGTGTCTGAGATGTCTGAGACACTGCAGCCAGCAGATGACACCAGCAGGGGTGCCAGTGGCAGTGATGATGAGGGGAGCTCTGTGGATGCCCTGTGTGACCCTACTTGGGTCTTTCCAAGTGCTGAGGCTGAGCCTCCCCAGCCCAGGGTGCTGCTGCTTGGGATTTGACACCATGGGGTTCAGCTGCATGGTCTTCCTGCAGTGTACAGATCTCCATGAGCATGAGCCTATGCTAATGAAGTAGGGTGCTCGCTTTTATAATGAATTTACTGTTCAAGGAGAATTATCCAAAATCCGATATGACCTCCAATGTGTTTATGTCCTGGTTCCAGCCAGAGAGTTATTTCAATTGCTGGAGAGGGCATGGCCAGGATCCAGAGGTTATTCTGTACCACCTCACAGTATTGCTGGGGGCAGGGGAAAGGGACTCTCTCATATGGGGAGAAGGGACACCTTCAGGGTCAGACTAAATGTGGTGCAGGGAGCACAGGGAGCTGTGGGAGCAGTGTGGTAATGCTGGTTCTGAGCTGGAGGGAGTAGCTGAGGTGGTGTGGCTGTGGTTGGGTCACTTGGACTCTGAAGTGAGCATTTTGCATGTCAATCACTGTCTTTTGTACACTTTTGTTATTACTATTGTTGCTGTTACTCTTTGTTTTCTTATCTCATGTCTTTTTCCAGTAAATTGTTCTTATCTCAACCTGTGACCTTTGCTTTTTGTGCTTCCAATTCTCCTCTCCAGGCACAGAGCAGGAGGGGGTGGACAAGAGGGAGTAAGTGGCAGTGTGGTTTTAGTGGGAGCACTAAATTGGAGAATACCATTCCTAAACCATGACAGTTTAATACTTTAGAGACAGTTAAAATAAACAAACACTCAAGCTAATGTTCCCAGCAATCTGGAGGGAATTAACAGCATACTGCAAGGGGTGTTTCAATTACTTTAAAAATTATAATTAGCCCATGAACAGCAGTGAGTGTGGGACAAATTGCCTGGCTTCAAAACAAGACGATCAAAAAATGACCTCAAAGGAAAGCAAAGGGTGGAGGAGGTTGTCATGAAATAAATGAAAATTACCTGATCCGTTTGTTTAAGTAATGGCTTCTTTGGAGTTTTATGTTACATTGTCCCATATTTACAATACTCTGGGAAATCAAGTGGCAGAGGAGAAGCTTCAATGGGATAGAAACAGCATTTTTGACTACTAAAAATGATGACAATAAAATCCCAGATGCTTAGTTGCAATGAACGTAGCTGGAAAGCAGTTTGGGGTGGTTACAGTTAAAATAATAAAAACTATTTTTCTGCCTTAGACTCCACCTTTTCCACAGTTATTTCACTTCCCTTATTCATATATTAACCAACAAGAATTTAACAGGAAACATTTGTGTTATATAATTATAACTATATAATATATATAGTTATATATAGTTAAATAAACTGTCCCCCTAAAAATTTGGACTCCAAAGGCTTTTTGTACTCTGATATTTTTCTTTATTTTGGCTGTACCAGCATGTGGTGGAAGGTTCTACACTGCAGCATGATCCCTCATGCTGAAATTGTGCCTGGTGTCAAGATCTGAGATCCTGTTAGGAAAAACTTTCAGTGGACAGATTGTTGTTCTTTTAGAGCCCATCTGCCTCTGTCATAGGACATTGAACCAGAGTGGTGTCAGGCCTGTGCCATGGAAATTGAATGGAAATCTCGGGGTTTTCATCCTTTGCAATGACCCATGTTTCTCCTTGGTCTGTTTTGTTTATTCCAGCTTTTTTCCCTGTGTATCCAGGGATGAACAGTGGGAGGACAACAAGTTTTCCTGAGGATTCCCAGGGTTTTTCCATGTGTTTGTTTCCCTGTTTTTAACCCGAATCCTTCCAAGTCAAGAGGACTAAGAGACAACATGCTCCATGTTTTCTAATGCGACATTTTCAAAGTTGCCTTTCAATCATGAGGAAGCCGCAGAGATACTGAGGATAACAAGAACTGTGAGGTTTTATGTGGATGATTTCTGTTTATTTAATAGAAGTCCTCAATTTATTACATTTGACTCATGGCACCACTGGTCTAAGTTGGGTTCAGAGGTTTTGACCTTTCAAGTAAAAAAGAAATGTTGAGTGATTGGACTGCCTGAATGTTTGTAGGTGTCCAGTAACAGTCATTAATGTAAATTAGCTATATATTTCATTAACTAAGCCAAAAGTTACACTCTGGCCAAATGCTGACAAAGAAAAAATCCCTGTCTGAATTAGATCAAAGGAATTAAAATAAGAACTGCTCAATGGTAGCAATTAATGAACTGTAACTAACTGAGAAAGTTCTTCTAGGAGCAAAGCACCAAGAAAGGATTGGTTTGGTCTGTAAATGCTCTGAACACACAATTTGCATTATCCTCCACCATTAATTTGTCTGAACATCCTTGAGGTGTGACCTATGTGCCCTCCAGGCTGCAAATGCTCCTCAGCTGTGCTGCACCGAGGAGAGTCTCTCCAGGTCTCCTGCGCTCTCACTGCCAGACCCAGCCATTCCCTCAGGAGCTTCATGTCACCAAAAGATTTTGATCTACAGGTTCCTCTCTCTGAGTACTCTAGCACTGTCTGGGAGGTAATTTTTATGAAATGTTTTTACTTCTTGAAAATACCAATGTGAAACTATAAAAAAAGTAATTTAAATAACATAACTCTCAAACAGTGGGTGAAAAAGGTTTTTTTATAAAAAAGTGTTTAATATGGTTGTTTATAAAAGCAAAACTGGGAAGTGTGTGTGCAAGAAAGGCTAAATAGATGTGGACTTATAAAGAAAAAAAACATGAACCGACTTGTTTCCTTTGCTTTGGGATAAAGATTTTAAAAGACAGTGTACAGCCTGGGAAAAGAAATTCTTTTTCATCCCTGGTAATAATATTTCTGTAATATTTTTAATCATCAAATTAGGCCTGCTAACAAAGGGCAGAGTCTCCCACTCTGAATTGAATCCGCAATGCTGATATGGAACAAGATGTCAAGACTTACCAACTACCAAAAAGAGTCCTTGGAGGTAGAGGTGCTGCAGTTCAGGTCCTTACCCTTTCCCTGTGTGCTCCAGCAGCGGTTTCTGCCATCTCATCCTGGCAAGAGATATTTTAAAGGTACCATTTGTAATGTGGTATTGTTTTCCAGTATAGAAAATGCCAGATCAGAAAGAAGTTTCTTCAGCTGACCATCTAGCTTGGATTCACTCAATCAAGCATCATTCATCTTAATTTCTTCAACAGAGGAAATTTTAAAACTACAGAAGGGAGATAGGAAAAACCAAACAAAAAAGAAACCAATGAAGGAAGCTGACTTTATGGAGGTGACTTAACCAGTTTTACCAAGGCTTTCATTCCTCATGTTTCTATATGATGACTGGGTTTCTTTCCTAACTGATACATATGAAAAAATCTAAATTAGCTTACCTGTAATATCAAAATCACTAGGTTTTCCTCTGCTTACAGTAAATATAACTGCAAATACTCAAAATGTATCTGTAATATAATAGTTTGCCAAAATCTCATTGAACAATGTCAGAATCCTGGATCATACCACATTCTTTCCTTTCTGTCTCCCAAACATTGCTTTCATCCAGTTTCCTGATGCAGATTTTTATCACCTTCATGTGGTATCTTTTCCCTTACAACACCACATCAATGATAAAACAATTGATACTGGATTTCTCATACGAGAACAACCCCACAGGCTTGGGGAGTTCAGATGTGTGTGGAGATTGAGTCTGAAAGCCTTTGAATTTGGATTTCCCAAGACACTGTTGTGTTTTGTTTACATTTCCTATTTCCTGTCAGAGTGTTTTCTGACTTTCTCTTCAGGAGAAAAAAAGGGAGTGTAAGACATAAACTAAAAGGTATTGTAAATTGTCAGCTGCTGCCAGGAGGCAGCCTTGTGCTGATCCCCTGTGCCTGCAGCCAGGTTTCTCCTTCTCTGTGCTCCACCTGAGAGCATTTCACTCTTCTGGCCCATGGGGTTTCTTCAAATTTCTAATTGCCCCTCAAGTGCCATTCATTCCTAGGGTTCTCTTCCAAATCCCCTTCCTCTACCTGCAAGATTAAGTACAAAGCCTTGGAGATGGATGGCCCCTCTACACGACACAATAGTTTTTTAATTTGACATTAAACACAGTGAGAGCTGTTAAAGTGCAGGCCAGGGGAGATGTGTACAAGCTGTCCTTCCGAAAGTGTTACACAATCACTCCAGTCTCCTGCCCTAGACCTGTGTGCCACCTTGCTGCAGAAACTATGGAGATGCACTTTCAACCTGTCTTATTCTTTCACTGTCAATATCCAGAAACAATTTTTAACCTGTAGATCTTTCCCTTCCCCCTATGGAAGAAACTAGAAGGGGAGCTAGGGAACCCCACAGCTTAGCCATTTGACTTTGCATCATTGCAGCAATCTCAGTGGGAGCTATTTGATCAAAATTTTAACAGACTCATGTTCCTATATTTCCAACACAGGTACTGGAAAGACATTGTTAAATAATGTGCCTGCATTTCATATGGTTTCTTCTGAAGTCTCTAATCAATAAAATGTTCTTTAGATCAATACAGATGTTATTTCACTGCTTGGAGCCATTTGTAAGTATGTGATGGAGGTAGTTACAGCCTAGTCAGTGCATAGTAAGGATAGCTCTTGGGCATGACGCAGTTATAGTTCCACTCATACACAGCAGGTATCAATATAAAATTGGACACACCGGCATAAAATCACAACGTCCTCTCTGCCAAGCAACTCCAGATAAGCTACACTGGGGGAACGAGGGCTGAGTGTGTTTAACACTGTGTTTTGTTCCCTATCAACAATGTCAGCAAAAGAATTTTGCAGATTTATGTTGATTGTTGTATCAGTAAACTGTGTCATAGTCCCTTGCTGAAAGGATGTTTGTAAAATGTGTCTGGTGCCTTGGTAATGGAAAATCTAGAGGATAATTCTAATTCTGCCAGCTCATTTAAAACTAGATGAGTTTTAAGCTTATGGGTGGAAAGTTTGGACATTGCTGATGGTAAGACGCTGTTGCCACAGTAATGTTGGTGCAAATAACACATAAAGTGCTGCTGAATGAAGGCTGGAAGATATTAGAACCCTGTTTGTAATAATGTTTAAACTCTGGGATATAGCTTGTGCCTTCAAAGTATTATACAAACTGAATAATTAACCATTTGGGTTGGCAAAGTAGGTATTTTGAAATAAAACCCCCAGGTCATGGGCAGGTCTAGCAGTTTTCATTTCTTCTTGTGTCAGGTCTAAGTAGACTTGGACTGTCTAAGCAGACTTAGACTGCCTGCTGGCAGCAACCCTGACTTTCTGAAGAGGTCAGTGTCTGTGTTGAGCCAGCTCATGCCTATTTTTGATCTCTGCACTCTAAGCCATGCAATAAAATCTTTGCATGCATCAATAGCAAACTACGGGACTAGTCTGCCACAGTATCTAAAAAGTTCTCAAATGTGGCTGCCAGACAGGAGTGTGATGAGTGAAGCCCAGGGGAGATGGGGAGCATTGTCTCACAGATACAGGGGCCAGGCCAGAGGATCTGGGGCTGCACCAGGACAGGCCCCGACAGGCTGTGCCAGGGGCATTGTTACAACAGTAATTAGGCATGCCAGAGTTATGCAGGAACACTGACTGTCTTCCAAGTGCTTAATTTTGCTATCAATTTTAATTTTCATATTAATTGCCATTAGTTAAACTGATGTAATGAGCCTAGAGTGGCAGATAAAAATGACAATGGGAGTGAGTGTGAATTCTGACTCCAGCTAGTGGAAGTAGCAGCTTGTTAGTGGAGGTCTCTATGGGCTATCAGCAAACTCACAGTTAAAGCCTCAATTCAGCTTCAGTTTCAGTCTCTTCCTGTTGTGTTTTGAAACCACTGAATCCCTCAGACAAGTAATTGTTCATTTTGGTGCAAACTCTATGCATTCAGAGTCAAATCTCCTGTTTTCAAACCCAATTAGGAGATGGTAATTACCTGTGGGACTTGGGGTTTTGTTTGTCTGCCGGGGCAATGCAGATATTCTGTTTGTGTCTCCCATTCTAGTTATCAATAAAACACTAGAGCAAAACAGTGTTTTCCTCTCGGTGTTTTCAGGCAGTGTTATGCCAAATGAAGGCAATATTATGTGATTGCATGTGTTTGGGAATAATCATGCAAGCTATTAGTAATCATGCCTCACTGTTCTCCAGCACTGCTCACCCAAGGTTTTGTGTCTTTGACACACAAGTAACTGTGTGATAATTCCCATCACAACCCCTCAAATGGT
Organism: Lichenostomus cassidix; assembly: GCF_008360975.1. NCBI lineage: Eukaryota > Metazoa > Chordata > Aves > Passeriformes > Meliphagidae > Lichenostomus > Lichenostomus cassidix. The sequence goes on from NC_139499.1 coordinate 734,393, forward strand.
GGGGCTGAGGTCATTGGGCAGCCAGTGACGCAGTCAGAAGATGAATGCAATCTCTTGAGCTTCACTACAGCTGTACTTCTGTGAACTCAGACTTTCTGAAAAACATGTCTATAGCATATTCTCTACCTTGGTATAAAGCAGCCACTCCAACTCAAGGACAAGCTGAGCAGAGGAAGGATATTGCTAAGTATCTGTTCAGTAAAGGAGACCTGCAGAACATGAAAAGTGCACAGAAGAGTGGATTGGGAGTCTTTTGTGATATAGTCAGCACACAGTTGCCAACCACTCTAGTAGGTGAGAAGAGATATTCTCAACTCTCAATATAATTTCCAAAGGGCAGAAAAGGCGGTTGTCAGCTCTTTTTATCTCTGGATGAGGATTTCCTCTTCATCTTCCCCTTCATAATGGTCCCAGCCCTGGTGAGGCTGAGAGTGTTAAGGAAGAGAATTGCTTCAAATATGCAGGTGTCTTTGAAAAAAGAGAACACTTGCCATGTGGCTACCTATCCATTTGAAAATAATTTCTTCCTCAGTGTGCTGATTAACTGCTGAGATTGTCAGGAACTGTGGTGATCTTTGTCCTACAAAGCAAATTTAGCACATTTACTGCTGCTGCAAACAGGCCAGGAGTTTATAAAATTTATTGGTAATAAACACTATTTGAATTTGTTAGTTTTGTTCTTTTCCTTCTCCTAAGACTTGTGGTGAGCTTGGACTTGTGATGAGCCTGGAACAAAGGTAATCATTACTGGGACCAGAATAAATGTGAATTGAGCAATAAAGTTACACCACCAGGTGTCTAAATGTCTGAAACAGGTCTAAATGTTTGAATGCCAGTTCATTGTTTTACTGTTGAAATTGCAGAGCATATAAATAAAAACAATCAGCAAAGAATTTTGTTCAGCTGTGAGATTTCCTGTTGCCCCTGCTTTCAAGCATGCTGGAAATCAGAACAGCTGCCCTAGCCTGCTCCTGCTATTAGTCCTAGTAAGAATCAGATTCTGACCATGGAGATGAAAGAATAGTTCTGTATTTGGCATGGTGACTGAGCAGGGATTCATGATGTAGGGAACTGTCCTTGCATCTGTTTTACCAAAATCTGTGGCCCCCGGTTTTGCAAGCCAATATGCAAACAGCACACATGCTTTTTGTACATTACTGCACAGAGCTGATATCAACAGAAATTAGAATTTCAGGGATACCATCCTGGAGAGAATTGTGTTGCTGTGACTCTTCTCCCTCCCTTCACATTTCCCCAGCCTCAGCTACATAGTTCAGTTGTGTACTGAGGCACAAAGTCATCTTTGCTGTTGACCTTCTCCCTTGTGTACATCATTACCCTGAGACTGGCTCAGGTGCTAATAATGCCACGGTAGAGGGTTCAGTCCCTGTGTGGGCCATTCACCAAGAGTTGGACTTCATGATCCTCCTGAGTGCCTTCCAACTCAGAATATTCTGTGATTCGGTGTCTGAGAGGAGGGAGACCCAAAAGGAATCTGTGCAGAGGAGATTCTTAGGTTGACTGAGGCACATCTTGGGTGCAGTCAATATGCCCTTCTCCCTTGTTTTACAAGGAACATGCTAATTTTGAAGGCAAGAAGTGCCAGGCAGAACAATACAGATACTTGACAAAAAGCTTGAAGAAAGAATGGTAAAATTGGATACCTTAACTTAGGTTAAGTGAATTCCTTTAAACCAAAGACTTAGTGTATATTGGTCCAGTGATTGCAGAGGACCCCTGAACTGGGCCAGGCAATCTTCCTGGTATGGAGTATTATTAGCTCCTTCCTTGGGGGACATTCACATGAATGAGAGAGCATTTCTCAGTTCAGATCACCTTCAATATTGTAGTAGTAGCTGTCAGCCCGCCAGGTTTAAGGCTAAGCAAGAGATGTAAATTGATGACAGAAATCGCAGAATCACAGAACATGCTGAGTTGGAAGGGACCACAAGGATCATTGAGTCCAACTCCTGGCCCAGCACAGCACCATCCCCAAGAGTCACACCATGTGCCTGAGTATTGACCAAATGATTCTTGCTCTCTGTCAGGCTTGCTGCTGTGAACGCTGCACTGGTGAGCCTGTTCCAGTGCCCAACCACCCCTCTGGGGGAAGAACCTACTTCTAATATCCAGCCTAAACCTGCCCTGACAGAGCTTCAGCCATTCCCTTGGCTCACTGGGCACACAAGATCAGTGTCCCTGCTCTTCCCCTCATGGGGGAGTTGCAGACTGCAAGGAGGTCTCCCCTCAGTCTCTTCTTCTCCAGCTGAACAGACCAAGTGCCCTCAGCAGCTCCTCACATGGCTTTCCCTCAAGGCCCTTGACCATCCTCGTAGCTTCCTTTGGACACTCTCTAATATGTTGATGTCTTTCTTACATTGTGGTGCCCAAACCCACACACAGCACTCCCAGCCTGAGGCCACCCCAGGTCAGAGCAGAACAGGACAGTCCCCTCCCTGGCCAGAATGGCTACTGGGCCTGGTGCCCCCCAGGACAGGGATGTCCCTCCTGGCTCCAGGGCATTGCTGACTCAGATCCATCTGGCCATCAGCCAGAATCCCCAGATCGCTTTTTGTGGTGCTGCTTTCCAGCCTCTCCTTCCCCAGTCTGTACACACATCCAGGGTTGCCCCATCCCAGGTGCAGAATTCGGCACTTTCCCTTGTTGGACTTCATATGGTTGGTGATTGCTGAGCCCTCTGATTTGTTCGAGGTGTCTCTTCAGGGCCTGTCTGCCTTTGAGGGAGTCAACAGCTCCTCCCAATTTTGTATAACCTGCAAACATACTTTGTATCTGTTCAAGTCCTGCATCCAAGTAATTTATGAAGATGTTGAAGAGCACAGGACTGAGGATGAAGCCCTGCAGAAGCCCACTGGTCACAGTTTTCCAGTCTGATGTCACCCCATATACTGTAACTGTGCCCGACTCATGAGCTTGCGCATCCCATGACATGTTTACCATCTTTGGGATGGACATTTTGTCCAGAAGGATTCCAGGAGAGACAGTATCGAAAGCTTTACTGAAATCCAAAAAGATTACTTCACCTTGCTTCCCTTGATCAACCAGCTGTGTTACTTGTCATAGAAGGAAATCATGTTTGATAAACAGGACTTTCCTCTCATGAAGCTGTGCAGGCTGTGACAGATGACTGCATTGTCTCTCAGGTGTTTTCAGTGCCTCCTAGAATAATCTTCTCCATAACTTTACCAGGCACTGAAGTGAGACTAACAGGCCTGTAATTTCCAGGGTCATCTATCCTGCCCTTCTTGAATACTGGGACAATGTTTGCCAACTTCCAGTCAGCTGGGACCTCTCCAGATACCCAAGAGTGCTCAAATATCATTGAGAGAGGTTTTATGATGACATTGGCAGCTCTTTGAGGATTCTTGGATGAATCGCATCAGGCCCCATACATTCATAGGGATCCAGCTGGAAGAGCAGATCCCTATGAGGTCAGGGTTGACTGGGATTTGAACATTCTCACAGTCAAAGTCCTCCAGCTCTGACTGGAGGTCAGAGATACCCTTGGTCCATCTGAGATGCCCTTGGTCCACTGAGATGCCCTTGGTCCATCATCTGTGTTGAAGACAGAGGCCAATAGAGCATTAAACACCTCTGCCTGGTCCCTGTTCTTGTTTGTTGGGTGGCCATCCTCATCCTGGAACAGGCCGATCGTATTTTTAAATTGCCTTTTGCTATTAATACAATAGAAAACTCTTTTTATTGTCCCCCACAGTCCTGGCAGCTTCAGCTCCAGCTGAGCTTTGGCTGCATGAATACAGTGGGGAACAATATCTCTGTATTCTTCCCATGCCACCTGACCTTGCTTCCACTGGGCATACACCTTCTTTTTTCACCTTATTTCGAAGAGAAGATTCCTGTTCAGCCAAGCTGGCCTCCTGCCTCACCAGCTTGACTTTTGATGTTTGGGAATCACTGCTCCTGTGCCCTTAGGAGGTGATGTTTAACAGGTGACCAGCACCTTCAGAAACATTTTTCCAAGGGACCTTACTCACTAATTCCCTGAGCATTAGGTCTTCTCTCCTAATGTCCACAGCTGAGGTTTTGCTGCACTTTTCCTCCTGTCTACAGAGATTTTAAACTTGATCACTCTGTGGTTGCTGTGGCCAAGACAGCACCAAATCTCCACTTAGTTCACAAGATTCTCTCTGTTGACAAGCAGTAGATCAAGGAGGGCATCTTACCAGTCCCTTAGGATCCTGTCTTGGATTACAATGTAAGATGTAACCGAAGGTATGTATTCGATTAATGTACATAATCTGTTAAAATAGGTGGGGCAGTGTTCTTTGTCTTCTCCTTGACCTGATAACATCCCACAGGGAAGCAGCAGCGACTCTGTTGGGGGCCATCTCCACTAATGACACCAAGGTGTCATCAAATGATTCATAGATTTGTATTGTCGCACTGTGAGATGCTCTGTCCTGAGGGGGGGAACCAAATATTCCTACCCCTATATATTGTAAGGCTTGAAATATCACGGGAGCACTAGCACTGGATTCCCAGAGGACAAGAGCTCAACAACCACCACAGTACAGCCAGAGAAGGACCAGACCTTTCTACATGATCACTGCTTTGACAAAACCACATTCATCACTCCACTGGCACTGCAACCACCATTTCATCGGACAGCTACTGCCACCCTGACAAACAGTGTGTCAGGTCATTCTGACTTTGTCAGTTTAAGCCAGTGTTTCTGTACTATTGCCTTTATTTTAATTTCCCTATTAAATTGCAGTTCTGATTTGGAATCTCCTGCTGGTTTGTTTTCAAACTAGTACAGATGCCTTAGGATCTGTTCCATAAAGATATCATCCAACTTTTTAGGAATCTTCTAGCCTGGTTTGTACCAGCTGAGTGATGCTCCCAGTTAATTTCTGTCAGGTTGAAGTCCCCGATAAGGACAAGGGCAATTGGCCTGAAAGTGTGCCTCAAAGAATCATTGTCCTGGCTGGGAGGTCCAGATTAGATTCTCATGGTGACATCTGCATTATTTTTCCGCCCCTCAATTCTTATCCAAAGGTGCCAGTGCCAATTGTGAGCTCCAGACATCTGAACTCTTACATAACATACAGTGCCATGGCTCTCCCTCTCCTGCCCTGCCCATCCCTCCTGAAGAGCCTGGAACCTTCCAACAGGGCACTCCAGTGACAGAACTCATCCCACCAGGTTTCACTTATGACAATGATGCCAAATCTCTGGGACTGGGACAAAGCCTTGAGGTCCTCTTGTTTGTTCCTCCTGCTGTGTCCATTAGTGTAGAAATAATTCAGGTGTGGTACATTGTAGCCAACACCTCATACTGAAACATATTGAGAGATCCCACTAATTCTCCTTTCCTCAAGTTCTGGCATTCCATCCCAATGCTCATCACAGGCCAGCCTAGCTTTGTCCCTTTCCCCCTTCCAAGCTCATTCAATGCTCTGTCAATGAGCACCACTGGCTCCTGTGCTGAGCTCTTTCTCCCCTCTGAGACAGATGCATATTGACAGGTGTCAATAGAACAGGTGTTGAGTAGAACATCCCATGGTCAACAAACCCAGAATTTTTCCACTGACACCAATCTCAAAGCCACACAAATTGACCTAATGGTCTACGTCTTCCTATCAGTATTATTTGTTGTTAACAGAAGAACTGAGGAAATCATCACCTGTGGTCCTGATCCTGCTGCCAATCATCCCTGGGCCCTGAAGTGTCTTTTGATTGCACTGGACTTCTCTTTGTTGCTTCGTAAATGAATCACAGTTCGTTTAAACCTGCAGAAGAGCTGCTCTCTTGCTTCCTTCAGACAGGAAAGTCATTCTGCAGGGTGTGTGGAAGAAGATAACATTCAAGAACCAGGTTTACAAGAGGATCCAGGTGCTGGAGCATGATGAGAGGTTTTGTTCTTTCACATAGAAAATGCTGATTGGAACATCAACATTAGCAGAGAAAGGCCCAAATTCACATAAAAATAACACACTTTCTTTAAAAATATGGAATAAACTGCTTCTTCATTTCTTATAGTTCTCAAGTTAACACCAGATGCTTTTGCCTTAGTCAAATGCAAGTTACTGATCTAAGCCTTGCAGTAAAAGGATTAGGAGTTATGGTCTGTGTGACAAAGAAACTGAGACTAGAAAATCTTCTTTGGACTGAAATCTGAAGAATGAGAATTATGTAGCAACATTATTGATCCAATAATGGCAAACAAAAAATAATAGTAACATGTTCTTGAACAACTGCCAACTGAAAAAAAAGACAAATTCTTGCTGTCTTATTTGCTATTCAGACATTAGATATGATAAATTACAAAAAGGGTAATATATTAGATGTCTTGCTGAATCTCGGCTGGCCACCACTGTGGAGACCCTCTCCAGAAACAGCCCAATCTCAAAACAGAAACAATGTCTGATTTATATGTTCAGAAGTAGATACAAAAGGTTTTTCCTTTCACCATCAGATGCCTGCTGAACTGTTCAGTGTTGTGTTAGTCTGCTGCTACTTGTCTGTGGCTTTTCCCCCTCAGGGGAAATTTTGTGAAGGTTGACTTGACTGGAAGCTGAACAATGCCAGAGTAGAGTGAGAAGCAAGTCAGCCTCCTGTATATGTATTTCAGCTGAACCTGAAAATCAAAATTCAAAATCATGGAATCTCAAAATTCAAAAGCATGGAAATAGAATGGGATAACTGTGTTTCTAGAGCTGCAGTGGCTCTGGAGCTGGATCTGGTCCTTCATCCCAAACGTACACCTTTTGGGTAGTAGGATTCACCCTATGCAATTTTAGATATATAAACCAAAATCACCTACATGATATGGAGAAATCTGAAGTTACAGATGTAGGAGCTTGCAGACAATATAAATCATCCTGTATTCCACCAACAATACAGGAAGAGGAGGGAGCAAACTCATGTCCAGCTGTGTACAGCACAGCTTTCAGGATTTCACCTGATCATCCTCACCCTCCACGTTGACAGGTGCTAAGAAGCAATGTGAGTTCAGCACTAAGGAATTTGGGTTTGTTTTCACATGTACTTTCAGTCCAGGAATGGAACTGCTGTCCATGAGTTCACTGTGGCATCAACTCACAGGTGCATTTCAGCAATATGTTTCTATCTCAGAAATTAATTGCTTGTCTCTGGTAAGATTGGGGTATTTTTAAAGCACTTCAGAGGATAAATCAGGTGCCAGTTGGCAGTGTTAAAGTGATGTGTTGAAGCTGGGCAAGTCTGAGACACCATGGATCAGAAGTGCAAATATTTATTGTAGCATGCCAGCTCTGCACTTTGGCATACATGGTGAGATGGTTGAGAATCATGTCCACTTTGTACATCTCAATTTTCAGTTGTGAAATAAGAAGCAGCCTTTTCCTTTCAGTTAAGTGCATTGACTTTTACAAGTCAGAAATGTTAAACAAACAGATTGAAATCACTATAGTCCTGGGAATATTTCCTTTAACTTCAGGGAGATTTGGCTTATGGCCTGTACCATATTGTATTGCACTGGCTCAGTTAGAAAAAGAATAATGAATTAAAAGGTCACAGCTTTTTAAATTAGAATGCAGGAAAAAGGGTAAAGTTTGTGTGGTGGGGTTCCTCTTTAACTGCCCTGAGTGTTTGCCATTTAGTACCAATGGGAACTCTCCAACCAACAAGTTCACTAATCTCCTTTTAATCTCATTGAATTCTGAACATTTTCTGGAAAACATTTTTCAGAACTAATCTGCCCAGGCAGGGCGGGGAAAATGTTAAAACACACAAAAATCTGCGCAACAGGAAGTAATGTTAGAAAGCTGTGAAAATCATTTATCCTTTTGAAGCGTAATGGTTTTTAATTTTCTCATGCCCTGATCTCCCTGGCAACAATTTAAAAGTACATAAGCATTCATGAATCAAAGCCATTCACGTCTGCATTTTTAATTATGTGTCATAGGATTGAAACTTTCCCTTTGATCTTTGTATTTAAAGGGATTTACAATTTAATGATTACAATCCGCCTCCCCCCAAAGCCTATGCTTATTACTGAGCAATGTCACAAAGGGGTCACTGTTGGACAGGGGGAAGAGAGTTTTGTTCTGGTTGTTACAAGCATGTATGTCTGAAACCTGCCTTATGCTCTGGGTTATGGAGATCCCTATGTGGTGGTGGATCTTCCCAGTGGTGGTGACTCTGGGCCTTTTACTCCAGGCAAGACATTTAAAACCAAAGTGAGATAAAGCAGAACAAAAGTAACCTGGTTGGCCATGAAGTAGTCCTGTGCTCTAGTCTCTGCCTCTCCTGCCCTGTGTAATTACTTGTGGTGGTTTTGATTGGCCCAAAACATCAATGAAGTGTTTTTAACATCTAGGAGAAATCTGGACCCCTCAGACACTGTTGTAGTAGGCCTGGGGAGGTGTCTGAGGGGTGGGGTGTGGCACAAAGATGGCTCCTGTGTGTCCTGAGTGCAAGTTCTGAAAGTTTTTACATCAAGTCCAGCAGAGCCAATCTCTGATGGCTCTGAAGGTGATAGACATGCTGCTGGCCAAGTTTGGGCCAATTGGAGGTGCTGGTTACGCCTCTGTGAAAACATATTTAAGAAAAATTCAAAACAAAGCAGGCACGCACTTCTTTCACTTCTTTGTAGTTGGAAGAAGAAGAAGTAGAGGTGAAAATATGTAAAAGGAGAACAGCATGGAGATTGCCAAGGTCAGTGAAGAAGGTGGGGGAGGAGGTGCTCCAGTGTTGGAGCTGAAAACCCTCTGCAAGCCACAGTGAAGGCCATGGGGGGCAAGAGGTCCCCCTGCAGCCCATGGAGTCCACAGGAGTGCAGAAATTCTGCCCACAGCCCAGGCCAGAAGGGCAGGTGGATGCCTAGAAAAGACTGTAAACCAGTGAGAGTCTCATTTAAGAGTTAAAACTGCAAAAACCTTGCAAGAGAGAGAAAAGCCTTGCTCCTGGGATGGAAGCAGCCTGGCCTCAGCTTGGGAGAGTCTGCACAGCACCCTATAGACAAAAAAACTCATGTTGCAGCAGAATTTCGAGCGAGATGTTGCTCGTGAGATTAGACCCACGCCAAAGAAGTTCTCAGAAGACTGTCTCTCATGGGAAGGACCCCTAGCTAAGTAGAGAACCTCTTTTCCTGATTGGACTGACCAGAGGACCCCTCAACCTGCCCCTGTCTGTGTTGCTAGTTTAGAAAGAAGGAAGGGGGGGGTGAGTGCAGAAACTGCTTCTTAAGAGGGTGGGGGTGAGAGCAGAAAACTGTCTGGAGAGAGAGAGAAACAAGTAGAGATAAAGAGTATTTGTAGTAGAAGAATTGTAGTGATGAATAAATTTAAGAATCTGCTCTGTAAACTGAAAAGAAACCCCACACCCTGCCCCCCCCCACCCAGCTTGTGGATTGTAAAGAAAGAAAGGGGGTGAATACTATAGGTTCGTAAGAGGGAGGGTGGAGTGAACAAAATGATGTATGAAAAGTTTATTTTTGCCTTGCATTTATCCTCCAATTCTGTTAGGTAATTAAATCACCTTTTACAACTTTAAGCTTGAAGCCTGTTTGCCCTTTTTCGTATGTCCTCCTGGCAGGGTCCTGTCTCAAACCCACGACATTACTGCAGTAGCATGAGCACATGGCAAATGGAGGCAGGAACACTCCCAGCCTCGAGCTGTGAGGGACAGTGGGAGCAGTGAATGACTTTGAGTGAATGGAGCACTTTGTCCTTGGAAGCAGAAATCAAGCAAAAAGAAGCATGTGAATGCTTTGATTCAAGCTGAGGAAAACACAAGGCTATCCCACTGTGCCTCTCTGGGAGAATGGTCTCCAAGGAGGGAGGAGAGGAAACCTTGTGGTTAACAAAAAGATTGAGAGCAGGGGAATCTGACTGCCTTGGAGGGGAGAGAGCTCTCAGGGGTGGTGGGAGGATGATGGAGAGGGTCTGGAATAGGCAACAAGTGAGAAGGCCTTGGGAGGGTGACACTCTAATGGCTTTCCCTGTACCAGGGCACCAGAGCTTCAGGGAATGAAAGGCCTTCAGAGAGGCTCCAGCTGTGGTTGCCGTATAGGTGGACAATATTGGTGAAGTTGCTTGATTAATTTGATTTTTCATGCGTCTCATGAATGCCCAACTGCATGTACAGCAAGATAACCGCCGCCACCAAAAGACTGTCCTGCTCACCACTGACATTAGCAGATGGCAGCAGTTTCCCATTAGAGGTGTGTGACTTGATGCAATGCACGGCACAAACTGGGCACTTGCTAATGAATTGTTCTTTCAAAGCTTTTTGCTGGATATTTAATTTTCTTGCTTAATAACAGTTTAGAGGTCATGTGGATTGGTAACACATGCAAAATAAATGAAGGTTACTTTTGACGGGCCCGTGCAAAATTAAGACCTTGTGCAGACTGCTTTATATGCCTAATGTTGTTGTATTTTCTTGTAAAAAAATCAATAAAAAGTACTGAACTGAAACCCCTGATCAGAATATTTTATGTCTTATTAATCTACTTGTGGGTGTTGATAGGATAACAAGGGTTCTGTTAATCAATGCTTTAAGTTGACTCCATGGTGAGCTGAAAAATTTGCTTAGATCCCTTTTTGTCTCTCTTTAGACAGTCTTAATGTAGTAGATTTTGTGGAGTGAGCATAGGTTCGTGCCATTAACCATAAGCTAACATTACATGATTTAGTCTTGGAAACATCATTTATTGAGCTGATACTTAAAACCATCCAACTGATGTTTTCACTGAAATGTGCTCTATGATGATCCAATTTTACAATGATTTTCTCAGGTGAAAAAATTAATGGTTACACTATTGACAGCTGCTGTTAAATTACTCCAGATGGGATTATACTAGAGGTAGATCACTCATCCACATAAAGGCTACAGGAAAATATCCTAACAATAATGAAAATGGGAATCAGGAAACCGCTTTTTAGACCACAGGTACCATTCATAGCCTAAAGAAGCGCTGTAATTCAAAGACAAGCATAAATCGAACTTTGGGAATCAGTAGGGATAGCAAGCAGCTGAGAACAAGGGAGGCAGAGAACTTCCAGAAAAGGAGAAGACTCGAGCAGAATTTTGCTTACTTTGTTGCATTTTGGTTGGGTTTGTTTTTTTTGACTGAATGAAAATATTCAAAAGGTACAAGAGAGTAGGAGGAGCAGCAGTTAAGTTTTTGAAGCAGCAGCAATCTATAGACTGTTTCTGCCCATAAGGTAATTAGTGCCATGGAATAATTAGAGAGGAAAGAACAAAAGGAAGATAAGTATTGCTGAGGGCTTCAGTTTAATTTACAGGGAAATCTAGGTAAGCACCTAAATATAATATACTCATTTTAAAACATTATAGTTTGGTATTTGATTTTAGAGAGGACAGATCATCAGTTTGTAAGGGTAGAAACACCAGTTCTAAGAAATACATCCATACCTTTTAAAATGTCTTCTGTAGATTGAATTTCCTTTTATTGAAATACATTTTATTTAAATAGTCTGTGATACTCCTATTGAACTATAACTGAACTCTGTATCCTGAACAGAGTGCTGAGAATTTTAATCAAGCAGGAGCTGGGGAAGACTAGACCATTGCAGTTTGGTCCTTCCTCCAAGTCCAGCATCCCTGCAAGTAGCTGGTGTGGTGCTGTGATTCTGCAGTGCTCAAGTCTCTTTTTGTCTCATCTGCCTTTGCACTCTCAGGCACAGTTGCCAGTGAGTCCAGTATCTGCAAGGATGCAGAATACGTGGATCTTGTTTTGAGCCTGGGAAAGGGGCTTTGGACTTGAGTGATTTGCTCATTGCTTGCATTCATCTGCAGTCTGTCACTCCAGTTGCCTTCTGTGGCACATGGGAAATAAATTGTTTGGAAGGCCTCACCAAATCTGGTACTAAAAACAGGACTGTCTTTGTTGGCAGTGGCACTAGAAGGATTAAGAGAACAATGAATTTGGTGCCAATTTTTCTTTTGCCAGCAGAAGTGGTTCTTGGCATAGCTGGTACAATGTGCCAGCAACAAGCTGTTGGTGGAAAGTCAAATTGTTACTAAATAGGTTTCTAACATTGTGTGCTCTGAATTGCTCTGTCCTTTGGTATATGAATGTGGCACCTTCTTTTCCAAGTTGAAGATGTGAAACATACCATGAGGAAGTGCAAAGCTGACATAATCCAGACTTGGAACATCCCACGTCTGAGTGTGCTGAACCTCTTTCTGACAGTTTCACTCTAAAACTCCAGGCTTGGAGCATCCCACATGTGTGACTGTATTGAACTTCTTCCTGCCAGCATTCCTCTAGGACACTTGGGAACTCCAGCCAAGCCATGACCAAGCAAGGACCTTTTGTGGCTCTACAATTTGGTGGCTCTATAATGTATTTCTTTCCCACTTGTGCCTTATGATCTTCTCTGTTTACTGCTTTATTCTTTTCTCTTTTCTTGTATTTCTGACATAAGATTATGGACTATAGGGGACATTCAGTATCTTATTTTCTGCACAGTTCCTATTAGAAAGTTCCTGTGTTTTTCATAGTACTCCAAGGAATTATTACAATTGGCAAAAAACAAGTCGACTACAATAAAAATAACAAAGAATAAAAGCACATACTTAAAATTTGTCATATAAATTATTCAGCTAATTATTTTAAATAATTAGCATATTTGGAGAAAATATTACATGGCTCTGCAGTTTTTGCAAAAAGAAAATCCACTAGATTAATTGAAGGAAAAAGGCTTAGCTCAGGGCTGCCATTGTTTCTGTTATGGTGGCTATGGCTGGAACGGCAGCACATCAGGGTACCAGCTATGAACTTTAGGTGCAATTCTGGGGTCTTGGGTTACACAAATGTAACAGAAAAGCCCAGAGTGCCCCAGTGTTGGAAAGAACAAACAGAAGGTGGGATTCCAATGCAGTGGGGTATCCAGCCCTGGACTGAGACAGCTACACACCACAAGGAGGGAGCGTCAGTGTAGCTTTAGCGGCTGCTTTGGAGGAGGAACCCTCCTGCCCTCAGAACTGTACAGCTGAGTTTATGGGGCTATATTTTCTTTGTCTGCCATGATTTGAAAGATTTAGAACAATTATTCTAGATTTTGAATAGTGATCTAGTTTGAAGGGACAGCTTGGGTTGCCAAATGTATTGAAACCCCAGACACATTCCCTGCACAAATCAACTCTGCACATCATGTGCAGTGAATTTAATGATACCAAAACCATGCTGAAATAGTTCTAGCTATGCTGTATAATGCCTGTATGAACAGAGTTGTTTGGGAGGTCCTGATTACAAAAGTGGTATTTTCCTGCTCCCTTCTCTTTACTTGTGAACATGTGACAAGAGAGTGGACTCTGCTGCTGGTGGCTTTAAGCTCTGGTCTCACAGTGGGCTTGGCACAGGGTCACAATACTCTGCTCACAGGAGGTCATCTTACGACACAAATTCCTGAATAACTGCACTAGCATTGCTCAAGACCTCTGTGGAGGGTGCTCAGATCTCTCTTACTGAGGTTTCCAGTAGTGGAAGTTAAACATCACACTCTGGCCTTGGGTGATGACTTAGATTGATGAAAGAAAATTATAACTTTCAACTCCCTGCCCTAGAGGGAGAACATAATGATCCAGACCAATCTCACTCTTTGAAATTATTGTTATCTTTTTAAAGGAAGTCAATGATTTATGAGATGTTTAGTGGACAAAACCCTCTACAAACACTGGGCTGGCTAGATTATAAATGATCTGTGCACAACCTGAGATTTTTGTAGCAATTCATATGCTGTCTAACAATGACTAGGGCTTCTTTCTCTGAGTTGCAGAGCATACTGAAATAAAAATTATTTGCTGTGCTTGGTATATCTTAGGCAACAATAATTACTGTGTGGAAAAGTTTTCCACTTAATCCATGGGCTGATGCACAGCCCGCATTGGAGGCTTCCTTCTTTGCTCCAGCATAAAGGGGGAAAACAGAAATAGAGGAAACAAAACTGTCAGTGATGGAAAACATTCAAACTCTTGCCGGAAAACTCTTTGCACTGTGCATTATACAAATGCAGAAGAATAGAAAATACAGAAGCTAAAAAATCCCCATCACAACAAGGAGCAGAAAAAGGACAGGCCCTGTCCTGTAAATTTTTTAATAAGAACAGAAAACATGGACCAGCAGGAAGACTAAAAGAGACAGTCAGTGCTGAGAAATTATGCAACATTAAAATAACTCTAAGAGATTGACTAAGTTACAAGTGGGTTTGGGACACGAAACAATTCACTGTAGAACTAGAAAGAAAGAAATACAATTGGAAAAGTTAAGGTATTTCCCAGGAGAAATGGTAGGAAAGCTTTTAGTTTTAAGAGTGACTTGGTGAGGATACTTTTGGGCTCTGATAGGCTATAGGGAATCAAGATTTCACTTTAGGCATTTTACCTACATTGTATGAAGAAGGCTTTGCCCTAGGGGTGATGAGCCAAATCTGACAGGAGGCACTGGGAGAAATGAAGCAATTTACCTAAAGACTTACATCAAGTCCACCACCGCTTGGCTCCCTCCGTGGCTGCCCTTGGCTCATTCTGCCAGACCTCCTCCTGACTGCTGGTGTTGTCATGCTGAACTCATGGCTTTGACTGCAAGCACCTGAGATGCTCAGCCTGTGATGCTGTTATCAGGTTCTCAGTGTCCTTGATCTCTTTATGCATTATCTTGTAAGATTTTAAGTAATTTGTAGGAACAGGTGGAAATAAGCATCCTATTCCATGTCTGCAGGAATGAATAGAAGTGATGCACATGCATTGTTTTTGGAACAAATCAGGGAAGGGAGACTCAGCCTTCTGAGTTTCCCTTCCCTGATTTGTTCCAGAAACAATGCTGTATTTTTTGCTCTTCTGAAAATCAGGCTGCTGGTTCATAAATCTGGATCTTCAAAATAAGAAGCCCTTGTGAGAATTGTATCTGTGTAGGAGTTTGATCAAACTCCCAGCACGATTTCCAAAGTGCTTTGATGACGTGAAAGTGGTGTGTGCCACTCGTGCACATCTTACAAGTGAATCAATCCAGTACATTTCTGCAAAATGCTTCATGCGCTCTAAATGGAGAGGACATTAGATTAGTCACTTAGAGGCTGCATGAAATAAACGTGTGCATTATAAATCTTAACCTAATAAAGCTGAGGGACAAGGTTCTGCAAATGCTGTGTTTGTTTTCGTTTGTGGCTATTCAACTGAAATTTAACAAAAACATAGCTGGAAGCTGTGAAGACTTGTGCAGCATCATGATAGTCATGTAGGAGTATTGTCAGAGGATATGAAACAGACTGGGGTCGTAGACAGAGCTGTATTTTATTAGACTGATGTTGCTGGGAAAAACACATTTTTCAAGCTCCAAGATACGTATTTCTGGCAACAGCTTAGTTTTTGTACCAGACAAATACAGTCTGAGTGGACACTGAGTTCAGGCAGGGGATAGAAGAACGATTCCCCCTCTCTTCCTCTCTCATTGTGGAATACCTGAAGTAGCCAAAATGAACTGCTGTGTGGGTCAGCACTTGGCTTTCCAGGGATCATCAGGTTCAGGATGTTTGGGTGTAGACTGTCCTGTGTGTGACAATTCTTGTGTGCTCAGAGTGTGGCCACGTTACACAGAAAATGTCCTGCCTGACCTGCATCATTGATGAACAAAAGGTCAGGCTCAAGCTGACATGGCTTTCCTGGGAGTTCACCTCTCTGTGCAAAATCCACGACAGCATTATGCCTCATTACAGGGGTAGTCAAGCTACAGGAATGTGATTGTCTCCTTGTCTAGGCATATAACTCCACAAACAAATGTGTGTGCAGTACACCAACTGTGAAAATGAGAGATCCCTCTGAGGCTTTCAGGGACACGGGTACAGCATTCCAACAATGTGCTGTGTACCAGGAAGGTTCAGCTCACAGAGACCACAGGGGAAATTGTGTGGAAACTCAGGAATTCTTCTGCCCTTTGCATTTCCCTTTGAACATTTCTCCCTTTGGGACGTTGACGTGTGTTGAAGGTGACTCTGACATAGAGTTCTTAGTCTGCCTGTCATAAACACTAAATAGCAGCCATCCATAACACAGCACAACAGAAATAAAACTGTACTTGTAAAAACATTCAGGTTTCAGGTCATGAGACTGTATATTTTCTTTTTCCTTACTACCTTGTGTTTGAGGTCTGCTTGCAGGGAGGCAGGACTAGCAGCTCATCAGTGATTCATATCCTAATGAAATGGAAACTGACAACAGGAAAGGAAGAAAAAAAACCAACAAAATCTGAGGAAATAAGGCAAGATAAATGGCTGGCTTTCTGCAAAGCATGCAGTGAAACAATGGGACTAAATGAGATACATTCCTGACAAAGATCTCTTCTGTTCTCTAAAGGCTTTCCTAGTACCTGGAGTTATATTTTATCTTTAAAAAGTGGTCTTTATTTTATGTGAGCTCTCTCCTCCTCACCCTCTTTTCTGCTTGCTGAGATTTAAGTGAGCTCTTGTAGTGCTCTATCTCTGATCAGGCTTAAAGATTTGGAAAGCTCTGAGTTTGCAAGGATAAAAAAGGCCTTAGTATCTAGACACTGATAGATCTAATTCATCACCTCAGGAGGACATTACCACACAGCCTGTGCCACAGATTGTCTTGATAACAAGCTCTGGATTTTTCTTGGCATGCATCTTCATTTAAAGGTCAAAGCTCTTCCAAAGAAAGAGGAATTGCTGGATTAGGGAAAAGGAAAAAAAAATCACATTATCTTGACAAAGCCAGAGTCTTCACTAGGGCCAGGGGCTTTAGAATGAGCACAGGGGTCCTGATTCTACATGAATAAAAGGTGCTTTTGAGCTGCTCTGGGCTCCAAAGAACAAGCAGAGCCAGAGCATGGCTGCAGGGCTGAAGTCCAGCCTGGGCTGGGTTAAATGTCCAGCTGGAGCAGGTGGATTCAAGTCCTGCTCCTTCCCCACTTGGAAGCAAACAAGTGGAAAAAAAGGGGCATTTCAGCCCCAGTCCCTGCTAGAACCTGCCCTTATGGATGAGGAGAAAGACATCCCAGTTCAGGATCCCCAGTGGTGCTCTGCTTCTATCTAGCAAAAATTAACACCTTCAGCTTTAGACAGAAATGCCTTGGTCTTGTATTTCTGGCTTTCCTCTTCTTCCCTTTCCATCATATCTGAGCAATAATCTACCACCTAAGATGTGCTAAACTTCATCTGCTGTCAATTAGGATACCTCCCTGAGTAGCAATTAAGCAATGACTGCTGCCACTTAATGGGGATGGTTATTTTCATTTAATTGGGGTGTTTTCCCGTGCTTGGCCTTGTGTGGGTCTCTGCACATTGTCTGTCTCTGGCTTTAGGTGACTCTTTAGCACCGGGACACACAAACAGTGCTTTCCCATCACCTTATCATGTCTGCTCACTTGACCTTTCTGTAACAGGCAGGGTCAATCAATATTGTCCTTCTACAAATTCCAGTGGTCAGCTAACCGTGTAGGGATGCCTTGCCCTCTTTAAGAATTTCTTGGCACAGCATACAACCCCTTTCCTTCCCCTCCCCTCCAAATTTTGGCATTAAATTCAACAAGAACAGTCAAACAAGCCCCCTGTTATGCATTCGAACCACTGATAGCTCTGTGAAGCAGAATTGAGTTTCACCACCCAGCAGCACTAGAGAAGGGCAGCAAGAGGGCCTAAGCCTCAGGAGAATGCGATTAGCAGTAGATCTAATTCTTTTCTCCAGGCTGCCCTGTAATCTACTCTTTGACACCAGACTAATCTTTTTATCACTCTGCACTGAAATTTCATGATCTGGAAAATTATTCCGCTGTGGAGTCAGCTGTGTGTGAATAACCAATTTGGTTTGGGTTGCTTTAGTTGTGAGAGTGGATCAAACGGAAGGCCGGTTCACCATTTGACAGAGAATTAAAAAGCTGAAAAGTGGTTTGCCCTGTCATAAAGCATTAGTAAAATTTTAAATACAGCTTTAAAAGTAAATAATACTGAAGAAGTAATACATGGTTTGGAGCTAAAACAGAAAAGAAAAAACCAAAAATGTCACATGTTGACATTTTTTTAATTTTTAAACTTAGATTACTGAAATGACAGTATTGAAAATGCACTGCTTGCCTTGGCATTGCCTCCCAGCCTGTCTGATTTAATCTGAAAGAAAACTACCAGCAAATGGAAAACATCTTTTCCCACGTGCTGATTAAATGAAAAGCCCACAAGGCACTCCCACAAAGGACAAATGAGCAAGTCAAGTGTGCTTCTTTAATTGACATAATGCATGTAACAGGAAATGGTTGTGTCTTCACAGTGGCTGACGACACACAACACAGGTTTTTAAGGCTGGAGAGCCTATTGGAGATACTCTTTGTCATAAGTAGATTCCATCAAAGCTCCTAGATATTTTCCATTTTAATCCTATCTGTAAAACATTGACTTTTTTTAATCAATTGTGAAAGTAAATCCCCAGGATTTGCCAGATTATGTGTGAAATGCAATAGGGAGTACTTAAATATATCAGTAAATAAACAAACACATAAATAAAAAACTAGAGGGGGAGAAAACAGCACTCAGCATCCTGGCTGCAATCCATGTTTATTATTTAACTTTAAAATGACAAATCAATGGCAAAATGGAATTAAGTAGCTGTGTAAGCACAGAAGTAATTTTATCAGTGTGTGAGATGCTCATGTTTTACATTATACAGAACATGGTGTGTTTACTGAGCAAATGCAGAAACATCAGGGAGAGCTGGGATTGGAGCCAGGGCTGAAGGGAGCAGGGACACCCTCTGAGAGATGAGACCCTGGAGACAAGTTCCTGATGGTAGCAGTATGGACAATAATGGGAAAGTGATGCATTCAGGTTCTTCAGAGAAGATAATGAAACTTGTTTTATGATTTGAAGGTAGAGCTGAGCCAGAAGAGGAAAGACCTGGTCCAGAGGTCAAGGCTGACACAGTCTCTCAACTGTTTAGGCAGGACTGATCTGCCAGTGGATACAGCTGTAACCCCGGGACTGACTTGATTAACTAATGTGTGCCTTAGAAGGCATTAATGTTTTCTCTTGCATGGGAAATTGTGTAAAAGTGATGTTGCTGGAACACAAGCACCATGTAAATCTGTAGAGATTTTGTGTTGCCCTCTAAGGAAGTGCTCCCTTAGGAAATATCTCATAATAGGTATCTTTTTCAACCATCACAGGTAAACTTTTTAGGGAGAATTCCTACCCTTATTGTGGTTTAGTTATATTTTATGCTTCATTTAAAACCCTTTTTTGGGGGAAAATCAGTGAAAATGAATGTCATCTGTGTGTATATTCAGGGAAAGTGGTATTAGGACCAATAACTAGGACTTATTTAAAGATGAAAATAAACTAGTTACGTGATAGAATTCTTGAGCTTAGCAGATTACAGAGATTAGTTGCTACTCGTAAACCAGCATTTCCTGTGCATGACACCATACCGTCTGGGATGGCCTGGGGTCAGTTGGATTCAGCTGTCCCGGCTGTGTGCCCCCCAACGCCCTGTGCATCTCCAGCCTCCTCACTAGTGGGGTGAAGAGCAGAAAAGGCCTTGGCTCTGTGCAAACACTGCTCAGAGATAATGAAAACATCCCGAGTTATCATCACTGCTTCCAGCAGAAATCCAAAACACAGTCCTATACCAGCTGTGAAGGAAATTACCTCTACCCAGTCCAAACCAGCAGAGGTTGTTAAGATATAATACACTGAGGGTCTCACTGGACTTGCCTGCACCAGAAAACTGAATCAAGTTCCAGACACTGAAGTAGGCTCAGGTGCAAACAGAAATTCCAGATGTGTTTTTACTACTGTTGCTGTCTGCCCCTGTGCCAGGCCAAGCCAAGCCACAATTGTCACCTACGTGCATTTCAGCAGTCTCAAAAGGTCCCAATAAAGAAAAAATGCAATGCAAAACAACACATGGAAGTCACTGAAAATGAAGGCAAGTGAGGAAATCCAGATTTCAGGCTGAACAGGGGAATTGCTGGGATCTGTCTTGCAAGAAACAGCAAGTGCTTTTAATAAATGCTGAATTTGTAAGTGGACATCCAATTGAGAAGAGTGCTGAGGCAGTGTTGCCCTCTCCTCACCAGGGCTCCTGAGCAGTGCTGTCAGTCAGGTCATACAGTCACATAATCATACACTAGGCTGGGTTGGAAAAGACCTTAAAGCTCATCTTGTTCCAACTCCCACAGCCAACACACCTTCCACTAGACCAGGTTGCTGTGAGCTGCATCCAACCTGGCCTTGAACACTTACAGGGGTGGTAAATGCTTTTTTACCAGACCAGAGCTGCTCTTCCTGTCCCACAGTGTAAAAACCAAACACTCCTGACCCAAATTTTACTCTTCCAGAGTTGTAGCTATTTTTGCCTTCCCCAGATCATGTAGCTGTGCTCGAGCCAGCTCCTGTGGGACGTGCTGTGAAGGGGACAGGGTAAACCAAGACAGGAGGATGGTGCAGTTCACAGCAGGGAAGGGCACAATGGTTTGAAATGCAGTAGAAAGCTGGAGAGAGCAATTAATTGTTTCCCTAAATCAGCGAAGGGATCTTAAAACAGCAAAACATCCCATACTGTGGATTTTATGGCTTTTACGGAGCTCTATTGATGTATTGCTGGTTTAGATTCCAGAAAATGGTTTTATACAAGGAGAAAAGAAAGCTGGAGAGTAACTGAGGATTGACTAGTAAATCAACATAAGGCTTTCAGATTCTAAAGGTCAACAAATTACAGACAAGTGACTGCTTGTTCTTTTGTTGTTATGTGCTGTAGTTGTGTTTTATATCTCAGTAGTATTAGGAGACTTCAGCTAAAACTAGAACCTCCTTGGTCTGCATTAAGTAAAAATTTTGAGGTCTTTTCCTTCACAGTCATGAGAAGCAGAAACTTTATTTCTCTGCTCATAAGACCAAATGGCTGAAGCTGTAGAGGAGACATGAAGAATCAATGTCCTCTACTAGAGTCAAGAGAGCTGGCAATGCTGACGTCCTTTCCTCTGTGTTTTCATTTCAGTTTTTATTTCAAGTCTTCTTTACTCATATCTTCAGCAGCTGCTTTGGTTGCTGAAGCTCTTGAGGATATGATTCAGCAGGTGTTGACCCTGGTTCAAGGGAGCTGCATTTTACTGGTGGGTAGTATTTGAATGTAGAAGTGTCAGCATTGGTGTTACAGTTGTGATTGTTTAAGAGAAATGCAAGGTTTGCAGAAAGATTAGGATCTTTTATAAGCTGATCTGATGTGGCTGGAAAAGCAGTTATGGGCACACCAGCCTTTTGTCAAATCATCCTTTCAGCCTGATGTCTGGATAGAGGAGGGTGGACATAGGGATCTCTCACCTTGGCTCTGTCCCTGCCTGCCCTGAGACCTGGGTCAAGTTCATTCCTCCTCTTCCAGGACTCAGTTTCCCTGTTGTAAGACACATAACACAGCTGAATGTGTGCAGGAGTGTTGTTTGGTCTGAGGATTATCACCTTGATATGTCCTTGCCACAAGACCTGAAATATCTTCTCTGTATTTCACACAGTCGTGCTCAGCAAATATTAACTCTCTGGCTATGCTTTTCTAAGACTATAAAATCCATAAAATATAATTAAAATATGTAAATCTATTATATTATTTGATGATTACATTGAGCCTTGAAAGTTTAAATTAGGTGTAAAGTTGATACAGACATATTGCTATTGATTAGATATATTAATAAGTCATTGCAGCTTTAGACAGAGACTTTTTCCTTACCAGGTGGAAATATCTTTTTCCCCTCATTTCATCCCTCAGTCCTTACATTTATGCAGCCATTTAAAACTTCTATAGAGTAGTAATGAATAACTATGTAACTTTTCTGCAACTAATATCCATTCTTTAGCATAATTACTTCAAGTTCTGTTCCTTTTTTTTGCTCTTTCTTGCAAGGCACTGCAGGCCACTAGCAGTACAAATGTGGCAGCACAAATAAGCCTCAACCCCCTTCCCAACATTTTAGTTAGGTGTTCCATCAGACACATATTTCAGGATTAGTCTCATTTTCTGGGAGCCTGGATTCTAGCACAGTGGAGTTAGAACACTAAAACCTCACAGTGTAACAGATTTGAAAGTCACCCCACCTTCCCTACCCCAGGCAAGGAAAATTAAGCAATAAGGGCTGTGCTGGCCCTGCACTGGGAAAGACTCCCTTACTCCTTTACTCTTTTACAGCATGTAGCTTGCTGGCTGCTAATAAACATCTATTAAACGATAGAGCTATGTGGGCCCTAGAGTAGGAAGTAAAAGTCTTGCCAAATCAAGGAAATAGAAGGCAATACAGGTGCCTGTGCTAAAGGGCTATCTTTTGCTATCTTTTGCTGTCAAGCAGCCTGCTTTTTGCTCTGGTTAAATACATTTTTCTTCAAACATATTTTGTGCTTGTTTCATGCTGGAGGCTTTTTCATCAGAGTTTAAAAGAAATCAGAGTGCTGTTTTCCTACGAAGGCCAGACCCTGTGTCAGGCACTGGGCAGCTCTGCAGGGCAGCAGTACAGGATCAAGGTACTCCTCCATCCTCCTCCTGTCCATCCATCCCACACCCCACACCTCTACAGAGCTGCTGACAGCAAAATCCAAAGGGTATTTCACACCAGATTATAAGTATTTGAAACCACAGCAAATGTCAAGCTTCTTGACAGCAACAGATAACCCTTTAGGCACAGGCACCTGTATTACCTTCCATTTTCTTGATTTGGCAAGATCACAGGCTTCAACCTAATTTAAAACCTTTTCTCTGCATTTCCTTCCTGTAGGGCAGACGTACATCTGCTCTCTCCTCACTTGTGCTGCGCAGCTCACCAGCTGCATGCCAAAGCTTCTCATGGAAATCTTTAGGAGACGAGAAGTCATCAGCAGCGAAGTACCCATTTCGTGTCAGGCAGTGTGTCGGTGATATAAGATAAACCAGCCCTTTCACCTGCTTAAAACCCTGATGCCTGCTAGACATTAGGATCAGCAGTTCAGGCAAGTTTGGTATTTTAAGGTACCAAGGTCATATTCTTAAGGATAGGCAGGGAAGTCAAATGCACAAATGCACATGCAGGGCTGCAAAGAGGTAATTGCACGTATGAAATGCACAGTTCAATCACCCACTGGGTAATTGTCTGCTCACCAGCATTCAGCTACACCTGCAATTTCCTGCTTTCCTTTTGGAATGACTTGGCTGTGCCCAGGTGTGTGTGTTTGGCATGTTTCTTCTCTGCACTTGAAGCTGTGGCCCAAAGCACCATGTTGCTGTTTAGCACAGACTTAAGCTTCTGATTTCAAAGCTGCTGTAATTAGTGACTTTCAGTCAGTGTACTCTACCAATTCTCAGCCCACTGGGATAATACCAGACCTTATTGTTTCCTTCTGTCTTTGTGGAACTTCTGTAAATCTTTTCTTTGATAGCAGCTAGGGTTTCAAAGCTGCCCACATTTGAGCCAGAGGAGACTAATAATGATCTAATTAGTGAAAGATGTTTTTCTCTGCATTGCTGTATTTTATATCTTCCCCAAAGCCTTGCTGGTGCAGGCCAACCTCAGGCACCAGCTAGGTCCCTTTTTTCCTCTTGTATTTGAGAAATACACAAACACATCTCTATATATCCCATGTTGTTCTCACTTGAGTGTGTAAATCTTGAAAAATCTTCCCAAGTGTAACTTGGATTTAGAAAGTAGCTTTGTTATTCCCAGAAGATTTTTCTTCCAGCTAAGATTTGTTTCTCTAACTCAAACCACAAAGCCACTTTAACTCTAAAAGACTTAAGTCTGTGTAAGCTGCAGTGTAGGACATACTTCTTATCCCCCAGTGGGTATTCATTGCCCCTCTCCTCCTGTTTTTGCAATTTTGCTCTCTTTTTATTAATTAATGAGCTCCCTCAATTATTTATAGAAGCCTTAGAATGCACGAGGGTTGGATTGCACAGTCTCTTCCTTGCCACATTGCACTGTTTTGCCACGGGAAGGGCACACATTCCTTCCCAAAGGCACCAGCAGTGTTAGCAGCTCTAATTGGCAGTGGAGGGACAGGCACTCAGTGGGTGCAAAGCTCTGCTGTACACTTAGGGTCAGTGATTCTTCCTTTACAGCACTTTGGGACCAAATGACACAGGCAGGGCCTTCACCTTCCTCTTGCTCATTGTAGGTGGGTGCAGGACAAGGTCTGTGGATCTCAGGTCTGTTCTCCTCCCCCAGACAGGCTGTCATGCTGCCTGAACTGGCTGCATGGGAGGAATTACAGCAGCATTTTTTTTCTCTCCTTTTTGCTCCTACCTGACTGCTTTCCAGGTTTCTCATATCATTATCAGAGTCAGCAATGGAACAATTTTTTTTAACTACTCCTTTGGCAGATCTGTTTTACAGATACCCTGGAACCAAACACTTCAGCCCAGCTTTGCTACTCCTAAACCTTTCCCTTTTCAGCTTTGGCTCAGAGGTATCAAATTAGCCCCCAAAGGTATCTAAAGTGTTAAGCCTGACTCCATTGAACCACAGAGATGCTGGATAGTGTGGGAGGAGGCACAAGAAGCATGACAGAGCAGGAAAGAAGGGAGCACTTCAGTGGCAGAGATTCCAGCTGGCAAGCAAGTTGTGTCACTTTGTGGTGCTTTATGACCTTGTTAAACTGTCTCAATAAATCATGCCAAGTAATTAGAAGCATAATTTAGAACTTAACTAGCATGTCAGAACATTGGGTATACACTGGTGGCACCTTTCTGTTTTCCTTTCCTCTTCCCGGCAGCAACACTGGGCTCCAGTGGAGAGAAACCACCCAGGGAAAGCACAAACTCCAACACAATTAATGGCTTGGTGCCAGGCACTTCAATAGCAAGGAGCTGATCCAGCCTGGAGAATTATCTGCAGGTGCCCAGGAGCCTCCTGCTGAACACTGAATGGCCTCCTCTAACACCACAAGCAAAACCACAGGTTCTCCTGCAGCATAAATATTTCCTTACTGGTTTAAATAGAAAGCAGATGTATCTCACTTACTTGTCACCCTGAGCACTGAGACTGGTAGCAGGGCAAGAAAACGATGGCAAGGTATGGGGCACTGTACAAAAAAAGGCAATGATAGAACTCAGACAGAAGTTGTCGAGTCAAGGACATAATTTTTTTGTTTGTTAGAGTCTTAGAAAATAAATGTTAATTGGTGATAATAGGCAAGGAATTGCCAGTTTTTGTGTACTATTTGCCCTTATCCCCTGAACCAGCACAGAGTGCAGCATGGTTGGGTTGCCTTGTCAATGGGTGGGAGTCCCAGCTCCTATGCTGGTATTTTTAGAAGGGTTAGGACAGTGAGACCAGGGTGTGACAATGGGAAAAGGGAATGTCTATGGGAGCAGGGCAGCTCCAGGCTCCTTTTGTTCAGCTATCCCCAGAGCCAGACAAGCTATATCAGCTGGCAGGGAGCTCTGAGCCCAGCAGTAGGAAGAGGCCTGAATTCCAGCCCAACACCACAGGAATTACTGACACAAGACCCCAGAGAGAATTCCCTCTGCCCCTCAGAGAAACATTCCCGTTAAGGGCAGAGGGAAGAGGAGAAAGTAAAAACTGCTTCATTAGACACTGAAGTGCGAGTGAGTGACCTAACCTTGGACAGAGCTGGACTATTCCGCTGATTCTGGCAGTCTCAGGCCATGTTGTCCTTTTACCACAGAAGACAAAACAGATATGGGAGCAGAATAATCCAGATGTTGGATCTCTGGGCTCAGGCTCTTTGGGATGTGAGCACTTGGATAGCAGCAGTTGGGAAGGCCAGCACCAAGCACAGGTGCTGGCACAGACACTGTGTCTGTGAGAGCAAGCGAAGGACCCGAACAGCATCGAGCAGCACCTTATGGTCAGGACATGGCTGTGGATGTCTGTGCAAGAGAAGCAGTGAAATAAAGCAGACTGACCTGTGATCCTCCGTGGGCAGTGTCTGATGGATAAAGGGGTTCTTATGCTTCTCTTACACTTCTTTGAAAGGGTAAAAGAGTACAGAACATAGTATGTCACATCTGTTTTGTTTGGTTTGGTTTCTTGGGGAAGCAGAGAGGTAAATATGCCTTAGTTTAGCATTTAGTACTTGAAATTACATTTGTAGCCTGCACAGTTCAGTTTCTTTGACAGAAGGGCTCACTGGGTTTCTTTTACAAATTTAGCAAGTCAGGGAGGACATTCTCACCTTTAAGCTGTGCTGGAGCCTCTTGCCACCAGCTGCTTCAGCCTTGTCACCCACCCCTGCCTTTCCATGGGGCTGCAGCAGAGCTGATTTCTGCTGGTCACCACCCTGCTGACAGTTAATCGTCTGAGCACAAAACCAATCACACAACAAAAAACCAAGAAGCTAATTAATTTTTAATTTGTGTAATTTAAAAATCCGTTGCATCTCCTTGCAGTTGGATTCCAAAGTGTGCCATTTCCTCAGGCAGCGGGGAAGCCTTTCCAGGCTTTAGGCAGAAGACCGAGCTCTCTTATCAAACCAGTGCCACGCTGGGTAAAACCTGGTGCAGCCCATCTGGATCAGATTAAGTTTGACTTAATTCTTTTTTCCACTTTTTCTGGCAAGAGCTTTGGTACTTCATTATTAAAACACAAATTTGACTCCATGCTGTAATTGCCCAGCTTGACAATAATAAATCTTATAAGCAGGTTTGCTGTTTGCGTGCTTGAAGGAATGATTTACATTCATTCACACAAAATGTTAGGGCCACAGTTTGTTTTTACAGCTCTGTATTTGGAAATTTGGGCAACAAACTGAGGAAGTGGGGTGCTCCCCTCTGGTGACTGCTCCAGTGGGAGCAAACAATCCCCATCCAGTGGGAAGGGCTGCCTCTCAGGTGAGGAGCAGAGTTCTGAGCTGCACAGTGGAATCAGCTGGAGGCAGCAGGAGCTACCTGAGCCCTTGGGAGAAGGCTGTGGTATGGTTTCCTTTCTCCCACTTTGTGGCCATGAATTTCACAAAAATTTATATTTTAAGATGATATTTCTCATGGCCAGTTGATGATCAATGAGTTGTTAATTTGGAGCATTAAAGCAGATCTTTTGAGTCTGCATTGCAAGCAAATAATTGCCTGCAGAGTTTGAGGCCCTTATTTTGGCTGGGGCCGGGCCCAGCAGGATGCTAATGGAATGT
Organism: Lichenostomus cassidix; assembly: GCF_008360975.1. Classification (NCBI taxonomy): domain Eukaryota; kingdom Metazoa; phylum Chordata; class Aves; order Passeriformes; family Meliphagidae; genus Lichenostomus; species Lichenostomus cassidix. Next base: position 761,494 of record NC_139499.1, read on the forward strand.
ATTCTTCCAGCCACTTGCAACAGGGACAATTAGGCTGTGTCCATGCTACTTTTCCTGGCTATGCTGCTCTCCAGTCTGCCCTACACAGCCGGGGGTCTTGTGTCAATAATTCCTGTGGTGTTGGGCTGGAATTCAGGCCTGCTCCCACTGCCAGGCTCAGAGCTCCCTGCCAGCTGATACGCTTGTCTGGATCTGGGGATAGCTGAACAACAAGGAGCCTGGAGCTGCCCTGCTCCTACAGACATTCCTAAAGGGCCTGGCTGTGACACAGGCATGATAAATATGGACATAATATTAGGGAAGTCTAGCTGCTTAGCCTAGATTGGGGATTAAACAGGAATGCCTTTGTGGTGCCACTGCAAACGAGAAAATTGCTCCAACAGACAGAGACATCCTCTGAATTTGGAAGTATCTGTTTCCTTTTGCCTATGTGGGGACCCTGTTACCTGTAGGGTCTTAAACAGAAGATAGGGAGCCTGAGTGGGAGCAGACAGAGCCATGGGAACTGTGGGTACACACTGGGCTCAATCCTGTCTGCTCCTGTGACCGAAGGAGCTGTAGACCTGTCCTTTAGATTCTTCTGCTTCCTGTACAGGTATAATAATCCTGATGGAGACAATGAAGATCCCAGCAGAGGCTCCCTCCACAGTCTCCAGGCAGTATCTGTGGCACAGCAGGGCAGGTTATCCCCATGGTGCCAGATAACCAGCAGCACCCCCTGCCTCTGCCTCTGGCTGGGTGAGATCTCAGGGATGCATTTGGAGCATTCTGGAGCACGGAGCCACTACTGTGGGGAGGCCTTGAGCCTGAGAGCTGTAGATCTGTCCCTGATTATGCCTGGCGCCTCTTGCCCTCTTACTGCTGACTTTGTGGTGCTGGAGGTGAAACATTTGCAAGAGTCCCTTCAAGCAAACAGGGATGCCTGCCCCTCCTGATTTCTGCAATATGAGGAGCAAAGGCAGAATGTCAGATAATCAACAGGACAGGGTATTCTTTTACTTGCCTGCCTGACTCAACGCAAGCCACCAAGGTCGGAGATTTCAGTGTGAAAGGGTTTGATCTGTTTGGATTTGCACATGGATCCTCCAGTCGTACTTCTAAGGTGAGATATGGTGTGAATTATCAATCCTATCTCCTTTGGTTAATTTCTTACATAGTGCTAATTCATGCCAATGAAGTCCTAGGACAAATCAGTATTTGGGTCTTTACTGTCTAAATCCTGGCCAAACCCATCCTGGTGAAAGTAATAAGGGAGTGTCTTTACAAACAAATTGTGAGTCTGTTGGTAAGATAAGACCAATACTGAGAGATGGAAGAAACAATGGGAAGAATTTCCATAGGAATTCCAGTGATTGACTTTCCCAAGACTGTTAATAAACTCCGAGAACAAAGACATAAGAAAAAGAAGAAAGAGGACATGTATATTACAGGGGTTTGCATTAGGGATTCCAGGAAGTCTGTACCTCTCAAGTACCTCAGCCAATGGGGAGAGAGGGAACTTGGGGCCAGGAAATTAAGATAAAAGAAGCTGCATCCTCCAGGAATTTGTGAGGCCCCATGGGAAATGCCCATGACCTCTCCTTTTATTCATGAATAAAGATACAGAAATCCCCTGTCTCCTTTTTGGACATAAACCTCTGGTGTTTGTGGATTAATTTTCCTGACACTGGCCAGGTGTGTGTGCAGAGGGGTTTGCTGGCTGCTCCCAGCCTTGCCTGGAGGTGGCTGATCTCAGAGCATCACTTTACAGCTGATGGCTTTTGTTCAGGGAGACAGGATACTTGTTTAAAGAGGAGCAACCATGGTAATACTTCAAAGCCAAGTAATTAATTTCAGTGGGGAACAGGAATATGACACTGACAGCATCAATGTGAGGCTCTCACAGCAGCCACAGCAACATACCTCCAAATCTGAGCAGCTGATATTCATCTCCTGTAGGCTGAAAGGAGAGGTGGCCTCAACCCACCCTCTCCATCCTATTTCCCCCTCCCATCTATGGACTCCAAAGATGCTAGTTACATTTCCTAGGGTTTCAGTTATCACTCAGATCTTCAAGACAAAGGGGAAAAAAAAAACCCTGAAAGCCCAAACAAACAAACCAACCAACCAAACTGTACTTCACTGAGCTAAAGGAGAATGAAAAAGATGAGCTATTCAGAAATATCAAATGCAAATATTCACTTGCCCCATCCCCCCAACATTGGTTATTACTGAAAAATCAAGGAAGTTTGAAATGCACTTTGCACACAGACTCAGCATAAATAACACTACTTTGCATTTCATCAGCTTATTTTCCCTATGGGTTCTCTGTCATCTCTCATTTAGGCACCACAGGGATGATCAACTTCAGAAAGAGGTCGAGATGAAAGGTGCCAAAATATAAGTGGGTAAAAAAAATTCCTAGTACTCAAGAGCAATGCAGAAAACTTTCCACTCCACAGGTGCATGAGCACTGGGGGATTGAGTCAGGGTTTTTTTAAAGGAAAACTTTTCTCTATCAATAGTAGAAAGATTTTATGAAGTCACAATTTGCTTTTAAAGTGTTTACCAACAACCTTTGGTGGCATTGGATGTGATCACTGTGAGACTAGGAATTCCTGTGCATTGAAGGAAGAGATGCAGAAAATATATAACTAACTTGTTTTTTAGTGTTTATTCCAGAGTGTATTGAATGCTATAAAGTAATTCTAGCTGTTGTCTACAAGGAAACAGAAAACAGAGGTAAAAATGGGAATCAGGTTACAAGAAATATGGTAAGACAGAAGGACATTCTTTTGGCTGTGGTGTCCCAGGTAGGATTCAAATCTGAGTTCACTTTCCATCTTCCTGCTGGGCTGAGACCAGTCAGGTCTTGTGCCTCAGTTTCCCAGTTGCTAATCATGGGTTGCAATATCCCTTTTTCTTGGGCATTGCCCACACTGACCAACTGGGCAGCAAACTCTTCAGGACTCCTGAGATGCACCTTGCAAGTCCTGCCTGATAAAAAATGAAGAGAAAAGGGCAGAATTAAGTGTAGGAAACAGCAGAGGTGGGTGCAGAGACGTGAGAATAGCCTAAAAGCCAAATCTGTGACTCCAGACGAGTACCCATGAGCGTCAGTAAGCCCAGGAGCTGCTGACCACAGAAGCAGTGACTGATCTGTGGAGGTGCCATGAGCAGGGTGAGGGCTGAGGAGGGAACGAGCCCAGACACACATGCAACACAGGGAAGCCTTTCTTTAAATGGGGCTTTTAAGAGGAAATATGAAGGTTAGTAACACTAAACAAGTGATTAAAAATACCTTGACAGCAACAAAAAAGGGATAAGGTGAGATCAATTCATATATTTTCAATACAGTCTGTTACATGTAGATGTGCACAGAATAATTTTGGGAAAGGTGAAGCAATATTCCAAGAGCTAAATATCACCATTTTATTTGTCTTATGTGCAATGATCTTCCAAAAAGGGATTCATTCAAGACATCTCAGTCATATAGAGGAGCTAATCCACAGTGGTTCAGTAAAAGGTCACTATACTGCATCCTCCAGAGGAAATTTATATACCTCAGAATACTCGCATTTGTCTTCTTATTTGATTGTGTTTATTCTTTAGGAGAATAGTGGGTTTTAGGTCAAGATGAGGTGCCTCTGGAAACTTTGAGGCGCAGGGAATTGCTCTGGCTGCCACTAGCATGGCTTCCTTCTGTACTGCAATAGCTTTCAGACACCCATCATGCCTAATGCTCTCCAAGCAGATGTTTTGCAAAGGCTGTGTTCTGCTCTCACTTTTACTAAGAACCATAGATGGTTCTTAGTCAGGCAGTTTGCATAAGGTCATGAAGTTAAGTGCTAAGCACACATCTTCAGGCCAGCAGCCTCATTAGTTCCCAGCCCTGCCTTAAACACATATGGCCACAAAGGGTGACACCAGTGCCTTCCCTTCCCTCCTGCTCTCCCCTGGGGTGCTGGGGAGCATCTGCCTCACTCAGGTGGCCACTGGGAAGCTGCACTCGTTCAAGGACCTGCCCAGTCTTCACCAAAGCCAAGCAGAAACCCTTGGCTCTCCAGAATGTGGGACATCAGGCCCTTAAGATTTCCCAACACCACTTCTGAAGCAATCTCTATAGGATCTGCTGTTTAAATGTTTAATTTAGGGACTAGCTCAGAATAATTTAGCAGCTGATTAAGAGAGATGCCAGGTATGCTGTTCCAGGATTGATAATCCATAATGTACACATGTTATTGCTATTGTAGCAGTGTTGTGTGGTGGGTATGAAGTAGCAGCATCATTTTCTACTGAACTTGGCTGTCTGTCACCTTTAATTTGTTGGCTCAATGATAAAATTAAGTGCTATTTTAAGAACTTTGCTGGTAAGTGTCTTTCTGTTAGAATGAAACTGCTAAAGATATTCCAAGAAAGGAGAAATTGTAGCCCTGGTGGCCACTAACTCTGAGATAGATGGGAAGACATCAGATTAATTTTTTAGCCACTAAAAATAATTATTGCCCTGATTTCACCTGGAGGTGCCAGTTCCGTTGCTGAAGCACAGGGGAAATTATGAAATGTGCTGGTTACTGTTATCATAGCATAAAACAGAACTGTGTTTCTTTTCTGGAGCAGCTTCCCCTGTGTGTGATGAAGGTGTGAGACAACCAGAGACTGCTCAGACTGTGACCTTTATTTCCTGACCTTGGCATGACTCAGGGTTACAGAGGCAAATACCCTGTCACCAAATGTATCAATTGACTCCAGCACTTTTGTCCTGTCCTTTCACAAACATATTTTTGATTATGGTTGTGCTATTTACAGGGTTGTTCTTCACATTACTTTCTTCCCTGTATCTGGCAATATCTTTGTCCTCAAATGTCCTGATGTCTGAGCTTTCATATTTTAGAATATCTCATTGTTTCTTATCTACTGTCTGAGCAAGAACTTCTGATTGGTCATGTGAAATCACTGATTTCAGATCTCAGTCTGCTACCTGTGCCCATTATGTTACTACTGCTACAGCCCCTGGAAGTTATTTACATCAGACATCAGTTTCAGTAGATTAATCCCCACTTTGCATTGAGTAAATTGAAATATAAAAAAAACCATGCTTTAAGATGTAAATGGGCATCTGTGATAGAGACACCTTTTAAGAGAGTTGAACTGTCCAGGTGCCTTTCTGATGGGCTCTCCAGTTGGTATCAGTTTTGGAAATCCAGTGCTGGGTGGGAGCAGAAAGTCCAAGTGCAGATATATGCCAGATACAAACACGATCTGTGCTATTTCTAAAGTCTGAAATAAAAAAGAAAAATACTGGGAGAAGAATGAATCAGTCCAAAATTACTACAACGTTGTCATCTCCATGTGAACAAACTGTTCCAATTCCCTTTGCAGCCCACAGAGAACAATGGGCACTGTTAAGTCATGATTCCTCTTCTCAAGTGGGTGTCAAAAGCAAGATGAACCAGGTGCTCTGAGAGTGCAGACTTCTCCTTTGGCTGAAACCAGGGTGAGCTGTTGACCTCCACTTAGGCGTTGTTGTGGGAGAGACCCTCCTTCTTCCCAGCTGTGGAGAGGCTCAGGGCTCTCCACAGGCACAGGTCATGCAGACTGGAAGCAGGGCTCACCACAGTTTTGCCCCAGGCCTTGTCCCCTTCACCCCCTTCAGACATACAGCAGCAAACAATTACTGGAACCCAAACAGCCTGGGAGAAGACACAGACCTGGATCCTTTTCATTTAGCCAAGTATATGATTTGAAAACAAACAAATGCTTTCTTAAAACAAATCCAGTAAAGCAATTTATTTGCAAAATTCCTGAAGTGTAGCAGAAACCACATGAAAGATTTAAGGCTATGGACTGAATTAAGGGTATGTTGTATCTGCAGAAGTGAATAGATAAGCCACAGAGAGAATATAAGGAAAGGGAAAAATACATTTCCATGGCTGGGAAGACAGCGTGTGTTTATATCCATTATGTTTTTCTAACTTCTCCTTTTCCAGACATAACACTGAGCTCATGAGCAAAGGAATGGTCACTTATACTGGGTATTGCATTAGCCAAACACAGAACAACATTGAATTCCTTCTGTCAGCAGCCCCTTGCAGCCCAAACCAAAGTGTGTCCTGCAGGACAGACCATGTGGTGGCTGTGCTGTGGTTTGGTTGTGCTGTGGTTTAGTTGTGCTGTGGTTCAGAGGAGTGCTGTCACAAGAATCAAAGTGCCACTGTTTTACATTTCTTGCTGTTTGCAGAGCTTTTGTTATTAATTATTATTTCAGACTGTGCCATGGGCTGTGGCCAGAGCAAGCCTGCACAGTGCTGGGTTGGGCAAACACAGCAGAAAAGCACGTGCTGGTGGTTTGGAGCTACACTTTGCACTGTGGTTTGTTTACCATCACATGCAGAAGGACAAGATTTTAACCACCTCACAAGTATTTCCTGTCACTGGGAAGAACTGGTCCTATGGCAAACCCTTTTCCAAAGTAACAGGAAGATAAGCATGACTTTGAAAAATCAAACCTAAGGACATCATTTCGAAGTGGTCTAAACCAAACCAGCAATGATCTTCCATCTGAGCTGCAATTTTGGCCCTGAATATTTGATCTTAATAACAATATCAGGAGAAAAGAAGCTTTAATCCTGGGAAGTGTATGAAAAATTGCCAACACTTTGTTTACACTCTTCTGCTGAGACTCGTCCCAACGCTTACATGTATCTGACATCATCTTTGGATAGATACCCATTTTAGGTAATACTACAGGAATGAACCCATTTCAGCTAACTACTAACACAGCACAGCTGATGGTAATGGGCTGAGCTGAGAGCAGGAGCTGTTAATTTCCTCTGATAAAACCTCTGTCCTTTGTTCCAGGAAAATCCCTGTCATGGAGGTGCTTAGATTTATGAGGGGAGAATGTATTGGTCTCCATTTGCTGTCATGTTATTAAAGGAGGGTGAAGGGGCTATGAGGATGAACTTAGGCATTGCTTTGTTTTATCTGATAGAGTCTGTCATTGCAATCAAGGAATCAGATCTTCTCTCTCTTTCCCCCAAAACTTATCTATGGATTTGTGGGACAAGAGCAGAGTCTGATGTGGGTTGCATGATGCAACCTGAGAGCACCTCAGGTAAGACCAGATGCCTGAGGGTCCTTGCTTTTTGATTACTTACTTTTCTCCCACTTGGTGCCACACATAATTTAACTCAATTGTAACAACTCACACATGTTCAGGCCAGAGTTTGTCATAACTGAGGCAATAAGTCCTGTCAGGACTAATCCCAGCAGAAGGAAACTGTTGCTGAACTCACCCATCATCATAAACACTTCACACTTCCCCTGGGCTTCTGGAGTTCTCTAACTGTAAATGTGGTGGGAACTTTGTGCTCATTGCTGACATAGGGGGATTTTTATCAGGGAACTGAACAGCTGCTCACTGGTCACAGGATCCTCCTGCAGTATTTCTCCACACAAGAAGAGGTGAGGATGAATCTGTGACTCTAAGAAGGTGGGGGACATGGAAAGAGTGAAAGATGCTGGTACTTGCAGTGGGTTAGATCCAAGCCAAGAGAATGTTCATTTGCCACAGTGAATCTATACTGATATTCTGAAACTGTTGGGTGGCAGGGAGTCTTACATATATGTGGTAGATAACATTCAATTGCAAGAAAAATGTGGGCATCCAAATCTGCCACCAGGACACTCAGTTCACTACTATTCCAAATATTTTGTTGTTAACAGAGGCCAGTTGATTGATCAAGAAACAAAATGCCTGAAAAACTGGTACTGAATATAAATTGAAGTCTCTGCTTTTTAGGTGTCTGCATGGTTTCATTTTTAAGAAGGAACAAGTATGAATGAGGGAATTTATATTAAAATTTATATTTAAGATTATAAAGCTTCTTCACAGACTGCAGATATTAATATCTAGACCACGGTAGCAGATAATCTCCCACCAGGGAGTGGTGTTTGAACCATGAAATGTCAGTGTTCAGTTGCAGGAAGAATGAACTCAGGGCTTTGTAGAGCCATGTAGGAAAGTTTAAGTTCTTACTTGTGAATAAATATAAAATATTAATTATTGAAGGATATTTTAGAGGGAATGTAGTCTGACAGTGAATGGTCGTAAAGCAGCTGCCCCCTGCCTTCAGAGGAAATACAATTATAAAGGAATTGGAGTGGGCAAAGAAAAAATGTTTCTAATATATTCTGAAATAAAAATAAATCCTTAGAAATTAGATATGGCTGTCAATACTCTGAAAAAATCTCTAACCAAATTAATGCTATGATAAGTATATTTGTTGTGGGTTTAGTGGATTTTACAAGGGAGGCATGCCTAAGAATTTGTAAACACTATTTATTAAATCTGATAGAGGGGAAAATTTAACCATATGGTGGTAAGGCATGGAGGGACCATGCTGTGGCATGCAAGGCATTCCATTAGCAAAGTTACTGCTCTTCCAAAACACACTCGGGTGCCAGGGAGGATGCAATGCCCCTCATAGATGGCTTGGTAAAGTTAGAAAATGGGTTGAGAGCTGAGGTTGGGAAGGAGGTGATGGGAAGGAAGGATGAGGGAGGCAGTGGAAGCCCTGGCTCTGCAGGTGCTCTGGGCTGTGTGCAGAGCAGGAGAGACAGCAAATGTGAGCTTCGTCCAAGGGTCCACAGCCCTGCTGCTGCTCAGCTGCCCTGGAGAGAGAGGGACAGTGGCAGTGGAGCAGCTACAGGAGCTTCATCTTCCCTCTGTAGGCCATCGGGAGGGTGTCTTGGCCTGAGCTAATCCAGCCAGAAAGTGTTCACAATCACAGAGCTGAGCCCCAAGCTACCTTCTCAAGGCAAAGACCTTCAACATTTTTTTGAGCTACTCTTCACTTCTCCCATGAACCTTTCCTGACACTTTTTCTTCTGTTTACAAAAACCTGCAACATTTTTCCATGGATGTCATGGACACCTGCAGAAGTGTCTGAAGCCTTTCTGTGGATATAAAGGGAAGAAAGGGGGAAAGAATGCAGTGGAGAGGTTTCTCTCAAGACATGCACATGCATACAGACACTGTTACATAAGAGTCCTTTGTGTACCATTTCTTTTCCTCCAGGATTCAGCCTCCAGTTCACCTCCTTTCTATTTAACCTTCACCTCCCTCTTTAACAATCTGCTTGTTTAGTGACTCCCAACTTCTCACCTTCAGTATTCCCTTCAGCAGTCACTGCTTTATTACACCTTGCTTCTTCCTGCACCAGAACCCTGTCTCTTTCCAAAAGCAAGGAGTGGTTAGGTGCTCAGTTGGGCTGGCTTTGGTATTGTATAAGAACAGGTTCCTCAAGCTCTTGGTGTGATTCCCACAGCCCATGTCCAATTAGTTTCCCGTCTATTATTAGCCATGGAGCCCTTTTTAAACCAAGGTAAGACACCCACAGACACGCTTGGATTGTGTTCCGACTGAGTCACTTGAGGAAGCTTGCAGCACTGCATGTCATTTGTTACTGGAGAGGTACACCGAGGAATTGATAGCGTCTCTAGTAATTGATATGATAAACTTCCATGAGCAGATAATAACAGTAATGGGATGGATGGGTAAGATTGGAAGGGACCACAGTGGGTCGTCTAGTCCAACCTCCCTGCCCACACAGGTTCATCCACAGAGTCAAGATCCAGATTCTTGTATGAAAGTCTCTCGGGGGTGCCTTGGTCACCTGGGGTCCATAAGCAGTGACTACATTTGAATTCAACTACCGGCTTATTTATCTATGTTTTCTCCTTTATTTTTTGTGCCTGTACTAAATAGCAGGGCAAGGCTACGTTCCTAATTGCACTCTGTAATTTCCAATTTACCATTTAAGTGGTGCAGGTAAAAGAGAGGAAAACTGAAATGAAGAGAAGCACAGCTTTGCCTGAGGCAGTCTGCTGAAGATGAAGAAGAATAAGGCACCAAATAAAAGAAAATAAAAATTGCAGGTATTAGAAAATTGGCCAATGAAGAGGTCTTGAATTCTAGTAGTAAAAAAAAAAAGAAAGGGCTTTCATTCTTTCCCAGTTTCAGTGTGCTATCCTGCAGATGAGCTCTGTGTATTAAGGTATATTATCAAGTTTGAACAGTAATTCTACATGATTGTTCCTTAAAAATTGCTACTGATGCTTTTGGTTAACTCACCTTTTCACAGCTCTCCTGCTTCAGAGCGTGAAGCTGTGAGGAGAATACTGAACCATTCTCAGGTTGGCTACTGATTTGAAAACTGTCTCTCTGAATCTGGAGAGATGACAGGAGACAGCCCTTCCATGAAATACTTTGTAGGGATCCAAGAAATACATTTTAAATTGTAATACAATTTAAAAAAAAATAAAATCTGAGAATGGAATTGTTCTCACTCCAGAGCAAAGCTTGGGGGTTTTCTGATGGTGCCTAGGTCACACTTATGAGTGTGCCAGGCACTCATATAAAGGGAGGATCCTTGTGCTCTGGGTAGGATGGATGGGCTCAATGTCGTTGCTGGTGTTGGAAGGAGGAGAGAACATATGGCTCTTGACTGGAAATTAGACTTTTGTTATGAGGAATAATGTTTGTTCCCACCAGCAGGTCATGCTCAGCTTTAGGTCATGTGGGTCAAACCAGTTTTTGCATTTCTGGGATTTTTTTGGGGCTGACACCTTTGATATCAAAAGGTCCAAACATAGCTTGACCATATAAAGCATGCTTATATCCTTTTCAAATTCAGGTCAGGGAACTATGAAGTGCTTAATCTCATACTTTCTTCATTAATTGCAAGTTTAATTTGTAAACAGCTGCATGAGTTAGAAATTCCATCTCCTGTGATGAATTCAGAACAATTAAGGTTATAAGTAGAAATAATTTATGGGATATGTCAAAAGCAAAAGTAGATTTACATAGAGCTGTATTGATTGAAATGCAATTTCATCAATCTGGAGGATGCTCTGGACAGTATTCAAGGAACCTGGAGATGAAAAAGATGGAAAGACTACACGATAAACCGAACATCTTCATTTGTGAGGCAACTAAAACGTATCACTGAATCCCAGATGCTATAATAATTCCCTCTCTTCTCACACAGCTCCACAATACTGACAAATCTAAATATGAAGAAGAAAAATGTCTGTAGAGGGCTGTTATTTTGCTGCCTGAATTGTGTCAAGGAAGTGTAAATATAATCACATTTTATCCTCCAATCTGAAATGGATTTCAGTTGCAGAGATCACAGTGTAGCTTGCCTTGATTGATAACAACTCCCTTGTTCCCATCAGTAGTACAGTGAGGTGGGGAGGAAGGAGAAAGCAGATCAGCTCGTGACAGAATCAGTAGGCAATTTACTCAAAATCCTGCATCTTTATTTGTGCCAGGAAGGGAGAATACACCCCAAAGGTTTGTGGTGAGAACCAGACCAGTCTAAGGAAGTTCTTTCTACAATTATTTAGATGCAGAGGCCCAAGTGGTATCAGAGGATACACACAGCAACGTTATCTCTCTTTGAGTGATCCATAAGAAGCTAAGAGTTTTCTTGGATTTGTTATGCATAAACTAATTCTGGCTGATAGTTCTCGATGCTTTCAGAAACAGCTGACAGTGGGTTGATAGCAATTCAAAGCACAAGCTGCCTGGGTCAGCTCTGGAGGGAATTCCTGCTCCTTCTGGTCCACAGGTGGCGGTGAGAACCTGAGCTCTGCCTGCCTTGCCTACTGCAGCTCCCAGCACAACTGTGTTCCCAGAGTGGAAGTGCCTCTTCTGAGCCTGGGTGGGAGAGCTGCATCCTGCACTGCTCTCAGCTGCTCCTGCCACCTCTCCAGGGCAGAACAGCAGCTCTGTCCCTCTCACAGGCACATCTGTGCCAGCAGTGCTTCCAGCCCAACCCTGCTGGAGCCAGGCTGGCTCTGACAGTGCTGCCAGCATGGCTGGAGGGCAGGAGCTTCAGTGGAAGGTCCAGGCTGCTCCTGAGGAGCAGTGGCATCCCCTGGCAGCACGGCAGGGTGTAAGCAGGGTGTAGCACATGATGCTCTCAGCTCTCAGGCTGGTTCCTCTCCTGCAGAGAGCAGTGTCCTCCCAGCTCTGACTGCCAAGCAGGACATGGGGCACTTCTGGTGCTCTGCAGAGCCAGTGCAATGGTGAGAGCAAACTGGGTGGGTTTGGCCTCCTTTGGTCATTTAGTTGATTTATTTGGCAGCTGCAAACAGTGTGACTGACAGCTCAAGAGAACAATGCAAAGAAGATGGAGGGAGGAATTGCTGGTTCTGTGGTCTTGTCCGGCCTCCTCCATGTGTGGTCATTCAGTGAAGGGATGAATGGCCGATGCTTGGCACATCTGCAGCTTTAGAATCTTAAATGAGTCCATATAGTGCCTTATGGATTGCAAATTAAATCCCAGACTGGAGCTGGTTCCCAGTTTTCTCTCATTTCAGTTCTTCAGAAAATGAATTCCTAACCTCATCTGGCCAGCACTTAATTTTATCCTTGCGTTTCCTGCTCACACAGCTCCATCCATTTCCTCTGCCTTCCCCAAGCGTGACTTTGCAGTAGCTGGCAGAACTGTGTGAGGGAGCACAGTGTGTCTGAGCTCTGATGGCTTGGTAGCCAGCCAAAACTGACGCATGTGGAGACTCCCCTCCACAGCTGTATCCTTTTCAAAGCGATGTTTGTAGCAGAGAGCTACAAAAGTGCTATTATGTTGTCTTGAGTGGCTATGTGGGTTGCATTCTAAGAGCAGGGATTAAATTTTGCCATCACTGCCCATGAGCAATTTGCCATTGTGCAGCGAGCAGCTTTCAGAGCAGGTTATTATTGCTGTCTGGATGCCATGAAACCTGAAACAGGACTCTCAGCCTTGGAAGAAAAAAGATAATCCCTTTTCCTCTATTGTTGGCATTACTGTCTTGGAAGTCAGAGAAACGCTGCCCCCCTTCTCCTCCGCTAATGAGCCTGTGCACAGTGGTGTTGCTGTGTTTGCTTCTGCTGCATCCTAGGCAATGCTGGGATGGAGTTGGCTGCTCCCACTGGAGGGTTCCAGCTGATGGAAGGTCTTGTCTGCCCAGAAATCCCCATCTGTGCACAAATGAGCAGTGACAGCCACTTCTGGGGATAGGAACTTAACCAGCAGGTTACAGTGAGCAGAGCAAGTGGCAAACCCCTTAGAGGTGTATTTATTTTTAATATATTGGGGTCAGACATAATAGTGACAGAGACTGGCTTGTTGGAACAGGAGTTTCTAAAGAAAAGAGATATTTATCACCAAGGGCTGTTTCTTCCATTATTGTTTTCTAGGCATGGCCAAAATTTTAACAGCTCAATATGCTTTGAATTAAAGCAAACCCCATTCCTTTCCTTTTCTCATCCCACTCCATCTCTCCCCCAAGTCACAATCCAGATGACAGAAATGCTCACCACTGCCTCTCAAATTAGTATTTTTTTCTTTCAGACAGGCAAAAAAGTCACACTTGGTTGCACACTGTGTTGAAGTGGTACGACCATGTGTTTGCACTTTTCGGTTTTTCCTTTTTTCTCTAACTGTTCATAATACTCCCAATTAACCCCAAATTTCAATCCTTTTCCTCATTATATTCAATTGATATTCAGTTGACTCCCACAGAATAGCCTCATATCTGTCTTAAGTATCAGCTTGATACCAAAGTAAATTTACCACTAAAATGAGTTCCAGTCACTTTTTCTTTGCCTCAGCTTCACAGTGAAGGAGGACGTGGCTCTTTGCAAAACAAGTGCTAATAGAAATAAGGTGGCAGATGTTGAGTGTCCTATCTTATCTCAAATGAACTCTGTCCTCTCAGACCTCCTGTGTGAAGACAAAGACCCCCAAGACCCCAGAGGAATTCCTAGGAAGATCTGAAGCAGGCTCCCTGCGTGAATGAAATTGCCCCAGGAATCAGAGTGACTTTTCTTTCCTTTTTCTCTGGATCCATATTTGTTCTATCTTATAAAAGTCCTCTTTTTAAAAGACAAGAAACAATTGAAAGAAACATTTTGTCCTAGGTTACAATACAGATGTAGTTAAGTATTCTGTTACCACCAGCTGTGGGCTGTTAGCTGCTATCACCTGCTAATGACCCACTCCGGATGACAGGCAATGGGCCATCAGAGACCCACCACGTGACTCATGGACTTATCTCATCCTATTGTGAGATGCTCCACCCAGGAGGGAGGAGCCAAGCGTTCCCACCTAGATATAACCTGGCCTTGGAAATACCTGAGCTAGCCCTGTCTACTGGGTTCCCAGAGGATGAGAGTTACCACTTGACCTTCAGCTGGAGACCAGACCTTCACAGGATCACCACTTCAACTGAACTACTTCATTTGGACTGCTACCACCACCCTAACGAGGTGTCAGGCTGTATCTGACTTTGTCAGTGCTTTTCCTTGTATTATTTCACTTATTGTTATTTTTCCTATTAATTTTAATCCTGACTTGTGATCTCCCATTGGTTTCAAACCAATACACATTTGAAAGAAAAATTGAAAGAAACAATTTTATCAGTTTTTACTCTAAGGACCCATACCAATCTCCTTTCTGAAAAGAAAGAGCTAAAAATTCAAGGCCTAGGGACAGAATCACCTTCCTAGAAGAAAATGTCCAGACGCAGAAAGAGGCCCAGTGAAGACTTGATTTTATTGCTCCTGGCTCTCCCTGGGGTTGATCCAATGGTGCTGGGAGCAGTGCAAGAATCAAAGTAGTTATTGTATCTGTGAGCATCACAGGGGATCACTCTGCCCAAGGAAATGTCATGGCTTCTGGACTGGGATCCTGGATCTGGGCATGGTTTATATGAGCTACATGAGTTGGCCCTCTGCTAACCTAGTCCATGCTCCTCTCGTCCAGCAAGTATTTGTTTGGTGAGTCAGAATGTCCCAAGTCCAGCTTCCTCTGGATACCTCTCTCTTACTTCACTGTCCAAGAAAGTGCAAGCTTTGGCTGAAGCTTTTCCGTAGATGAGGTCTCTTCTGCCTGCATTGCCTGATGAACTCACACAACAGGCTTTCCCTTCAGCACCTTGAAGTGATGTTGGTCAGGGCCACAAAAAAGATTTCAGAGATTCATTTTCTCGGGGGGTTCTGCCTCTGTCAAGTCATCTTTAACTGGGCCAGTGGTTCCAGCACATGCTGGGGGAGGACATGCAGATGCACCCCCGGGCAGCCAGCACAGGCTCTGCAGCTCTTCTATTGCAAACAGAGCTACAGCAATGCTGGATTGCACTGACCTGCTCTTTGAGGAGGCTGTGGAATTTAATTAGTCCTCAGAGAAGCGCTTGGCGAGCTTGGGACACAAAAGTATGAATGAACTATCTTTGTTTCCACGCTAGTAAAATCTGCCTGAAAATTAAATAACCACATGGCTTTTCTGGTCAACATTTGTTGGCGCAGAATGGCGATGGTGGAGAAGGGAAATGCATTGGTGCTGTTCCTCCCTGCTCAGGCTCGGGCTGTCAGGCTGGAGCTATGCCCTGTCAGCTCGGCCGCGGCAGCAGCCTGAGCACCGGATTGCTCGGGAGGTGCTCAGGAAGAAGCTTTGTGCTGCAGTTTCACATGTAGGAATCAAAGAATTCCCTTCCCTGCCTCGCCCCAGCCCCTCGCTGCCAGCAGACGCGGAGCTCTCGCGCCGCCCTTGCGCAGCTCCCGGGCGCTGTCAGCGCTGCTGCCATGCAGGGGAGCAGTGGAATAATCTGCTTTGTGTAGGATCCCTGGCTGGAGAGAAGAGACAGCAGCGCGTTGCAGGGAATGTAAATGGAATGAACATATTGCGGTTGCTGGACACAGCCCTGGCTCTGCCTGTGATCTACACGGCACCATGTCCTGCTGCTTGTCCCGGAGTGCAGCCTGGACAGGCTGTGGCTGCACAGTATGGCACAGGAGATTCCACTGGGTTTTCCATCATAAATTTTTCTTTCTTTACCTTTTTCCCCTCTTCCCTTCCTGTGAGCAGATGAAACATGCACTTAATTTTCAGGAAAGTGACTGCTGTGGTAGCAGCTGTGGGAAATCAAATGCACAGCAGGCCCCCATAATTCACAATAATTTTGTGTAGCAGTTTCTGATGATGTGATATCAGGTGAAAATTATCCCTGCTACTTTCTTATGTGCCACATCTTTGAACTCCGGTCTTCTTTTCCATTGGCATGTGTGCCTAAGGCTACCAGATTATTGACAGGGGAGAAGTAATATAGATTTAGTTCTTAAATCTTCCTTGTAAACGTATTGCTGGGGATGCACATAGGGTGCTGCTGGAGACTCAACAGCAAAGGCCACTGTTGTTAGCCCTTTAATCTCCACTGTTTGTATTTATTCTGACTCTTCTGCTAAGAAGCATCCATTTTGATCTATTATATTTACCCACAAATGGGATAGTTACTTCTGACGAGACAAAAATGATAATGATATCTCTGTGTCACAGGATTTTATTTCAAATGAAAGCTCTAATGTAGCATATCATGTTTTATTATTGCTGTAAGTTGAGTTATCATTGTCTGAGAGGAGGCATCCTCCCCTTCCCTGTCTCCATTCCGGCTGTGCAGCTGGAGTTTGGCTCAGGGCATGGGAAGGGATGGACAGGGGTTCCAGCTGAATGTACCACTTAGCACGGGCAGTGCAGCCCCTCTTTTTAAAAGATTCTGGGAAGCATGCTTGGGAAAATGGGTTCAGGATGCCTATTCCCATCAGCCACTGTATTCCTGAAGACATGAGACCCAAAGCTCCACACCTCCTACCCAGGAAGGAGAAGATCTTCAGGAGTCACGTGGTTCAGGAGCACCTTTGGAGCATGTTGTGCTGAAAGCATAAAAGCCCTTAGGCTTCTCTAAGTGGACCTAAGGGGCCAAATAGATGTGCAGATTCTTGACATCACATCAAAGGGTCATTTGCCTTCTGTTGGCAGGACAGCAGGACTCTGGGATCAGAGTGTGGGCTGTAACATCAGATTCCTGAGTGAGGTGGGCTCCAGAAGGGCAGGACCATGGGATTGTAGTTACAGAAGTTACAGAAGATATTGGTGAAGGGTGAAACCTATTGCAATCTGAGACATCATTTCCACTTCTAGGTATCAAATGGGGCTGTTACAGCTTGGTTTGAAAGAAAGTTTAAATATTGATGATGATTCTGCTCAGCAGAGCATTGCATCTACTGAGAGAACCCCATGAATCTGGAATATTTAATGCAATCAGCTGGAATGTAATGCACAATATGTACAGCCTTGCTCAGCCTGTGCATTTAATCACTGCTCTCAAAAGGCTATTACCTGCAATAATGCTATGCCAAGTCTAAAGTGGGGAACAAAATTTCTATTTCCTAAGGGAATAGCACAGGAGTTCCTTAGATGATTCTGGTTCCCTTGCAGAGATATCGTCAGAAATAAAGTTGTCCTAAATAGTACAGACAATTTGCAAATAAAAGCACTAAATACTATTTATCTGTAGTTACTGGTTTAGTTACTGTTGGGAAGCCATTGTATATATTAACTTAGGAACTAACAAAAAAGGTCACTTATTTGGAGACATACAGGAATTTTCGCTCCTTTTATAATTAATTCAGAATATCAGTCAAAGATTACTCCATTAATATAATTTTTTTCCTACTTTTCTTCTGTTAAAGAAATTCCCTTCCTACCAGGATCTTCCAACAACCCTAGAAGACCACGTAATTCTATCATGAGTAAAGCTAATAGTGAGCATTAAACAGGCCAAATTAGAGAAAATAGTTCATTTGAAGTTTTAAGCTGGAGATCAATGATTAATGGATTCAAGAAAGGAAGACACCATGAGTGCACTAACGATCTGTTACTTGGAAAGAGAGGTGTGTTCCTGACACATCGGATGTGTCAATAGTTTCTGCATTGGTAGAGTTCTAATAGCTGATGTGCTTCCTAGAGTGCTTTTTAGCCACTTTGTTGTGTGTTGAAACCTCATAACCCCAAAATGAGACACTTCTTCAGTCTGGATGAAACCAGTGAATAATGCAGGCCCCACAGCTACACAGGCTGCTTTCCCTGGTTAAAGGGGAAAATGGGCTTGGAGAGAAATGTAGGGGAGACCAGCAGTGAATCTTTTTCCACTAACAAATTCCCCCAAAACCTACAGCAGCTGACAGGGGGATTTAATGGCTAGGTAACAGCCATTAACCCATTCCATGAATTCTGAGTGCCTTCATCTGGATAGGTGACCCAGAGCCCGTTTTTTACTTCCTACACTATTGATTAATAAAGACCAGGATAAGGAGGAAGAAGGCCATATTACTATAATGGGAACTTGGGGCTCCCCACAGAGCTACACCAGCTGCATTTTCATTTCCACTGGTGCTGCTGAACACCCCACCTGGGAAGAAGCAGAACCAGCCAGAGAACTACAGTGCTGTCATGCTGAAAATAAAGCCTGTTGAATAATCCTGAGTGTACCTGTATTTAACTGCCACAGCCCCAATTCCTTAAGGCAGGGCAGCCACCATAAAGGATGGCTTAGCACTGACTCCTCACATCAGCTCTTCATACCAGGCAAAGATGTTCAATGAAAGTGAAAATCCATCAATTTTTTTATCTCTTCTAAGAGCATGGCACTGGGCATGCAAAGGTTTATAACCAGCTTCTGGACTGCACCGGGTCACTATGGGAAGGTTTTTGAAGAGCTGAGACAATATATTCCTCCAGAGCTAAATGCAAATAGCAGCACTACATCTCCAGTGCAGGAGGAAATGAGTTCACAGCAAGGTGAAGCAGCTCCCCCACCAACCACTGATCCTCAGCCCCTTTTGCAGGTATGCTATAAGGAATCTCTCACACTCCCAGGCAAAAAAACCCATGAAAAACAGCAAATGACTTGGTCTAAATGCAGGTCATTCTTACACTGATCTGGGGCCATGTGATGTGTGAGCAATTGAATTTGGCTTTGTTGTACAGGTGCCTGTGACAGCCATCCCAAGAGCATGAGACCTTGCAGAAAGCTGTTTCACAGTCTGAGATAAAGTACCCTCCCCCTTTCATCAACAAACTCACTTCCCCTCAGCAAGTCCACCCCCAAACCACCCCCAAATGCTGTCAGCCCATGGGCTGCTATGACCCAAATTCAGATGGCTGGGGCTGGGGGAGTGGGAGGAGGTGTCCTGCCCACACCTGGGAGTGTGCTGGGAAAGGTAAGAACAGGCGGGGCTTTGTTTCCTCAGGCAAAAATAAAAGAGCTACATTTAGGAAGAAGAAGCTCCTGGGGAAAAAAAAAAAAGTGAATAATCCAGAAGTGGGGGGGAGGGGAGAATATAAAATGCTCTGGTTTTAATCAGGAAAAGCAATTTAGTTGCAGTTTTCTGCATAATTCTGCTGAATAAATAAATTATGCAGAAGAATGTGCTTTTCTCCTGAGGCTAAAAAAAGAACAAGTAAGGCTCAGGGAAATGCCTGGGACTTACATGTGTTTGCTATTTAGCTGCATTTTCTTGACAATTCCTCGTAGGTTGAATGGTTTATCCTGTAAGCTTCAGCTCTGAAATGGACTCCTGACAGGCATGCAGCAGCAGCGTCCTCTCATATGGGAGGAATTAGTTTTCTTTTCCATGCCATGGAAGCATCTGGGAAAAGCCTTCCCCGTTCTTTCTGGGGCTGTCGCAGCTCCTCACATCCATGGTGGGGCAGCTCTGCCCCATGGGCCTCGTGGAGTCTCCTGCTCCCTAACCTGCTCACTTGGGTGGGTGTGACATTTCCTTGGGATTAACCTGCAGGATATGGAAACTCTGTCAAAAATTGATGATGGAGGCAAGGTTGGCTTTCCATTGCTATGCTAAAGGAAAGAAAATGCTGTAGGGTTAATTTCTTGGATGTATTGTGCAGCAGTTTCCAAACTCATGAAATGCAGCAGTGCTTTTCCTGAAAATAAAAAAATCCAGGCCGAGAACACTGAAATTTTGGGTTCCTTAATGAGAAGAACCTAAATTTTAAATTTACTTATTTTCCACTGAAATCCTTAGGTTTGTGACTTCAGACCTCAAAGCACTTAGGTACATTTGAAAGCTTTTATTCTAAACTTTAAAATATTAATTTAGAAATCCTTGAATGCAAGAAAATCCTCACAAACTACCCTATCAAAGTTTTGTTGGTTTTTTCTTTTATTTGATGAAACATGAGTACAAAACATGTGCCTATGGCGGCTTTTGCAGGTGAGAAGTACATATTGAGAGGCAAACCAAATTTTATCCTTCAAACTTTGTTTTTTCTTGCTACAGATCCAGCTTCAGACAATTACTGTGTCCCCCCTGCTCAGTCTCAAGTGGTGTTTAGTAACTGGGAACAGAATCTGTGAAATTTTTCGCAGGGGGCATTCAAGTGTCTTGGCTTGGGCGGTGCAATCAGCTGTCACCCCATGGGGAGGTGGCATCAGTGACTTGGGGCCCTGGAGATAAGAGGCACTGAGGAGGCCATGAGGATGGGAATGGGGATGAGCACTGAGGCTCTGGAGTGCAGAGGTGTCTGGCTGAAGAGAAACTGGATTTTCTATAAGGAGTTTCTTCCTGTGTGGCATTCCTGCCCTGGAGCTTGTCTGGGAGCCTGGAGAAAGGTCTGAGGCTCTGCTATCACCTGCAGAGGATGTGTGTCTCCATCTCCTCCTTTGTGCCACCTTCTCCCCACTAGCTCTCCATGGCTGGCATTCCTTTGGGGTCTCATAAGGAAATGGATAACAGGTAGCTTCAGTACATCAGGGGGGAGAAATGCTCCTGATCCTGACAACTTAAGTCCTTCAAAGCCTTCAGCAACAAGCAGGAGTTTCTCAGAGAGAGCTTTGCTGGTGTCTCCTGAGGTGTGTGGAGGAGAGAAAAGGATGGCCAAACAGGGTGGACAGCAAGAAATTTGGATCTCATTTCCATAAGTTAATTAAAAATCTTGGGCAGGTCCCTCCATTTCTGGGAGGGATGTAATGTTACCCTGAAACAGTAATACCCCAAGGAGGTGCAATACTGGCAAGGTAATTGGAATTTATAATATGTAGATTTCTCAAGCCACAGGTGCCAGGGAAGATCCTAAGTATCATTTTATGTTTGTGGCTATACTGGTGATGTTTTCTGGGGGTCAGGGGCTTTTTAAAATTATTCTGTGATTGTGAGGAGATACATAATTTAATTTAATTCCCTGTTTACTGTGAATTTGGTTTGATGATGCCTAACAACTGCTTTATGACGAAGAAGACATGCATGATTACAGTTCACAGACATCTCACAGCTAGAGGAATGCATATTTTTTCTTAGTGATATTTCTGTGGAAATCATAATGTACAAGCTGCCTTCCTACCCTGATGGCTTCAGTTTTGAGAAAAGCTGTGTGCTGCAGGGAAAGCCCACTATTTCTAACAGGGGTAAGAGCTATGTGTTCTATAGCTGGTGACTCTAA
This sequence comes from Lichenostomus cassidix, assembly GCF_008360975.1. NCBI lineage: Eukaryota > Metazoa > Chordata > Aves > Passeriformes > Meliphagidae > Lichenostomus > Lichenostomus cassidix. The sequence goes on from NC_139499.1 coordinate 782,823, forward strand.
TTTTTCTTTCTTATTCTGTATCTGTGTGTAGTGACTGATCCTGGAAGACGTATGAGGTGCAACCAGGATGAATGACAGTGCAGTGAGGACTGGCCTCTCCTTGAAATAATGGCCTGTTTTGTCAGCATGGTGGTTAAAAATATAAGAGACAGAAACCTTTTCTGCTTCAAACTGGCCCTCTGTTCTGTGAAGGACAGTTTATCCTCCTGCTCCTTATATAAGGAACCCTCCCTCAACTGGGGGTTGGAACTAGGCGATCTTTAGGGTCCCTTCCAATCCATTCTATGATTCTCTATAAACTGATGGAATGCATATAAAATCACTGATGGAAAATCATTATTTTTTAAAGGAAAATTGAAAAATAAGACAATTCCTTTTTTTTTTTTTTTTAAATGCAGATTTTGAAATGTCAAATCCAATGCTCCACATCCAGAGATTCTGTTCATATTCTTGGGCAAATCATCTGTTTTGCAGGCTCGTGTGTCTTTAGTTCAAGTAATGAAGACCACTTTTACACATCAATTACAACATGGGAATGAGTTCTGTGAGAGGTGAACAAGGTGAAGGTCATTTGCTTTGTCAGGGCAGGGAGAGCTGTGCCCTGTGCCCATCGCTGTGGCTCTGACAGGGGACAGTGCTCAGCCATGGCATTTCACAGCACAGGAAAGGGCTCAGCTTTGGGATAGCACCTCAACCCCAGCACTTTGTGGCAGTGGGGATGTGCACATGATTGCTGCTGAATCAGCTCACTTTTGGGGCAATTTCCCCCTTGGCCTTCCCCCATCTCCAGCCCGGTTGATTTGCCTAATGGAAGCTGACAGTAAACCTCAGCCCTGAGTGTCAGATTTCTCTGGAAACCTCAAGGGAAAGAAAGGAAGGTAGACATTTGAGGAACAAAAATAGCACACATAATGAGCTCCCTTATTTAGCCAAACTGCTTTTTTAATAACCTTGCTTTTCATTCTCTCCCTGGCACAGACAGACACACTGAACAGGTGGCAGCTTCAAACAATAGGGGCTGCTTTGGGGGTTGGGATGAACAGGGAATGCCACTGCTGTCTCTTGGGTTATAGCTTGGTCCCTCTGTGGAGATACAGCTTGGAAAAGTCATTTGGGAACAACCTAAAAAGTGTTCTCTTCCTTCTTAGTACTTTTGTTTAACTCATCTCATTTGTCTGTGTATTGAGAGATAAATTATGTCTAAATGTTATTTGGGGCTGTCTAATATTTGAAAAATCCCAATAAGTTGTCTGGGTAAGGAGAACACAGAGGTGAGGTATAGCACATTTTGTGTTGCCTTGGAAATTTAAATCCATTTATGGTATATGTCTTATATTTATCTATATTCCAGAACTGTATTTTTTTTTTTTGTGGATTCCTGTTGCTTTCCAGTGTTTTCAGTTGGTAAATTCAATCCCAGATATATGTTTTGTCTTAGATATGTCAAACCAATTCCCTCTGAATCAGGACAGGAGCCTAAGTTTCTGTTTAGGCATGATTTTAGGGTAAGGTACCCAGCTCAAAACCAGGCTGGGGTGAAGCCAAATGCCAGTTTGAAAGTGTTTCTTTGCCTGTATGTGAGAGTGATTTACCAGCCTCACAAGAGCTGTTATTGTTAGTTAGACTAAGTGTATGTGCAGATGCTGTGGGATTTTCTGCTGCATCAGGTCTGTGCTACTTTGTGCTATGGGAAGTTTGTCTTAGTCATTCACCACCGCAAACCTGGAAATAACGTCTAAGAAAGTAGAGCAAGACTAGTTTTGCACAACCCTTTTATATCTTCCTTCATTGCAAATGCTTTTTCAAAAGCAGGTTTTCCCATCTCTGTCCTTTTCTGTCTATTCTGCTTCCCTGCCCTTTCCACTGTCTTCCCTTCTGGCCACTGCTGCATAAGGGAAATGATGAAAGAGCTCCTGAGCTACTTCACCAGTCAGGTTCTGCCTTATTTCCATCAAAATTAAACTTTCTTCTTGCCCTGATATGCAAAAAAGATGCCCCCCACCAGCCACAGGTGAGAGGAGTACACACTTTAGCTCTTCCCATCATTGTGCACTGCTTTAGCTCCTGCTGCTTTTATTGACAAGTCTTGAAAGTTTGTTATTGAAAGTGGAAGAATACAGTCTCTATTTGTCTAGCTGAAGTGAAAAGTCCTTCTCACCTTAGCTTGAGATAGCCCCTCTCATCCTCTTTGCCTGGGGTGTTGCTTCAGTCCTTGTTAAATCCATTACACACTGGGAGGTGCTCCATTTTAAGGGATCTGAATGCATTTCTCTCAATTGATCTGGGAGATACAACTAGAACAAATGTCACTCATGTAATCTCCCTTAAAGAGCAGAAATTTATCTGTAAGTCACTGTTGTGGCCCAACAGGGATGATTTTACTCCAGAATATTAGGAGTGAAAAGGGCTCTTTGGAATCCAGAAAATAAACAAATATCAAATTTGATTGTTATCTCCTTTCAGTAGTTGACACAAAGATTGATGGTTAATAAGCATCTGTTCTTAATTTGCATTGCAAAATTTTTAACACAAACTACAGGCAGCCATCAAAATAATCAGTTTGTTATTTTGTAAGTCTTCCTTTTTCCAATTGCCTACCCATGGGAGAGAAGATATATATCTGTAAAGGAACAATGAGAAACTCTGCTGGAGAGCACCAAAAAACCAAATTGCAGTAGGTATGCTCAGTTCCCCAGGTGGGTGCCAGGTTAGTGCCTCACACCAGCTCAGAAAGTCAATGGACAATTTATTCTCTACTGGAAATATTTTCCCTCATTTCTTAATTTTTTCTAGCAGTATATTAACACACCACGTGAATTTCAGATTCAACAGATGCACAAGATTATAAAGAAAAGACAGGCTGCTAAAGGAAGCCAAAAGCTACTGTCTTTGATTTATGGATTTATTCCAGTCTGAAGAGCATTCTTCGATAAAGGCCATAAGTGATTAGAAAATAATGAGCTATAGAGATGGATCAGAAGATGTTGAGATTAGATCTTCATGACTGAACAGGTCATGAAGATGAACCAATCTGCATGAAATGCTCCCTCTGTGTCAGCTTCTCAAAACTGTTGATTTATTCCTGTTATCTTTGCATTTTGTGTGTAAAGACCAAGATGTGGGGAATCAAGTAGCCAGAGATGGATACATTTTCACTTAATGTTTCATGAGCTTCTGTATGTTTCTGGTTTACTTAAAACTGTCAGAGGACTGATTTTTCCTTGTGCATGTTCTCAGAGATTCATGTTTAAAAGAAGATTCATAAAACATTTCCAAGTGGAGGAAAAAATTCTCAGGTTAAATTCAAAGTCTCTTTAGATCTCCCTGAGATTTAATCATTGACAACTCCCAGTTAAAGGGGAAAACTATTATATCTACATTAGACCAAGAAAACAGAATTGCAGCTCTCAAAAGTCTTCAGATCTTTTTCCTTGTCAAGTATAGAAGATCTCATAGAAAAAACTGTTTCTGTTTATTTCAATATCTTCACAGTTGAAACTTTCTTATTTCACTTGTAATTTTATTACAAGGATTTCAAGCCAAGGTGGCTCTTAGTAGCAGTAACACTCTCATCCCTGTGATGATCTTGGGGTAGAAGTGAGGCAGGATTAGCAGTAGTGCCTTTCAGCTAATCATCTTCTTGCCCCTCCATCAAAAGAGAAAGCTGAACAGGCTGGGATGTCTTGGATTATAATTCTCTGTGATGAATATATGGAAACTCCTGCAGTTACCTCAGGGTGAGGAGTTAAATGTTACATACTGACTTCAGAAGACACAGTCCAAGTCCTCATTACAGTACTTTTATTTTTAACTAAGAACAGATGAAGAAGAATTTTTATCCCTATTTTCTACTGGTGACACAGTTACACTGGAGTGTACTTGCACTTTACTCAGGACATTTGTACAAGAGAGAACAGTTCTATCTAGATTTCCCAGATTTCACTGTCGTTGCCCAAAGGCCATCTTCTGTCATTTTGATTTCTGCTGTTATCTTAAGTAATGTCTTATTCTAGCTTTGCAAAATCCTTAGACTAGTAGAATTTTGATATTTTTCAGTGTTGTTTGGTCAGACACCAACTTCTGTTACATGATAAACTCATTGACCCCAGAAACTGTATATTCAGTGAGTCATCTAGAAGATTTTAATGCTGGACAGCCAAACAGCATCCTCATGGATGTACTGGAAGCAGTGTGTTTGCAGTATTGAGGAGCTAAAATTGATAGTCCTTGAAATGATTTGTAAAAACCATTCTTTCTCTCTATCTCTCTCCTCTTCTATCCCAAACCTAGGACTCTCAGCACTACCTCTTGTTTCTTTTGCCGTTCAATATTTCATGGTTGGCAGGTCTTCTTTCATCCTTTCAACTCCACTTTGATGCAGCTATAAAAGGAGGTGCATGGTCTTTCCCAGGTAGGAGTGGTATCCATCTGTTTAAATAGGAAAAGACTATGTCTATTCTTTATTGGGAAAAAAAATGAAGTGAGAATTTATGGTTTTCTTGTCTTCCACTTGAAAAGTGAAAGTGCTTGATTTCTCAGCCTTAGACAGCCATGTAGATGTAATTTCCCTCTGTCATGTGATCATTCAGATGAGCTGAACACAAACATGGCTCTGCTGTTTGCCATTCCCAGGCTCAGGAGATCTTAGCCACGTGGGTGGAATGTGCATCTTGATGCTCAGTCAGGTGTCCCAGGACCTATTTGTGTCTGTGCCTCCCTCTGGCAGCTTTGTTCCATCAGATTAAGCTGAGATTCTTTCCAGTTGAGGGATCTTGGTGCAAGTAGCTATTGTCATTATTTGTCTAATGCTAGCACTGTGCTGGGGACTTTAACTCGGAACAGAGCTCTCTGTGTTCTTCTCATATGGCTGAAAAATGATGATGTGGTTTTATGGGCTGTTTTTGCTTACCAGACTCCAGCAGTGCTTGTGCAGAAGGAATTACTCAAGAGCACTGGTTTTTGGCCAATGGATGGAACAGGACATTGGACTGGATACATAAAAATTACCCTAACTCTTGGGCAAAGATCCATTGCACAGATTTGGAGGAAATTTGTAGGAATTTCACCACCCCAAGTCTGTTAAATCACAGTGAATTTATATGGGCTTCTGGTTTGTAATGTATCCTCAAAAACATCAAAAGTTGTTTAAAGTATGAGTTGTAAATGGGTTGACAAAGAAAGATGTCAGTTTGCATAATTATTTAGTTCAAGTCCAGACTGAAAAGTCCAACAACCCTCTGTATCTCCCAAATTGTTGAGACAGATTGATGACTGGATTAAGATGAAAAGGTCATTTGGAGCCATGATTTTAATTCCTTTCATTAGAGGAGAACTTGGGCAGATTAGGGTTGGATTTTGTTTTCCATAAAATGCTGGGTGTGTATTTGGTGACTGGGAACTGCTGAATGATGGAGCCTTCTCATCCAGCTTCCTCAGAAGGCCTCAGGGGTGTTGGTGGCATACTGGCACCCGAGGCACCTGTTGGTCAAAGAGGGACTCCAAAGTGCCCTGAGGTATCCTGCCGGATAAGGCAGAAATATCAGTATTTACTGCTATTTGGTTTACTTCAGTCTCTGATGAGACAAATTAACAACATCACAGCCCCAAATCAGCCATCCTTAATCTTTTTAGGGTCCTCTTCCCCAATGGCATAATAGAAAAAACTTCAGTAATTACACAGCAACTCATCTTCAGCGGCACAGCTCTGCCTCCCCAGCCAGAGCTGCCAGGCTTTCTGCCCCCTGTTATGAAGCCAAGTTTCCTTTATAAGTCCTTTTAATTGGCTCGTTAGTGTAACCTGAGGCTACCTGTCCTGCTTGGCTGCCTCACTAATGAGCCTCAGCTGCCTTTTCTTGGACCCTGGCAGGCTGGAGAAGGATCTGTAAAACCTGGGCATGTGGATTTCAGAGCTGTTCCCTCCAGTCCGCCGGTAGCCCAGCCTCTCTGGCAGCAATGTGGCTTTTGCAAACACAGGTGCCTCGTGCACTCCTGGCAGGCATTGCTCCCCTTTCAGATAGGGACTTTGTCCCTAAAAAACCAACCTGCAGATAAAAGATGCAAATATACAGAGCCCTGGGAGTGGGCACTGCTGTGTAAAACCAAAGAAAAGGCCTTTGTGTGAATTCATGAGATAAAAATGCTACTGAGAAAGTGTTTCCATGGACATCAGCAAGAACAGAAGTAAGTTCAAAGCAATAGTGAGTTGGGATTTCTAGCACCAAACCCAGCATAAGTCCTGTCAGACTTTTGGTACTTTCTTGTCAAGGCTCTTGCTCTCAGCCTCCTGTGCAGCACACACATCCAGAGGGCAGTGGGGTGGCACAGGCTGTGAGGAAACCTGGCGAGGTTGGTCCAGCTGAGCTCACTGCCCAGCAAAGAGGGGAGATGACTTTGGGGGCAGTGATACCTTGCAGACCTGCCTGAGGGACAGTCACCCTGCAGCTCTGGCAGCACAAAGGTTTGCCCTTCCTCAGCCATGTGCAGAATGGCTTAGCAGCTCTGTTCCTGTGCTGCACACACCCCTGTGAATCTCGAGGGCTGTGCAGGGAGCAGCTCCCCTGAGGCGGGCCAAGCCAGGCCTTCACATCTCTTACTCTCCTACAGCTGCGCTTGGAGAACAGCACTTTTGTTCATCCAAGATCAACAGAGAAGAGGCTGGCAGAGTCCTGGGAGCTCTGTGCCAAACCTGTGGGAAGAATTAGAGCAAGCAGGCTCAGAGGAGTTCTAATGAAACAATTTTTTGTTAGGAAAAATTTTATCCCATGAACAGTGTTGAACAGTTTGCAGCATTCAGTGCTAAAATTTAAAAACATGAAGGTAGAGGTCATGTGCTTGCTTGGACTAACAGCAAAACTTTTTCATAGTCGAGTAACAGACAGCAGTCAAAAACAAGCAAGATGATTTCCTTTTGTGTTGGCTGATGACAGAATTGCCCTTGTGCTGCAGCTGTGGAAATGGCTGTGGGATGTTGGGGTTTGTCAGAGCAAGGTTGTAGTCAGAGGAAGGGGAAGTATCTGTGCCAGCTGTGTCTAAAACAGCATCACTCCAGTGAATCCCATCCAGAAAAGGTGAACTTGAACCAAGAGATTAAAGGAAAGTGGAAAGTACTGCAGGAAAATGGACTGGAAGAGTATGGCTTGTTTAGTCTAGCAAATCACAGACCAAGAGATGAGCTGATTGCTGTCTAAAAATACCATATGGGAGTACAGAGCACTGAGAGAGGAATGCATTGGCTAAGAGCAAAAAGTAGATTAACCATGAATTAATCTAGCTTGGAAACTAGACAGTATTTAGCCATTAAAGTAAGAAGATTTTGGAACAGAGCAGAATTCATGCCAGAATACCAGAGATAAAAATACTGTCAGTTTAAAGTAAAGATGCATCTTGAAGCATATGTGAAAACGATGATGCGATGTAGTGGCCTTTGCTGTCAGGGCCTGGGACTCAGTGTCCCATCCAGTCCCTGTTAGCATAGTGATCTCATGTTCCCACATAGCCATTGCTATCACCAACCCAGTGGAAATGAGCACTGCTTGAAGAGTTGTTCCTCTTCAGATGCCTTCTGCTTAATCACTGGTCCATGACCAGATGCTTCTTTGAACCAGGGGGCAAAGAGCCCTGGCTAGATAAAGGAAGTTTTTCCAAAGCCTTGATGTGCCTGTAGTATAAATGAGCAGTTCCTACAAAGGGCCAGAATTTAGGGAGTTGCAAAGAGACATTGGATGTTTCAATGCAGAATTAATCTACTTAATAAAAAGTCTTGTAGGGGGCATAAATTCCAATGCTCGAGTGTATAGGTGAAACTATGCTAAATGAGGATTAGGCTGAAGCCTTGAGTAGAAGTGGTAGAGTTACATTATCCCTTTTTTAGCTCTTGTAAGGCTTAGTACATCTTCACTGAAGCACCTGATCCTGGGCACTGGCAGAGAGAAGTTTTTGGATTAGATTTCTTGAGCAGCATCAAAGTCCCCAGGGTCCTGTTATTTCCAACTCTTTCTCTCTGTAGCAACCTGGAAGTTATACTCGGCAGGAATTTCATCAGCTTTTGAGTTCCAAGGGATGATTCTGTATTGCTCTTAAGGAAGCTAGAGCTTATCATTTGACAAAAAGTAATTCTTTCTTTTCCTGCCTGTCCACTGGGGCAGAGGTTTTGGTTCTCACTGTTAGAGAAATGTGAACCAGCCAGATCTGCCCAATTCAACAAAGCTGTCCAGGCAGGAGCCCCTTCATGCCCTGGCTCACACAACAGGGAGCAGGGGTTCGGTCTGAGCATTGACACCAGAAATTATCTGTCTATGGCCTTCCAAAGTGTCACTCATGAAAGTCTGACCCACCTCCCAGCAGCAAAAACCAACCCCCTGGCTGCAGTAAGCAGAGCAGGGGCACAAGCCCTGTGTGCCCGGGGAGTGGCTTACACAGCAGTGCTGATGTCCCCACCTGGTCACCGAGGCGTGGGCTCTGCCAGGACAGCTTCCTGCCTGCCACCCAGCATCTGATGAGCCACACTGCTGAATGGCACACAGACTGGGGCTAAAGGCATGATCCTTTCCAGGTGTTTTATTTCTGGGAGTTCTGAGCAGCTCTGGTGCCCCAAAGGCTAAAGCTGCAGCTGCCTTTTGGGAAACTCTGGTGAAAAGCAATACCTCATCTCCAGGAGAAGACAGCAGTCACACAGCACAGCACAGCAGGCATCACTAAATCACACAGCACATCACTTAAAACAAACACTGTATAAGGGCTTGTAAAATAACAATACAAAGCAGCTCTTAAATTTCCCTGGTGTCACACCAAGCCAGCTATACTGGCAGGACTCCAGCTTTTAAGGTGCACACCATGTGAAAGTGTCTCACTGTGGACAAGATTGGAAATACAGACCCAGCATTTCATTCCTCCCACATCATAAGGGGTCAAGTGTTCCCCGTGTTGCAGATAGGAGTCATACTGAAATAATGAAAGAATTTACTACATGGGCAGGTCCTGATCTCAAGCTAAGAAGCATGGTTCTCACCTCTACCAATCCCTCAGCTCAATTTTCTGAATAGTTCATGGAACAGGGAAGGTAAAAATCCATAAGGAAATTGCCTGAGTGATCCACAGTGGCTGGTGTTGCCTATTCTGTTCAGGAAGTATTGAACTCCAATACCACTGTTTGGCTGTGGAGGGAAGTGCTGTTGGTTGAAAATACTGTGTCTGGGATATAAGCTCATCTAGTTTCTAATGTGGATTAATTGCAGTCATTTTCAACTGGATAGAGTATCCTCCATTTCTATTCTAATCTGTTCACCAGCATTGCTCCTAAGCCTTGTGTGACTGACACCTTTGTCTGATGGATGACTTGCTTATTCCACACATAGAAATCACCTCACCTGTCACCTGAAACCAAAGGAACGATGACAGTATTAAATTGCAACAAACCTCCTGCCCTGGGGTTTCAGCCCTAGATCGAAAGGTTTCCTCTGAGCCCCATGGGTGTGCTGTCAGGGTGTCACTGTGTGCTCTGGATGCTGCTGTCCCATGCTCCTGTTTGGGGTGTCCTAGCCTCAGACAGGTCTCTCCCCTTTCTTCTTACTGATTCTACTGCCAGTGTAAAGATTTTGGGGCTCTTGCTAAGTGGGGATTGACCCTTAGGGTGGGTGGTCATCTGTAAGATCAGAGCACAGCACCCATAATTACCTGATCACCTTGAAAAGTTTACATTTATTATTATTAGAAAGTTCCTCTTTCTGGAATAATGCTGAACAATTTACTGTTTCAGACCAGTTCTGTTTTCTGGTAATCTGAATCTAGTTCTTACACTCTTTTTCTCATGTTGAAATGGATTTTGCCATTGACATGCTGGGCTATTAGGTGGGCACAGGCTGCTTTGGAATAGCAGCATTTGAAAAATCCTCTTGTGCATGTATTACATGGTGGCATTTTTCTATTTGTTCTCGTTCTTTATAGGAGGTGGAGTAGCACTAGAATAGCTTCAGGGATGGGTGAGGAGTGTGTGGGAAGAGATCCTGGGGGGTCAAAATGAAAAAGCAGCCCTAGACAGAATAGCACAGCTTGGGAATTCTGCTTTTCTTAGGGGATAGGGAGAGATTAATATGTGATTTCTAGATTGTTTACCTACAGCAATTATTCCTGTATTGATAGAAGATTAATCAATTCTTTTTAGTGACTCTTCACTAAGTTTTGTTATTTTCCTGTACTGTTTGATGGGTGGAATAGACTTATCCCATGTTAATCAAGAAGACCCATCACTGTGCAGCCACTGATAAGCAATTATCATGTAAAATAACAGCAATGAACTCAAATTGCCCCTCACTGCCCATCACTGCACTGCTTTTTATAGTAATAATATAGTCCATTAAAACCTACAATCACTGTAATGTTTATGCATTATTGGGGAGATAAATTGCATAATTCTCATTTTACAATTTAAATGTAATTAGTAGCTTACTAATCACTAAAACCTGAATTTGCTAGACTATCCGTTTTTCTAACACTTGCCAAAATTATAGGTAATTACTTAGATCTTACAATAATTATAAGTCCATCTTTTAAATAATTAATGTGCACTTTCATGGTACAAAACAGCCAGTAATCAAACGACCTCTGGCTTTTACAGCAAGCCCATGCAATTAGTCATATTGTGTAGGTCTATAGAAACGTTCCCATCACAAGAGTCTGTTAAGTTGGCAGCCTTGATAGTGATGGCTGTTGTGTTTTATGGCACCAGACAATGATTAACACCCAACAGCCTTTGGAGGTGTGGGTAAGGACAAAATCTGAGTGCTTTTCCTGAGCCATGGGATGCAAATCCAGAAAAGTAATTACAGGTGAGAGGAGTTTGAAGTTCTGTTGTCTCTTGGACTGTCAGATATTCTGCCCAGAGGATTTTTCTAGCCCATTTATCTTTTGCATCCTGCAACTTGGATCATTAGGCCAAGAAGGGACTCCCTGTTCTGGGGGCCTGTGTGGTATTAAACTGATTTTTTTTCTGTAGTAGCATCTTTCACTGCTGCTCTAGGGTAGATGCTGCAGAATCATAGATCCATCAAGGCTGGAATAGACCTACCAGATCATCCAATCCAACCACTCATCCAGCACTGCCCCTGGACCCCTAAACCACTAAACCACGTTGCCCAGAGCCAGATCCATAGGCCAACACATCCAGGGATGGTGACTTCACCACCTCCCTGGGCAACCTATCCCAGTGCCTGACCCCCCTTTCAACAGTGACACCTACATTCAACAGTGAAAATTTGCTCTCTAATGTCTAACGTGAACCTCCTGTCTCAGCTGGAGATCATTTTCTCTTGTCCTGAAAAGCTTTGTAAATTCAGTCCTGTTTCTCAGAGATGCACCATGTCCTTTCACTTTGCATTTTCAAAATCCAAATAAGAGGTCTTTATTAGCCAAAGCTGATAGCAGCAATGATGCTGGTGCTTGTTGTCTTCTCTTCAAAACAGTCTCCTAGATGGAGTTTTATGACACTATTTTCTATGAAGAAACAAAACAAAAGAACAAAAAAAAGTGACTCTACAGAAGACAAAATCAAACCTTAGTGTAAGAGCTTCTAGGGTCAATGTATGGATCTCAGCGGTGGAACTAGCACAGTGTGGTGGGCTACAAATATAGTCCTGTCTTTGTAGCAGTGTAAGTGAAATGCTTTTGTCAAAGTCTTGTTCCTCAGCTCAAGAATCTGCCCTTTGCCTCAGTATCCTGCACCTTTCTCCTCCCATATCCCCAACACCTGTAGCCAGGAGTGGTGAGGGGTAATCCCACCTGCTCTGCCAAAATGTAACAACGAGCAAGCCACTTAACCTCTGAACCCCAGTTTACCTGTCTCTAAAATGAGAATTGTGGTAACAGTTGCCACAGCAGGGTGATGGGAGAATTAATTAATGTTTATAAAGACTTTGAGGTCTTCAGATGAAAATTGCTACAGTATATAAGTGCAAAGTAATTATGATTATCATTACTTTCACTTGCATGTATATACTGTAATTAGCTGTGGATTATTGCATTGACTGAATAATTTAAAAGCTCTCTTCAGGAAGGTGTCACTTTAAATGTTTTTATATTTTGCATTTAATAATACCTAGGTTTAGATTCTTTTTTTCCCCTTTCCTTACCCTCTGATAATGAAATATCCTACTGTGTTGGTTATTGGAGTCCTGAATATAGAGTAGTCTGTTTCTTATCCTTCTTTCCTTCATTTGAGGAGAGTATATGATAGAATAGAATTCTGTGCTGATTAAGGAGCTTATTTAACACTGCAGGATGCCCTGGCAGGTCCCTCCTGTGCAAAGCGCTGGGGAGAGCCTCAGGCTCACACCCCTTGGCACTCAGGGCTGTTCTTAGGACACCTCCAAACTGCTTGCAGTGGTGCTGTGGGCTGAGTGTATCCACAGCTCTTGTGCCAGCTGTGTTGAGTACCCCCTGCACATTTACCTCGTGACTCCACTTCTTGCTCAACACAGCAGATTCTCATTTTCTCCTCTTCTCTGCATGTCTTGCAGCATAAAGCAGTAAGGAGAAAGGAACAATGGCTAAAGACTCCTTCTCTGGGCTTTTGTCTTTTCAATTGCTTCCTAAGTGTCTCTCCCATGTTTTTCAAGCCTGTGTGTCTGTGGCAGCTACTCAGCTTTGCTGGACATAGCCTGCAGCTGAAGGCAAGAACAGTCCTTGTAGTAATTCCCTTTCTCTTGGAACTGAATGGATTCGGAGAAAAAAGGGGTGCACCATTCAGGTTGTTTCACGACTCAGCTGCACTTACAGCCAGGTTTATCTACTCAGAACTGGACTGGATAAGTTAGGAATGTGGGTACCACGGAGATCCCTCCTTGGGGAAGGAGGAGGAGAGGTCGGTTCTGCTGACTGGTGTAAGTTATTTGGGGAGCCATTTGCTCAAGTTGAAGTGTCTCACTTATATGCTCAAAAAACATTAAGTATTTATTTTTTTTCTTTGCATCTTCTGGAAACATGGACACCTGAATTATTTAAATGTCTAAAATTAATTTCGTCAGATCCCAGGGTATGTCCCCTCACTGTTGGAGATGAAGGCAGGAGGTAAAGTAGTGTTGCAGATTGGTTCCCCTGAAGCTCAGGAATTTGCCTTCTAAAACTATAGCAAGAATTAGGCTTTTATGATCTGTGAATTCAGTAAGCCAGACTGTTTGTTTGTTTGTTTGCTTGCTTAGTGACCCCCAAACCAAAGGCCCTGTCTTTGGAGCTTATTTCAGATTTTTATTTTATACTGTGAAAGTAGAAGTAATAGCTCTTCTTTAAGCAAACACCAAAACCCAGACTTAAATTAACATCTTTTAATTAGGCAAAGGAGAAATGGTTGTTTGTGTTGCATGTCAGGGCATGCATGTGTTGCTGGGAGTTAGGAGCTGTAGCTCCTCTGTCCCTTGGTCCTGCTACAGCAGGTGCACCATGTGGTGGGACAGGGACACCCTCATATCCCCTTTTGTGCTGGTGGTCACTCTGCATCCAGTGGAGCATCCAGGAGTCCATGATGTAAAGGGTTCCTCCGCTGCTCTATTCTCCCAGTGTAGCAGCTAAGAGACAGTAGAATGTGTCCAATCCAGTGACATTTGCAGAGAAGTTTCCAATTACTTCATTTCACAGCCTGGCCTCCCGACTTTAGCTGATGATCTTAGAATCATCATAGAATCATAAAATGGTTTAGGCTGGGGGCAGCATTAGAGCTCATCTTGTTCCACCCCCTGCCATGGGCAGGAACATCTTGCACTGTCCCAGGCTGCTCCAAGCCCTGTCCAGCCTGGCCTTGGACACTTGCAGGGATCCAGGGGCAGCCACAGCTTCTCTGAGCACCCTGTGCCAGGGCCTCCCCACCCTCCCAGAGAGGAATGGGGGAACACTGTTGTTCACAGCACAACTCAGGATTGCTTTCTGTGCTGACTTCAGTGTCTATCTGTATGTGAAGGGAGTGTGCCAGGGGATGGACCAGGCTCTCCTTGGTGGTGCCAAGCAATGGAACAAGACGAATGTGCAGGGACTGATCCCAGGAAGTTCCAGATGAACATGTAGAACTTCTTCCCTGGGCAGTGCCTGATCCCTGAACAGGCTGCCCAGGGAGACAGTGGAGTCTCCCTCTCTGGGAATATTCCAGAGCCCTCTGGAGACAATCCTGTGCCCTGGTATGGCCCTGTCTGAGCAGGGAGGTGCACCCAGTGACCCTCTGTGGTCCCTTCCAGCCTGACCCACTCTGGGATTCTGTGGTTTGGGGGCAATGCAGATGGCCATTTGATTCTATTGTGAGGGGAAAACCCTTGTTTTCCAATGCTTGAGCTAAATTTACAGATGGCAATGCCATCCATCACTTCAAGGTACCTTGAAAAAACTCATACTGCCTACAGTCATATCTGGAACTCATAATCTCCTAAATGTGTTTGTCCCTCTGAGGAAGGGAGACATGGAACTGTTGTCCTGCTGTTACCAGTGAGGAGCAGAAGCATGAGGAGTCCGCAGAAGAGCAGGTAGTTAGGACAGAGTAGGGCTAGGGGAAGAGGAAGCATCTTTAAAATATTTCAAAAGGGGAAGACAGTAGTTTGTCCTTGTTATCTGCAGGAGATGGAACAGAGATGTTTAGGCTTTATACCGCAGCCAAGGAGATGCAGATTGCTGCAGTGAGGAATAAATGGTGAGGCCTGGAATAGCCAGCATTGGGAAGCCCTGCAGATGGGCAGTGTCTTGGAAACATTACAGTGGGATACACGCAAATAACTAAGGGGATGGATTAAATGTTGTTTTCAAAACCTTTCTCACCCTGTAAGACAGGACTGACTGGATCACTCATGCTTGGAGTCACAGGTTAGCTTCTTTTTTCAGGACCTGCCTCTTTCACCTGCTGAAAAATGCATAATTTACACATCAAGTCTGGGTAGAGATTTACCCTAGGGTGATTCATACAGGCTAAATTCAGGCATCTAAATGAAAGGAGCATGGAGCACGCTGGTTAGGGCCAGGTAGCTCAGAAGTCTTGGAAGGATTATTTTTGTTTTTATGCTTTGAATAGCAACTTTGGGCTTGGGACTCTCCATCTGGTTTTGCTGCCATCAATGTGAACTACCACTGAGCACTGCAGTGAGCTCCCCAACAGCAAAATTAGCTCAGGTGAAATGGGAAATGTCTCTTCTTCCATTGTAACAAGAGTCTGGGCACCCCTAATCTTTTAACCACCAAAAAAAGCGAGAATACACAATGAAAAGCATTTTGTTTTCTTTAGGCTTTTACTGGCATGATAAATAAGCTTTACAAAGTGATAACTGAAAACTGAATCTTGTTGATTTATTTGAAATGACTACAGGAAATCAAGGTTTCCTGCAGGTCTGTTCATACCAATAAACTCTGTGTTTCTCTTCCTCTGTAGGAAAGTGCACAGGGATAACCTTGTAGGACAGGTTTGGATATCTCTCAGTAAAAAGGTGGGTGTGTGTCCAGCATGCAGCATTGGCTGGAATGACAGCATGCTCAACTGTAGAGACTGAAAGAAATCAAGAGTTGTTTACTGTACCTGTAAATGTGGATCAATGGCTAGTTAATCCATGCCAGCCTCACTAAAATTAACTGTGTGTGAAACAATGAATGATTTAATGGTGATGGATAATCCACCTAGAGTAAGACTTTATTAGAGAAGATGTAGAACCTGGGGAGCAGGGGAAGTAGTTCATTTGAGAGGAGAAAGCTATTGTCAGCAAATGCTTTTGCAGGCAGTTATGCATGTTGAATTACTGTGGTGAGAAAGGGCAGGGGCATCATCTGACCTCACCTGGCACATTTGTGTGACTTCTGTGGAGATGAAGGGATTTATGTCTGCTGAGGATCCAGGTCTGATCTAAAGACAGAGATGAAGTCCGTGGAGAGATTTCTGGTGATTTCAGTGGGTTGAGATCTCCTGCCTATAAACTCCCATGGCTCAGTCTCCTGAGCCTCACCACACCCCCAGAATTCCTAAGGGGTGCATATTGCTCTCCTGGACACTGGAGGCTGCAGTGACCTTCCTGGAACAGCTGAGAACCTCATCTCCCTGGAGGTGCTTTATTCATGTGTTCTGTCTGTGTTCCACCAATATTGTGTTGATATTGAGGTAAATCAGGGCCAAAAAAAACGAGACTAAGAGGTGGGAGCAAGAAGAAAGCTCTTCCTTAGTTCCCTCTAATAGAATTTGTTATTGACTCATCCCACAGAGACTTTAATATTCCTCACATAAACCTATTCATGTACAAATGCCCATACATTTGGAGAGATCAGACATTCTAGTCTTCAAAAACATGACCTGGTTTGGGGTGTGACACATGAGTACACTTGGATTTTCTTGCTTTTTCTCTGTGGGATTTCAGGATGCTGGACTGGGCTGTGGTTGTGAAAACTGTGCAGTGCCATTCCTGGCCATTCCCAGTTCTCGGCTGTTCAGTAGGAGACAAGTTTGTTGCATTGTATTTTGTAAAGAGGCTGGGAGCCCCTTCAAGTTCATGACATAAGTTATGAGATAAGAAGAATATGTACAAGGATTTTTTTTTTTTTGAAGTTGCACTACCAAGAATAAGTGAGAGTAATTCTTTGGGGCTTCAGTATTCAGATCACAGCTTCTTGCAAACAGGTCTGTTGTTGCTGTAATTAGGCTTAGTTTACAAAATCTTTCACTAGCATTTCACAAACTGTCTGGTGATTTTTTAAGTGCCCAGTTACCCTTAAGACAAAATCATTAGAGACTCTGATGTTAGCAGCTTGAGCAATTGTAACTTAAAATTCTTAGGCAAGGGTAGTTAGCCTCAGTCAGACCCCAACTGTGGCCTGTGATTAGGAGTGACAACCTGTGGCTGTCCTCTCCACCTCCAAAAGCTGCTACAACCTCTTCACCAAAAGCCCATGAACAGTAGCTCTGTCCCTTTAATTAGAAGTGTATTAATAAATCCGTCTTGTTCTCTAATCCCCACACACATAGTACAGTGATTCATTAGCACAGGAAGAGGCAATTTAGATTTTCTCAGATAATAGCAGCTGTCACTAATCAAATTAAAGGAGGAAATGCAAATCCGAAGTTGGGCAAACTGGCCTAGAAGGGAGGAAGGAGACAGGCTGGTGTGAAGGATCTTCTGCACAGCTGAAAAGAGGACAGGGGCAGAGGAAATTCCAGGGGCATCAGCAGCTCCTCACCAAAAGGGTTAGCCCAGTGCAGGGACAGACTGTGCCCCACCACTGTCCCCATGTCTAGAGCCTGAGGGAGTGCTCTTGCTGACATGTACATCATCAGTGGGGCTTTGAAAGGTGCAGAAATAACTTGTGCACACAGAACCTCCTCTCTTAACACAGAAACATTGGGGTTTGAATCAAGAATATATTTTTCAGAAATTATAAGGCTTCACTTGCCAAGGGGTTTGCTCACATCCTCAGTGGAAGCCCCTCAGAGGGCTACACTGCCTGGACAAACAGGAAAAGAAAGGATGAAAAGGAGAGTAATACTTAGCTTTTCTGAGTGAAAAATGTAATGTGTCTTTGGGTCCTTTTTTTGGATGCTTTTTGTTTTGTTTGGGTTATTTTTTGTTTGGTTTTTTTTGGGGGGGTTGTTTTTTTGGTTTTGGGGTTTTTTTTGTGATGATGGTGTTTTTGTGGGTTTTTTTAGTATGTTGATGGCTCGGTTGGTACTTGTGCTAAGCAGCATGAGCTGTTGCTGACATCTGTCCTCATCAGCAACAGAGAACCACCCAGGCTGTACCAGCAGCAGCTCCAGCTCAGAGGCTTCTCCCTGACAGGCATCAGGAGCAGATAGCTGAGACTGTGAGTGTTGAAACCCCCAATAGAGGAGGAGCAAACACCTCACAGGAGCTCACACTGAAAAGAAATTCAATGATCCTTTCCCCCTTTTTGACAGCCATTGACTTTAGACAGCCATAGGGCATGTGTATTTCCAAAACCTTTTGATATCTTTTTGCTTTTCCTTCAGGAACATCCTATGTCCATAAGTGCTGTAGATGAATCACAGCACAAAAATATTTCTTTCTGTGGCTTTGAATTTTTGTCCTTTCAACTTCCTTGAAAGCTCCTTGCTGGTGTGCTGTGGCAAGAACTACAGATCTCATCATCCCTTTCCCAAATGTATTTGTGGTGTGATCCATTGCTGTTTGTCCCCCTTGTAAAGCAGTGGCTTGCCAACTGATTTTTATATATGAACAGTTATTTTATTAGTTGGTTTAGCGCCACGTGGAGGATGAGACACTCAGTGCCACAGCCACCCATGGCCAGGGGCAAGAGGGCACAGACCTTGTGCAGGACTCTGACCCTGGGCTGGCTCTTGGCAAGGATTCTGCAGGTATCCTCCTGAAGGAAA
Organism: Lichenostomus cassidix; assembly: GCF_008360975.1. Classification (NCBI taxonomy): domain Eukaryota; kingdom Metazoa; phylum Chordata; class Aves; order Passeriformes; family Meliphagidae; genus Lichenostomus; species Lichenostomus cassidix. The sequence goes on from NC_139499.1 coordinate 801,169, forward strand.
AATTGATGAAGGCTCTCTTGTTTTGACAGCATTATAAGCAATCCAATGTTTGGGATAACAGGAGAATCTCAAGGCTGTCCCCAGGCCTTGCTGCCACTCATGGTCTGTGGCTTTGGTCACTCCACACTTGTGTCTCATGCTTTACCCTGAAGCAGAGCAATTTTGAAGGTTTGACTGATGTCCAACATTGCCTGTGTGTATTGAAAGCAGGAGATCAAAGGAGTGAAAGTGCTCATTGATATGAGCAGTTAACATATGAATTAATCTAAGCAAGATGAAAAAGCAGAATTTGAGTAGAGCTGCTGGAGTCACCTTGAACTTGTGCCTAGTGCTGTTTAGCCTGGATGATTAGGGACACTTACAGTCTATTAAAAAACTTGTCATTCTAATGTGAAATGCCTTGAAAGAGGGAGATACTGGGTTAGGTGTGACCCTTGAGAAGGATGTGAGACTGCTCCTTCCCAGAGAGTGCTGGAGGTGTTTGAGAGACCTCTGGGTAAGGACTAGGGCAAGCCAAGCATGGGGAGAGCTCAGAGAGGGGCAGGGAGCTGGTGACTGTGGCTCAGGGACACCACCAAGCCTCAGCAGTGACACACAGGAAAGCTTCCCAGATATCCAGGCTGCCTGCAAGCCAGCAAGCTGCTGAGTACTGCTTTGAGAGAAAGCTTTGAGGAAAGGGATCTGTTCCCCAGGAACACAGTGGGAACTCTTAACTGCAGTCCTGTGTATTGTAGAAAGAAAATCTGTTTGTTCTGTGTCCTATGTAAAGAAAACCTCATTGGGGGTCCTAGTAGAGAAGGTCTGGGCAGACGGAGCACAGAAATGTGCCTCAGTTGCTGTCACAGTAGTGTTTCTCAGTGAGTTTACAGTACAATTTTAAAGACATTTTCATTGTATGAAGAACATTTCATTCAATACTGGTCCTTTTACATTGTGCACTGCATTCAAACATAAATAGCTTATAAAGACAGTCAGTGTTTACTATACATGGTTGTCAGCTTTGGCAGGCACTAAATCCCGAATCTCTTTTATTTTCTTAGCCTCAGAAACTCAGGCATTATTAAGAGGTCTAAAATATGTTCTAAAACATCTTTGCTGTGAACTGCTTCCTCTTTCTGGTCCAGTCAGTGAACACAGCAGTGGAAGCACTCTGGCCTGGGGGTACAGAGTACCTCCTCTCCCCCGGAGGACAGCAAAACTGATGAGTGGAACTCATCATTGGACTGTGAAAAACAGAATATTCTTCAAATTGAGACAGACTTTAGTCTTTTTATCCCTTCATAAAATCAGGATGGGCAGAGGGCTCATTACCACTGCTGCTTGGCTATTCTAGTGTGAGTGAAAACATTTCCAAATGGCTGTTGGGAATTCCTGATTCTGGAATGCCAAACTGAACTTTTTTTCAGACGGAAACGCATTTTCACAGCAGCCATGGAGGTTTGGTGTTTTCCACCTATCCTATAAAGAAGCTGATTGGAAACAACAATGCACCGGGAGAAGCAATGCTGATTATGCCAATAAGCTGCATGTAAAAATGTTTAATTGCTTTCCCTCATCTCCATTACTGATTATTTTTAACTGTAACCGTCAGTAAAGATCCAATGCAGTTTCCACTGACGTGAAAACTTTTTAGCTGTAGCTGGTGCTGAATTAGTTCCTAAATAAACCTCTAGTCATCACTTGAAAGGACTGTGCTAAGTATATTATAATGGAACTCATAATAAACACATTTCCCTGAACTAATGCTAGAGGATCAAATGCATCAGGTTCCTGTGTTAACCACTGAGCCAAGAGAGGGAAATGGAATTAAAACATCTCTTCTGTCGTTTATACATGGGAATGAGAGACATGCTTTCTCATTAGAGGTACTTTAGGGCTATGTTTAAATAAAACACCTTCTGTTGGCTCGCCCTTGAACTCTGTCCCCTTCGTCCAATTAAGCAGAGCTCTGTGAAAGAGTAATGTAACTCCAAGCTCACCCTGCAAACTGTACAGGCTCAGCTCTAATCCTGCCATCAGGAGGGGTATGAGAAGTTTAAATCAATTGTCTGTGGAAAATCAATTATGAAGCAGACCAGTTTGCCTTTGTGGCAAGTGGAACTGATTCAGCTGTGGAATGCCTTCTGTTCAGAAAGTTATATTTGAGGTGTATGGCAGCAAATATTGGTAGAGAAACCCAACAACTTTCTACTTCATTATAAGCGAAGGACCAGCCAGAGCTGCTTGCAGCCCTCTGACTCAATTCTTCAGCTGCTGAAAGCAGTTCTCTTACTGTCATGTCTCGTGTGCTGATGTGCTCCAGGCATTCTGGTAAACTCACTGTTTCTCCTTCACTCTGATATTTTTGTGAAAACTTGAATTTGGTTGACAGTGCAAGTTATTGCAGCATAACCAATAGACCAACAAAACCCCATTTAGCAGTGATTTCACTGGAGTCCTTATTTAATAATGTAAAAATGTTGTTGACCTTTCACAAATGGTCACTGACACCACAGGATGACAGCTATCCCTGATGGGAGAACCTCATTAACTTCAGTAACTGCAGAGTTAGACCTTAGATCCAAGTGAGACTTAACACATCCGTGGATGTGAGCACTGGACCTGCTTATTACAGAATGTTGCACAATCCTTGTGCTGCCAGAGGGATCCACACAGCTTGATTCCAGCTTTACCTCTGCTAGGAGAAGAGGCAACAAATCCAGTGTTCAGTACAGCAAATTGCAGTGATAGAGGGCAAGAAGAATAAGGAGACATTTTCAGATATGAAACCATTCTGGATATACCTATATCCAGATATGAAGAAAACAGTGCCATCGTGGGAGTGATTAGACGTGAGAAGGGGACCAGAGAGGTTATGGGATCTCTGCCAGTGGAGATAGTGAAACCAGACCAGGTCCCTGGCAATCTTATCTAGCTGGGACAGCATTGAGCAGGAGGTGAGCCTAAAGGCTGCCACGATCTCTTTCCACCTAAATTACTCACTGGTTTTGTTTCTATCCCATAGACAATCAGTAGTGAGAGAATGTATGACAAATAACTATCATTATAAGCATTTTCTGCTTGGTGGTGTGCATTTAACACTCTCCAGAGCTTGAAGATCATTCAGAACAAATAAGAATCCTCAGTGAAACAAGTTAGTGTCAACAGTAAGTAATTTGGTTTTCCTATGCAACAAGGGAGCAAAGGCAATGCAGTACTTCAAATTATTAAATCTCAGGTTTGAACTGTGTATATTTCTCTCTGAAAGCTGAGCATTGACTCAGTGTCTGACAATCTCTGAGTGTCCTGGCATGACAAATAAAAGATGGAAATGTGAATTGCTGTGGAAGACCAACTTTGCAGTAAGCATGTATCAGTCACCTGATCAGCTGCACTGAGCTCTGCCCAGTCTTAGAGATGAACCGTGTAAACCCAACATCAGAAAGCAGTTTCTGGCTTCTTTGTTCGTTAGTTTTTCTTCCTTCCTCTATTATTTCTTTTTTCCCCTTCTTTTGGGGATATTTTTCAGAGTTTCTTGATACTTCATAGGACACAAGTGAGCAATAAAGCAAACATTATTGCAGAGTAATTTTAGTGAAGTGACATTAAAGCTGTCATCTATTTGTTGTCATTTAATTGACAGCTTGAATTAGGGGAACATGTCAATGGATTTCTACTGCTGGGGATGGAGAAAGGACATAACATCATATGGAGATGGGGAAAGGGAGCACTTTAGCTTTTCTCCATTGCACAGGAAACATCATCTTGCCATAATGTTCTGCTGAGGCTGTGAGTAGTCCTTGGATTTACAAAGTGCCAAGAGGAGGAGAAAAATTGTTTGTTTGTTGTTAAATCTGCCTTAGCAGCAGGATAAGTCTTCGGGAAGCCTTTTAATGAAAAATCAGTTCAGAAGGGAAGGCTGGTTATGAACTGAATAACTTGGTGGTATTTCTTCTCCTCATTGCAGCCTGAATAGTGATGGAGAAAGAGGAAAGGCAGAAGAGGATGAAACTCCACTTTTGAATGGTCAAGCAGCAGCAAAGACAGATTTGCCCACAGAACCACCTGGCTCAGGTAAACAAGAGGTCAGACTGAAAACCAGGGAGCACAGCTCACCAGGTGAGTAACTGCTCAGTCAGTGGGAGCAATGGAATGAATGGGAATTGGTGGAGCACGCTGCAGTTTTTACTTTCTCACATCTTTTATTTTATTGTGGTACAAGGTAGTATTGAGATGATTTTTAAACAATGCAGGTCTCATACTAAAACTTACCAGAAGTGGTTTGCTCTGAGGTTTTTCAGAGCAGCACTACAAAAATCCCAGAGAGGCCTCTCCCCCCTTGCCACCTTTGTAGAGTTGTACAGCAAATGTTGTAATTACAAGTTGATACAAGTTAAATTAATTGCCCACTAGTCTGTTTTTAATTAGAATCAGGCAAGCTTGGTAATCTTCTAACATGTCCAGGAAAGCTGGATGAGCGTGTAAGTGTACCCATGCAATTTATTGATTTGAGTTAAAAATTCAGCTCCTGAAATGAAACCCATAAAAACCAAAGCACGTTCTGAGATCTGAGAGTCTCTTCCACACATAGAGAACCAATGTTTCTAAATTTCCTTTTCTCTGGATACAGAATAAAACCAAGAATATTTAACAGTTAATACCCAGTATCTTATTTTAGAGAAACATTTTTTAAATAATATTTAGAGACATTGTTTTATAATTGCATATTTCATACAAGGGATGTAACAGTCACCACCATGAAAGCATCTCTGAGACACCGAGGGTGAAATCCATCCTTCCTCCACCTCAGAATGAAATCTGTCCCACCAGTTTGAAGCCTGGCACAGAAATAAATGTCATCTAGTGGCTTTGGTGGTGTTTGCAATATATCTCACATTCTCTGTCATAGTTGCTGAAAAATACCAAGGTTTCTCAGAAATCCTGGCAGGATATATTATTTGGAAAAAGGTGGAGGAGGGCTGAGTTTAAATGCAAGCAGTTTATATCAAAGGAGCTGCTGATGGTTGCAGCACATGCTGACAGCATGGATGGAGCATAGCATCTGAGGAAGTAACTCCCAGAGCTGAAACAGAGCCAAAGAATGACAGACAGTGCAGGAGTTCCCAGCAAGACAGTCTGGGCAGGATTCTGGCCTCCCTGCAGAGGAGGCTGTGGGGATGTCAGGCAGGGTTGGGCTGTCTCACATGAGATTTCGCCACCACAAGTGTCAAGTCACGTCTAGCTGAACTGCCTTGGAGCCAAGCTTTTTGCTGTCATGCCCCAAAATCCTTCACTGAGACAAGTAAGCACCTTAATATGGATTTAGATGCCTATCTTTTAAGCACCGAAGATCAAAAATCAGGCTGCAGGCTTGATCCTCCATGTCTTGTGTTTTCACTCTGCTGTGATGAGTGAAGCTGTGGCCCTGGAGGAGATGCTGTCTTGTCTACCTCTAAAATCCACCTGAGGTCAGGGCAGACCTGTCCAGTGGCACAGAGCCCGGGGTCTTGTAGGGTTAATAATTAGAGGGAGGGGTCAGAAGGGCTGGACTGGCATGGGCATCTCATTCACTCGGCTGTCCTGAGGCCAAACCACCCTTAGCCTGCAGGGTTGGGGACAGATTGCTGATGGCTTTGTGAGGTGACAGCATACAGGAGGGTAGGACAAAGCAGTTCTTGGAGGCTAAAATTTGGGGGACAGCGCTGTTCTGCTGGTGACCCCTTGACTTGGAGAGCCTTTTGCAGTGTGTGATCAAGGCCCCTGCTCCACAGTCCTGACCATTGTGCCTCCTCATTCCGGCACTGTGAGTCCCCTCAGAGCACCACTGTCATTTCCTAGATACACAGTGATGCCCTGGGAGCCACTACTGCTGCTCTCTCCTTCCCCAGCTCCTTGGTAAGCTTAACTTGATTTCCCCTGAATGCTCTTTATGCTCTCAAATTCTCAGCAGAAGATTTCCTCTGTTTCTGTGGTGTGTCTGCTTGGATGAAGTGTTTTATTCTTTCCAGCTTTCTTGTGCGTTTTTCTATGTGCATTTCCCACTCTGCTTTGCCACATTGCACCTGCCAGGCTGGTATTTTCCTTCCTCTTTAATACTGCAGATGTGTTTTACCCTCATTAACCTCCTGGTTGGTAAAATAAGAACCACAGCACAGACATGTTTATATGAAGCTGACTTATTATCCAAGACTGGAATAACAAGTGTTTTTATGGGATGAAACTGTGGGAAGAAGCATGAAGGACAGGCACTAGTTGCCCTTTAAGGAACTCAAGCCTAATACTCTCCTGCTGTTAATTCCTCATTTTACTATCTCCACAGTCATGGTAGTAGTGCAGTTTGAGGAGGTCAGGGCTATATTGGCTTAAAAATGATAAATGCTTTAATAAACGGATCTGTACAGCTGGTGTCAAAGTGCAACAAAGAAGAGACAGGCAGCTGGTCGTGTTGGGACAAAGGGCTGTGCTTTGGCCAGAGGCAGCCCCGTTTCATCTGCAAGCCAAAGTCCCTGTTGCTCAGGTATCTCTTCTTGCCTAATTAAATGGTCTGTGTGCTTAGCTGGAGAGATGCAAAGTGCAGCAGCAGCGTACAGTGCTTACATAACCTGAGTGATTTCTGCAGCAATCATTGGAGGAGTTAGCTAATGGCAGGGTACGGCAGCCTCCCGCTGAGTTTCCATTACCTTGTAATTTTCAGCTTGTTCACTGTTGCAAGAATGCCCCTCTGTCTTGTAATTCCTGCAGCATTCATGTCTCATCCTCTCCAGGCTTGAAGTACATAAGATGCTTTCTGCAGGGGGATTTATTGAGATAAGTTATTGAAGTCGAGCTCTGAGGCAAGCATCCAATATTATGCTATTCATCTCTGAATTTATGTTCCTTTTTTTCTTTTGAAGGTCTAATGTAATCACAAACAATTTGTTTTGTATGTGTTTAAAAATTCATCATTTTCTTGTACAATGGAAAAAACAGCACTTGTAACTCATTAGTGGTGGGATTCACAAAACATCTGGCTTTTCCTTTTGATGTAATTTCTGTGTGACTAAAATTCTGCTTTCATTTTGAGTGGTTCAAATGAGGAGGTAAAATCACTCTGCCAGAAACCCCTTGCATGTGCCCATGAGTCAACCTGTGTAATCTTCCAGTTTGAGATAATTATGGGTTTTTTTCCCTCTGTCATATTCTGTTCATGGTCCTGGGATGTGGGAGAAACCCCTTCTGCTGACCCTCTCACAGGGAGAGTCTCTGCTCCTTGGCTCTTCTGTTAGAGCTGCTGGAGCTCCCTGTGCTCAGTGCTGTACAAATGTTTGAGAGCCCAGAGCCTGGTACTGAGCTTCCAGCTCACAGTAAGGAAGAGAAAGGTGGTAGGATTGTCCCTGCCCTACAGCTGTGGGTGTTAGAAGAGAGTTTTAAGGGCTAAGCACATAAAAATTCCACTGGGTAGCAGCTGAATTCAGCACTTCTGGAATAAACCAGACTGTGAGCAATCTGGCCAACCTCACTTGGGATATCTGTGGTTGAGCTGGGAATTAAGCAAGCCCTCTTCTTCCCATTCCTTAACCACAAGCCAACCATTTATTTTTGAGGAGCTGACATTTGACTGTAAGCTGAATGTTCAGAAAGAATAAAGAGACCCACAGCAGCTGAAGAGTCAAGTGCTGATCACAAGGAAGACTACTGGGTAAAGCATGGGCAAGGTCTTTAGGGCTTACTCCAAAGCACACCAGAGTCAGGAAGAGTCTCTTCAAAATGTCAGGTCAGGAACTTACTACTGCTGTGTCAGATGTTAGAACTGTTGCTTCTGTGTGCTGCTAACATAATAGTGATTTTCTTCTAGGGCAACAAATCACACTGCCCAGGCTGATAGGGAGGAAAGTGTGACCAGACAGCAAAATTTCCAAATTTGCAGAAATGGTGAAACATCCTGGGTCTGAAAAATCTATTTTAGGCAGGATGTATTTTCCTTTGCACAGGGTTAGCAATATTGAACTATTTGGTTTCTCCTGACAAGAGAGGTGAAAAAGCAGCTGTAAGCTCCACAAAGCCAGACATAAAACTTCAGAGGAGGGTTTTCTGCCCAAGTGACTCAGCAGCAGCTGACAGCCCCTGATTCCACCTCTAGCCACGTCCATCAGTCTGGGCAGAGTTGTTCATTTGTAAAGCTTGGTCCACTTCCAGCCTAGTGGAAACTTCCAAAATTCAGTGGGGATCTGCACCTGGCTGGGATGGCTGCTGCAGGGCTCAGGATGCAACTGATCTCTTTTCATAAAGGTGTCTGTTTCCAGATGAATGCACAGAACAGTGTGAGAGCTGTCGGGTCACTGGGAGATGCTGACACTCATCCTGAGATCACTTCATGCAGTGGATGTGTCCATGCAGGTGGTGCTGGATCACCTCTGCCTCCAGTTGCACTGATTTCCCTCACAACTCATGACCCTGGTAGTATCTGTGCTGGTAGTTCGGCAGGTTGCAGTTAATATTCCTGAGGCAAAACCTCATTTCCAAGGTGCATCCACTAGCTACAGTACCCTGAAAACAGGACTCACTGGCATGGCCCATCACTTGCAGTCTCCAGCTGTTTGATCTCCCCCGTGGTGATCATGTCAGATGGAAAAAAATTACTTTCACAGGGGAGCCTGTCTTTCCAAAAGGGATTTACAGGCAATGAAAAGTCAAGCTGAAATGAAGCTGTGTGCAAGCTGCTGATGGGCGCTGTGTCACAAATGAGTGTTTTAGGTCACTTAAAGAATCACTGGCAAAGGTATCAGCAAAATCAGGTTCAATATAAAAGTGAAGGCATGACAAAGTTCATTGGCAAGGTTCACTCTACTGCTTACTAGGTGGTTAAAGCACACAGAGAAAAAGCAAACTAAAATCTGAAATCAATCAGAGGATCAGGGAGGGTAGAATGTGGGGCAGAGAGGTGGAGGGGTGAGGATAGGTAAGGTGAGGGTAAAAAGGCATATAAGAGGCTCTCTGTTTGAGGCACAAGGTTCAGAGTGGATCCCCTTGCCAAACTGAGCCCCAGACATGACCAGCAGTTTACTTTAGGCCTAAAGGTTTAACAGCACTTAACCAATAGCTTAAGTCAAACAACTTAACAAAGGATTCATATAGAGTTTACTGTAGCACAGCAGACCTCATTTACTTGCAAATCTAAAGCACTTAATCATTAGAAGAGCAGTATTCCTGTACATTTGCTATGTCATATTGATGCACACACACAGACCTGAAGAATCTGTTCAAGGTGTGAACCTGTGAAAAATTCGCCTTGAATTCATTGAAGTGCTCATGTTGGATCCCTTTGGATCTTCCCAACAGGCAAAGGGTTGAGCCTCAGGGAGTGGGGGGATCAGCCCAGGATCCATCACTGTCATTGAGCAGTAGAAGCCTCCAAGTACAGCAAATTTGAGATTTCCTGAGCTGGGAGAGGCCCCAGCAGAGGGAGGTTGCTGGTGGCAGCTGCTGCAGCCCAGGAGAGCTCCGAGGGTCTCACTCAGGACTGCTGTTTGTGGGGCCACAAGAGATGGGCTTTAGGCACATTCATTTTCCATCCTGGCTGCAATTCAGCTTGGGAATGTCCTTAGAAATTTCAACAACAAAATTGTTATTCCACTTGCGTTGTTTTAGAGGATAGAAAAATAAGTTTCCACAATTGCTGGTTAAAAAGCTCATTGGACAGCAGCAGTTTCTGGGGGCTGACAGTGTTTGTGATCAGCTCAAGAAGAATGAGGCCTAATGAGCATTTCTGAGGTCATAGTACAGCTTGAGAGGGGGTGCACCAGCACAGGCTGGCACAGGAGCCAGGTGCCAGGACCCCAGAGCCATGCAGGTCAAGTACAGTGTGGACACAGTTAATGAGATCTGGGTTTCTGGCTCCTACAGCTGTTTTCTAATGTCTCTCTTGAAACGTACCAGCTGATCAAGGGGCATCTCTCCCCATCCTGCTTTTGGGCTGGCAGCCTGTCCATGCTGTTACTGCTCACAGAGGATGACCCAGGGCTCGTGTCAGGAATCACCCCTGTGGACAAGCCCAGGCTAGCTCTTCCAGCTGCCCTCAGCCTCCCCTGGCCAGCCTTGCCAGTCCCAGGGGAAGATCAGCTCAGATACCCATGCCAGCAGGGCTGCTGGAAGCTGCAGAGCTTGGGTGGCTCCAGTCCAGCTGTGGCTGTGGACACAGCTGAGGATGGGACTCCTCATCTCTCAGCCAGTTCCCAGCATCTGAAAGGTTCTATTTCACTGTATTTAGACATGGTTGAAAGGTAGCAACTGCAAAACACCAACTTCAGCTGTGAATTTGGACTGCAATTTTGGAGCTGAGTTTATTTCCTTGTCACTGAATATGTCTGGAAGAGACTACTTCTTCTATTTAAAAGATTTTTATTTGCATATAACACTAATTACATAATAATTAATCTTTCTTTCTTTGCAGTAAGGTAGTAGCTGCTTATCTGATCAAACAAAATTTTTCCAAAAACTAAATATGTTACCCAGCTATGGGTCCAGTCAATTAAAACTCTTAAAGGCATTTGTGAAGCTGGAGCAAAATTCTCCCAGTAGTGCATCTTGCAGATGCACATCAGAAACTACCAGGCTCCAAAGCATCACCTTGACAGAGACTATAATTTGCAAGTGGATTCAATGGCAAGCAATTAACCCATAGTTAACGCCTGTGTATAACAAAATACCAGGAGTCATCATAACCAGTTCACCAGAGAAAAGTAACTTTAATAAGAAACCAGGATATTGCTTTTATACTAACCCAGCAATTACAAAATGCCTCCTGCTTTATAAAAAGCAAACCTATGTTCTGGTCTAAAAGTTTGCTTTTCATAATCTCTTTCTGATGAGACATGATAGTGTTGGTTCTCCTGTTACACCTCTGAAGTGGTGTCTTTCTGCCTACCCCTGGAATTAGTACTCTGGGAAATTTCCTAAAGGTTCAGGAAGCCAAAAGTTGTTCTATCAAAACAGGCCTTTGAGAAGAGCAAAAATGTGTGCACCAAGTTTGATCCTGGTGTAGACAGGTGTCCCAGTTCTACTGAGGGCAACAGAGTTCCTTCACTTGTATTTAGTCAGAGCTTTCGTTGGTAATTTATTTTGTAGATCAAGAATTATTATTGATAAGATATCTAATCTGAAAGTTTATCTAGTTATTTCTGCCTTATGTTAAGCATATTTTGGGATTCTCTGAATGCACTGCAGTTTTACTAGCCAAAATCGATCATGTTTTAAATGAATCGTAACTTGGAAAACTTCTGCTTCGATGTCAAAGGCTTCTGGTATTGGTGAGATCATACTCTGATATTATTTAGAAACTCCTCATTTGTGATTTGACACAGAGGAGGTCATGTGCACTCCCAAATCCCGAATGTGGCCAGTCTGTCCTTCACCCCATGTATTTATCACACTGAAGTCAGTCAGTCTTTGCTGCAAAATCAGACTCTCAGGCGCATCTTCTCCTGGAAAGGGAAGTTTGGAGAGATTTCCATGCAGCAGATTGTGAGTATACAGTGTTGTGCATCACTGTGGAGAGCAAACCACAGCTAACTCTGGAATATAACAACCCTAAAGGGCAGGAAAATAAGAAAACTCCCAGCACAGCACATACTGTGTGTGTGATACACTTGAGAGACCATTGTTTGATGTTGAGGTCCTTGTTATTTTGCTGCACCATGTAAGAAACATTCCTATGGCTTCTCGAGGGCAGCAGACTCGGAGGATGCCCAGAGCAGTTGGGTCTGAGCCTGCAGACCCCTGTGCCATATCTGACCCATCAGTGATGTGTCCACAGCACACAGCAGGCATGGAGCCAGGCTGGGCTCAGCCCACCATGGGCTCCCCTGGCCCTGGGGCCTCTCAGTCCCTGTCCTGGGGCTGGGCTGTGCCTGTCCAGGGCAGCTCTGCAGCTCCTGGAGCAGGTTTGGAGTTTGCTTCCAGTGCCCAGTTCAGCAGCATGGACGGGGGAGGCTGGGGAGGGCATCAGGCCAGGAGCTCACACATTCAGTGACAGGAGAGGGCTCCTTCCCCCAGGGACTGTCCTGAGCAGAGATTTGGTGCAGTGTTTCTCTGTGCTGTGTTCCCATTTGTACAGCTCAGGCTGTTTGTCTCCTACATGGCTTCGCCTCCCCACCTGTGCTTCTGGTTTGTCTGGGGCTTACCTGAGGACTTAGGTTAAAGGAACAGTATTTGTAAAGGGAAACAAATTGCCTGAGGTGTTATTTAATCTGGGTCAGCTGTTAAACATGAGGGGTTTCCTTCATTTATTTATTTATCCACTTATTTTTTACATCTTCCTGTAAATACATGGCTGTAATCACAGCGAGGTGCTGCAGTTTGAAGCACTACCCTGGTGAAACATGACAGCTTTTGTCTTTCCCTAGAGCTCCCAGAGCTTCAGATGGAAGAAGACGGAGAATTAGAAAGTGATCTCATTATCCTCTATTGTGCATTAACAAAACCCTGGCACTAACACAGTGAATACAGATGGACGTGAAAATAATTGCTTAGTGCAAGTCGGATTTGGATTTTTCCTCTCACTTTACTATCTGGATGCTGAAGGGAATATTAGTGAATTGTGGCATGGGAAAGTAGGTCAACATCAAACCTGGGATGGAAGGGAAATGTGGTCAAAAAGTACAAGACTGACCCTCTTATAGACAGGCAATTGAAAGATACACTGAAATTAGAGCCAGAATGATCTGACAGCTCTTCCTCTGCTTGCGCTTTTGAAGAGCTCAGCAGTGAAACAATTGTGTAGGCATGTCCTTAAAAACAAAAAAAGGAAAATAGAAAGAGCCCTACATTGATTTAGACAGAAAAGTCAAATGTATCTGTTGCTGCAACTGTGATAATAAATTCAAAAATACTCCAGGAGCCTCTGGCTCTCAACATGACATGCCAAGGGATATGTGTCCTGGAGGAGAAGCTCCCCAGTGTGGCAGGAGGTGGTGGGAGAGGACTGATGACTGAGCTGCTGAGCCATACACAATGCTCAGCACTGGGAGGGCTTTGCTCTAATGAAACCTTCAACCCTCCAGTGCCTCACAGCCCCTGAATAGCAGCTGCCAGCACTGAGAAGCTCTGCACAGCAGAACCAGGGTCAGACTGAAAAAGTGGAACTGGACTTCAAAACTGGTAGAGATAAGGGGACTGTAAGAGTGGAAGAGAAAAAGTTGTGGGTGTTTTTGCCTTTGGTAACAGCTGATTGCAGCTTGCCTTGTTGGGAAAGGCATTGCTCTGGGAGATGAGGTTTGCACACAGGGATTTCAGTGCGTTCTCCCGGGGACTGGCCTGGAATGGATACAGGGAAGGGCCAGAGCTAATCCATCCTCCTCCTTGTCTCATCTTTCTTTCTGGGTCTGCAGTGATGAAGCACAGCCTCATCTCGTGGCGTGCCATTACCAACAGAGACTGAACACACTCCTGCTCCAGGGTGGTTACAGTTCCCGTGTAAGAGAAAAGGCAAAGTTTATGTCAAGCAAAGGAAAGCAGGTGGAAAAAATGAGGTGAAGTGCTGGTGCACCACTTGTCTTCCTTAATGTCAAGAGGGAAAGGTAGGCTTAAAACACATCGGACTCAACACTTTCTCTGAACTTCACTGTTCTACAGTTAAATGGACTAAAAACCGATAAAAGTGTCATTTCTTCTCACAGGTGGTGTAAGAAGTGTTGACTCAGTTGACTGTAATTTGGAAGAGTGTTAGTCTGATTTAGCTCTGGGGAGCACATAAATACCAGTTTTGGATTCACTTAGGCCTAGTCAGCAAACTTGAAAGGAATTTTCCCATGGCCAACCTGATAAATGACCTGATGCTCAGATGGAGGCACAGTCTTTGAGACCCAAAGTCTGTTTCATTACAGGTGCATTGACATGCAAAATGCCAGGGTGATGAGGATTTTTTGAAAAAAACAAAACCCAAGACTTTTAATTTAAAAGAGTTATGGCTCTTCCATTTGCTAATCACATCTCATTCAACTTTTTTAAAAATTGTCACAAATATCTCCAGCATGTGGCAAGGACACTGCATAACTTAAAAAAATCCTGGGGAAAATAATTGTGCACAGACTTCTCTAAAGATAGAAGTGGAGCCTGGGCAGCCTTAGGTTTCATGGCCTAATGCATTCAGGGAACAAGATCTCCCTGACCTTAAATGCTTTCACTGCACTGATTTTTAGAGGAAAAACCTTTATTCCAACACATCTGCTGCAATACCCTGCAGAAGCTCTGGGGTTTTTAGGCTAATATAGATTTTGCATTTTAAGAGTCACAGTTTTGTCTGCCTTTTAAATACCTGTGTGCTTTTCCCCTTGAGTAGGCACTGCGGTAGTGCCTCTGAGCCAGAAACCCCCCATGGCTCTGGGCACATCTCTTACCTTCTTCAGCACTTTAGCTCCTTGTGCTTCGGGATGGGATCACCACCACACATCCAGAAGATGTTGGTGTGCTCTGTGGATTTGGCTACACATGGCCTGAGTGAAGCCACTGAAGGGCAGGTGGCTGATGTGTTGTTCTTGTGTTGCTGTAAAGTTCATGCTCATTTTCTTCACATGGATTCAAGCACAGCTCAAGCACTAATCTGCAATGAAGTGGTGTAAAACTGGGACTTCCTGGATAGCAGCAGTGGTGCTTCAGGTTCCCCCTTACCTTGGGCTCAGGACATGACCTGTTCTGCACTCCAGAGATGAGTGGGATCAAGTGGAGAGCAGACTGCAGGGGTTGGCTTTGGTATGATGGGTTTGGGGGGTTTCCTTCCAGCAGTTCCGAACAAAGGCAGCTCCAGACACTTATGTCACTCTGCACGTTGGAATTTGATTTTATGGATTGACACGGATTTCATTCAACATGGGGATTTGCATAAAATGGCTAATGGTTTATGCCGTGATAATACAAAAGTCAATAACAGTGTCGAGGGGAAAAAAGGACAGATCAGCGCAGAATGAAAATGCCTACCAGAAATCTCATGACCTAGAGAGACTGGGAGAAAGAGTTCCTGCTGCTGGCACATGGCAGAAACCCCAGATAACATAGCAGAAAGGTGCCACCTGCAAGGTGAGCAGTGACTGTGTGCCACCCCAAGGAAAGGGTGTGACATGTGGGAGGAAAGGGAACCATATTGGAAAGAAAAGAAAGATGTTTTATCTGAATAATAAGGCAGGAAGCTTGGGCTTATTTATCTGCTTTTGAATTTTAATGATCAGTATGAGTGATAATTACAGAATTTCTATATTTATATAAAACCAGCATATAAAATAGCACAATTTGATATTTATGAAGTGCCAGTTTTCCATAAATACAGAGATTTGTTAATGAGCACTGGGAACTATTCATTAAAATTCAGAAGTAGATAAATAATGAATAGGAATTGCTGTTTATTCATTAAAATCCTAAAAAAAAAAAGAAAAAAAAAGAAAAAAAAACTCCTCACTTATTGTTGATGAATCCAGCCTGTTTTATAAGTGATTTGTTTTAATTAACGCCATTCGACAGTATTAGTGCCAAAATAGCAGAGTCACTTGCACACTGCAGGCTGTAAGTAGGTCTGCATTAGAGCATCTGAGGCCCTGTAATAAACAAATCTGGGCCCAATATGACCATCCCTGGCTGCCTCAGCCATTGGTGCGTCCCCAGTCAGGAAGGAAGGGTCAGTCTTTCAATGCCTGGTGATGTGAGTCCCCTGTGGACCTGCAGCTTGTGCAGGGATTTCTGTTCTGTTTCCTAGGGAGGATTTACCCTTCTTCAAAGGAGGGCCTCGCTGGTGAAATTTCAACAGAACAGTAGATTTCAAAGCAAAGGCACAATTTGAATTTGGTACAGGTCACAGGTTTTGTGTCAACCTATCTGCAAACTCAGCCAAAGGTAAATATTGGCTATATTTGGGTCCTTAGCTTTCAAACCCCACTTCTGAACTTCAGAACTGACAGCTGTTCTTCTCAGGAGACAATAACTTGGCCCAGATTTGAGGTCTAGGTTGTGGCATTGCTCTTTGGGACTCTGCCCTCGTTTGTGAAGGGTGGGGAACATCTCTGCCACAGACCCCTTGATGTGGAGTTAGGCAAGGACATGTGCTGGGGCCAAGGGGTTCAGCACCTTTCTGGTGTGAGCCCTGGGCTCTTCAGATTGTCCAGGGTGTGTCTGGTGGAGTGATGTTGGTAAGGAAATGGACAGTTGTGTGAAACTTCCCTTCATACCACATGCATGCACCCCTGGAGGAGTGACTTGTAAGTGAGGCTAACTTAGGTTTTGTATAAGTCTGGATGAGGAATGGTTCTGCTTTGCCTGGAAACCTGGATGTTTATGTTGTGAAGCTGATCATCAGCTTGGCTTTCTGACCACTAAAACATCTGCAGCAACATCCTGTTGTATCCAGGGCAGAGGCTGTCAGGAAACAAATTTTCAGACAAAGCCCTTTGTTTGTAGCAGTCCTTTTCTCCCCCCTACTTGCAACCACCTATTTTGTTCCTTCTTATTGCTTTGTTCCATATATGCCTGTGCTTTTGTGCCCTTTGAAGTGTCCTGCGTGGTATGAAGGTGGCAGCTCTGAGTGCTGATGGGTCTCTGGGAGCCTGGACAGGGTTTTGTTTGTTTGGGGGTCTTTGGAAGAGCTCACCCCCTTCCCCACAGCCAGCCCAGGAGCATGGGGGCAGAGCCAGGGGGGTTTTCCCCGTTGGATTTGGGATTGCTGGATCAGGCCCTGCAGGGCACTGGCTACCTCGTTCCTGGCTCTCACTGTGGAGTATAAGGGGAAGAGTAATGCTGCCAGTGGTGTCACTGTCAAGAACACAAGGTAAAGGGCTGTCAGGGAGAACATGGAATCGGAAATGAGGATTCAGGGGCCCCTTTAGAAGAGTTTCTTGTCTCTTTTTGAAACCAAGACAGACAAAACAGGGCTTAGGATATTAAAAAAAGGTCATAACAGCATTTGTGCTGCAAAATGTCCCCTCTCTACTTTTTATTCCTTCTGTCTCTCCTTTCCCTAAAGTTGGATTTAAAACAATAAAAGGGGAGGGGCGGGAGGTTCTGTAAAATACCAAATTGACTGCTGTGGGGAACAGAATTAATTCTACTCAGGAGCAGAAAACGAAACCCAGAAGCATCAAAGCGTAGACATAAATTCAATATCCCACTGAGCCCATCACTTAGGATACTTCACCCTTTCGTGCATGTCTATCTTTCAATCAAATGTAGATGTTGGGAAAGGGTTTGTTTTGCTTTAGCCTGATGATACAACAGCAGAAGGGAAAGAGCAGCAGCAGTTGCTGTCTGTTTTCTGCATGAGGTTTATAATTTCACAAATGCCAGATGCATTAATCCAACCTGTCATGTTGCAGCTCTGTTTGTAGATCAAATGGGATTAAAAGATTTAGTTGAAGCTTTCCTGATACATTTAAATAATATGACTAGAAATGTAATATTCAGGAAAATGAATATTTTAGAGGTTCAATTTGAAGCACCTGATGTATTAACACCTGCTATATTAAAAAGGAACAGAGAAGAAGTGGCCAAAATTCTGCAGAACATGCCACTAATTCATTCTGTGTTAGCACCAGGAATGTGGCCTGACTCTGTCTCTGGCATGGCTGGGTGTGCTCACCTATGGAAATCCAGCCACAATGCTTTAGTGCAATTATTCCTGTGCAGTACTCAACATTAGGGATACACTTGCACACTTTGCTGGAAAGGATCTTTGAAAATTTCTGCAGTACTATGCCTGTTTCTTCCATTTATTTTTTTCTGGCATACCCACTGTTTGATTACCCTGTAAGTGGGAGAACTGGCTTAATCTATTGTCTCTTTTTGCCCAGTGAAGTCTGTTTAAAAAGAAACTCTTTTTAGTGGTGGAATTTCCCAGAAGTATGACATCCAGTGCACAAGTTTTGTTGAGCAGGTGCAGCATGGACCATGTGACTGAATAAAGAGCTGTTATAAAATACCCATTTCAGTCTAACTTATTCCTGCACCCAGGACATGTGGTTGCAGTGTGAACAGAGAGAAGCATCCAGCTGCTCTGGTTTTGGTCCTGTGTGAGTGAGTGGGACAGCAAGGAGGAGACTTCTGCTCTGTGGTTGTGGGCAGCCTGCAATGGTCACTGCAGTGAATTGCACCAGCTTGTCAGTTTGACACTAAAATGGAACCAAAATAATTTCAAGCATGTTTTCATAAAATCATAGAATTAACAGGATATCCTGTGGGAGAAGGGACCCACAGGGATCAATGAATTTATTCCTGGTCCTGCACAGACACCCCAACAATCCCACCCTGTGCATCCCTGGCAGTGCTGTCCAAACACTGCTGGAGCTCTGGCAGCCTCAGGCTGTGCCCATTGCCTGGGGAGCCTGGGCAGTGCCAGCACCCTCTGGGGGAAGAACCTTTTCCTGAGATCCAACCTAAACCTCCCTGGCACAGCTCCAGCCATTCCCTTGGGCACAATTACATGTGAAGGGCATAATGTTGGTGATGTGGAGAGAAATCAAGAAATGTGACGTGGCTGTACCTGTAGCAAGTACACACTGGCTTGCAGCAGCACTCTTTGGTTAGACAACTGTGCTGCTCCCATCGGGAGCTGCTTTCGAGATGGGCTGTTCAGGGTGATCAAGAAGATGTCAAACAAAGAGAGCTTTGGAAGTGTGGCTGAACAGACATGATTGGTCTTTCTAAGCCCACAGGGAGGAAGGCAGTTTATGCTGTGATGGTGAAGAGTCCTTGAAGAGAATAAATAGGTATATACTGGCCATCAATAAACTGGAAACCACAGGCTACAGGAAGTTCTGGAGCAGCAGGAGTGTGGGATGTGCACTTACCCAGTCTCACAACAAAGCTTTTCTGTGTTTGGAAGGGCTTGTCTGACAGGGCTGCTTCCTGCAATGGCAGGAGACTGGACCCACAGGCACAGGAGGCTGGAATTAATCAGTACAGCCAGCTGAGGGTTGTGCAGGTCGCCTGGGGAAACAGTTTTTCAAACACAGCCTGGAAGGTTAAATCGAGGCAGACTGTAGGATGGGGAAGATTTCTACAGAGAAAAGCACTGAGCAGTGAGAAAAAGAGGTTTGTTTAGTGTTCCTGGATATTGTGGGAGTAGCAATTATATACTGGGCTGAGAAGAGAACTGCTGGCACCTTCATATCCATGGCTGTATACTGTTCTTCAGTGTTGTCAGGAGCATCTAAAGGTGTCACCATGTCAGACTCTGGGTGCAAGTGTTGTCAATTTAATGTCAATACTACTGTCTTTGACAGAACCTTCTTCTTTTGGCTCTTCACCCTGCCAGCCTCCCATTTCAGACAGTCCAGCAGAGAATGAAATGAGGGTTGAAATGCTGGATGACTTTCATTTGAAGAAAGAACTTGTAAAGCTTTGGGCAGAAAAACATTGGCACTTTAACATCTGCTTTTCCCGTTGTTGGTATGTGATGTGGTAGTTAATACAAACGTGGCATTTATATTTTCCAAATCAAGAGTCAGGTTAGCAGGGGCCCAGATTCTTGGTCATTTTGAGGTTTGGATGATGTTTTCTCCCTCTTTCTCATACTGTACCAACCTATCTTCCCAAGCACAGGCAGTCACTAGGTCATTTTATGTCCCATTTTGCTGCCTAATACTTTATAAACCACCTGTCTCCTAAAGTACATTATACATATGAAATGGAAATTCCCTTCTGACTTTTGTTCTTAACAAAATGGAGAAAATAAATCAGAAGCAAACTTTCAGGCACAGTATCTTGCATGGCACAAAATTCTTCCGTCTTATATCTTCTGACTTTTTTCCCAACCTCTCTGAAATTCTCTTACCTACTGACACAGTGAAAACTACAAGCTGTGAAAAATCAGTGTCTATGTTACATATTTCTGACAGGCCCTGGTATTATCCGGGGAACAATCCATTACTTACATATCGAGAGGTGAGAGCTTGTGCCTTTAACTCATGTTAACTCACCATGATTTCAGATATAAACACTTCTCAGAAGTGGGTAAGTAGAATTGAAGGCATTAGGATTCTGTCATGTCCGGTTACAGTCAACCTTCACATTGTAGCCTACTTCTGAAAATAAGGAACAGTGGGCTTTTGATCCAGCCATTTTTGGCTGAGCTAAGCAGCTGTTTTGCTGTTGAAATATTTCAAAGAAACAGCTTTTTTATTGCTTTTTTTTTTTTTTTGGCAAAATGTTTTCCAGGAGGGAGATACCCTCCAAAATCTTTTTGAAAACTGCTAGATCCTGAGTTAGGTCCAATTGTAATAGTGTCTGGTTACCTGGGACCAGATTTGGATAAGCCTTTAAGACAGAAGCCTAGACGGATTTCTGGACACGCTTAGATAGCCAGATCTCTGGTGAAATTAGAGCTTGTTGTCTCAAGATATATTGATGGGTGATGGAGTGAGATTTCCATGATAAATTTTCAGCACCAGAATTAGCCAGGCTGAGGTGACAGGAGTGCTGAGGACCATATCTGCCCTTGCCAAGGGTTGCAGTGAAGGTTTGGGTGAACAGAGTCACCAGCAGCCCTGCCTGGAGCCAGAACTGCACCTGGGGTCTCCTCCCCTGCCAGAGCCCACCTGGGGCAGCCTGATCCAAGCATTAACCTCTCCTGGTTCATCACTCACAGCCCTTCAAAGGCCTGAGCACCACTGTGGAGTCAAGGGCATGGACTGATGGGATCTCCTTGCACCTCCCAGAACACCCAGGCTGTGTTCTGAGTCACCCTGAACTCCTGTTACCATAAATGAAGAGAATTGCAAACTGGAGCACTCGTTGTGAGCAGTGAGCACCAATCCCAGAACTTGGGTTGGGTTTTGAAACCAAGGAGGATGGATCCTCCCTGCTCTTCCCTCTGTGGATGTCAGCCTAAGCATCTTTCTTTTTCTGAAAATCCATCCATTTTACCCTCTGATCTTTACATCTCTGATCACGGAAACACTGTTTGAGGAGAGAACGACTGCTTTGGGGCAGCAAGCCTTGTCCCTGCCTATCTCTGCTCATAAATCCTGCATGGTTTGATGAACTGCTCACACAGAGAAAGTTTCTGATGTGTCTGTGTGCTTGCAGGAGTAAGACCCAAAGCAAATCAAGTTATCCATGACATCAAGACACACTTGCAAAAACAATTTTAATCAATTACAGCTACAATTGCATGCTGAACAAGCTGCAACTGGATTGTCTTATGTACCAGCCGATCATATTGGGCATGTAAGATTAAATTAAAGTTTTCTAATTGCATTTAGGAACATACAAAATACTACAGTCTAAAGTGTATCAAATTAATTCTTCAGGCGTAGCCTAATTGGATGGAAATTGATTTATCATGTTTGGACCAAATGAGCCAGTAAGGCATGACTAGTACAGGCGAGGTAAGGAGAACAACGTCTGTGTCAGTAGCGCTTAGAGAAAAGAGAATGTGTGGAAGAAATGAAGGGTGTTATGTTGAAAAGTCTCTCTGAAGAGGGAAGAAATGATACATTCAGAGTCTCCATTGTTCATACATACAAAGTGACTGAAAAGCCTTTGGTTATTTCTGAAACTCCAGGAGATAGTTAGGTCAGCAAAGGAGAGAGAAAATTACTTTCTTAGGCTTTGTAAATATTGTTGCTCTGTAAAAGGAGATTATCTGCTGATCAAGCCATTATACTAATGCATTGTCAAAATGGGGATAAAATTGCTCTTTTATAAGAGTTGTGCAGAATCTTTAGACAGCCAGGCAGTCGGGCCAGGCTGGAAGGCATCACAGGAAAGGGCACATTATCCATAGGAGACAGCCTATTTTAGACTAGTTTCTATATCTCTTTAAGTTCTCCATAGACCTGATTAAACTCTGTAGCACTTGCCTATAGTAAAGGCACAGAAAGCTTTTAAATTTATCTCCCTGATTCACCTTTTGCATAAGGAGAATATTCCCTCTCATTAACATACATTCAGCCTTATTCAGGTTGGCTGCCAGCCTGAGGAATGCACTGACTGGTGATCTGCAGGTGTGATGGCCCTAAAAGCACTTGTCAGGGAGAAATGTGTGCTGGAGACTGTGGGCAGGTGACAGGGACAATTCGTGGAGTATTTGGGCAGAGCAAAGGCGGAGGTGTGGTGCTGCTGTTCTGTGCCTGCCTTGCCCAGTCCCTTGTCTTACTGAATGCTTTAGAGTGGACAAAAGCACAAAACATTGTGATCTAACACCAAATGCATAATTTTTTGCAGTTTACTACTGCGGTGGGGAAGAC
The DNA here is from genome assembly GCF_008360975.1 of Lichenostomus cassidix. Taxonomy (NCBI): domain Eukaryota; kingdom Metazoa; phylum Chordata; class Aves; order Passeriformes; family Meliphagidae; genus Lichenostomus; species Lichenostomus cassidix. The sequence continues at coordinate 823,347 of NC_139499.1, forward strand.
AAGGGTGTTGTAACCAAGGCCTGTACCCAGGCTGTGGCAGTGGGGAGCTGTGGGCTTTGAGGAAACCCCTCTCTAACTCAGACAGAGGCAGGGCAGAGGTGCTTGCAAATAACATTTGTGAATTCAGGACACAGCCTTTCTTATTCAGTGGTTGCCTTTTTGGAGACAAAGGAAATGTCAGCAATAATAAGAATGAATGGGCCTGCTGTTGTCCCCCTCCTAAGGGTTGGAATTACCTTCTGGGTGTGTGGCTAGAACAGGTTTTCCCATGAGAAATTTTCTTGTGTTTTATAAATAAAGTTTGGATGTTGTTGGAACAGTGTCCCAGAACTTGGACAGTGCTGGCCTGGCCAATCAGGCCTGGGGGAAGGCTTCTGACTGACCAATCTGGGTGACTTTTGAGAACTCTATATATGTGATGAAATCAAAACAATAAAGGTCATTCCTTCTTGCCACTGAGAACTGGTGCCTTCATTAGTCTGCTAGCTGCTCGACAGCGACATGGGTGTATCTTCCCTCTGTCTTAACAACTTATGAGAGACTGAATATTTTCCGTTTACCCAAATATTGTATCAGAAAAAAGGATTTTCATACTGAACAAACTGATTCAGATTGCCTATTGTACGTTTTCAAGAGATCCTTAATACTAATAATATGAGTAAAATTAAATTTGCTTATCACAATGAGAGGAAGAAGAATGAAGTTTATTAAATCTCTCCACCAAAAGCACTGACTTACTGAAAATAACAAGTCTTCATTAAGAAGAAGCTGATTTGCCCTAAAAAATCGCTTTGCTTGTGTAAATGGGCCAATTGCTCTGGCTGTGGGCAACACACAGAATGTCTCCTGAAGAACAGCAGAGTTGTGCTTTCTTGAATTTCATCCACATAGGTTCTTGTTGTTCTGCTCTTCCCAGAGTGAAATGAAAGCTTTAAGCATCTGGAAAATTTCGGGTATAGACACCAAAACTGAGGGGAGATTCTGCTGCCCTCCCAGGGAAGCTCCAGCCCTGGGGTTGGTCACACTGGGCAGCCCATCCAAAAGCCAGTGATGGACTGAATGATTTGATGACTTTCTGTTTGCTCCCCTTCTGCCCAAGAGGACACAACTTTTCTTGGGCAGGTTATTCTCAACATAGCTATTAAACAGCTGTGGAAAATTCACATATTCCCTAAGTGGGCCCTGACCTTGCAGTAGGTTTACCTTGTGAACCTGTCAGGCAAGTATTGTGCAGTGAAGCAGAAAAAGGGCATGGATTGGCTTTACTTCCATTTCTTGTTGGTTTTCCCACCATCTGTGGGTTTCCAAGGGAAATTTAGGAAAAGCAAGTCTTGTCTTGTGGCTTCATGGAGCACCAAAGTACAGTGTAAAGCAGAATGCAGTAAGAGCTTTTGTGTCTCACATATAGTACCTTTGCAGCCCCTGTGTGTGACTGTACTTGAAGCCTTGTTAAGATCATTGATATCCCAAACCATCCACTGCTGCACCAAGGAAAAAGTGAGCTATTCCCCCTGTTAACTTTGTAGCCTGGATGATATTTTTCCACCAGTAGGGAAAACCTGGCTGCTGAATGCATCCAAATATGATGGGAAGCCTGTGGCACAGAGCAGTGCTGGCAGCTGGCAGAGGCAATGATGCACTCTGACAAAATTCCAGTGACTAGAGGTACAGTTTCACACCCAATTTCTTTTTAAAAATAATATTCACGATTGAAAGTGCTGTTTGCTGTTGCTCATAGGAGAACAGCCTTTAGCTATGGAATAGATTTGAACAAGTGAATATATGTAAGACACGCATTCAAAATTTTCAGTCAGCGCTGTCAAACACACCATATCAATGGGTAATATGGATTTATGTTTTAGATATATGTGGCCAGAGCCCAAAACAGGACTAAGCCATGCCATGCCATGGCTTGGAAGTGGGATGTCTCCTGTCATGCCATGCCTTGGAAATGGGACATCTCCTGCACAGGCAAGCTGTGTTTTGTGTTGTTTGGGAAGGCAGTATCAGTGCAATTTTGCAAGCTGAAGACCCAGAGTGATGTGACTGTGCAAGGCTTCTCCAAAGCCACTGGATCTGCTATGCTTTATATCAGTTGAGATAATCCTGAGAGCCTTAAAATGTTCCTCTGAGTGACTTTAAGTACATCCTCTCCTCCAGTGGAGCCAGGTCAGAATAGAAATTGAAAAGCAGAAGAAAAAGGCCAGAGACGGACACAGATCAGACCAATCTGATGCTGTAAAAGTAAATCCCTGTGGAGGCTTCTGGATTATTTAAAGGAGGTGACAAATGGCTCAGAATAAAAACATAGCATAGTTCAGAGTCACCACCTGTGTTTTCCTTCCTGCAATCTGACAGTGCTTGTGTGCTGTGTCTGACAATGAAAACAGAGAAAAATTCTGTTGCTGGAGTTCACAGGTTGCCAGATTTCTGGTCAAGGACACATTCTAGAGAGACTATCCCTCGGACAAGGGAGAAACCTTGTCTGATTCCTCCTCAGCAGCCTGTTTTGGGGTCAGTGAGTCCCAGTCTCATGGATTCACTGACTTTGTAAGGAGATTCATGTAAGTGCAGTTGTTATAAATGCTTAGTAATAGGTGTTCCAGAGGTGACTAATACATGTATCAAATGGTTATGTGCATAATGTGAGCTGACACTGTAAGGCATTCATGAGCAGCCTGTGCTCTGCTGGGATCATAATAATCTCTGCAAATTGATTAGCTACTTATCCAAACACCCTTTACCTAACCCTTTAGAAGCTGTTTATAAATATACCTCTAATACAAACCACTGTCCCTCAGCTGCTTTCCTGGCCTTGAGCACAGTGCAAGAGGAATCAAGTGCTCTAATTCCTTAGAAGTCCAGCTCCTGATAACCACAATGCTGAGTTTGCATGTGGATCCTAATGATTCAGTAAGGTTTCTGTGGGACCACGAGCTGGCTGTATGTGATTGCCCCTGGTCCACACACATCTCTGCGCACTGGCTACTCCGGCACAGAAAATAGGGCAGGATTCCCAGTTCCCAGTAGCACAAGGTTTCTCCCAGTAGCTTCCCATCCCTTGTACTTTGCTGCAGGGGGATGGCTGTCTGCTGGCACTCTGGATTTATTTCACACAAGCCACTTTTGAAGCACTAGGACTGGAAATCCAGACATGTGAGAAGGAAAAGCCCAAATGATGGGAGGCGCTGACCCATCTGCCAACACTCTTTGTGCAGAGACAGAGCACTGTGCTGGTTCTGTCAGCTCATCCTCCCTCTCATTCCCCGACCCCATTTCTAGGTTGTCCCGAGGTCACCATCAGCCCCTTTGCTCAGCCCCTCAAGCAGTTCCAGCCCCACTGGCCTCCAGCACTGGGCTCTCCCTGCCCCAGTGCTGCCCTGCTGCTGGGAGCTGCCTGTCCAAAGCAGCAGCACAGAGAGAGCCAGGGCTGAGGGCACAGCTGACATCAGCAAAGTGCAGCTGCAGTGCCTCATCCTCCCTCCTCAGATGGACTGGAGGAATTTCCCAAGGAGTGTCTGCAGAGGTGGTGCATTTGGCAGTTCCCTGTATCTTCCAACTATCTGTTTTACTCCCTGCTTCAGGCTCAGCAGGACTGAGCTTGGAGCACAAGCATTTAGCACTGAAGAGAGCACATGCAGAGCTGAGTCTTCTGCTGGTGGAAATCATTCCAGCCCCACTGGGTCCTAGAGCTATGGGAGCTCCAATAATTCACATCAGCTGTAAATCTGTTCTGGAAGCTGCCCTGAAAGCTCTGGAAGGTGTGGTTTCTAGCCACAGTGTGCTTTTCTTTTTGCTGAGATGGCTAAATGTCCCAGTTTTCCATAGGATAGTGCTCATTGCTAGTAGGGGTATAGAGCAGCAGGCCCTGGTGTGAGTGTGAAGCTTAATTCTTCTGGCTACCATGAATCATGCAGGTATCAGGACTGGAATTTGCCAAAACGTGCAGCATAAAAATGGTGACTGCATTATGAAAAAGCACAAGGTGGGAGAAAAAGGAAGGGAAAGTATTTTCATTATGAAGCATGCTATTGAAAAAAAAAACCAAAAACCAACAAACCCACACTTTAATTAAAAGAAGACTACCCACACATTTTAGCCATCTCTTGAAATTGCTCCTTGCAAAGCAGCATGAGGATTTCACTTACAAGTGGTTTTCATTAATTCAGAGAAATTTTATCATTTCAAGTTTTTAATATCTCTGCTGATGCAGGTGGCTCAAAAACAGACCATAACAAAGCTGTTTCAAGACCATTTAAAATAATTTCAAGAGGGATTACTGCAAAAAATCACTCCTTTTACTCACTGAAACTCTTAAAATGTGTCCATATTTTCCTGTGAGATGCTTCAAACATGTGAATATAGTGGTATCCATGATGTCAGTGGTAGATCTTGCCCATCAAGGATAATTCTGTCTCATTTATTTTCCTTCCTTTCCTGTGTCTCTCAGCAGGCCCTACACAGGTATTGATCCCTCCTTTTTACTCTCAGGACTTAACTAAACAAACCAGGGTTTTCTTGACTCCTTGACATTTGTTTCCCCTCTTGCAAGAATATCTACGCAGTGGCAAACCATCTGTGATCAGGCAAGATTTATTGTTTCACTGATTCCTGGAACTGAAAATATTAATGATGTAAAATATTGATTTGAAAAAACAAACCTCTGAGCTGCTCAATGAGCCTCTCATCCAGGCACAATGCTAAGATGTCCATCCATTTTCCATGTTCATATTTATTGGTAAGTGAAAAATCAGGCATGTCAAGTTGTTCAATTTCTAAAGTGAAGTACTTCTCTCCCTCAGATGCACATGAATAATTCTCATTAACCTTCAAGGGATTAATGCAGTTTCTTGCAAATGGCTGCAATATACAGTATTTAATATTTATGCTTTCCATATGGCTAGTGCTGTCATACATTCTTGTCAAACATGCTGCACAGTTAATGATATTTTAACTAAATATGGTGCAGAAGACCTGAATGTTTGAGGGACACTTGTGCCCATCTCCATTTTTATGGATGCTATTTGAGCCTCATAAAAAAATTCCTAAAGAGATTAAATCAGCTGCTCTACCTGAACATAATGTTCAGCTGCCCTTAAAGCAAAGCTAAATGTGATGTTGTCAGATGACACCCAGAGCCAGTGAGCTCTGTACTATCCATGCAGTCCTCAGAGTGCCTGAGAGACACAGAATCATCTCACAGTGGTTTGGGTTGGAAGGGAAATTAAAACTCATCTCATTCCAACCCCCTGCACAGGCAGGGAAACCTTCCACTTGATGAGGTTTCTCCAAGCCCTGTCCAACCTGGCCTTGAACACTCCCATGGTTGGGGGTAGGACGAAAGATGAGCTGGGAACAGTTTCCAGGTTGGAAAACAGAGCAACAGAGGGTTAAAGTAACCTGGCCAAAGGCCCAGCAAACCAGTGCCACAGACTGGGACAAAACAGTGCTCTGGCTAGACCCTGCTGTCCACAGGATCCCTGCACCCTGTGCTGTGTGTCTCTGACTGGGACAATGGTCTGGTTGCCATGAGACCAAGTTCCACCCACGGAATGAGGGGGAAGTTTGCTTTCAACTCACACTGATCCCATGGGCCAAGGCGAGATCAGTCCGTATTCCACATGTTAGATCAGACTGATGGATGCCCAATACACTGTGTACCTATCAGTGATGAAGCAGTTTTAAGCATTTTATTAGCATTTTCCCCCCTAAAATAAAGTTTGGTACCTTTTTAAAAATAGGGACACAGATTTTATCTGAACAAGTTTCCTGGAACTATTAAAAATATAGTATGAACTTTACTGCAATTTTTACATTTCAATTTTCCTGTAATCTGCTGCATGTTCCCTCACTGAGAGACATCTCACTTCATTTTTCTTCCCTTCTTTGCCACCCCTTACCTCAGAAATGAACACACTCAGAATTTCTGTTCAATGTCAAGGTAAATATCAAGATTTTCACTGTTGATTTTCCGTAGCCTTGCACACCATTGCAGTGAAGAAACCAGACACAGTGGGGAAACACTCTGGATACTTCCCTTATTTACATGTCCATGCATTGCTGCATAAGGAGATGGTCACAGACTGCAGGAAGAAAACCTCCTGCTCCTGGGATCTCAGCCCAAACACCTCTGCCCAGTTCCCATGGAACAGTTCTACCCCAGAGCTCAGTCCGGTAAAGCCATCAGAAGAGAAAGCAAACAGTTTGTTACAGCTTACTGTTTAATGGACTAAAAATCCTCTATCAATCAGAACCAGAGGGTTTCTTCCCAAATTAACCCTGACTTTCATGCTAAAGGGAAAGGACCTATAAAATGTTGATGGTGCTTGGGGTTTGGGGAGCAGGGACATGGGTGTGATGACAAATGAGAGCACAGATAGAGAGGACAAACTGCCACGAGATAAGTGTCAATTGTCACGACAGGGTTGTCATCACAAGTGAGGATGTGTCCTGTTCTAGAATATCTAAACCATTCGTCTTCCAAGCCTAAAGCAGAAGGAGTTAAACCCAAACGATTTGAACAGGCAAGAAGGTGAAGCACTGCCTTGAGATGTGTAAAAGAGGCTGGAGGGGGAGTGAGAGGCAGGGCTCTGGACTTGTATTGCCAATGCTGTTGGATGCTGATAATTTCTGGCCCACTCAAAGCATCTAGAGTGTTTTTTTTTCTTAGTTATAATTAACACTTAGATTTTTGGGTCATCCAGTGTCAAGCAGGGTCATCACAACTCATTAAAGTAAAATTAGCCTCCCCATCTTTGCCCTTCTTGCACCAAACAGAAAAAAAAGCTGCCTGTAATGGTAGAGGATGTGGCCTGTAAGTGTGCCCATAATTAAAAGGTTGAGCTACTCTTGTAAACAAATTACCATGAACAAAGGGGTTTACAAATACTGGCTAATTAGTTTGGATTCCCTAAAGCTTTTAGCTGTTTTTTAATTCAATAACACAGTGTAAATTCTCTAGCCTGGAAAGTCTAATAGGAATTGGCAGAAAACTAAATAATTGATATTGTCAGTGATTGCAGCCCTCCGATGTTATTGTCTGCCAGTAAGCAGGACTGCCGTTATTTCCTGAGAGGATAAAGAACTGGTTTTAATGAATTAACAATATAAATGGTAGACAGCTGGCTTTCAGCAGCAGCTCAGGAGGCAATGTTTCAAGTGGAGGCTGTGGGACCAGGGAAAAAAACCCTTCAGAGAGGGACTTGATGATCACCATGCTCATCACTCCTCATGCTGAGGACCCAAATCCCTTTTGCTTTATTCCCCACAGACACCCCAGTGAAGCCTTCAGGCTCATTGCCAAGGTTGGAGGGAACAGGAACCAGCTGAGCACCTGAGCTCACACTGGCGGGGAAGGGGGGACACCTCAACCCACAGGAGCTCCTGGGAGAGTGGTGGAGAACAGCTTCTGTGGGGAGCAGGGAAGTGCAAACAAGCAGCCCAAGGTGTGGAGTGTGTTCTGGCACTGTGGAGGTCATGTTGGTGCTTCCTGAGGAGCTCTTACCAGTCAGAGTGTCTTGTGCCTGCTGGGCAAACTGGGTTGAGGAAGCAGCATGATGGCTTCTGGGTTCTGACTGTGGCTCTGCTGAGCCTCTCCTGGGCCAGGAGTTTCTCCTGGGTTTTTTGTTTGTTTGGGTTTGTTTATCCTTCTGTTAAAGCACAATGGCCTGACTAAGTCCCTGAAAGTGGAATTTGGTCACATCATATATTGATAAGTGCTTTAATCCACTTTGCCCACCTCTATCTTCATTGTGTTAGAAACCAGCAATGTGTAGGGCTCTGTGCAGCCCATCTCCTGCTCTCACAGCCTTACCAGACTTTCTCAGCAGCACAGTAACAACATATAATTTTGGGACAATACTTGTGTCATACGTAAATTTTTAAAGGCTTTTTTTTTTTTTTTTTTTTTTTTTTTTTGCAAAAGTGAAGAGATGTTTTCTTGGCTCAGTTCTTGTGGGAGCCAGCACATTGTCTGTGTGCTCACTGTGATCAGCCCCCTGATCTCTTCTATAAGCACTTAATTTGCTCCAGTTTGTCACCAAAGCAGATTGCCTGCTTTAAATACAAGGTGTAAAGACCCATTTTCAACCCCCCTCCTCACACTTCTCTCCAAAGAGGAGCTCGGAGCAGATTGGTTTGGTCTCCACCAAAAGCTATTGTTTTAAAGCTATCAGTTGGTAACAGCTGGATCTTGACCTTGCTTCTCACTTTGATGTGAAGGAAACAATCGACTTTCAAGGAGGCAAGCTGTTACCAGCTCTTCCAAGAGTGGTCAGAGAGAGGAAGTATCAAGAAAAATCAGAGCAAACAGTGATATGGGCCACAGCTCAGCAGAGTTAATAGCAAGAATGTGGAGAGAGCTGAAGTGGGCTTGAATACACAGGGCCAAATCCCAAACTGGCATAAACTAGTAAGGCTTTGAAGGCAATGACCTGATCCTGTGTATAGTGCCTGTGGATCCATCCTGGAGCAGCCTTGTCATTGCTAGCAACAATGGCAGAAAGAAAAGAGAACCCTTTTTTTCTTTTTTCTTTTTTTTTTTTTTTCTTTGCTTGTTGAGAAAGCATTGGTTTCCTCTGAAGAAAACTAAAATAGTTTCATAGAAGGACTTGGCAGCCTGGAATAAATCTCTCAATAGGCAGTGTGAAGCACAGCAGAGGAGCACCTCATTCTTTACAGAGCATAATGCACAGTAATGCCACTCAAAGAGCACACAGACAAAAGTAATGAGTTTCACAATTTTTTAAGCACACAAACCTTTCTGCTTTCATAACCATTTCCCTTCAGTACTCCCATCTCATATATGGCCTGAGACCAGTCCTTCCCTTCTGCCCTATTTCGGGTACAGTAGAAAGAGTTCCTTCATCGTCAGGAGAGGACAGTAACTCCTCATCTCTGCTTCTCTCTCCCAAGAATTCTGCTCTCCTGATTTTACCCTAGGCTGCTTTTCTAGTGCAGAGCTGGAATGAGTAGGAAGAGAAGGAACAAATCCATGTAGGTTGCTCAGCTTGCAGATGATGGTACAATTTCTTTACCAGCCTTTTTTCTGCAAACCCCAAAAGAATGATCAGACTAATGACTGCATTTTCTAGCAATAGGAACACCTAAAATGCATTTAGATCCTGCAGAATGCTGGAATCACTGTTTGTTATTATTTATTGTCACCAGAGCTGCTGCTCTGGAGGATGTGTGGTGTAGTCCAGGAGCTGTGTGCAGGGAGATGACATCACACTGCCTCCTGCAAGGCACAATCAAGTCAAAACAGGAATCTTCAGGTGAGCTCAGTGAGTAAGTTCCCCATCTGAAGCTAGGAATGTTTGTGCTTCAGTGCACAGTACTGGGAGAAGGAGGAGCTGGGGTGGGAGAACTGGCATGACTTGGGTAGTTGTGGTTGATCAAGGAAGATTTAGAGCTGCATGGGCAGAAAGGTGGGACAACCCTTGTGTAACACTGAAACCCAACTCTTTGAATGCCATCCACTCCCCTCATCACCACAGCCCATGGTTTAATGTAGCAGAGACAGTGTGGCACCTAGACTAGATTTATGATGGAAATGGGGCATATTGTTATTCAGAATGAAGGCTCAAGAACTGAATTCTGAAGGTTCTCTAATTGAGGCAAAAAGTGGCTTCTCAATTAGGAAGCTCAGCTTACAGTCAGATGAGGTTTGCACAGAACACTGAGTTTTTGTTAATTCATGCAGAAGTACAGCTTTGGGGCCTGCAGGATACCCTCTGCTCCCATTGCAAGAATTCACCACACTCTGTGGAATTGCAGCCTAGTGGAACAGAGATTAAACTGAACTTTATTAATTTGTAAAACAAATACACCCTTTTTCTTTATCTTGACAGGCTGTAGATTTATTTCCCTTGTCTAGACTTAGGGGCTTTGGTTCCCCACCAGTGCTCCTGAGCCACCCCAGATGCTGAAGAACAAAAATACTTTCTCCACCACAGGATAGAGGATGTTTGTTTCAGGCTTTTAGTGAATTGAGCTGTTTGTGCTCCCATCCAAATGTTATCAGCTGGGAAAAATACGGTTCCAGTTCAGAATCTCATCTTGGAGCAAGTCGTGTATTCAGTGAAGTCATGTGCGATTTCCTGCACTGTGAGTCTGCCTGAGCCAACTGTGGCCTTCCCAGCTCCTTTTGAGGGGTCCTTGTGCTCCATCTGTCCAGCCTGAAATGGGCATTACAAGTTCCAAATGCCCCTGAAGGCAATTCACAGCTTCTCACAGAAGTAAAATTCTCTGGGTACAGCAGCAAACATATGGTGTAAGCAGGAATGTTGTTGAACACTTGTTGTTGAACAGTCTTGTGGAATGGAATCTTGCCTGATGGAGCCTGGCACTTCTGCTGTGGACAAATGCTTTCATATTCCTCCTCCCTTACTCACCCTGCAGTACAGTTCTGAGCTTTCCCAGTGTCTAGGGCTTGTGCATGTAACTGCTCTAGAGGAGACTGAAATGATTCAGTCAGAGGACTCAACCCCGGGGGCTGCGGTGCCTTCCCTTCCCCATGGCAAGCTTCTCTTACACTCTGCTGGCCAGCATGGGTTGATTAGCTTGTCCTACAGACCAGAGCTCCACAGGGCAGGCAGGCTGCAGACTGCCCAAAGACCTGGTGGCATTGGCAGGTGACCAGAGCTGATGGTGGTGTCCTAGCAATAGTTCTGCATCAGAGAGGAAGGCTCAGGAGGTGTGGACAGCACGAACAGCAGCACTGGGCTGCCAACCTCTCCCCATGGGTTTAGACTGCAGGGCTGACCTAATGGGTTTTCTTAGCTGCATTTGCAAGGCAGGATGGTGTCTCTGCTTGCTCTTATGAAGACAGAAATTGTGAGTCTACAGGCAAGTATACAAAAGGTTTAGGCTAAACAAATGGATAATTAAGTGGCTGGACTTAATTATCCATTGGATGCTCCCAAAGAATTAGGTTCAATTGTATGTTAGTGATGTTTAGAGGGACCCCAGTCAGTGTGTGGCCATCTGTCCAGTGTCTGGGTCACTGAGCTGACAGTCTGAACAGAAAAAGCAGTGTGCTCCCCGTTTTGCAGAATGTGAACTGGAGTTCACTGATATCTAATCTCCTGCCCAAGGTTATGCAGTGATTGTCTCAGGACCAGAACTGAATGCAGGCCTTGGATTCCCAAAGCTGTGCTTTAAACAGAGCGGACATATGGTTCAAATGGTGGATCTAATGCCATGGCAGGACACAGACTCTTTGGGCAGCACTAAACAGAATCAGAGAAATGCTTGGGAGAGTGGAGAGGACCCAGAAGACTCCTGGTGAGAGCCAGGCTGAGCCCAGCAGCCTCATCAGTGGTTCTGCTCAGTTGTCCTGGAGACTTTTCCCGAGAACATAGAGCAGGAATCAGCCTGGCTCAAACCAATCCTTCTAGCAGCATTCCCTCTGCTCCTGAGATTATATTACTTTTATGGGTGCACTGGTGTGCTTTCAGCTAAGAAAGACTACAGCTCACAACTAAAATGTCTCTTCAGACACACGATTGGCACATCTGTGTATTGAGTTGCAGGTAAAATACTGCTTCTACTGAGAGCCTGTGACTGAAAACAGCCCACCCAGGCATGGGAAGGGGATTGACTGGGCAAGAGCTGGCATTCTGGGGAGGATCCACCTCCTGGCAGCCCTCAAAGCAGAAGCACTCTGCACTGTCTGGAGGCAGCAAGAGCATGCTGGGGCCTCCTCCTGCCCCACCAGCCACCCCAGCCCTCCCTCTCAGTGCTGGGAATCAGGTGTGGCAGCAGATTGCTCACAGGGAGATTTCACAGAATCCCAGCCTGCTGGGGGTGGGAAGGGATATTATAGCTCATCTGGTTCCACGGCACCTCCCACTGGACCAGCCCCATCCATTCTGGCCCAGGACACTTCCAGGGAGTTTCTCAAGGGTGTTCTCAGTGTTGCCGTGCTCTGCTTGGGGAGGGAGCATCTCCTGCTGGAAAGGAAGTTCTGGGATTAGATCCCATCCCTCCAGCCTCTTCCAGGACCTGCAGAGTCCTTGCATTTGGAGAAGGGGGAGGGCATACTGGGAATGTGGGCAGTACAGGCGTGGAGGCAGCAGAGTAAGGGCTAGGGCAGGATAAGGAGAGCAGATGAATATATCATATAGGAGAGGGCACAGAGGTGTAGGAGAGTGCAAGCCCCCCTGCAAGGGGTTGGGCTGCTCCAGGCAGCAGCTCCACAGGCCAAAGCTGCTGCCACTGTCATACCAAACTGCCCCAGGGACCAAATCTGGCCAGTTCCACTCCATTCATCATGGAGAATCACATCTTATTCCAAAAGAAATTTCAGGCCACTTTCTCTTGACGTTTATTTCATTCAAGTGAAATGGGCCGGGAGGAGCCAAAGTCCTTTGTTATAATTTATGCAACTCCCTTGAGTCTTGCTCATGCCAGACATATGAATTTACAATTTATTTGATAAATTGAGTAATCTTTTCTTTCAGAAAGCAATTTCTGACAGATTTTGATGTGTGATATCATCTGGAGACTTGTTAAGATTTTATTGTTCTCAAGTAAATAGGGATTTTGATTGTTCTCTCTTTTTGAAATTTGGGTTTGCTTCTTTGCCCAAGAACTTGGACTCCAAATTAAAATTAATTTGCAGTAACAATTCCACGTGAAAAAAGAAAAGTTTTACCTATCAATAGATTCAAACTGAGGTCTGAATTTGGTAGGTCAATTTGCATGCTGAAGGGAAACTAATTAATAGAAGTGAAACATCTGATTTTCCTATCAATAATTTTTTGAGTTCTTGTGCTTTTTTTTTTTTTTTTTTTAACGCATTGAAGAACTGTAGTATTCCTCCAAATGAACACTCTGTTTTACCAAAAATAAAAATTTCAGGGTTTTTTTCCACTGGAAGATCAAAACGAAACATGTGGGGTTATTGTCTGGCTTACTTTTTTTTGTTTTTTTTTTTTTGGAGGGTCAAGCTGAAAACTCCCTCTCTAGCACGGAAAGGTGCCCTCTTGGCTTTAAAAATGCTTGTTGTGGTGCCTCAGCAGGCAGAGGTGAGAGCCCTTGCTATCACAAGGTGTGGTGGTTCATTGTTTTAGCTCCAAAGGTGACTGATGTGTCAGCAGGGATGATGGCTGTCATGAATATGCATTGCAAGAGATGTAGCTGCTCCAAGCAGCTCAAAGTCAAAATGTCAGCCAGGCTTACAAAAAGGTAAAACAAACCACCCCCCCTCAAAAAAAAAAAAAATTAACAACCTCGTTACCCCCTTGCTCCTGTTCTTGGGAAAAGGCACAGAGGGGTGGTGGACCTCGCATCCATTAGAGGTTGATGCACCCAGGTGGGGTGGGAGCTCCCTGTGTGTGAATGTCACCACCTGCATCCTGCCAAGGCCTGCAAGGGGATTTCCTCCCTTTGGAGCAATTTGGATTGGATGTACAACTTCAACCCTGGGATTGCTTTGCTGCTTTATCCACAGGATGTTCCATGGCTGTGGTGAGCAACCTCCACAAGTGGGAGATGCTTCCCTGCGCCCAAACACAAGCAGCTGCTGTGCTCTGCAGGAAGGGGTTTTCTGAGGAGCTCTGCCATGTGGGATCCTGTCAGGCACTGTCATGGGAGGGAAGCATTGATGTTGGCATCTGGCAACCCACTGGGAATGCTGGTGAGAGCTTCATGTTCAGGGGACAATGTGGAGAGCCTCTGGGGTGTGGGCTGGCAACCATGGAGGAGAAAGCTCCATTCTCTGCCATGAAAAACCCATTTTCAGTCCAATTACCCAGAAAATGTGGGTTTAAAAGGCAGTTTCTCTGTGGGGAAAAAGCTAAGAAATTGAGTGAGTGGAAAATTCCTCTGGAAATCTAACGTGAGGCAAATTCCCATAGTGATATGAAGTTATTTTTGTAAAGAAATGGGTTGATTGTTTTTTCCTGCTGATTTTTCCAAGGGACTCTGCCTGTGTTCTGGAGAACTATTGTATCTCCCAGTGAGCTTTATCAGAAAGGACATGAGAAGCACTCATAATGAGAATTAATAAGTTTCTGCTGATTAGTAAGGAATGCTCTGGACTTGTCAAACATGGTGGAATTAGTAACAAGTTAATCCATCAAATCTGAGGCCAGCACCAGTAACGAACTCTTCCAGATGGGGACACATAAAGATGAAGAGTAATTTGCTGAAGGCCACTGAAAAGCCAAGAGCAGGGCTAGGATTCCCCTGTATGAGTCAGAGGACCTTCAAAATCCTTCCACTTGCTGTAAAACAAGAATAATCTTGAAAGGAGTAAGGGAGTGTCTTTACAAACAGTGAGTCTGATGGTAAGATAAGACCGATACTGAGAGATACAATGTGAAGATTTCCATAGGAATTCCCCTGATTGACTTGCCCCAGACTGTGTTACAAGAACAGGGACATAAGAAAAAGAAGGGAAGGGGGAACGTATATTAGAAGGCGTTCTGGGATTCTGCATTAGGTGTTCCGGGAAGTCTGTACCTCTCGAGTACCTCAGCCAATGGGGAAAGAGAGTGGGAACTTGCAGCCAGGAAATTAGGATAAAAAGAAGCTGCATCCTCCAGCAATTTGTGAGACCCCATGGGAAATGCCCATGACCTCTCCCTTTATTCATGAATAAAGTTATAGGACTCCTCTGTCTCCCTTTTGGATATAAACCTCTAGTGTTTGTGGATTAATTTTCCTGAAAAACCCCTCAGTTGTGTGTTTTTCTTAGGTATTTCAGAGCTCCACTACAGCTGATTTCCAAGAAGGGCACTGGGAGCTCAAGTGCCTTTTGAGAATAGGAGACAGTGCCTCTCTCTCCTCATATGTGAAATGGGAGTAAGAGCACTTCATCATACTCCTGTATGCAGACTGCATTAAAGACATCAAATGCTACAGGAATAAAGGACAGTAAACAACAACTTTGCCTTTTTGTTACAGCCACCAGCAGGGACCAGCAGCAACTTGCTCTGCATTCCAGCCATCCCTGGGGTCAGGGTTTCTGGCTTACTTCTGGTTTTAGCAATAATTATTTGGTCAGTTTTACCTGTTTGGCCTTTTGTGGGTGTTTGATGGGAAACACAAAGGACTCTTAGTCTCCTTTTGATGTGAGTTTATGGGTAAGCTGTGCCTGATCAGTGCAGCATCCCAGTGCACACACTACTGCCCTTTAACCAAAGCCAAAACCTCGTGTCATTCACACTGCTACTGCGGTCATGTGTCGTCTAAGCAAAGAAGAGGAGCAAAACTTTTCAGTTCTTGTATTTGCTGCACTGTTCTTTACGAAGAATAACAAGATTTGAGGCAGCATCAGACTGGACACACAGCCAGGAGTTAGAGAAGTGCATGCAAAACTATTATAATATAATGACATGATCACACAAGAAGACAGCAAGGTGGAGAGAACCATGAAAAGTGCAAGTGGAGTCAGAGTAGTGTCCGTAATGGAGAGCTTTGGTTTCCTTGCAGAGGATACATGATGTTCCAGCTCATGGTACTCTAATAACCTGAGCAATTGTCCATTGTTGAGGGACTGTGAAGAGAGGGTTGGGAACATTCCTGCCTGTCACCATAGCAAGAACTCCACTCTCAGCTGGTGAGAAAAGCCCAGCCCAGGGCTGCAGCCGGGAAGAGGCAGGTAGCTGTGAGCTTCTGACTGAAGGTGTAGCACTGGCACTGCCTGACGTGCCACGACAGCAATTAAGCACGGAAGAGCACATAATAAGAGAGGCACAAAACTCTCTTTGTCCCCTGGCAACTCTGCTCTAGGCACCTGCTTGATATCAAAGAAAGCTTCCAGAAAAGGAAGCTAGAAAAAGAGGCGGAAAGCAGGAAGAAAAGACACATTATTGTTAAAGCTGACATTAATTTGCATTCTCAATTTAGTCTCACAAATGGCTCTTGGGGGTAATGAGTTACCTGAATCAAGCCCTATTGAGGATAGAAATTGTTTTTAATTATAATGCAGAATAGCCTGAATGGCTTTGAGAAGGTGCCCTTTTACTCTGTGTCTGCTGGAAGCAAAGCAGAATTCCTGGTGGCATCTTTCTAAATAATGTGATTTGCAGTAATGATGTGAGGCTGTAGGGAGGTTCCTTTCATTCATGAGCAGAGGCCATCAGTCTTAATTTGATAATGCCTCACCTCCACCCCTCTTCTCCCCCTCCCTGCTTTTCCATGGAGGAGATTCTTCATGACACTCAAAACAGCTAATGATGTTTAACACCTATGCAAAGGAGATGTAACCAGTGAGCCAGAGAATGAGCCAGATTTAGCACCAGTGGTAAAGATTGTGACCCTTTGGAGATGTTCATAATTTGGACATATAATTGGCCTTTTTTCATCCCACCTCAGAGGGTGGATGGAGGTTCTCTGCTCTCCTGGGAAAGAGACATGAAAATGCAAGGAGGCAATGGCATTCAAATCCTTACAGGACACATTTGAGTTTTCTGGAGAAAATGTAGTCCTTAAGAATTCAGGGGCCCCTTGGTGGCCCTGGGAGTGCAGACACAGCTACTGAGGGTCACAGGACCATGTGCCACCAACACATAACTGAACTAACTCAGCACAGCCACACATTCCTGTGCAGAAAGATTTTAAGAACAGAATTGACTCAGAGAAAGGGAAACTATCAAGGACAATTTTCTAATTAAACTATGGCAGTTAATCCATTTCTACTGTCTTCCCAAAATCTGTCAGAGGTATAGAGAGACTCCCATACTCAAGGGTGCTCCCTCTTGCAGGGGGACTGAACACTGGGGAGCATTTCTGCAACTGAAGATGTGTGGCTGGTACCATTTGAGATGTGTTGGCAGGTTCTGCCCAGCTCCCAGCTGCTGTTCCAGAGGGTTCAGGTCTCCATAGGCTCACTGTCATGTCTGTCAAACCTGACAGGAGTTATACATTCAGGACCTCAAATCTCACTCTTTTTGTGGTTAGTGATGTCCCCTCACTCTGACCGCTCTGTACTTTGTCATTGTTCCCAAAACCATTCCTGATCAAGTGCTAATGGGATAAGTTTCCAATCTGAGCAGTTGCACTGGTGCTTGGGAGAGTCACATTTTCCCTGTCCCAGAGAGGAACCTGGGGAAAGTTTGGGGTTCCTAGCACAGAGAAATGGGAGCTGTGGTCCTGGGATAATGATGGGGAGGAGTTCCCTGTGTGCACAGTATCAGAGCATTTTGTGCTCTTTCATAACCTCATGCAGCCAAGTGAAACATTTCATCGAGTTATTTTAATCCATTAGCAGTGGATTTCAGGAAAACACCAGTAATGTATGTAACGTGCACCCAGGAGAAACAACAAATGGTTAGTTAGAGAATTTAGATTTTAATTAAGTAGATAATGTATGCTTGCATTTAGTCTTATAAATGAAAATGTATTCACTGTAGAGTAGCTGGGTTCTATTAGATTTCCCTGAACATAAAGAGAAGGGTTGATTATTACTGATTACTGAACTATTAAAGGTTTGTACCTTCAGCTGCTTGATTGTAGCTCTGTTTGCTTCTGTTGCTAAAAGGGCTCTTGTCTGCTACCCAGATATGTGTGAAATAGGCAGCGTTTGGACTCAACGCGAAAATTAATTCTAGGTTACAAACCTCGGCAAATGATCCAAATAATAGTGCTGGTTGCTTCTCTCTGGTCATAACAGCAGGTTTCCATGGCTCAGGGAAGCTGGCAGTAGGGGTGCTGCACATCACTGCCACTCACGAGAGGCCAAGGTGAATGTGCTGCTAAAAGAAGGGGTCACTGGGAAAAGAGCTCTTGGAAGTGAAGAGCAGATCAGAGCTTGCCCAGGGTATTGCCATGCTGTATGATGTCTCTTTTGCATGGAACATCAAGAGAATACAAGACATAAAGTGCACTTATGAAAGGATTTTTTCTCTGGAGGTCTTGTGAATGCTAATTAGATGAGCCCAGAGATGGCTTAGGAGGTAACCAAACATGAACTGTGATTTAGTTGTAGGGAGACTGAGGCACATGGTTGTTAAGTGGTTTACCTTTGAGGAAAGCTATGGGAGGTCCCAGCCTGGGATGCAAATCTCCCACCTCCAGCCACTACCTCTGCCTCTTTGGTGCTCTATTTTCCATGCTCTTATATTTGCAGAATGCCATGGAATGTTGCTGTTCTTCCTATTTCTAAAGCCAATGATGAAGCATTAGATAAAATGCAAGATTTCAGGGGCTTCTGTAATACAGAGGACCCAGGTTTCAGAGCTGTCCCTGCCACTTTCTCACTGCAGAGCAGCCACAAAGGCAGAGGCTCTGCTTCACACCTGAAGTGATCTCTTTTGATGGGTAATTGCCTGGGGAAAGGCTTTGCCCAGAAGGGAGCACAGCCAGATAATACCCAGCTTTCCAGCTGGCACTCTGGCTCTATCAGATGGAAACAAGCTGGGATAGCTTCACACTGTCCTGATTTACTGAAGACCAGACAGTGGCTGCTGGCCTCAGGGGGAAGGGAAGGAAAATATATCTGAAACCTCACTTTCTTGTCTTTGGTCTAGTTCGGCATTGCTTGGCCAGACCACAGCCTCTAGACCAATGTTCTTCGTTTACACACATTTTTCTGGCCTTTCTTGAGCTTTTGTCATTTATCTCCACAATCCTGAAATGCCTCCCAGCATTTGCAGTCCTGTCGTGGCTGCGCTTCCCCATGCACCCAAGGAGGACATCAGTTCCAGCCATCACCCTGAAGGCTGTAGTTACCCCATAAAAAGCTTCTCCCAAACTGTTACCTCCAGCACAGATTAGAGACTTGCCCTGCAAGGAAAGCTTATTCAGGTTGGTTGATGGTAAAACCTGAATGAACTGACCGTGGAAAAGTGGAAAGAATCTAAGACTTCTTGCATTCATGGCCCTGACAATATGTCTGAATATCTGGAAGAAAGATTTTCTAACAATTTCCATTAATGGAAGACAAGCTTCCTAAAATGCCATTGTTTCTGGTGGAACTCTGCTTAATTAAGCTTCCTTGGAATTACCTTTGGAGAGCAGTGATCTATTTGGGGTTACGGGTGTTGACAAGGGATTTGGGAGAGCTGGGGCTGCTCTCTTGCTCTGTTTCACATTTAGTGTATGTCTCTGAAATGCCTGCACCACATCTCTTGGGAATGATCAAGGCTGCAATTCACAGAGCTTCATTTTATTAATTTTTTGGTACCAATAAAGCTGGAGATAGACACCTCCATATACCCAGCAGTAAAGGAGCAGGTCTAATCTGAGAGGCATTTTTTATACACATGCGTCCTAAGACAAGGACTTCTGTAGAAAATGAAATACCTACAAGATGCACTGGAAAAGATTTTTCCTTCTGTCATCTCTTTTTGCTGTGTAGGTGAAAGAAAAGCTGACCCTTCCTGGGCTCCTCGTTCAGTATGTGTTACCTTCTCTTGCTTTGTGCCTCATGGCAGCAGGAATTGGGGGAATGTTTTTCCCTTGTGTATTTAGGACAGTGGAGAGTAAATGGAATTGTAAAAAGGCTGATAGTCCCAGGAGGGGCTGCCTTTCATGGGCAGAAGGAACACACAGTGAAGGACAAAGAGTCTAAGGCCCTGGCTGAGCAGAGAACAAAGCCTCTGTCACTCATGGCTGCACCAGGCACCATCCCTTAATTAAGTGATGCCTCAAATGGACAAACCCATGGTTTGTCCAAACTCCAAACTCCAAACTCCAAACTGGAGTCACACCAGTTCCCCTGAAGGCAGCATCACTGGGGGTGCACTGTGGTGTGGAGCAGAGGACCAGGGCTGCCAGGCCCTCTGTGAGGGGAGGCTGCCCTAATAATCCATGGGCAAGTTGCAGCCACTCAGCCTAATGGTAAAGGGATGTATTATTTGGGATTTTAGCTTCTCATAACAATGAGACCTTCCTCCTACCCTTCTCATTCCTTTAATTCTGGCCCATGTGTCCAATCCAGTTAAATAAACCAGGAAAGTAACCATTAATGTCAAAGTTCCATAATTAAATGCTGACTGAATCACCACTCAGGCTTGCAACACTATACTGTAATTTTTAAAGAATATCCAAGTTGACATTAGACTTTTTAAACAGATTAATTAGTCACATTTCATTTTAAGTGGCGCTGACTTAATAGGTACTGCAAATGTACAGTATGTATTTACTTAAAGCCATTATAACATAATATTTACAGGATATTAACATGCATTAATTACTGTATAATGAACCTCGTGACTACAATATTACCATTCTTGCATGGCTGTAAAAGTTTTATCATCTTGTGAGGGGGGAGGGAAATTAAAATAAATTGCATGCCCATTGAATGCTTATTTTTCAGAGGAAATGTGCAAGTTATAAGAAAATGTAAAACAGGGGACCCAGTAAATCACAAACAGCTAACAAATGCTCCAAGACATGCTATAATGTTTTTATGAGTGTGTTTTACAACCCATTCATTATGCTGTCTGTCCTTCTGAAAGCTGGTTATTAGACTGACTGTGCGAAGTAACACATGAATATCTGTGCATCTAGCCGTGAAATCACAGCTAAGCTGATCACTTTTATTTTGCCCAGTTTGTCCTGAAGATATCCTAAAGCATTTTCCCCTCACTCTAATTTCACAGCAACAAGAGAGGTCCTGCTGAGGAGCAGCGTGGAGCTGGTGCAGAGGTGTGCTCCTGGGAGCAGTGTGCCAGCTCAGCCTCCTCTTCCTGGGGACACGTCCTTTTGGATGCTGGAGCTGGAGATGAACCATGGTCGCGTGTTGCTCAGGTCTCCTGGGCTCTGTACCCATGTTTTGGAGATGTCCAGCCATGGTTTGATGCCTTCGGCTGGAGCAAGGAAGGTTTCTCAGGGTCACTCCTGCTGCGAGTCTGCAGGCTGCCAGGTGGCTCCGTGTGCCTCCCCTTCACGTGGGATTTGCCTGCTGGAAACAAGGAGGATAATAATGCTTGAGGCAAGGGTCACCAAAGTTTGTCAGCTGACAGAAGGAGAATATTTGCTGCGTGCTGTGTGTCAGCTGTCTGGGGGAGGCTGCAGGTTGGCTGTCTGTCAGGGGGTTAAAGGTGCACTTAAACTCAGATGCTGGAGGAAGTAAATCTCAAGGACCTCTCTGCCTGCTCCTTTTTCATTATGTGTCTGATGTGCAAAATAATGGAAGCAGATAACCCTGGAGACCCGGGTGGTGACTCTGCAGGCTGCTGTGAAGTGAGCGCCTCACGTGCCATAGCAGGCACAAAGGGAGCTGCAGGGCGAGTGACAGCCAGGCAGCACTGGCATTCTGCAATTTCCCTTCCACTGCCACATTACAAACGGCTTCATATTCAAATGGTTGCCTGTCTATGATTGTCCAATTATTCACTGCATTCTTTCTTTGATGGCACAGATGTTCTCAATTTCTTGGAGTAGAGGTTTTCTCATCTAAAAAGTCGTTCCGCCTCAGAAATGCAAAATTCTCCACAGTTCACCAGGTTCTCTGATGGGTTTGCATAATTGGTCTTCAATTTGCCTATTGTTTTGTAATAGAAAGCCTATGTTTAATTTCATTTTTGTAAACCTGTAGAAAGAGCAGAACATTCTGCCATTTATGTCATTCTCCTCATTAGGATCCGAGCGGATTGTGAGCATTTAGACTTGATTATAAGGCACAGATTGTGCTGAAAGGAACACATGCTTTCCTCTTCCATTGTTTTAAACACATTAGGAGGCTGATCCAGCAAGATGTTAAACATGTTCAACTCTCTTTGTACCTTTGTGAGAGGTGTCTTTCACCTGGCAAGGCCAGGCTAATTTCTTTGGGTGTACTGAGACGCCAGGTAGGGCAGCCCTGGTCTGTTGCAAACAGGAATTGCTTGAATTGCGGACACAGGTGACTGCATCATTTCCTGGGAAATGACATTTTGATGTCCATTCTGAGTGATGGCTGCAAATTGCCCTTGCAACAGGGGGTACCACACTTTGCTAGGGTCTGTTTCCTCTTGTGTAATGGATGTAACTATGAACATACCTGTGTGGTTCAACTGGTAAACAGCATTTGTGAAATAACTTGGGCTTCTCATTTCTGTGTCATTCTTTGATGCTCATTTTTATGTCATTCTTACATGGCAAGGCAAGGTAGAGATACCTGTGTGGTACAAATATTAAAAAAGCTACAGAAGAGAGAAGAGCATGACTAAAACTTCATATTAACAACAAGAGAACTCCAGCAAAACCTTACACCAGCTAATGGCAGCTCTGGGGGTGAGGGGGAACTTAGTAGATTGGATCCTGGGAAATAAAAAAAGAAATTGTAAAAGATTAGAGGCTTGCTAGGTGTCTTGGTTTGAAAGACAGGTGTCTGCCAAGAGAGGCTGAACCCTCCCCTAGAGCAGAGGATGTGATTTTCCTTCCCCTCCTCCCTCCAAATTATTTAATTTAATAAATCAAGGGCTTTCAGGCAAAGGTATGGGAAAAAAGGAGTATCAGTTCTTTACTAGTATCTATAAACAAACAATAACAATAATAGCAAGCCACAACTAGAACCAGAAAACCAAACAGCAGATAATGTGAGCTGCTGAACTTTCTCCCGTGTGGTGTAATCACGGTTGCAAGCAGCAGGGGCGCTGTTGAGCTCCCGGCCGGCCAGGGCAGGTGCGATGACTCCCGAGCGGCTGTAGGTGGCGCTGTGGCGCAGGGTCAGGTCACTGTCCGGCAACCAGCCAGGAGGGAAGAGAAGCAGGGCACAGTTGGATCTCCTCTGGTAGCAGCTGGAAAGCCAGGAGGCAGCAGCCTCTCCCCTCAGCGTCCGAACCACGAGAGAGAGTGTTCCCCAGCAGGCTCTCCCTTACCTAGCCCTGCCCAAAACCTAGCCATTGTCTTTTACAAAAGGCTTGATCACTCTGAACATCGGACCATTTGTAACCTGGCAACAGGGATGGGAAGGAATTCTCAACCCCCAACACTAGGATAATTCAAAAGAGATAAAGGGATGACCCAGGGAATTATAACCTCACAGCAATCCTACATAAAAGGATTAGGTTAGAGCTCCAGCAACAAAGAAGGGGTCAGCACTGAAGGTGTGCTGGTTAGCCCAGGACCTGGCCAGGTGTGTTGGTACCCTTCCCTGTTCTACAGAAATGCCCTAAGCTTTGTTTTCCTTGAGGTATTTCGCACAGTGTCTTTAAAAGTCATTGGAAATAACCAGGTAACTACTGGTGTCTCTCTGGCACATACAGAAATGCAGGGACACTGTGGAGAGGACCTTCCACCTACCGCTGACAGTGGTACAGCCTTGCTGCAGTGCCATGTGCTGCTCATCATGGTGCCTTAATACTCCTAAGAGGCTCATGGCAGTGTCCCAAAACAGCTTTGGAGAGGCTCAGCTTCCTGAGGTTACAGAAGAAGAGTCAAGTGTGGCTCTTTCCTCACACAGCAAAGAGGGAGCCTGGCAGAGGCTGAAAAAAAACTATTGCAGGTGAATACTGGCAGAAAAATAACCAGACTCATTCTGTACTGGCTAGATTGGGGTACTGGCAATGGGAACGAGTCATCCCACTGTGGACATGGATCAGCCTGTACTCATAGGGGGTGTGAGGGTCCTGGAGGGACATTTCCTGCTGCTGCCAGTCCATATTCCTGGTTCAGGAGAGACTGTCTTCTCAGCTCCTTTACCTGCTAGATAAAAATGACCTTGTAGTTTGCATGAAGGGAACCTGCTTTCTGTCACTGTGTGCCTGGAAGGAACCAGAGGGGACCTCAAAGTGACATGTAATGCCACCACTCGGAGGTATCTGCATTTGTCTCCAGCCTTGCTCTCTGTATCAGATGAACTGATGCCTCAAAAACAACCCTTGTGCTATCTGTCCTGGAAGGCAGTCAGGAAATAGATTTACCAAGCTACATGCATGTTCTCTGAGCAGATAACAAATACCTCTAGTCAACAATACATCAAATGAGTGTGTTCAGAGATGGGGAGCCACAAATGCTTCCAAAATCTCTCATCAAAGCCCAAGAGATTCCCCTCTCAGCACAGGGATTTCCAGTCAAAGTCACAATGGACTGACAATTACTTTGAGTTAGATCCTGGGGACACTGCCCAGAGACAGAGCTGAAAGGCAGGAGAACTGTCTCATGGGTCCAAAGGATGAGCTCACTGACAGCACATACTTCTTTTAGGCTATTATCAGTATCAAAGCCCTTTATTTCTTTTGTGCTGGTTTTAGAAGGAGGGGAGATGCTGCTGCTTCATTTCACTTCCTTCCATCATTAAATAAGAAATATCCTTTCCAGACCCATCTGCTGTTTGGAGAAGAAATTTAGTATTTCCCAACCTCTCTCTCAATGGGTAGTTCTGTTGGTCAGCTCACAGAAATTCCAGGCTTGTCTTTGTAAAACACTGGGTTGGGATCCCTTTTTACCCATCATTACCCTCTTTCAAGCTTGCAGGGAGCTGGACAGAGCAGAGAAGTAGAGGACTGGAATCAATCTTCAGACACTGAAATCTGCAGTTTGAGTCTGTGCAGCAGTGCAGAACCTGAAAGCAGCTCTCCCCTGCTGCGGGGGGGAGGGCTGCCCCAGAACCCCAGAACCGGAACACGCAGGATGGTCATTCCATGGCCACGAGCTGTGTTTTTACCTGTCACTGTTTTGTGCTGTCTCTTCCTCCACAGCTGCATTTGCTCTCCCCACAGCAGCTTGTGAGGGCTGGGGATGGGAATTGCCATCACAACATGGTGTGAAGAGCTGCTTCCAGCTCTGTCTCTGAAGCAGAGAGGGCTGCAGCCTCCTTCGCAAAACTTCAGTTGCTGCTGTTGGTTGCCAAAAACCTCAGGGTTTCATTTTCCATGAGGCCTGTGTTAGGTGGGAGGTTTGCTCTAAGCACTGCGAAGTGCTGGCTCAGGGTCCCGGTAGGACCCAGCTCTGAACATCTACATTGAGCAGATGTCCTCAGGAGGCAAAAGTGGGCCACAGGCCTGTCAATCCACAGAGAAGTCAGTGTTTGCCCTGGAATGCAGGTGCCCAGAAAGCACCATCCCTAGAAAGCAGATCTGATGCTTTAAATGTTACAGCTACTTCTCGCTCCTCACTAAAATCTTGCTGTCCAATACTGGAAATGCAGAGTGAACTTCATGTATCTGCAGGGAGGGAAGCCCTGCTCATGCCACCCTGAGGCTTTGCCAGGGCAGGAGTGGCAGGGCTGGGCTGCTGCCCTGGGATGTCCCTTCCCTTGGCTGTGGCACAGCTCCACGTGCCCTCTCCAGGGCAGCACCCAGCCCATCTCCATGCAGCACATCCAGCCCTTGGGAGCATCAGAAGTCTCTGGAGGGTGAAGACCCTGCTCTGCAGAGGTTCCTGCTGCCAGGGCTGAGGTGAGGGAGTGGAGGAGGAGGACTGGAGAGAACCTCTTCCTCTGCATGCTCAGACTCCACCTCTCTGCTCACAGCTAAAGATTTTAGCATCCTCTGCCATGTTCTGCAGAGAAGTTTTGCTCAATGGACCAGAGTTTGTCATCTCATTATGACACTTGAGTTTTCCTCCCCAGCTGCAAGGCCAGTAACAAAGCAGGTTGGAGCCTGGTTTACACTTAGAGTAACTTCCACTAAGTTCGTGTTCCCAATAGAGAATGACAGTGATTTTACATCTGATGACAATACTCAACCCCAGTCTCAAAAATGTCAACTGTAATTAAAATTTGTTTATATTTTCAAGGGTAATATTGCTTAGTCCCTTGTTGACAATTGCTACCTCAAGCTTCTAGGCTTAACTGAATAGGAAGAGTTTGTCTTTAAATGGCAAGTTTCTGCTCTCTCTAGTCACTGATTTGTTGCTACATTTAGGAATGGCACGGTTTTAATTGCATGCTCCTCATTTTTTTCCCCCAGTGTTTTTCTAGGCCCCTTTAATAACCTGCATTTACCAAAAATTCTGAGCGCTCAGGGGAAAAAAATCTATTCACTCTATTATTCTCATAGCAGAGACAGCCCAAAAGCCCTTTTCTGTGACACTGTCAATAATTGTTTACTCCATGTAAAACAAGCTGGTTTCCACACTCGCTCCATTGAGGAAACGGCAGGCTCTGTTCTCTGGCCACCAAAGACAACACAAACCTGCTGGTTTGGTCACAGCTCAGCAAGTGCTTGGTGACACCGTGTGAGGGGGACGCAGCCCTGCTGGGTGCCAGCAGCTCACACTGTCAGGGGCTGACACAGCCACTAAGGCTTGATCTGAGCCAGTAATCCATCAGAAAAAAGCCAAGATGAACATGCTGGATCGAATATTCTGGAGTGTTTGTTTTGGTGGCTGGGGAAATGTGACTGCTGGAGGTACAGTGCAGGTATTTGCAGCCCACTGGCAGATCCCACAGCTCCCTTTGAGGTGAGGGTTTGTAAGTGATATTGAGTTTGTGCCACCAGCTGTCTGGCTTTGGATGAGGAATTGTGTCTGCAGAGTGCTGGAGATAGACAGGCACTAAGCCATGGAAGACAATTCTCCTTCTGAGGTGGGTAACAGCCTGGACGCAGCAAGCTGAGTGGAAAGTAAAAGGGCCCTAGGGGCATCCTGGGCAAAAGGAACCTCTTATGGCACAGTTGTTCAGGAACATGCACGATAAATACATCTGTTTTGACTGCCACTTCTACAGCTTGTGTGAGTGGTACCTGAGCTTGCAGAGTGGTACCTGACCACTTGTTGAAGGTATGAGGGTCACCGCAGGGAAGCTGGGGCTTTGCTGAGCTTTTCTTCTCCTTTCCAGAGGTATTTGGATTTTAGTAGAATTTTTTTCAGAATAAAATCATAGAAGTCTCCCATAATAATCGTTATTGATGCAATTTAGTAAACAATCTTATTAAATGAGCCAATAGATAAAACTCTGATACTGGCTGAGCTTTGGCACCGCTCGTGTGTATGCTCTGCTCGTGCTGCTCACCGGACTGTGCTGGTGGTCCATGCAGAGCATCACACTCCCTGCCCTGTTTGGGAAGACTTGGATCAGCACTCTGCTGATGTTTTTCTTCTCTCCCTAAGATTGTTTCTGTTGTAATTGGTTAGAACACCTTTTGTTAAAGTACCTCAAATAAGTTTACAAACCACTGTGTATTGTGCTTTCCAGAGATCATACAATGGTATAGTTTGGTTTGGAAGGTACCTTAAAACTCATCTTGTTCCTCTCCCTGCTATGGGTAGGGACACCTTCCACTGTTCCAGGCTGCTGCAAGCCCTGTCTAGCCTGGCTTTGGATACTGCCAGGGATCCAGGGGCAGCCACAGCTTCTCTGGGCACCCTGCCCACCCTCACAGGGAGGGATTTCATCCCAATATCCCATCTATCCCTGCCCTTTGGCAGTTTAAAGGACCCCATGGACAGTGTCCCTATAGTGCAATTGTCTCCAGAGTCTAAATCTTCAGCATGCTACTTCTCTCCTCCCCTCCGGGTGGATAAGCCAGGCCCAGGCCTTATTTTGGGATATTTCTAATGTGTGTCTGTGCATAGCAGTGTGATGGGTAAGCTCGTTTGGGAGCTTGGTTTTACCTCAGGAAGGGAATCTCTGTCCCTCTGCTTTGTTTGTCTGAGCTGTCTCTAGCAAATACCAGATGCAGGGATACTTGGCCCATCTGGTGTAAGATTTTTGTACAAGCCTTGGTCACCAGCCTGGCATGGTTTGTCTTGGAAGAGTGCCCAAATATATGGACTTCTCTGAGGCTGCCAGCTGCAAAAAGGAAATGGAACAGCTGGATTTTCTTTGGCCTTCTTCAAGCCAAACTTGAACAAATTAGGGACTGTGGAGGGATAAAAACCAGCACATGCAGGTGCAGTGGGATTACAAATCCTCTTCCTTGCACCAGAAATCCTGGCCAGTCGTGATTTGGGTGGCACATCACCTGGTCCACAGTTCCCCACACCAGCCAACCACTGAAATCCTTTAGAGCCACAAAGCAGCCTTTGCATGGGCTCTGCTGAGGGACAGCACATGTTTCACCGAGATTTTGTGAGGGGGAGATGCTGGTGTTCATTCTCCTTCTGGTTCCTGCATAGCTTTGGCCAAATCACTTCACCCCCTGAACCTGTTTCAAATTTGCAGAGAGGATTAGCAGTACTTCCCTTTCCCATTCTGCCTGTAGGCTCCAAATAAGAAATTACTTTTACTTTGCATACGAACTCATGCATTTTGCATGCAGGCAGGCCCTGGTACAGTCAGACCTTATCTTACATGAGACATCTGATGTATCAGATTATAAATGATAAATACCCATAACCACAAGGACAAGTTTCCTTGAAGTCTGTGTGCATGCTGATGTGGGTAACAGGGCTGCTCAGTGCTTGCTGAAAGTTCATTACTGCAGTTTCCAGTGGCTCCCGAAATATTTCTTCTGTCTCAGTGCACAGTATGCCTGGTGTGTGGCATCAAGCACAAAAAATATGCAGCCTAAACTGAATAACCTTGCTTCTGCTGATTTCATGTGATCAAGAGATGCCACACTTGCAATTCAGGAGTAAATGAGAGAGACTGTTTTCCTTTGTAAGTGTGTTGTGAGCTTTATTGTTTAATATTAGAGCTGCGATGTGCAAAGTGGCCCATAAATGGCTAATAAAATCAGTGTTTACAGCTTGTAAAGTGCATCAAGACTTTACCCTGGCTTGCCTAGGGAGATTTATACTTGTGTTTGCTGTCTGGGGTTAAAGAACTGCCTGTGGTTTTTCTTTTTGGGCCTATTATAAATGATGCTGTGGACAAACATCTTTCCCTATTAACTCGCTGGGGTCCTGCTGAAGTGTTGCCAGGAGGAGGAAGAGGAACTCGATAGCACTGCTCCTTCCTCAGCATCAGGGTGAGGAGTGGGGCACAACAGGCTGTGCCACATGGCATGAAAAGCTCCAGAACAACCTGCCAAACTCCTGGGAAGCCCTGAAAGCAAAATGAGCTCATCATACCCCTGTGAGCGTGGGCAGCAGGAATACCAGTTTTATCCTTGGATCTTGCCATTGCCTCCATCTCCCTCAGTTCCGTCTTCACTGCTGTTACACGATTCTTTTCCTTTTCCCTGCTTGTTTGTTTGTTTGTTTGTTTCTTCTTTGAATGAAATAAGGGGAAAATGCTGAGCCTGCAGGCTGCTTGTTATCTGGTGGTTGTACTGGAGCCACATTGATCAGCTTTAAACCTCTATCATAATTGTGAACAATTCCAAATACAAAAATAGATAAAATCATGGGTCATTTCTTCTGACCAATGGTACCTGTGAAAACTCTTTGTTTTCTTTGAACCTTAGAGAAAGGGTTAAGTGCATAGGTAGCTTAGGTCTTGGACCTAGCAGTGCAAACTTCTGAGGGCAAACCTAGCTCAGGTGCAGAGTTCAGGAGTTGTGGAACAGATCTGGGCAGGAGCTCTCCTAAGAGGTCCTTCAGAGAAGGAAATGCAAGCAAACTTTACTGCAGTAAAAAATGACTTGCTGACAAGCTTGATTCCAGATACGTGGAGATGAATAGCTTTTCTATCTTTCACAAAACCCCACAATGAAGATATTCAGTGGCTGGAAGCAGAAACCAAACACACCCAAATCCCTAAACTGCTTACCTATCAGGCAGTGCATTCCCTGTCAAAGATCCTGATGACTGCCCCTACTGCCAAATGTGCTCACACTTGATGTCAGCCTAAAAGTTGGGGGATGCTTCATAGCTGAGGATGTTTGGTTTATTTTCACACAGGACCTTACAGACTCTTGCAATGATGAAACCCTTCTATGTAAAAATTTCAAGCCCTTGTGCACTTTGTCTTGGAGCTTTGATGAAAGCTTTGGCTGCTCTGGACACTTGAAGCTTTAATCTCTCTGTTCTTGGTCTCTGATATTCCTGTAGGAGCTCAGAGCAAGTGAAGTGATGGGGAAGGAATTGCTCTTGAGAGCCTTCTGCAGCAAGAGAGTTTGAAGGAAATGCTGGGTTGTGATTTTATAACCCAGATTGCTACGAGGTCCTAGATTGCTACAATTGAATTTAGCATGTAAGGCTATGATATCCTTGTTACTAATGCATATACACAGTGATATACTTGGAACTAATGCACGTTCTTCAGTTACAAAATCTGCCTTAAGGTACCTGTTTCCTTGGCTCTCTGGGATGTGTGTGAGGCTGTGCAGGTCTGAGCACATGGCCAAAGCACATATGCTGCCAGCTCGTAAGAGGTGACCCTTTCCACTGTCTTTGGCCTCATAACAGTTCATTACATTGTCCAGCATTTTTGAGGCAGAGTAAGTGAGATTTATAGGTTGCCTGGGGATAATCATCTCAAGAAGAAAGATCAATGATATGCAAGTCAGTGGAAAGAACAGCAAGTTCCAATATTTGCCTTGTTAGAAGACATCAAACATCTTCATAAACTATTTAAAGGTAGAAATGATCATTAACCTTTAGTGTAGCCAATTACATTCAGAGTGGTCAATGCCATTTACTATGAGTCAGGGTGACACCCTGTTAGGGTGTGCAGGGGACGTGGGGATGTTAATGCTTTGAAGTCATTCTCACCCTGGGTCTGTCTTGGAGGACAGATTGGACAAGCAAACTGAGCAACACAATGTGTCCTTGCTCACCTCAAACCAGCACTCTGGCCTTGCTTGAAGTTGAACTAAAGCTGCACTGCTTTGCATCCACTTCAAACAAACAGCCATGGATCCTTTTTCTACCTCCTTTAGATAATTATTACTATTTTTAATATGACGTGAAAGCATCTCATTTTTCCTATGGGGGAAATCACAACCCAGGTTGTTCCTTGCAGAGCCAGGAGAAGAACAGATTGTTCAGGCTTGGCTTGTTCCTTTGAAACCACCTTGAGGAGCTGACGGCCCCATCCCTCTTTGAGACACTTGCAGCTCTGCAGCAATACATCCCTTGGCTGCTTTTCTTTAAACGCTGTAGTCATGCTGCTGCGATTTAAGTGTGATCTGTTGTTGATAATCTCAATCCTACCTCTTCTCCCAGCCCCACTGATGCTGAATCAATGACATTTTTTCTGAGCTGCCTACATCTGGTGTTTTACTGCCGACTGCATGTGGCCCTCTCGCTTTAATTACTTCTGCTGTGTCTAGCACTATATGCTCTATAATGTTTCAGAGACTGCTTGCAATTAAAATAAAAAATAAGTAATACATTACAGGTTACAACCCAGTCAGTCTCTGTGCAGCTTTATACTCTGAGCTTTCCAAGTGGCTCAAATCTCTCAGAGCAGTAACAAAAGCCTGAGACACTGGAACAGCCAGAGAGGACTACTGTCTTTCTGGGTTCCTGAAAGGCATAATTTCCTGAAGTTTGCTTTATTTTCCCAGTTCCTTTGCTCTTGAAAGAAAATGTCAACATACTTAACTTTTCAACCCCTGGTTTCCAGGGGGCTCGGTGTAATCAGTTTCCTTGCTGGGGAAGGGCTGTGTTTGTACCAACAGAGCTCAACTGGGACACTTCAGCACATTTCAGGCATTGTAAAGTTCTGTAGCCGCTTTAACAGGCTTTGGACCACGTTGGGAGGGACTAATCAGATGCAGTTTTGAGTATTCTGGCTTTAGAATAACACAATGCTTAAGCATGTGCTTAATTTTAAGCACTGCAATGGTTCTGCCCATGAAAAACAGAGACAAAATGTCATCCAGCCATCCTGCTGAGTAATCCTAACAATCATTTCTCATTCTTGTTTTTTTCCTCAGTCCTTCTTTGCCCCACAAAATCTTTCAGGCATTCGAGAAGAGAAAGCACAGAAAAGCTGAAATGAAACAGCTCATGCAGGGAAGCACAAGCAATGTGGGGAATTTTCGTTTAGCAATCCAAGCAGCAGATTTCTGTTATTATAAATACTGGCTGAATTCACTTGTGAAAATACACAACATTTAATTTGCATGTAAAGTGACAAATTAAAATCTAAAATTCCCCATTTTGTCCTCTGAGTGGAATATAACATGACAAGCCTTGAAAAATGCCTCAGCTCTGCTCCAGTGGCACCCCCAGTCTGGTGGTGCTGCAGTCATCACGTTGAACGTGAATGTGACAGAGCCTGTAGCAGTACATGGAAACAACTCGACCCAAATACTCAGAGGTGTTGGGTGCCTAAAACTCATTTCAGTTGGGGGATTTTTAGCACTTGGTCCCTAGAAACTGGGAACTGGGTTGAAGTACAGCCACCCTTTGCATGAAGATCAGAGAAGTGCCTTCTATCTGTACAGGATGGAAGTATTTGTCAATCTCATATGGTGTAATGCCATAGGAGTGGCTGCATTTTATCTTGGCTAAAAGGCAGAACCTGTCTGAACAGGGGATGAGTGTTGAAAGGAAAGTGCACATGGAGCAGCCCTTCCCAGCTTCACTACCAGGAAGGAGCCCTTCCCTACTTCACTTCCCTTGCAGGAAGGAGGGAGTTACGCACATGCTGATCCATACTTTTCGTCAACCTTGCAGCCTTTTCTGGTATCTTTTCCACTTTCTCTAGCTGATTTTGTGAGTTGGGAAGGTCAGAATGGCACAGGGTGTTAAAGACAGGCATGAGTGGTGGTACCTGCATTTTGTGGTAGCTGAAGGAAAACCGTTCAGCAAGAAACTCAGCTCATCCCAGCTTCTGGTGTACTGTGTGTCAGAACTTCGCTGCTAAGGACAGACTGGGCTGTAGAACCTCCCCTGGTCCACTGACCAGTCCAGGCTTTTTGGTCATTGCCAGCCTTAATCCCCCAGTAATTGGAATCTCAGAAAATCCTCTCGTGTTGTAGCTGAAAAATAGCCAAAGCATGGGTAATGCTCATACCTGCACCAGCCTGCTTTCTGCCCTGGAATTGTCTGTCTTTTCTGCTCCCTTGTTTTACACCTGCTGTGTGGAACCAGGCAATGCCCCATCATCGCTGCAGCAGCTCAGCTTCCACAGAGGCAGGTTCAGGGCATGGATAGGTGCCACTGTTCATTTGTTACTCTGGCAAACAGCATCAGCCCAGCTGACACTTGCATCCATGAGCGCTTTCCTCTGTAGAAATTCACTTAATCTTTTCTGACACTCTTTTGGTGTTTAAAGACAAAAAGGACTGGTTTATTCCCATTCCCAGACACTGATGTAGAGACCTGGAGAATTCAAGTGTTGATGAACTCCTTTGTTTTAAATGATTGCAGTAGAACATAATAGAGAGTAATTTTAATAAGGCTAAATGAAACCCAAGTTTTCTGAGTGATGCTGATGTCTTTTCTTAAGGGACATCAATGGCAGCTGCTTGATGCCCTCCAAGGCAAGCCAGCCTGAACTGTCACAGTGTCAGAAGACACGGGTGAGCTCTCTGCTGAACTAAAATCTGCCTTCTCTGGGCTGAGCTCCTCCCCCCTGATCCTTGGCCCACTGAATCCAGTAGAAAACATTCCCATGACATGGGATGGGATGACTTAAA
The DNA here is from genome assembly GCF_008360975.1 of Lichenostomus cassidix. NCBI lineage: Eukaryota > Metazoa > Chordata > Aves > Passeriformes > Meliphagidae > Lichenostomus > Lichenostomus cassidix. Next base: position 856,646 of record NC_139499.1, read on the forward strand.
TTTCGCCTGGAGCAGGAAGAGTTGAGAATCCTCTGCAGCATTGGGACCATCATGGATCAAAACCACGGATAAAAATCACGGATCAAATGGACAAGGGAGTGGCACCTGCCATTCCCAAACACAGAGCACAGGTTTCAATAGAGCTGATTCCCCTGTGTTCCTCCAACCAGACTTTTTTAAGAATCTCAGCAGAAATCATTCCACATGCCAAGTGTCAGGAGCTATGCACAGTTCTGGTCCAGGCTGAGGCTCCCCAGGTTCCCCTGTAAGCCAGGGAGGCCCAAGCACTGCCCTCTCTGCCCAGCCCTGTGCCTGAAGATCAGCATTTCTCAGGGCAGTGGTGCCAGCAAGAGCAGCTCAGCAGCCCCAGTGGCCCTGGCCTCTCACCCTGCAGACTGCAGAACAAGAGAAGACACGTGGGAACTGTGCTGGTGCTCTGATGACCCCCATGCTAAACTCTGTTCACAGGCTCCAACCTCAGACTCAGGCTAAGTGAACAAAATGCTCCTCCCTAGGACTGTATGTTGTGCCACTGTCCCACTGCTGCCCTCTCAAAAAGAAAATATGTTTTGGGTTTGTTTTTTCTGTTTTATTCCTACTCATACCAAATGAGTATGCACTGGGCAATACAGCACTGGGCAAGGGGAGTACTACAGGGAGAAGCCACCAGCTAATGCTGAAGGAGGGATTCTGGAGGTAGCACGCTCACAAAAAGATGGTTAATAACATTCTGAAGAAAAACAGATCTTCTCTAGTACACAGTGACCATCATGCCAGTGATTTTCCAGAGCATGCAGAGTGGAAAGAGTAGCAGTGCTGTAAAGGACTCTGTTTGAGCTCTCCTTCTGCAGGCAGGAGAATTTCTTAATTCGGTGTCAGAGAGGAATGTAGAGGTTGTTTCTCAACCCTTCCCAAGGCTGTGCTGCAGCTTATCAGAAGGAGACCAGGGCCTGTAGGCACCTCATGAGGCTTTTTAACCCCTGACTTTGCTCTCCTGTCAGCCCCTCATTCCCTGTCCTTCACAGGGCTTGCCCTGCTCCCACAGCAGTGCAGAAAGCCTTCAGCTGGCAAAGACACAGTAGGGACATCATCTTTGCTCACAGGGATGTGTGTCCCCACAGCACCCAGCTCTCACCTGCCATATGGGTCACATGCTGGGACAACCCTCCCAGCAGCACAGTCACCTGCTCATCTGAGGAGAGGCAGGGGATGTTTCTGTATGAGAAACTTAAAGGAAAGTTGTTAAAAACAACCACAAACACCAAAAGCTCTCCAAAGAGCAAAATCCTCAAGGCCCCTGGTCTGGGATGGTTCCAGGTGCTCCCTCTCCAGCCTGAGCTGGATCGACACTGCCACAGACCCAGCACATCTCCCCCACACAGTGATTAACTGATGCTCATGGTGCCTACTCAGTGAAAGACATCTAAAGCTCCAGAAAGAAGGATATTTTGATGGCAGTATCTATTCATTAACCCCTTGGAGCAGAGCTGAAGGGAGGCTTCAGCAGAGGAAGCCACAGGCACTGGGCTCTGCCAAGGGAGGAGAGGCAGCAGCTCAGCCAGCACTGAGCTGTATCCAGCTGTTGTCCTGCTGGGCCACTATTTCTAAAATCAGAGTTGGTGATTCAGATTGGCATGCTACAGCTTTACCTCTGCTGAAGGATTTCCCCTGCACGAAGAAGGAGCCTGGGTTTTCTCTGCATGACAAAGCATTGCTTCCCTTGGGTTTGTTTAAGAAGGAGGTTGGTGTCCTGGAAGGGAGAGGGTAAGTGAGGAAGGTGTGTAAGTAAAAAAGAGCAAGGGGAACCCACTCTACTGCCAACCAACCTGTATAGTATTTACTATTTCAGCCTTTTTCAAAGAAGAATGATTACCCAGCACACCCGTTAGTTTTTAGGCAAGAGGGGGAGCCTGGGTTCAACCCCACAACAGCCTCTCTGCACCAAGGGCTTACTCAAAGGACTCAAGGACTCAAATTAGAATCCCGGGCTGCCAAAAACCTGCTGGGCTCTGCAGGGCCCTGGTGCATCCCTAAAGAGGCTGTGAGGTGCCAGGCAGGACCTGGCTCCTGGCCTGAATGTGGCACAAACCACGGGGGTTCCTGGGGTCCCCATGAGAGCCTTGGCAGCACTGCCTGGCTGCAGCCCCACTGAATTAATGATGACTGAAACTGCTGCTGCGGTGGTGTAAGATATTATTAACCTGCACCAGCCTTGCTGCTGGTGTGTGTAGATGATAGAAAATGCCGGGATAAAGCTGTGTTAATCAGGGATATTCAGAGAGCTAACACATCCCTCCTAGCGTGGGTGGGGATGTTGGATGTGTTACCTTCTGAGGTTCATAGAATAGCAGCAGTAGCAACGTGCTGTTCCTGCTTTGCTGAAAGGCTGTGGATTTAATTTCTGCTTCTAAGTAGTGCTATTTTCAAATCCATGGAGGGTACAGAGCAGATTTCTAGGACATGGACTTGTATATATTCATCCTTTTCATCCAGCACTCTTGACCTTGGGGTATAATGTATGCTTGCGTGCCTTTGTACAGTGCCCTTTGCTAGACAAGGGAGGCGAGAAGATGAGCCAAAGGTTGTGGCACTGATCTGGATTTGGGAAGACAGGGGTTTAATTCCCTATCCTTATGCAGACTCCTTGTGACAAAATCTCACATAATAAAAACCTTCAGGAGGTGAGGTTCAGCACGAATGACACAGAAACTGCAAAAGAAAAAAAGCATTTGTTAAAAGGTAGAAAACATCCTAAGGCCCTTGGTTCTTAACTGTCAAGTTTTATGTCTGAGAGCTTGTGTGTGTGCTCTGTTCAGCTGCAAACCGTCAGAATAATGAAGATGGACATTTTTGGCTCTCTGGATCAAATAGTGATGGTTGTGACTGCAAATTAATAGAAGAGGGGGAAAGGGAGAACATAAAAGGCTGTTTTTCAAGCACTGGCTGCCAGAATCTCTTCACAGGGCAAAGGTGGGTCAGGCAGGGCAGCTTCCTGATAAATCGTCCTGGGATGTCTCTGTTTCTGTCCTGTTAGAGAAGAGTTCATGTGATGGCTGCAGCCAGGAAATTATGGGAACCCCGAGCAGATATGTCCTGGTGATTAATTTATTTATTTTCCCAAACTCCAGAGACTCTTTAAAAGAATTTCCTAATGTGGCTGTAATAATTTCTACACACAGACAGCTCTGACTTAATTTTCAAGGATGATCTCCTCTTCAGGGGTGGCAGAAGGATTATTTTAAATGGCACATGTAGGCAGCAGATTAAATGTGTTTGTTGTAAATCCAGTGCAGCAGCCAGCACAGCTGAAATGTCCTGGACTCTTTATTTATCTCTGAGAGGAACCAAGGCTGAGAGTCAAGGAGTGGGAAGTTAGTGCTTGGGAAGAGCAACATTATTTTCATAGCAGAAATCACCCACTTCAGTTCCTCGGGTCTATGCTCTCTGAAGAAATATCATGAGTTTCACTGAAAAGTATTTTCTTTTTTCATTACCAAGGGTCTATCCATCCTTGGTACCATACCCAGTTTATGTGATTGGGTTGAGCCACAGGACGGGGACAAAGATGCACTTGGTGAGAAAGTTTGATCATGGAAGAGATTTAATTTAACCTCCAATGGGCAGGGGGTTTTCTCTGCTGGGGCAGAGGATCAGAGCCCCAGTCCTGTGGGTCTCAGTCTTGCCATGAACACACACCAGATCCTGAGGACAGGGATTGGGCTGTTTTCTTTGCAAAGGTCTTTTGATCATGTTATCATTGCAGGAAACAAGAATAAGTAGTAACCCAGTACAGACAGTGGGCAGTGGTTTGAGAGGGAGGGTTTTACCAGTGGGAAATGCTGGCCCTGCCCTGGGTGTGGGCAGGCAGAGAGAGCTCCTGTGTCAGATGGTCTCTCTGAGCCTCCCCATGTCCAGTGGCTGCCTCAGCCCTCAGTGCGGGCAGGACAGCTGGACCGTCTCCACTGACACCAGCACTGACCAGTCGGATGTGACGCCTGTCAAAACACAGCCACTCACCCAGGATTTGCACTGAGACAGCAAACCCTGCCCAGTCTGGAAGGCATTGGTTGAAAGATGCCTGTGGTGCTCATGGAAAACCCCTTTGCCTGTGGCTGAGGCTGAGGCAGCCTGGTGCACCGCAGCAGCTGGGGCTGGAGATAGATGGAGCTCACTCAGCAGGAGGGAGAGCAGGTGGCCGAGCAGCAGGGAGGAAGACTTGCCAGCCACACACATCACTAGGAGCCTGAAAGGAAACAATTTGTTTAACTAGTTTGCCAAATAATATCTGTATTATGAATGCACCAAACATTGCTTGTTCCTCCTCACTGAAGGGTTCTTGCTTTCAGGATGAACATGTTGTTTCCTCCAGTTCATAGATTGGGAAAGGCTGGGAAATGCTGCTGAAGTCCCCTGGGTCTTTGCTGCAAGTCAGGGAAGGTGCAGGGTCATTTGTGCTCCCGTGGATCATTCCAGCTTTCCCTGGGGCCAAGTTTGCTCACTGTGTCCATGAGTCTTCCATCAGCTTCTCTCAGCTTGGAGTTTGTACCTGTTTATCCCAGTTTTGGGGAGCTCCAGGGTGCATGGCAAATGCCTGGGAAGTGCTGCTTCTCAGCTGGTCCCTGTGGCTCCCAGTCAAGCCTGATGTTCTCCTAAAAGGCCTAAAAGATGGAGTTTCAACTGGTCACAACCCACATCTAAGGCCATCTTTTTCCAAGAGTCAGGTTAGGATCCTAAATAACCACAATTCCTGGTTTTTGTCTGGAGCTGTTCAATATAGGTCATACCCATGCTCAAAGCTTTTTATCTAATATTAATTAGTGTGTGTGTATGGCAGGGGAGCTGTTTGAACCAAGGCCTCAGCACAGCAGAGGAGCAGTGAACATCCCGAAAACAGCAGAGGGAGGGTGACAGTGGGTGTGCAAAGGTGTGCAAGGGCTGCAGGGTATTTCAGTATCTGAACCTTGTTCTACAGGAACTCCTAATCCTCCATAAAACTGAACAGTGAACTCTCTGAAAGCTGTTAATGTTTAAGCTGCAACAGACTTCTCTGATTTTCCCTAAGTGACAGGGTTTAAAAGGAAAATTGATGAGGAGATGGATGTGACATATGACTTACAATGGCATTAGTGTGACTCTAGAAAAACATCCATAGCAGCATAAGAAAAATAAACATGGTGGAAAAGTATTTATGGATCTACACTGACTTAAATGGTCACCAAAATTATTTCTTTTTCTGTTTCCCACAGGAAAATAAATGAAATCAGGAAACATAATAAAAACACAAACTTCAGCACTGCCTGTTGCCTGGCATTTACAGCCTTTCTGGAGCTAGAAAAACACTGCATACAGGCAGTGCCACACAAACAGACTTGCTGATCTTTGCAAGAGCTGAGGTGCTTTCCCTGTTCTGTCAAAAGGCATTTGGGGTTGGTGGTTGGCAGGAGAGAAAGGCATAGAGAAAGGCTGGAGGGTTTGGAAATGGCATAACCAGGCAGGCAGCTTCCCCTCTGCTTCCAGTTGTACTTTCCCATTGTGACTGCAGAAATATTTTCTTCTAGTGCTTCAGCTTCACTTAACTCTCCCTTTGATCAGTGTTTATAGTAATGGAGCTTGGTATAAGCTCTAATATTCCTAAATGCTGTAAATATATATCTATAAACACTAAAAAAAACCATTCCCTATATAATAAACAGAGACCAGAACAGTGAATTAGGGCCCCAGACAAGGCAGATGTACAGCAACAATTCTCAAGGACTTTGAAGTTAAAAGCCTCGCTGTGTAAATGTAAGAGCTTTTGTAAGTCAAACTAAAAGTCTCATTAATGCGAAAGTTCCATGATCAGAAACCTGACTAGTTCAATGAGAATCCCCAAGGACACGAGTATTTAGCACACTTTCTAATTAAAAGAAGAGAATTATGGTACAGCAGTTAAAATATGGTTTATCCTTGTCTAGGCAATATTCAGTAGATTGTGTGGGCAGCGATACCCTGCCAGGGCTCTGCATATAGAACATGAGCGAACCAAGGTGCACACGGGCAGGACTGAGAGCCTCCTGTGTGTTGGGGTGTTGGCACACTGGGTAAGAAAGCCTTATCTTTTTGGGGCACTGCAGAAAGTTCACCTTTACAGGATTCCCCTCCAGACCTGAACTGCAAGGAAACCTTGCTTGGACAGCAACAAGGTGTGACATGTAGAGTGTGCCGCCATCATCTGGTGTGCCACCATCCTCGGGGGAAATTGTGTTTCTTACATCGAGCAGGGGCTGTGAGAGGTCTCTGCTTGCTGTGGTGCAATTCTGCTGTCATTCCCATCTCGGCCAGGTGCTGGGAATGGCTGGGCTGGGCAAGCACCCCTCCCTGATGAGCAGAGGCTGTTAAAAATTCACAGGCCATACTAAAGCTTTCCCCTGGACCTCAGTGCCAGCATAGGCAGCAGTTCAGGTTTTGGGTTTGAAAAGTGGATGCTCCAGCTCTGCAGACCATTGCCAACACCTGGAGCAGTCCCATCCGCAGGGTGGAAAGGGTGCTGTGTTTGTGGCAGCCAAGATCTGTCCAGCTCTGGGACATCGGTTATCTTCTGAGGTGATGTGTTAATCAAAGATAGGAGAACATTTCTGAACAAGAAATAACTGATTGTTTAATAAAATCACGTCTTTATTGGGGAGCAGTGGGGGCGGTGAATAAATAAAAAACTTCTAATAATTAATTTCTCTTAAAAATTTCTTTTGTTTCAATTTCCTGCATCTTCTGGAAGCTGTGAAGAATGTGACAACTTCGCCTAAAAAAGAATACTTTACTTAATGCCAAAAGAAATTATTCATTTGAAATGCCATGGAAATTTTGAAAAATTGATTTTAGAAAGATGTTTGTCCAACTTTAAAAACAAAAAGTCAGTTCAGTTTGTTAGCAAATGAAAACCCATCCACATATTTACATGTACCAGCAAACTGAAACATCATTAGTTGCATCTTTTTGGTGTCAGGACTGTGACCTGGCTAAATTCCTTAGAGAGTTCATCTGAATTCAAAACAAAGAGCCTGGTGAGGTTACTAGGCTTAATATTCTTATATTTTAGGTTAAATATTCTGCTTTTTGGTCATTCTTTGCTGTTTCCTTTGGGCATGACAGTGTCTCTTTTTTATACTCTTCTCCTGGCACCTCAATGCTCTCTGTCCCTGTTTGAGCCCAGGTGTGGGGAGCCTAGGGAAGATGGAGGCTTTGCCAACAGAGGAAACTCCATGTCTGGGTGTGGCCCCAGTTTGTCTCCCCTGGCAGAGTCCAAAGGTCAAGCATGCCATGAGGTACAGGATATAAACCTGGTGTTCCGGAGCACTGCTCTGCCTCACTGTCCTGCAGTCAGCAAACACCATAATTAGCACACAGGCCCACAGTTGAGAAAGGCCTCTCTGCAGCCCTTGAAAACTGAGAACAATTGTGGGGCTTAGGATGGGCTAGAAAGCCTATGGGTAATGTAAATGTGTTTGAGGATGCTGTGTGTTCAGGGCCACATCCTGAAGTCCTCCCTTCCTCAGGCTGAGCCTGGCTGGCTGCAGCTGCAGCTGAGTCTGTGCTGTGCACAGGCAGAGGTGAGGAAAGCACACTCCAGTCCTGTGGCAGCACACCCAGGGCTGCTTGGAGTCACGCTGACTTCATTTCCATTGTGCTAAGGAGCAACCAGTTTTGGAAACTGGAGGTTAAGTATTTCATTAACCTCTGAATACAGAATACAACATTCATTTGAAACATTGTGTTTTCAGGGGAAAAAATTATCCAAAGCACTGAAATGAACAGGAGAAGGGGAGAGTGAGGAGACACAAAACTTTCTCATTTAAGAAACAAATGAGTTCAGGTGGCTTTAGTTGAAGAGGGTAATTAAAAAGTGGAAAAGCAAGTGAAGCCCATTGGCTACAAGGAGCTAAGCTGGGGGTGTTTATGGAATGAAGGATTATCCAGGTCCTGGGTGTTCCTACCATCCTATCTCAGATGCCTTCAATCCTTGTCCAAGCTCCTGTATTTCTCCATGCAGAATAACCAGGGCAAGTACAACTATGTGAAATAAATTTTTGTTATTCTTTTAGTGCTAGCAGTATTATTATTAATGAGCAGTTGATTCATTGTTGTCTCTGCTCTGGTTATCAGCCTGTGCTGCCATTTGTGTAAGAGCTGCCTCATGAGCTGTGAGAGAAGTGAATTACACTGAATCTGACTGACTTCAGTTTACACTGGGGGGAATCAGAGAATTGACTGGCTTTATGATCTCAGTGAAATTGGCACAAATATGGCTTTTTGAAAATGTAGAAGCTGCCTTCATGGTATGAAAGGTGTCTTTGCAGTGTATTCCCTTTGAATTTGGCAGAGAGCAGGTTTTTCGGCTATCAGTTTGACTGGGTCTCTTAATGAACAGCTGTTCCTCATTGGCAGCCACCAGTTTCTTGTGGATTATTTCTGAAACAGCAAGAGACAGCAGCAATCATTTCTGTTACCCTTGACTAAAGGCTGCCTGTCAAAATGTTTCTTCAATCTCTGTAGCAAGGATTAGGGTATTTTTCCTGGCTCTTGAGAAGTTCAAGGGATTTCCGAGTCTGCTTCAGGATTCCTCAAAAAAAGTCTGATTTGTGAACTTTATGACCAAAGAAAAGAAATGCCTTTCAGATCAACAGCAACCTTTTCTTCAGGTGAGTCAAAATCTGTATCCTCTCTTTGACATCCTTTCAACATCTTTCTTTTTGGGTCTAAAATGAAGAAGAGAATGTTTTTTAATATATTATTTCAAAGCAGAAATTAGGAAGTCTGCAAGTTTAATTTTGAAAATGCAGAATGAAGAGGCTTCCACAGCTTTGAAACTCTTCTGACATATTGACATTTTCATCAGAGTAGATTTTCTAGAGTTGACTTTGCAAGAATTACAGACTACAAACATACTTCATTTTAAATTGTTTTTAAATGGTAGCAATGCAAAAGCAGAGCTATTTTGGGAAGGTCCCCTCTGTGAGAGCTGCTGCTGAAATTAGTAGCTCCTGGTGCCTGCCATGTGTTTGTACTTTTAATGTAGGTAACCCTGAGCCAAGGTTGGAGACTAATGTCCCACTTAGCTTCTCACCAGTGAGCTGTTGCAGTTTGCCCTTTTTTCTTTCCACTCTGGATGTTCTTAGTCCAGGTCAGTAATGGCACTGAGAAGGAGGGAGGAAAACAGACTCCACAAGAGTGGGTGAAATATGAACACCCCTGTGCTCCAGCTCAAATGGAAAGGAGGGAAGAAGGCAAGGGCACACCTTGATCAGTCCAGAAGCTTCCTCAGAATTTCTTGGGGTAAATAATGGCTTATTTTTAACGGTATTTCCATCTCTGATGCTGAGGAAGGTGTTTACACCATACCTGTTCGATGCTGTCAGGGGTTCATCCACTGGTGTCCTCCCCCCCGAGTAATACTCTAGGAAGAATCAGAGGTGTTTGGGATGTTGAGGCTCCTGTTACATCTGCTCTTCATTTGGTTCCTTCCAAGCTCCTGAATGCCCTCAGCAACCAGGATCAGCCTCCTCCTCAAATCTTTTTCTGCTTTGCTTTTCCCCACTACACTCTACCTCTAACTGAGAGTTTTCTTCCTGCTAGCATTATCACAATATATATGAAAATGCCAACATAATTAAATAAACCAGCACTGAAACCCCCTAAAGAACAATTATCTTTTGTCTGAAATAGTCCTGGCAGAAATATTGGAAAACTGACATGTAATTAGTACATTGAGCCCCACTGCAGCATTAAATACAATGCATTAGGGCTCCTAATTCTGACTTCTCCAGGATTCCTATTGACCAGAGATAGTGAATTTGTGAACTGGTTTTACACATTTGCACACTGTTAGTCTAATAATCTTAAATGCTGTTTACTGTCTACACTTCCCCAGTCTCCATTATGTTTGTCAGGCTCTTCTTCTTGTCCAGAAAGCCTCACCTTTAAATGGTTTTCCTCTGCCATTTTTATGGTCAGGGAGAAAGAGTAGCATTGAATATTAGACCAAAACCAGACTGAATCAGAATCAGATTAACTGTGTGACTCCCAGTGGGTGAATCCCTTAGAGCCAGACCTTCAAAGGTACCTGGGCCCCCCAAATGGCAGGTAGGGTGATTCCAAAATCCTTGCACATCCAATCCTCCTTGATTCCAGTTGTCTTTGGTGCCTGAGCACATCAGAAGTTGTCTGACATGATGGGGGCCTGACCCAGGATGTGATGAAGTCAGCAGGAAGACAGATGAAAACCAGTGTCTGTGTGTGGTGTGGTTGTTGGACACAGAGCCCCTGGCCTGCACACGAGGCTCAGGTGCAAAGCCAGAGCTGTGCTGTAAGGCCTGGCAGGAGCATCGATGGAGGAGCTGGCAGCTCCCTCACACTTCCTAAAGGGAAAGATCTGCCAAAAAGAGAACACAGCCCTAGAAGTTGTTTGTTCTTCTAACAGCAGGTTGAGTTGGCTTTTATGTTTCCAAATGTGTATATATGCACCTCCCCACTGATTCAGAGCAGCTGATATGCCAAAAGCCCAGGAGGATGACTCCTGGGGAAAAAAAAAACCTGCTGATAGAAAGAGAAATTTAGATATCTGTAGTCCTTTTTATACTAAAAGAGGAAGAGCAAGCTGTGCATGACAGGTATTAGTCGTGTTATGCAATTCAGTACTGGGAAGTACACAAGTGCTGGGGTGAGAAGGGTCTTGTTTGAGAACTGATGTAAAACTGACTATTAATACTAAAACTACTTTAGCACTTCTATGAGTACTTTATCTTGAAAGCAGCCCATAAAAATATTTTAAGGGGTAAAAGATGATGTGAATCTGCAGGGTATTAAAATCTGGAGGGGAGGACTAGTCTGAAAGCAGGTTTTGCAAGGAAGCTGCTCCTCAGGGACAGTGGTGACGCCTGGGACACGCTGCTCCCCTGGCTGCCAGCAGAGCTCCAGGCACAAACCTCCCAGCAGTCAGGCTCCTTGTGTTCCTTCCAGTTTCCCTGCACCAGAGAGATCCAGATTTATTTCTTGTGACAAGTGTTCAGTGACTCCTCGTGGGAGAGCTCTTATGTTTGGTTTGGGCTGCCACTGATTCCTGCCCTCCCTTGAGCATTATCCTAGGGAGATGTCAGAGGAAATGGGGATTTGATGCTGCAGTTTGTCCCATCCTAGGTGGCTTGGCATTGCTGGCATGGGGATGTATTCACTGATGGGGAAGTGCTTGGAAACCCATTGCTAGAAAAATGTGTAATGACTTTCTAAAGGGAACTGTGTAGCACCACACACTGTCCTGTAAGGTGTTCTTTTAATAACAGGAGAACAGGAGGGTCTGGGCACTACAGTGCAGGTACCCAGGAGATGAAAGCCCCAAGGAAACCTGGGCAGTCCCCTCTGCACAGCACAGGGAATAGGAGCAGGGCTGTCACCACTGCAACCTCAGCAAGGCTGGGAGAAGAGCAGTGGCAGAGCTGGGAGAAGGTACAGCCAGATATGGGGGCTGTAGCAGAGCATGGACCTGCAGGGAACATGGGGCTCCCGGGCCACTCCCTGGTCCTTCAGCTGGGACAGCAGACACCTACCAGGAGCTGTCACAGGAGAGATTTTGTCAGTGGAAAGCCTAGAAGAGAGGGGGGCACTGCTGGCAGCAATCAGAGGACTAATTAAAGGACGAATTACCACATGGAAAAGTGAAGTTAATGACAATGGTTAAACGAAGTCACATATGGGTGGTGGTAATCTGTTGAGTACAAGGTGACAGCAGTTCAGGGCTATATTAAAGGAAATATCAAGTCCTACAGATAAAAACAAACATATTTTGTGTTTGAGGGCCTCCTCTGTCTCTTCTATCTAACAAAGTCACTCGCACTCCATGACCTCCACCAGTGGACAGAAGACAGGATTACTGTGCTGTGGCTCCAGGAGCAAGCTGGATGCAAAGCCCTGCTCCACTTCAGGAGTAATTCTGTGTGTGGACAAGGCCTTTGTGCCCTGTGGTGACTCTGGGCAGGAGAGCCCTGGCTGAGCCTTCACGTGAACAGCTGAATTGTCTCCTGGGCTCTCTTTGGCCCTGTGATGTGTGAACACAGAGCAGCACTGAGGATCCAGCTCTTCCAACCTGTTAACATCGGGGATGAAAATACACATTGCTGCCCTTGAAGAAGTGGAATCAGAGGAGTCTGTGATAGGGGAGCGCGGCATGGATGAAAGAAGAATGTGAAGGACTTTGAACATGTAAGAGAATGTGAACAGTGGCAATCCCAGAAGGGAAATTCTTCAGGGAATTAGAAGGAAAATAGATGTTAGGGAGGCAGGATTAAAACTGTTTGAAGTCAGAGGGGGGAAGCTGGATCTGTTTTGATCATGAAAAGGCTGAGAGGAGGGAGAGTAATCTGAAATCAAAGTAGAGACAGGAATCAAACCTGAACATTAAACAACCTGCAAATCTCTCTCTGGAAGAAATGAGATCCAAGGACCCAAGAAAGAGAGGTGAGAGGTTTTCTCAGATCCTTGCAGAGGGACAGCCTCCACCTGGATAAGCGTCCAAAATTCCCCTGGCCTGGCAGAGAAGGGGAGAAGGAGAGTGCTTGTTATGACCGAGAAAGTTTCTCTGCAGGCCCTGAAGGAAGAACCAGCAGGGTAACACCCATATCCCCACCCAGTAGACAGGGCTTTTACTTTGTATTTCCACCAGCAATCATGTTTTCCCTGCTCTAAGTGTCTGTTTCTGGCACTGTCCAGAGGAGTGAACTTTCTCTGTCTCTGCTGAGGCCCTCAGATGATGCCCCTGAGTGGGGCTGGCTGGGAGCCAGAGGAAACCACAGCTTCTGCAGCCAGATCCCTCCTGAAGCTGCTGCTGAGCCCTGTGCATGCGTGTGTGAAGTGTCCTGCCAAGCTGATGGGCTGGAGCTGCAGAATTAACAATGTTGACTCAGGCCTGAAGACTTTAAAAGAATTTATATCAACAGATTTTAGAGATCTTAAAATATACAGCTTGAGTAGCCTTAGGTTTCTCAGGCAGCTGCCAAATCAAACTGAATAATAAAATAAAACTGAATAATAAAGTGATCACACAGTGTAAGATCAAGACAGGGCCAAGTAGAGGCACCTCCAGTAATTACTGGATTGGGAGCAGCCTCCCGACAAGCCTCGAGTTTCTGCTGACATGCTGAGAACCAAAAACAGCAACAGAATTTCTCCAAATCAAAACAGCTCTTCCCTCACCTCTGGATTTACTCCCTGATAATTCCTTTTGCTCTTTCCTGTCAGCAAGACCTGGGCAGGAGAGGTGCCAGGCAGGGCAGGTAAGGCCAGCGTGAGGTGCTGCTGGTCTGGAGCAGCAATGGCAAAGAGGAGAAGGAGAAGAGCTGGGCATGACCCAGGGCCAGAGTGTTGCCTTTGTCAGCCCAGAAATGAAACTTGAGATAACTTTAGTATAGAAGGTAATAATATAAGAGTGGATCTTTATTGGAGCTCCAGGGGCACTCCTGGAAGAATATCCACAAAAGCCCAGCCCCCGGGGTGAATACAGTTTGATAGGTTTTAGGAAATGGGCAGAATTGATCAAAAGCACCAATTTGGAGGAGAAGTGGTGATGCCATTTCCCCCCCAGGTTACGCCCCTTGTCTTCTCTGGAGCCCCCCACTCCTGTTACTAGTTGGACTTGTTGATGACAGTGTCTCTTGGAGATTTTTGCTCTCCACCTTGGTTCCCAGGAAGAAGCAAAATAGGAGAGGGGCCTCGTAGCCCCCAGGCCTTGGAGCTCTGCAATGGCTTTGGTCTTTCTAGCTGGGCGAAAGGGGAGGCAAAAGTGCTGGCGAGGTTACAAACATATAAAAGAAAAAAAGGCCAAAATCACTCTGGCATCAAGAGGAAGCCTGTGGGAAGGGTCAGTGAAAGGAGGACAAGAGCCCAGGGAGGGCAGTGCTCATGCAGATGTGACCCTGGCACCAAACAGCACCAATACCTGCTCTTGGGCTACTGCCCCAGGTGTGTTCTCTTGCCCTCTCCCCAAGGGCTGACAGTGCAGCTCTTGCAGGTGCCAATGTCCCCTGTAGAGCCCAGCAATAGGTGGGTACAGGAATGGATCATCTTTTCTCTACTTTTTATTATTTACTTGAAATCCAGAAAAATCAATATCAAAAGCCTATGGAGAGATTAAAAAAAAAAAAAAAAGGCCTTGAGATGCTCGTTTTTCATTATTTATGTCGCAATAGTGCCTCAAAGCCCTAAAAAGCCCAACTAAGAATCCTCCATTTGCTTTAAAGCTACATATGTTTTGTTTGGGGGTCTAGAGGTTTTTTGATGGAAAGATTTCATTTTTTGATAAAAACGTCCAGGAAAAAATGAAGCTACTGAGGAAGAGGAACCAATTTTTATTCCTTTTTGGTGACATTTTGCATGCAATAAAATGTAATTCCTGAGAAGCTCTAACTTTGGTCCTTTTTCATCCTTAAAAGGTTTCTTGCTCTCCAGACTCATGGCATCCATTTCCTATTGTCCTATCAGAGTGCCAGAGCAAATATATCTTTTTATTTTGGTATTGTCAAGAGGTAAGGTTTGAAGGAAAAGGTAATATCTTTTCTTAGAGGGACTGATAGAACTGGGAAAAAAGGGACTTATTCTTGGGCATAGAAGCCCTGTCTGGCTGTTTTGTTTATAAATTACCCCTCTGTTCTCCCAGAGACCTTCCTGGCTCTGCACTGAACTCTTTTAACTCTCACATAGACACTCAAAAAGCACAGTCATCATTTATCTTTACTGTTCCTGCAATCTCCTCGTCACCTCTGCTTTCTCTCCTCCTTCAGCTACTCACTCTTCTCTGTTTTGCAATCTTCTCAAGTGGCATCTGTAGCTGATATTTTATTACTCATGTGTGCCTTTTTCTAATCCTCCATTATTTGGGGCATATCCTTTGTTATCTCTGTTAGACTTTTCTGTGCCCTGGGGATATTTATCGCTAATTGATTCACATAAATGGGAAGGTAAACATTCATTTCTCTTAGAATACACATTTTACTTGCAGTGGGACAATCCCTGGAGCTTTTATTCTTTCTTTCTTTCTTTCTTTCCTTTGTGGTGTTATGCATGGCTGGTTGGAGCTAAAATGGAATAAAGGTGATGTCTGCAGTGGGCTGAACAGCATGATCAGAATTTGTGTTTGTGCCTTTGTGGCTCACTGATCACACTGGGAGATGTCACAGCCTCCACAGAAGTCAGTGTTAGATGTACCTCCACTCCTCTGTGGGGAAAATATCCCCTGCAAGCCCTCAAAAGGAGCAGAGAGGCTGACTGATGCTTGGGGAGGAGGGAAACCATCGGTTCTGTTCAACATTTCCATTAACAGCCTGGGTGATGGAATTGACAGTACACTTACGAAACTTAGAGGTGGCACTGAGCTAGGAGGGACTGCAAATGTATTGGACAACAGAATGAGAATTCAAATGAGTTCAACAAACTGCAGGAATGGTTTGAGGGGAAAAAAAGAACAAGGAATTAAATTGGAGACAAATGCAAGGCACAAAACTTGGGTGGAATAAGCAATGCAGGGTATTGAGGAAGAGTCAGTGGTTCTGCAGAAAGGGAATTGATGAGTAGAGGAGAATAAAGGCTGGACAAGAAGTTCAAGTCTCAGTGTCACACAGGTGGGAAGAAAAGGCAAGTGTAGGTAGGACATCGAGCAACAAGCTCCTCTGAGAGCAGCAGAGATGCAGGCTGTACATTAGGAAAGCTTTCTGATGGGGAGCAGTGTTCAGGGTGCTGAGGGTGCTGAGGATGAGCACCTCCCAGGGATGGGGCAGGCACAGCTGGGACAGCTGTGGGGCAGGAGGAGGGAGAAGCATTATCTCGAGATCCTTGAGCCCTGGTGCCTCATGGATGTGCTTCTTGCCCTTGTGCCCTGCAGCTCCCTGTGGGGCCCCAGGGAGGGCAGAGGCCAGTGCTGCTCCAGACTGTGCTCAGTTCTCTGTCCCCCCAAGGAGCCTGGGACAACTCCAGAGTCCTCCCTGCTCCCACCCCACCCTGCCCTGCCCGGGCTGTGACCCTCAGCATGGTTTTGTTCAGGGATCAGTTTGCCCTGGTAATGTGTGGAGCAGACTGTAGGAACATGGGCTTTTCCATTATTTTTTTCTCACTTCACTAGACATAACACTGGTAAGAGGAGGATATGAGTTTAACTATGCTGTTGGCCTTGAGGCTTTAGGTATCAAGGAGAGATTATTTCAGAGATCAAACTGAATGCTGATTTGAGGGAGTAGCTCATCCCTTTGGAGTGCTCCAGAAGGAAAAGGGAACATTGTCAGTTCAATCTACTGTGGAATTTATAATATTAATGATCTGAAGAACACTTTAGGGATTTCTGTCAGATGTCTATTTTAATTTAAACTCTTGGGTGTTTAACTACCCAAAATATTGAGTTCTAGTCATTATAAAAACTAATAACTGGCTTATTTTGCTGCTAATTCAGAAACTGAGGTTAATTATCTATAGTGAAGGGATACAGTAGTAATCTAAAGTCTACCTGAAAAAGACACTCTGGTTAATTGATTCCCCATGAAATGACAAAAGATTCCTTCAGAGGGAAAAGGTGTTTAGTATTCTGGGTTTTCTCAAAGGCACAAGTGTTTTCTTCTCATGAAAGCTTTTTTTTTGTTTGGCTTGATCAGCTGTACTTTATCCTTTTCTTATCATCATTAGTGGTTTATTTTCATGGGAAAAAACCCCAAAACTCGGGAGAACTGGATGATTATGAATTTGCCAGGTGAGAGCCCATGTGCTGCACTGCTGTGGCTCACAGTACCAGGTGCCTACAGCAGCCCTTTTCCCCTGTGCTCGATGAGCACTGCTTGATGTCCAAGGGGGTGGGATTGCACCATGAGCTCAGCACTTGTGAGTGACCTGGGTACCTGGATACTTCCACAGAGCTCTGGCTTTGGGGTGAGCACAGCCAGGGTTTGGCCCAGCTGATTTTACCAAAATCACAGAGCACATTAAGCCCAGAGCTGAAACTGCTTTCTTGCTCTCCGTCCTGTCTCCCCTCTGTTCTGCCATTTCCTCTCTCAAGGGCTCTGAATCTGCCCACTCTCCCACTAGTTTATTTAATAAAAATTACTTCCTAAGCCAACTGCAAGCAGCTGAAAAAATTAATTTAAACTTCCCCTAAAGTGTATTTGTCAACGTCCACTGTTGTAATTCATTGCATTGTATCCTAGCATCCCCTGAACATGGCAGTGTCAGAACTCTGGTGATGTAGTGCAGTCTCCATGTATTATATATCACGAGAACAGTTTCAGCTTGGATGATATATGAAGCCAGCCAGGGAGGATTTTGAAATTTTGAGAATTTTTTTGTGTAGCTTTGAGTTTTTGAAGGCTTTGCCTGAAGCCTTTACTGAACATCTAAATGTTTTTTCCCTTGCCAGGTAGGCGTTTGCAATGGCAATTGACCTCTCAGGGCTTTGTAGGTTGGCTGCCCAAATTGCAAAGGTAATGTGTGTGCATGACTATTTAGGTGGGTTATTTTGCAGTGCTGGTTGTATTTAAAACTAAATACTAGATGTGATTGCAGTCTGAATTGGGCAACATGCAGTTTGGGAGAACAATGGGATGGTGTGGAGGTGTGATGGACATGGGGGTTCTCCACTGCATGGGATCAACCTCCCCTCTGAGTCCTGTGCTGCAGTGTGAGGCACCAGGCTTTTCTCCTAAGAACTGTTTTGTAAGGAATGTGTTTGGTGGTGTGGCTGGGTGTGACTGAATGCTGAGAGGGCAGGAGAGCAAGAAAGAGCAGAGAACAAAAGCTGGAATGGGTAAGCCAAGAGCAGACAAATATGAGGGCAGAAATGCCCGGAAAAGGGAAGAACTGGAAACGAAAATGGGAAAAACAATTGATCTTTGTTTACAGACAAATAGTCTGTTACCAGGGCAGGTCAGGACTTGCTCTTGAAACAGTTCTTCCATGCAAGCTTTAGAAAAAATAAAATAGAGACATGAGCAGAGACCAGCTACCTCCTCTTCTTCCCACTTCACATGAAGTGAAGTGGGAAAATGAAAATGCGACTCTTCTTGTCTCTCACTTTCTCTTTCCAAGTTTGCTGTTCTTTTTTTGACAAAAGGCCCCATCTTCCAGCCAGATTTCTTCTTACTCATGAAGTGGTGAAAGGCAAGTGTGAAATGCACTTTGTGCTGCTGTGCCCCATCAATGGGAAGCAATTCCTGCATTTTTGAAAGAAACTGCCTTTGGTTGTCAGGGCAGTGGTAGAGAAAAACTCTCTGAGTGTGCAAGTGAGCATTTAAAATGTTATCTAACAGTAGGAAAGATTTAACCCAGCCCACTGTTCCAACTTAATTCCCAGGAAAATGCTATACATTATGAAGATTTAAATAATTTAACAAGCCTTGTGTGACTCTTAATTTTATTTTTTATTATTGCCTTTTTTCCATAGTTTTTGACAGGACAAAAGCATAGGCTCCTGGCTGAGGGGTTACCTCTTGGTCTGCACAAGACACAGCACACTTTTCATTAGGAGAGAAAGGATAATGAAGTTCGCTCTGTTGATCACTAAGTCTGGGGGAAGGAAGGACAGAAGCCCCTTTTAGGCAGCTATTTGTGTCCAAACTTCAGCAGGTTGAGAGTGGGCAGGATGTGCAGGATGCTCAGCACCCAGGGAACTGGCTGTGCTGTGGGATCACCTGACATGGATTGAAGTTGGTGGCTGTGTGTGGTGATTTATATTTAGGTGTCATGCTACTGCTGCACCTGAAGAAACAGCAGTAAGGGAGGCAGAAAAGGGAAATGTTCTAGGCTGAAAGAGCAAATGGATCAAAGAGGTAAATGCTGGGCTAGTGGTTGCTCACTTTTGTCTAACTGCTCCCCTTATTAGGGACACGGTTTGATGGAAAAATCTGACTTTAGGACCTGAAATAGCCAATTCCATAGTGTGATGTGGTGAGTAGCACTGGTGCAGCATAGACTCTGCTCACCCCAAAGCTGTGAGGAGCAGAGTAACAGCTGGAGTGCAGCTCCCACCACAGCCCTTCCCAGAGTTTGTCTCCCCAGCCCTGCCCAGTGCAGACCAAGGGAGCTGCAGCACAGACCCTTGGAGAAGGCTCTGAGTGGGGCCAGGGGAGCTCAGCCCTCCTCCCTTGGCAGGGGCTGACAGCCTGAGCTGGAGATGTGAGGGGCTGTAAATAATGCTGCCCCAGCACTGCTGCTTCATGGGGCACACATGTCCCTGCCAGAGGGACACAATGGGCACTCTCCTGGTGGGCTCAGAGCAGCCAGGAGCAACAACCCTGCATGAATTCTGGGTTACACAAGGATCAAAGATGAGTTTCTCTACGCCATAAATTCCCCATTCCACCTTCTGCTGGAACAGCCCAGTTTAGTGTGCCAGCCTTTCTGTAAGTCCAGCTGCTGTGCAGTGAGCTGGGCCTACAGAATGTACAGGTTTGGTGATGACAGGCTCTTTTCTTCTTTTGCCCTTGCAATTAGATGCTGTCTAGGCACTTGCACTTCAAAACACCTTTTTGGAAGCAGTTCTTTGGTTTGGTTTTTTTTATTCCTGCGAACCCTAATATTTTCATTGTTCTGACAAATGCTCAATCCTCCTTTGGCTCCTGGGTGAGAGGAACATTTCTGATGCCTCCTGTGCTGGGTATTCCATGGCTTTCAGGGTGTGTTAGACTGATTTCCTGAGTCAGTGATAAATCATCGATTCTCATTCTTGTCCCTGTGCCCCCAGCAGGGAACTGTTACAGTGCTGCTGGTTAAATTGGCCCCAGTGCTACACCCAGTGCAGGTCAGCAAACCCATGCTTGCAGTACCTCTGCAACAGAACAAAGAAGCAGCAGAGCTGCATTAGCAATGAATTCATTAAACATTTGCATTTTCATGGAAATCTGATGCTATTTCATCTAATCAAAGATTGTACTTGGTTTCCCCAAAGTCTTACATCTCAATCTATAACTGACACACTGTGAAATATCTGAAATCCACTTGAAAGCCCATGGGATCATTGCTGAATTCCACAGCCTTTTAACATATGCAATTACACTGAGATACACAGAAATTACTGTCGTTTTTTTCACAGGCTTTTCTGCTAGTTCTGTAGAAGGCATATTTGTACCAAGTGGAGAATTTTAATTCTCACCCATAAGACTCTTTGTTCGTTTTTGCCAATAACTTTTATTACTGTCTGCAGTTTCACAGGCTATGTATACATCCAATACTGTGACTTAAATGTTTCCAGATTTTCGAGCTTATTACTTTAAAAATAGAATAAAAAATACTTATGTAAGAAATTTGTTACAGTTGCTTCTAACATTTTTAGTTAGCACAAGTCTCCAGAATCTGGCTTGTGAAATATGTGTCTCTGAGATACTCTGAGCTCTGGAAATAACCCTCTTGTCTCGTCTGGTCTCTAAAGTTCAACATCTGCCTTTGCAGACAGACCTGGCACTGAGCTGCTCCTGCTCACCCTGTTCCCCCTTTGTTCTCAGCATCACCTCCACTGATGGGCACCTGGGCTGGGAATTCCAGGGCTGCTCCTGGGCCAGCAGCACTCAGCCATGCCCTCCAGGTGAAATGATCCCGAACAAGTTGGGAGAGACTGCTCAAATCTGTTCCCTGCACACTGAGAGGAACAAAGAGGGAAGCCAGCATTCATCATTCAAAAGATAAACATTTGACAGCACAGCTTGACTATGTCAGGAACACTTCTGTTTTAATAGTATGCCTGCAAGCTTTCAAAACAAGTGTTTACCTGTCACAATAAACATTTATGAGTGAAGTACACAAAACACACTAAACTTGGAGCTGGCAAGCTTCCAGAAATGCCATGTGCAGTTAAACTCTTGAGCTTGTCATTCCATCCAGCATAAATCTCTTCAGTTGTCTTCTCTCTTCTTCAGTATGTACTGTAGGGCTCTCCTGACTGCTTTGGAGACATCTGTCTTGGATCCATGCAGAACCCTGAGAAGTGCAGCAAGGGCCTGGAGCTGGCAGGGACGTGAGGACCAAACTCTCAAACAGCTGCAATTAACTCACTAATGGCTCCTGGTGAGACTGGGTGTCTGATTGGTAAATACAAGCTCGTAGTGGAAATGTGGAGCAGAGCACATGGGGCTTCACTTAGGTGTTGGATCAGACCTCAAATTTGGATTTTCTGGTGACTTAACAGGAATGAATAGTCTGATCTAGTGGTTGGCCTGGCCTGGGTTTGAGTCTGACACAAGAGAAGGTCATAAGTTTGCTTGGCTGGAGTTTCCTTTGACCATGCCAAACAATGAGAATTCCCACTTTTTCAGAGATGTTATTTCACTTTGTAGGATTTCTTGCCAAGTCTAACACTGTGCAGCATACTGGAAAAATAGCTAAAGTCAATAAATACAGCCCATAAAAATTAAGTCTGGCACAAGGTTTGCACAGGAAACAATTACGTCTTGCCTTTTTTTTTTTTTTTAGGCCATTTCACATTTCAATGGCTTAAGAAAAAGCCAGGAAAGCAAAGGGAATTTCCTCCTGCATATACCTTTTACTATATACACATGTGCATTTAATGTTTTGGGGCGTTTTTTACATTTTTACATTTTAATGTTTTGCTTTTTTGGTTATAGAGTGAACTACAGGACAGTTTCAGATGGCAAGATAGTGCGGTCTGACCTCAATGGACAGGTTAAAATGTCCACTCAATGCTGGGGGAACAACAGCTGAAATGGGAATTAGGAACCTCAGCCTCGGGGTTCCTGGGTTTGTACTGGTGCTCTTGTATTCTGTAAAACACTTTGAAATCAAGACAATGCTACTTATAGAGAAAACAGTTCTCAAGATAATACAATCAAGTTCTACAGCACTTTTTAAGTCTGACTGTGGTGGTTTTGGACCTTGTTAAGGAATTCCTGGCCTTCTGTGGAATTGTTGGTGTAAAGCAGAGATTCCCAGCACCACCTCCCCCTGGGCACCCACCTGGGACTCCAGTTCAAGTCCTCATGACCCCTGAATTCCAGGTGAGCACTGTAAGCTCCAGGCAGCTGGTTTTCTCCCATGTGGCTTCTCACAATAGCAATCCTTCTTTCCCCAAGTCCTTGGGTGCTTTCCTGATCCAAAGGATGCCCAGGGCTGCTGCTGAGCAGCCCTTGCTCTCGCCTCTCCCACAGCCAGCGTGGGTGGCCTTCTGCCTTGACTGCCATGCAACATTTCAAAAGGCTTCATTTTTGTTCCAGTGCAGAATGTGAAAGGCTTTCAACATTTCCATTTAAAAAACAAAAATTCCAGTGTTTGTGCTCTCCATTTTCCTTCGAAGAGCACAGTGAGAAAAGGGAAGGTCTGCCCTTGTTCAGTCCTGGCAAGTCCAATCCAGAGCTGTGTAAAAATGCATCTAAAAAAAGGACCTTTCTTCCAATAAATGCCCATTTAATGAATAAAAGAGAAACAATTGAAGTCTGCAGTAATAGAACAATTATGGGCTGTTGTGCATTCCAGCTGGCTACACATTGAACAGTTCTTACAAATTGCTGGAAACACAGCAGCACACGGATCCGATACATTTCAAGACAGTCATTATTAAAAAGAAATACCATGTGTCAATCTGCTGATGCCTTCCGAGGGCATTCGGCTCCTAAAATGCTTTAATTGCTGCTCTGTGCTCACGTGTGCCCCTGGCCCACCGTGTGCAAGAGGGAGAGTGCTGGCAGCAGGAGCCCCGAGTGATGCTCATTAGTGCCTGCAGCCTCTGCTCTGTCTTCTGCTGAGTTCAGAGGGAAGCAGGCTGGGCAGGGGGGCTGCAAAGAGGCAAAGAGCCCCAGCTTGGGAAGGGCTGAAAAGCTAGGATGGAACAGTTAAGGAAATGGGGGGAGATGTGAGTGCAGATCTGGGGTGGGAGTAGGACATGCAGAAAGGACAAAAAAAAGCAAGGTAGACAAAATAGCCAGTGGATGCTGTGCCTGTTAGTCCCACTGCTCTCTCTCATACGTCTTGTGGATATTTGCCTGTGTTGGTATTCCAGTGGCCCTAGAATGTCAGTCTGTGTGTGCAGCCCACAGCAATTAGCAAAGCACATCACCTGCCAAGCGTCATCAGTCATCAGTCAGAGCTTTGGAGTCAGGGTTGGTGCCTTTGGAGCTTCCAGCCAAAGAGAAACTGGATCAGATTGGCACCCTGAAAGAGCAGAACACTCAGCAAGCTGCTGATTCACTGCCTACCTGGTGTCCTTGAGGTCCAGGCTTTTAATCATTGTTTCAATGTTAATGGAACCATTTGATGGGCATTTTTGGATTCAAAACCAGGAGGAAATATGTCAGAAGAATTGTGGTTTGGTAATGGCACAAGGGCCTCTGGCTCCTGCGACTGTCCTCGCGTGGTAAATTCCATAATGATCTTTGGTCACTCAGTAACTGAAAAGGTCATAAGGGGTGTTCAGAGCTGGTGAGTGCTGATTAAACATGATATAAACACCTCTTCTGTGTTAGATCTGTGGAAAGAATTTAAATGTCTGAAGTGCAGAGGGGTAGGGATTAATGAGCTGTGAAGGAAGGAGATGTATTTAAGGTGTTTGTGAATAGGGAGAGGATGAAGTTCCTGCTCCATATTTAAGACATTAAAGCTACTTTGCAGGTCTTTTTTCTTGCAAAAGAAAGCCTGAAAGCCCCCGCAGTTCTGAGTACTTGTCAGGGATGTAATGATGGAAATTTTGTCAGCCTTGCTTTGCATAATAGGGATCATTATGTGATGGTAAATTTCTCTGTATGTTCTGTACGTTCCCAATGTGGGAGGAATAAAATATTCCTGAGGTTTCTTTTGCAGAGCTTGTCAATGAACAGGCTGGGTCAGATTGTCTTCCCATTTATTAGCAGGAAAAGCTAAGATGACTTTATGCAAGCACAACAGTAGGAAATCACTGTGCTGGGGGAATCAGGCTTGTGGGTTCAAATCCTCCCAGCCTGACATGTACTTCTTTCTTGCATCAGCTCTATTTTAAGTCCATGTTGAGAAGCTCTGCTTCCTCCTGGAGCTCTTCAAGTCCTGCTGGGAGAGCACTGGACCAGCTGCACCCAGGTGGGCATTGCACTGCAGCTGTGTCAGGTGCCACCTCCCTGCTGTCCCTGTGTCACAATTGGGGCTGGCATGGGGACAGCCACTCAGCTGGGAGCTGGGTGACTCCTCCTGAGGGGCGGCAGAGCTCATTGGTACAGGGCTGCTGCTTTAGGAGTTCCTGGAGGCTGCAGAAATCCCTCCTGGAAATGTAAGCCATGGCTGTTTCCTCAGAGACTCCCCCAAGTCTGTTGAAGGATTTGGGAGTGTCACATGCCTGTGAAGAGCACTAAATGCTGACTTGGTCTCACACAAACTACAACTGCCTGCTTGAGTAAAAATATGCCCAATCTGGCTAATACAATAATAGCTAATGCAACGATAACCAGGTATGGATTTCAGAGAGGCTTATCTGACCCAGCTTCCATCTTCTCCATGGGAGCAGAGTGTTAGCTGGGACTGTGCAAAGGCAGGGGAAGTTACTGCAGTCTGCTGAGGTCAAATGAGCCCCAAAGGGGCTACATGAATCTTCTGGAGCTGCAGAGGCACAGGGAACAAGCCCTGTCAAGCTCTTACTTTCATCTGAGTTCTTCAAGTACTTTTGCTGTCTGCAAGAGGCTTCTGTGGTGTCCACAGGACACATTAGGGTACCCGGAGCTGAGAATGGCATTCAGGGGTAAAATCAGTAGTTGTTGGAATAAACTGCACTTTCTAACAGGAAAGGCAATGTGTCCTTTCAGAGGCAGTAAGTAGGTATTTGTTCAAAACAATTAGACTCCATAGCCTAGTTTGGTATTTAATCAATTTATGTGGTTTGTTAAAGTACCTGCATATGCCCTTAATAAGTACTGACACTCTTTTCCTAGAGCACTGCTATGTGCTTACAGAGAAATTACACTTTTAATTATGCCACGCAAGCCTAATGGAAAATCTAATTATGACAGCAGTATTTTTCAACTTTTGTACAAATAGTATATTTTCTGTAATGCAGTTGCAAGTGTTGGCTTTGCTGCAGAGCTTTGGGACAGGAAATGGATTCAGTGCAGAGTTTGTACCATGCTTTGTGGATTGTTTATTAATCACTACTGTGTATTATTTGTATGCTGTCACAAACGTCCTGGTAGTTGGTGCAGTTAAACAGGCAGATGGGAGTCCTTGCTTAAAAGATTCTCACTGGTCTGAACCCAGCACTTGTGTAAGTAGTGGAAATGCTGGAGCTGCTACTTGAGGATTTGTGTCTCGACTTTGGATTTTCTGGTGTTTAATAATGTGATGTAAACTCTGAAATTTTTTCCATGTATTTGGATGTTCACAGGTTTCCTTTGTGCCTAATTAGGGTTCAGCTCATCGTGAAGCCTCTTTTTTTCAAGGGGACAATATACAAATAATTCAGAACAGGCCATCATTCCACCCTTCTCCTTCTGGAGTGACCTGGTTCTCACTAGCTTTCCATGGTAGTGGTTTCTCTCTTAGCTCCAACTTACCACAGGGTTTATTGGTAGATTGTGTGGACTAAAAGCCTCTGCTTTACTCATGTTTTCCCCTTTGTGAGCTCCAGACAGTCCCAGGGACTTGGCTGGAGCTCGTCAGTACTTTTTGCAAACTCAGCAATACTTATGGTGCTTTAAAACAGCATGAGCTGTCTTAGTTTGGCTATTGCTTATTCAAAGAGAAAAGATGGGGGTTTCAGGGCTGTTCAGAGTGGGTCTAAGCCTGTTTCTGCTCAGTTACCAGCAGGAGCATCAGCAGGGACAGAGATAGAACAACAGAGCCATCTTGCACATCCCATCCCTTCTGCAGATGGACTTGCCTGGGGAAGAGGAGCCCTGCAGTGGTTCCTGCTGAGCCTCAGCAGCTCACTGGCAGTGCTGTGAGCAGCTATCAGTTTAATTGATTGCAACACGCCAGACCCCTAGCTTATCAAAATACTTTGCTTCAGTGTCTAAAAAGTCAGTCAGATTCTTAATTACCTTGCAGTTCATATGCAAGGGGTACAGCCAAGCTTTTGTTCATAAAGGGAGGGCAAACTGTCTCTCTCTCTGCTGTCTCTCCCCAGCCTGAGCTGCTGCAGGCAGGGATTATCCCTCTGTGTCTGTGTACAACACCAACCACTGGGTTATTTTGGAGTTACTGGGCATTAACTGAGGTGCACTTGCACAGCAGGGATGTGAGGCATGGCTGCCACACACAGAGGTTGACGTTTGTCCCAATCCCTAAAAGCCTGTAAAGTGCAGGGAAGTGGAGCACCCTGACAGTGGGAGCAGAGCTCTCAGACATGTGGCAAGCTGAATTTCTCAGGACAAATCCTTGGTTCCTTTAAATGGCTCCTCCTCTGGTTCCTCCCAGAGACATGCCTGGTCAAAAGATTCATGGCACTCTGGGATGGTTTAAAAGCCACTCAAGCTGCTCCCTTTTTCCCCTACCCCTTTTGATAGTGGAGGAACACTAGGAGAGATTTTAAAATGGAATCACAATTTACTGGAAAAGTGCAATAACCACAAAAATATTGCAAAAAAGAGGGTTCAGAAGAGAGGGAGAGCTTTACCAACAAAAGGGTATTAACCAGTGAATAAGCAAAAATGCTTCCAGAAGACAGCGCCAATGAGGTTTCCCAAAGGCAAAATGGCAACTGGCCCTGGACTGGGACCATGTGGTATTTGGGAAAATAAAACCAATATATTTCAGGGAGTCTCTTATGGCCTAACTTCTCCACCCCCAGCCCAAAACCAACAGAGAGCAGGGAAAAAGCAAAGGTTGGAGAGCTTGTTTGTCTGAATGAGGGGCTGTGCTGCCGAAAAGCTGGCTGTGTGCACCCAGCAGGGCTCAGGCCCTGCTGCAGGAACTGTGGGGCAGCAGCAGTGTGGCAGCAGTGACAGCAATCTCCATCTCACACCCTCTCTGCAGTGAGAACAGCAAAAACAGATTGACAACTTCCCATTCCTGGCCTTGGCTTTTTGCCAGCCAAATCCACATTCCCCTGGTGACACGGGTGGTGTCGAACAGGCAGCACTGAACATTCCATCCCCCTGCCTCTGCACCCAGAACACACTCCAAAGGCTGTTGACTTCTGAGGATCCTATTCAGAACCAGGATAGAGCAGCAGGATATTTTTACTCATCAATGGAACAAGTTTGCCTTAAAACCTGACTTGGTCAGATGAGTCACTCTGTCACTGGGCTGATGTATTTAATAGGGCTCATCTCACTTTTCTGGTTTGCTGTAGATAGATCAGAAGGAAAGTTGTTGCTCTGAGCTCATAATTTTTCCTGGATCCTTTAAACCCATTTGTTGTGCTTGGGTGCTTTGTGACTACTAATAGATAATGTTATGGGAAGGACTGTAAAACCTGATCACTGGAGAATGCTGAAAATGTGGATGTCTGCTAGTGTGTAGAGTCTCTTTTTCTGCAAACTCTAAAGCACATTGCAGAAGTGTAACCTCTCCTGCCATCACGAGTCCTCTGCCTACACCAGATGTGATCACCTGGTGTTATATGTTTCCATATGAGCTGGAAAGCAGTTAAAGCATCCAGTTGGTTCACTTCTTCCTCATTGCTTTAGTCACAGACATCTCCATTTTTCCAGACATTCCCAGCATGGTGTATTAAGGGTGGTAGATTAAAAATGAATGAAAGGAGAAGGTGAGAGGGACAGTGCCAAGCTAAAGCTGACCATCTGTCCTCTGTCCCTGAAAATGAAAAGCCAGTTTTGGGAGGGAACTAAGGGGACCTTGATGGCTGGAGTGGCTTCAAAGCTAATGGCAGTGCCCACTGCCCTGCAGGCAGGAGATTGCCAGGCAGAAATCTAGTTGGAAATTATTTTAGTATTTCCTGGGCTGGTTTGGTTTGTTTTGGCCTAATCCACCTTTTGTGTTTTTATTCTTTACCTTATGGAGCTACCTACAGCCCTGAATTGTCTTGCTGAAAGTACTGGTGCCAGGATGAGGCAATTTGATTTCAGCAGATCCATCCCCAAAGCTTTCAAAGTGCCTGAGATTATGGAAGTTACCCTGCCTCTGCAACTTAATTGCGCTACTGGGCTAAGGCTGCTGTAAAGGTAT
Organism: Lichenostomus cassidix; assembly: GCF_008360975.1. NCBI lineage: Eukaryota > Metazoa > Chordata > Aves > Passeriformes > Meliphagidae > Lichenostomus > Lichenostomus cassidix. The sequence goes on from NC_139499.1 coordinate 884,726, forward strand.
CCCTGTTAAGTTATTAACTGATATCAACTCACACAGCTTAAATTTTATTTCTTGAATTATGATGATCAGAGCAGTCCCACCAGGTAAAACTGCAGAGAACAGGTTTACTAACAAATAGTGCAGAGCAATCCTTCATTTCTCTTGCCTGTGAGAAGCCTGGAGCACAACAGATTGCTGCTGGAGGGTCCTGCCTGAGAGGCTACCCAGCAGCAACCTGCCATTCCATTGCAGCATTTGTTAAACTGCAGGACAGCATTAGCCTGGCCTGCCATTTACATCAGCCAGAGGTTAAAACACTGCCGAGCGCTTCAAAGGCCTGCTGGGGAAGAACTGAAAAATGCCTTGGAAATAATGGCTTCCCCCAAACCCTCATTTTCACAGTGGTTGCAGAGTAAATCTTTCTCTTCACTGGACTCCACATCACAGCCCTGCTCAGAAGTGTCGATTCAGACCTGGCCTCGCACAAAATTACCTAATGCCTTTGAGCTGAATATCAGCCCAATTTTAAGCCCATTAGGTGACAGGGATATTCACTGTTGAGGGAATGAAACGTTTTAGAGTGTTTTAGAAGGAGATGAGGTCGCAGATAGAGAGGGGGGACAGAAGGCAGAAGGCAGACAGCCAGGATCACAAACCCTTTTCAAACCCTCAGGCTCCAAGTTCAGGCCTTTCTGTTTCTCTTCCAAAATCCTCTTGCTTCCCCCTGATGTCCACTTTGCTTCAAGAAAAAATAACCCCAAATACAGTCAAAATTTTATGACTCTCTGGTGTGCTATAATTTAATTTTGCCACCCTTGGGATAAAAGCAGCATTTGTGTAGAGATGAGCAAAGTCAGTTTAAGGAAAGATTTCTACATCAAGGACAGGGCAGGGGCAGCACAGCTAGGCAGAGCTAGGAGCTCCTGGCAGAGCTAGGAGCAGCTCAGGATGGCCCCTGCTAATGACCATCAGGCCCTATTGCCACTGGCAGGTTCTCAGCAACTCCTTAGCTTCAGAAGCAGGAGAAACTCCCATGGCAGAGGCATTGGGAGTGTTTTACAGCCACCCCATCCCCCGTTTGTGAGCAGCAGAGCCAGCGTGTGTCAGCTCATCCCAAACCCACCAGTACATCCCAATCCCACCAGCTCATTCCAAACCCACCAGCTCATCCCAAACTCACCAGCTCATCCCAAACCACCAGCTCTGCTCCTCAGTGCCCCAAAGGAGGGGCAGGGGCAGGGGCAGTGGCAGCAACAGCACAACCAGCATGCTGCTCCTAAGGGCTGAGGGCTAACACAGATCCACAGCAGCCTGGAGAACCAGCAGCTCCCTGTGCTCCACTGACCAACCACTCCTACGTGGCTGTGTACTGGATTTGGACATTTCAGCACAATCTGAAGTGAGAACACACAGTCAGGATGGGAATGAGATACAGGTTTGAGCAGGGCTGCAACACCTACCTGGGGGCAAAAATCAGGGTAGGAAAATTGCTGTTGCTTTTCATGCAGATGCAGCTTTTTTTCTAATTCTTGATGCCATGTGAAGAGCAGCAGGGTCATTGTGAGTCTGTGAAGGAGCCTGAGCAAACTGCATTGTTCCAAAATCCCAGGAGAGTTTCTGAGCAGGGCTCCACACAGCACATGGCATCCCTCTGGGCTGGGCTGGAGAGCTGCCCCTTTCTGATGGGACAGGCAGGAGCCCCAGCAGTGCTTCAGGCATCCCACACCTCGAGCACCCATTCCTGCTGAAGGGAGACAACAGGAATCCACCCCAGTTTTGCTGCAGAAAACAGAATTTATAAGTAACTGACACTCTGAATCAGTGTGTTTATGGAAAGTGCCTGTAATATGTTAGCACAGTTCTTAGATGAAAGTGGAGCAGAAATCCTACAGGAGAGGGAAGGGGGATGCACCAAAAACCTTGGATGAAGTCCAATATTCAGGCAATAAGACCTTAAGAAGCAGGCATCATTATAAGATAATTGACTGTGGAGAGCAGTCACACATCCCAAGGTGAAGCATAGGGCACTTAACATATCAATAAGGTCAATTATCTGATTATGTCAGCTGCCTTAGTGCTGTTATTAACCTATATTGCTCTTATTAACCTTTCTGATGAAGAATCTTTCAAAAATAATTATATTAAAGTACAAATCTCTCAAGTTTAAAATATGTGAATGTTTCATTTCAGTAGTCGTGTGTCAGAGGATAATGAACAGCTGATTGCCTGGCTGACACAATGAGGTTTTTAATCAGGCTCTTTTCCCCAGGATCAGCGTGTTCACTCTGACAGCCTTCCCTGGGCCCAGGCAGGCTCATGAAAGCACTGCTGTCATGTTACCAATGGCAGGATTTAAAATTGAAATGTGAGTAAATAAGACAAGAAATGTAACGGATATGCTGAGGAGAGGGGTCCTGGGAAAATACCCACTGAAAGCCTCTTCAGTCAATGCCAATTATTAAAGCATGCAGCTGATTCAATTAGTGCCTATGTACTTGTGCATATAGGATTTACTACCTCACACAGCTGATCAAAGCGAACACACTGCTCAGGAAAATTTGTCCATATTCTTTTTGTCCTTTTTTCCCTACTGCAGAGCATTTTGAAGTAGGAAAGCATTTTGCCACAACTTTCAGCCATTCTTTCATCTCTCAGGGAATGCGTGTTCTAATTTCTACTGGGGATTACTAATTCATTACATGCTTTTGGCAAAGCCGTGCAAATTCTGCTCACTGTGAGTTCTGATCACTGTCCTGTTTCTCTGTGTATCTGTGCAATGGGTGAAGTATCATTTCATGCAGTGTGGCTGTACAGTGATCAAAACCAGGGGCCTTATTTTTACCTGTGACAACTTGTCATGCTTACACCTTGATGTGGTTTGATTTTAGAAGACTACACTGAGCATCCATTAAAGATGCCTTTTTGCCCGTGGAATTCATCACTAATTTGAAATCACTGGGTATTTGGAAAAGTTTAGGATAAGATTTCTTATGTCCATTTTGGGCTGACATGATCTCCAGTTAGAAGTCTCTGGTCTCCCTCTTTGATATCCAAGTGAATTCCTTTGCTAGTCAAAAACGAGAGGGAGGATTACATAAAAATTAAAGCAGAAAAATTATCCTTCCGTGAAAGTTCCATCCAGTATTGTCACCATTGTGCTTGCTTTGCCAAGATCACCACTGTCAGCACAAGACATTTGGTGCTTGGGAAGGGCAAGTATTTCTGTAGTCACGTCACATCTTCTCTTCCCTCTTTCATAAAAGATAACAGATGATGAAAGCTAATTTCCTTGTTTCCAGGTCCTACTCAGGAGACCCTGATATACTTCTTGTTGCATGTTGGGAATACTAAAGGTGACTGTTATTATTCAGGATGAATCCCTACAAAGTCACCTCCTTGCTCCACCAGTGGGAGGATATGGCCTTCTGCCAGACCCCAAACCACGTAAACTCCAGGCACTTTGGTGGCTACTACAAGTCACAGCCCCTGGCTCAGGCAGTTCCATGTTTTGGTGCTGATGAACATTTCTCCTGTCTCACACACCTTTTGTACTTCTAGTGGGATGAGGTGCTGTCAGTGTTTGCACTTAGAGGAGCAGAAGTCGCTGGACTGCCCATCTATTTTCCTTGGAACTGGCAAAGGCACCAAGGGAAAAACCTACAAAAACCATACCTGGAACTGGATACTGTAAAATGGAAACCTTCACCTGACATTCTTGGTCATCTTCCTAGCTGTAATCCTATTGGAGATGTTTGAGCCAGGGCTATTACACATGGCTCTGCTGATTTTTTGCAAAATTCTTTGTAAAGTCTGCTGTGAACACTGTGCCTCTGCAATGTTCTGGGAGTGAAATGAACTGCTAGTACTGCATTGGAAATCAGTCTTCTGGGAATAGTTTGGAGGTGAAGAAAGGGGAGCTGACTGAAATGAGGACTCAAGGAACACTCTGTTTTGCAAGTAAGGCCTCTGAGCCACGTCAGTGTGTCTGGAGAAGCCACAGGAACAAATGTACATCTCTTCCAGGGAAACAGGATCTGCTTTTGCCTCCCACTAAGGTGTCAAAGCTGCAGCAAGACTAAATGTTTGGGTAGTTTTTTATTCATTACTCTTCCACTGGGGTTGGAATTGGCTTAGCCAGACCACACCATTAGGAAATTTATTGTACCTGTGATCTACTTTTTTTTTTTCCCTGCCTTGTGGAGAGTGTTTCTGGGTTACCTTGAAGATTGGATTATCATGGTTTCAGAAGTAGTTTCTCTGCCCTGGGACAGCCTTGTCAGTTCTCACAGTAAAACTGGTAAAATTGGATGGAAGTTGATGCCATCACCCCCACACACTGGCAAACTGTCTCCCTTTTCATCTCTGGTGTTTTTTGAAGATAACTGGGAGATACTGGGGCTGATGTCAGGACAAATTCAACAACTGTGACATCTCTTTCTTAAGATTTTCCTTTTTCCTTTAATCACTAGTTTTGACATCTGTATTTAGGTGTTCTCTCTTGTTTGTCAACAGTGTCAAAAGTAAGCTCTCCCAGACAAGAGGTGAAATCTTTGATTAAAAGGCAGATATCCAGTGGTCTGAAACTAGCTAATGCTGCTGTGGGATTGAGTTTGATTCCAAGGTACAATTCAAGAGAGCTATTTGCTGGCCTGGAAGCTTATCTGACTTCATTTCCCACATATTACTTCTTGTTTTTTGGTGGGTGAGTGAGAGTGGTCAGTCAAAAATCTGCTGATGATGATCCTTTTGAGGATATTTGATGGTCAAGAACGACTGAGTGTGTAGGAACTAGTAACTAAACAGTTGGAGGGAATCTGGACAGAGGAATTGTTAAGCTCTTGAAGATCCTTGCAAAGGTAGAGCTGGATATTGCCACATTTGTGTACCAATTTATGTTTTCCTGTTTCTAGAGAAAATCTTTCAAACATTTCTTCTTTTACATTTACCGGCAAGAACAGAAGGCTGTAGCAAGGTGAGGGGAAATAGGCAAAGGAAGATGCTGAAAGCCATATTTTATTTCATATGTTCCCAGTCCTGTGAAAATCTGTGCAAGAACTATCAAAATGGTATTTTTCTTCTTTTCCTTTATTTTTACCCTCCAGTGCTGAATTTCACTGTACTGACAGTTTTAAATTCTTTGGTCTCTCTATTATTCAGTTATTTGGTGAAAACCTTCCTGTTCCATTTTCAGTTTTTCAGGGCTCTAACCATCACTTGAAGCATCACAGGAATGGCTCTTGGAGACTCTTACCTGGCCTGTAGAGATCACTAACCTGTTCCTCATAGTAGCCTGTAATGATGCTTCTTGCTCCAGTGTTTTACACTTCATGCATTTAGAGTTGTGTTTCTGAACCAAGGCACCACTTGTTCCTATCAGGCCCTGGGACACAATGTGGGAACTTTCCCAATGAAAATACAGCACTGTGAGGGTGTTACTGATGCCTGCTCTGGGTTATGGGATGGCTGAGATCCTCTGACATCCCCAGCCCCTCGGAGAACAAGGAAAGGGAGTGCCTGATAAACTCAGGGATGGAAGAGTCTTGATGCTCCTGCAGAAAGCAGAGGGAATATTGTGTGTTGTGAAGGCCCTGATTTAATAGGAGACACTGGAAGATGTAGAGAAATAGAAGACATTTCGGAGAGCTGAAATTCTGCTTCTTTCAAGATCGCTCCCCAGGTTACCTGATTTTACTTCTTCATATTAGCTGTATCTCTCTGTGCTGGAACTGCTATTGCTGTAAAGAGGGGGAGATTTTTCTCTTTTTCACTCTTTTTTCTTCTTTCTTTTCTCACTTTATTCTTTTCCTTTTCCACTTCCTCTCCTCCTTCTCCTTCTCCTTCTCCTTCTCCTTCTCCTTCTCCTTCTCCTTCTCCTTCTCCTTCTCCTTCTCCTTCTCCTTCTCCTTTTTGTCTTTTTTTTTTTAAATTTTTGTTTCATTTTTCTTTTTCCTTTTTCTTTCTCATCCTCTAGGAGCTGAGAAGGACGAGAAACACTGTAATGGCTTCATTGGGTGACCTGTTTGTAGTGGATATTTTCTGCATCGAATTAGTAGCCTGTAAAATTCCCACAAGGCAGGCATAGCTGAATAGACATAGAACTTATTCTAAACAAATAATCAAATTTTAAACAAACTATGGAATTTCAAGAGATGATAGGGAAGTGCTGGATTTTCACCTGAAGTAAAGCAAACCAGCAGTAATTTTATTTGTCTTGTCAAAGGAGTGAGGGAGTTTCAGAGGTGGAAAACTGATACTTGAAACCTCTTTTAAAGACATTGGGCTTGGCTGGTTGCCATGGCTTGGAGAATCTGCAACTAATTGTCCATGCTATTAATTAAATAGAAGTTTGTGAATTTCATTCTACTGGGAGTTTGCTGCAAAAATAATGTTGTGAGGCTTTGTAATGATGTCCCAGTTGGATATTGCTTTCATGAGACACATGACTCATGAGAAAATGAAATCCCACATAGTTCAAGGGAATGCAGAGATGAAGAGCTCTATTCAGCAGAAGAAACCCAACAGCAGAGAGATAGAATTTTTCCCACTGGTCCCAGAGGAAGTCTGTAAACAGCTGCATCTGCTCAGGATTGTTTACTCTGCTTTATGTGGTTTTGCCCTGGCTACCAGAGATGCCACCATCGTGACCGCAGTCAGGGATCTACAGTGGCCTTGATGAGCCTTGAAAAAACCATTCAAACAGGATTCAGTTTAGTTCTGCCTTGCCCTGGATGTCAATGTTTCTCTCAGCTTGCAAAACCATGAGACACCTCTCCAGAAGCTCATCTGTGGATATTTCTGCTCCCAGTCACTGCCAGAAAATGCAAAGGCATGTGGAAATGAAAGCCAGTTTGAGTGAGATTTCATCATCTTGGTTTGCTTTGGAGTTAATTCTTACTTTATCTGACATTCGCAGTTGTCTTGTGCTCATACAAGAGGTGTTGTGCTTTGCTGTGCCGTGACAGCAGTGTCAAGGCAATGCTTGAAGTTCCTGTTTGTCTGCCAAGAGCCCTGTTTGGTGGCCAGCATTAGCCTTGGTCCCAAAGCCTGCACTGTTCTCTGCTGACAAAGCTCAGAGACAGCCAGCTCTGGCCTGGGCACTTGCCATGGGGCTGGGGGCTCTGCAGAGCCATCACACTGCTGATCATTGCATGATGCACTGCAACTGTGGCTCCTGGGGCCAGGGAGCTTGGAGAGAGGATGTGGGGGAACAGGGAATGCTAGAGAACAGGATTTCATGCAAAACTGGGCCACATGTGGCCAGCAGGACCAGGGCAGTGACTGTCCCTCTGTGCTGGGCACTGCTGAGGCTCTACCTCAAATCCTGTGCTCACCTCAGGACAAGAGAGACATTGAGAGACTGGAGCATGTCCAGGGAAGGGAATGGAGCTGGGGAAGGGTCAGGAGAGGCTGAGCGAGCAGGGGGAACTCAGCCATGGGAAAAGGAGGCTAAGGGGAGACCTTGTGGCTCTGCACAACTCCCTGACAGGAGGGGGCAGCCAGTAGGGGGATCAGGCTCTACTCCCAGGGAGCAAGGGACAAGATGAGAATAAATGACCTCACGTTGCTCAAGGGCAGGTTAAATTGGGAAAATCACTGAAAGAGTTATAAAGCATTGGAACAGGCTGCCCAGGGCAGTGGTTGAGCCACTGTCCCTGGAAGAGTTCAGAAGGTGAGTGGATGTGGGACCCGGGGACATAGTTTAGTGTTGGCCTTGGCATTGCTGGTTGGACTCAATGATCTTAGAGGACTTTTCCAACCTAAAGGATGCTGTGATTCCATACAGGCAGGAGGGAGCAACTGAAAATGTCAGTGCATAAAGCTTTGAGTTTACAGTACTGTGCTCTGGAAGGTTTTACCAATCACCCATCTCTACTCATGACTCAGCTGCCGTGGCTGCTCGTTAGAGACCCATGGATAGGAAATGAATCGTGAGCCACACAAATATTTGGAGCTGTTAACATTCACACACTGTTATTTTTTCATAATAACAAGGACCCCAGGGAGGCCAAACTCTGACTACACGGAATCTTGACAGAAAGTTCACAGCTTGGAGTTGTGGGCTGGTTTTATGTCCCCACCACTGCAGTGAAAACAATTGATCTGGTGGATAAATGGCAGGAGCAGGGCAGAGTTGCTGCTCACAGCTCTGTCACAGCTAACAGCAGTTCCAGCACTCCCCATGTCTGTCCCTGTGGCAGGTGAGCTATTCCTGGGTTTTCCCTTCTCCTCAGGGGACGTGAGCCAGGCAATGCTGGGGCACCAGGGGTGAGATGAAGGGGGGCTGCCCTGCCCTGCCCTGCCCTGCTCCATAGAGCAGTGTGCCGGGCTGGGGGCTAAAGCTGCCTGCTTTGGAGCAGTGGCAGGTGTTAAATAGGAACAGATGTTAATATTGACAAACTGAAGTGGCTAAATGTGGAAATACAGCCCTGCTGAGATGTGTGAAGAGAGGCAATGACCTTCACACGTTACAGATCTAGTCAATAAAAGGAGTTGGACTGCAGTGAGATGATGTGCATGCGTGGCAGGGCGCAGGGCTGGTGTGGGATGACTTCCTGTCTCCCAGGGAATAGGATGGAGAGCCTGTCCTAAAGAGTGACAAACACCAAAACCCCCGACTTCAGCACACCTGTTTACAGCACCCAGTGACAGTGTGAACCCTGTGTGTGCCCTCCAGCCCCATTTCAGTGACAGGGGAAGGGGCAGCTCTGTCAAACACTGGGTCCCTTGGTGGCTTTAGTCCCTTTTATCCACATTTTCTCTTTTGTTTGTCCATATCAAGGATCCTGATGTACACTCTGTTCATGCTGCCACAGAAGCTTTTCTACTAACCTGTTTTATGTCAGACCTCCAGGTATTTAGGGTCACAGCCTGCTTTTTGTGACTTTAGCCAGGAAATTCAGTGGGCCAAGGTTTTGATCTCTTCTGTTCCTGCTCTATGTGATATTATTATGAAATTTGGGAGAGAAGAAGGAGATGCTGCATTAAAGGGAGATGGTTTTTTTTTAGGAGCTCCCCTGTAGCAGTCTGTGCTCTGTTTCAGCAGCTGTTTATCCCTCGAATCACCCTCAGAGTCAGCCACAGGAGCACAGGCCACCTGAGATCTGGTGAAGCAACACAGTGATGAAACCTCCCTCATGCACCTTGCTTCCACCTCACAGGCCCAAACCCACCGAGTGGAAGATTTCCTGACTGAAGGGAAGGGATGCTCCATGTGCCAGGTTTTTCCTAATATCTGCTTTTGACTGGCATCCAGTTTAACAGCAAACACTGAAGCTGTTGATTTAAACATGCTGGGTTTTTTCCTCTGTTCTGGGCACTTGGCAATATTTGCACCAAGCCCTGGCAGAGCAGTGCTGCATTGAGGGGTTCATAACTCAAGGCATCCCTTGGGCAGAGCAGCCTAAGATGTTTTTAAGCAGCACTAGCTCCCACAGCAGCAGCAGGCGTAGAGATCACAGCCAGGAGACAGCATGGTGATGTTCAGTGACAATATTAGCAGTGGAAATCAGCTTTAATTTTTCACTTTCCATTTCTCTGCAGATCAAAAGTGAATATGCACCATCTTCATTCGCAAGGCAAATACCTCAACATGCAGGAACAGGGGCAATTCCCTTCCCTTCTGCAGCACAGAGCAGGAGATAAGCCCACATCAAAGGAAACTGGTGATTTCTATGAAAGGCTCCTGCACAGGGCCCAATCCCACCTGACATGTGTCAAATGGAAATCATGAGTTTTGCTGGTGTTTGCTGATGTCAGTGGGATGCTTTGTGTTAGTGTTGCTCAGACCCAACAACAGACCCAACAACAGATCCAACAGTTGCAGTTTTGATTGGTAGATGAAATAATAACTATGATAACCAGAGCTCAGTCCTAGCCTGCATAATTCCACTCCTCTAAAAATCAGGCTTGCAGGCTCCCTTCAGAGAGCTTGGCAGGCTCAGAGTGTGACTCATCCCCCTCCCAAAGTACATGACTGATGGGATGAATCACCCATTGACTGAGGAGGATGTCTCTCCTCAGGTAGCTCAGGCAGGATGTCTGGCACTGAGATGTCAGTGGTGGGTGACCTTGGAATTCTCTTTGGTTCTTGCTCCTTGGTGAGCCAGGCTTTTTTTAGGACATCTTTGAGGTTCCCTTTCCTAAACCAGTGCCAGATTAGTTGGATACATGGAGCAGCAGGGGCTGCAGCTCTGTGTAAACAGAGCAGGGTGATGATTTCTAAAACCTTCCTGGTTTTGAAAGTCCATCTGTCTGAACCTTTCATTCCTGCATAGGCAAGGGAATTCATATTTGCAGTTGTGACACCCAGAGCTGGTCAACTACTTGTTTTCCTTCCAACACACCCTTTAAAGGATGGCTCAGCCTGTTTGCAGTGATGGAAGCTACAGCACATTAACAAGTTTTCCAGCCTGCCCTCACCTGTGAGCTGAGACAGGACAAGCACAGGGAGCTGGCAGCTGTTTTGCACCACGGCACTTTTTTTTACTGCAAGAGGCAGTAGGCAGACAAAAGGTTTGCACCAGGTTAGAGTTACCAACAGCCCCCAGGTGCTCCCCTACCAAGCTTTCAAGGCAAGGTGCCCCCCACATTTGCTCTGTTTGAGCCCTCAGAATTGCTGAGATTGCTGGACATAAGACCTCCAAAAGATGAAAGCCTGTGGACTTTAGGACAGATGGGAGTTCAAGTGTGCTGCATTTTTCTTCAAGAATTATGCCGAACCTGAACTTCGATTAGCTGGCTTTGTATTTCCAGAACACTAAAAGCAAGGTGAATTCTGGCTTGGTAATTTTTAAGCTTATTTGTTCTCATCAGAGGGTTTTAACATTAACCTATAAGCAATGCAACTTGTAATGTGATGACACAGAGAGCTTCAAGTTGGTAGAGGTCAGTTCTCAAGGATTTTAGCCTGCAGGAACCTACTGATTTTTAATGGGAGTCACACAGCTAAATCCCTGCATATGGTCTTGAAATTCATTCCATAAAGCCAGAGTCTTTCCAAGCCTTTGTTTCAGCTAACATCATTATAAATACTTGAATGACTTTTGGAGATCATGTAGGATATATCACCAGTCAAAATGAGTTAGAAACAAACTGACATGCTCTTGCATCTGGGGAAGGACTGGCTTTTCTTTGGGGTCTGTTGTTTTCTTTAATTTATAATTAAATTATTTGCCCTGAAAGTTGATTGGTATTGACAAAGAGTACATTTTCTCTCATACAATTTTTCCTTTACTTTGTGAATCAGATATGAAAAATTTACCACTGTGATACTAAGGTGAAAAGATCTGCATGTTTAAAGTTAGGGAGCTTGTAGCTTTTAAAGAGTTCAGAGATCTGGTCAGCCCCTCTGGACCTTACACAGAGTATCAGGGAAAACCTGACTTCCAGAGAAGACCCTAAATAGAGGGGTGAGATTGAGGAACTTTAGATAGGAAGGCCTACCTCAAATGCAGTGCAGAGAATCCACCTGGCTCTGACAGCTGCAGCATAACCTGCTCAAAGCCCTGAAGTGACCAAGGAACCCAGGATCTATTAGCTGAACATTTGAAATGGTTATCCAGCCTTGCTGCCAAAATGTAGGGCATTCATTTTCTTGGATCACTGAGCTAAATGATTTTTCTTAACTCAGACCTAGGGGCAGAAACACAGGCTTTTGGCTCCCAGTCCAGTTCTCTAAATATTTCTCCTTTGTCAGGGAGATGAGCTGCAAATAAATTCACACAAGCCCTTGACAGGAAGAGCATGTGTGGTAAGAGGAGGTACTGCCAGATATTGCATACTTTATTCAATTAAGGAGTTAGTGTCTGTTTGTAGTTAATGGGGATTTAAGGATACATTCCTCATATGTGCTCTGAATTCCCCCCTGGAGAAGCCTTTCCCTCTCCTAATCTGGGACTGAGGTGTCTAAAACCTTGTCCGTCTTTTCTGAGTCTACAAATCAGCCTGGACAGTCTCTTCTCTGCTGAGATTATCTGTGCCAGAACAAACTATTTCATTGACAGCTTTTGCCCAAGGGGTCATGGATTAGTTCCAGCTGTGGGTATTTCCTTCTGCAAAAATTGCCACCTATTTCTACCCACAAGGAAACCTGGTTGACATCTTTCACTACTGACATCTGCTAAAATGCAATCTTGGGAGGCTGAGACCAATCTCACAGTGCTTACAGAGTTCTCAAAAGTCTAGCTAGGCCAGGCTTTTCCTTTCATATAGTGAAATGACTCATATTGTAATTCTGCTTCAGCTGGGAGGCTGGGGGAGCACGGGAAGAGGGGAAAAGCCCAAGGGAGTCTCCAGCTTTGTCTTGCCACAGTGCCCAGGGCTTGGGAGAGAGATGGTGTCTGCAGAGGGTTTGTCTGGTGACTACATCAATGTCCTTCCTAGTCAGGGGTTGTGCACCTTGAGGTTCTAAAATTGTGGCCTAGCTTTTGCCTAGTAGGATTATCTGTTTATCTTTTTTTTTCTTTTCATTTGAAAAATAAGTTTGCATGTATTAAAGTGAGGTGGCATTGTTTTTACTAAGCTGAGCATTGCTTCCTCTCGTATTCAGTGTTTTTGAAGGTTGCAGGTCTGAGCTTTCTGTCTGGGCTGTGCAGAAGGTTGGGTTATTGGCCTGACTTGTGGCTTTCATGGACAGGTTGCCATTAGCCCTGTGCTGCCCTCTGATCTCTGATGCTGCTTTGCTGAGCCCAGACAGCAGCACAGCTGCTGGAGTCCCCCTGCTCAGCTGCGTGCCCTGCTTTCTGTGTCACCTGATGCTAATGGAGTTCTAATTAACTTGAGCTTTGGGAGTTTGTGCCATGGGTGCTGCTCCTGTGGGCTTTGTTGGTGCTGGGGAGGCAGATGCACAAAGCAGTGCCAGCTAAGGCTCAGAGCAGCCCCTTGAGCTCCTGCATCACCTGCACCAAGCCCCACAGTTACTTTTCCAAGCAAGGCTTTCTAGGAAGAAAGGAGTTTTTGCGTTATTTTTTTTCCTCCCAAGAAATTAACTTTTCCATGAATAAGGAAAATACTTCTTTAGAAGTTCGGGTTTTCAGCTCTTAAATTTTTTATATCTATTCACATAACAGCTGAGCCACTCTTCTGTATTAATGGCTGCTTCCCTGTGCCTGCTTCTCAGGGGCACCAAATCTGTCTTGCATTAAACCCTAGTTGTTGTATTAACTTAGTCTTTTAGAAGGTGGTTCATTTCTATTGGCAGGTGTAACGAGTCTGTGTTTCCTGCCAGGTCTGGCCCGTGCTTCCTGGTGATGCTGAGCTGGGCTGGATCAGGCTCTCCTCCTGCCTTCCTTGGGGCTGCTACTACCCCTTCCTGCGCCTGGAGAGCCAAGCTTTCCTCGTGCTTGTTTCAAAGTGACCTCCCTGGGATCTTCAGGCAGCAGCCACTGCGGCAGCTCTGCACCCTGACATTGATAAACCACAACATATTGTTTAACATATTGTTCCCAGTCCAACATATTGTTCGCATTCATCATGGAAGCAATCAGTACAGACCATTTTATTGCAAACCTGTTTCCTGGTGCTCATCATTAAGTCATTAACCTTAACAATGTCAACATGTTTTCGGTATGCAGTTTAATTGGAGAGCAGTGCAGAGCATTGCACGGGCTGTACCACATCCGGGGCACAGTTTAAGAGAGATAGAAATGCTGCACCAGCATGGCACTGCGGAGAAAAAAAGTCAGCTTTGGACAGGAGATACAGATTAAAGAATAATGTAGCTGTGCCTTGGGGGACCTAAAGAATCTCTGAGCAGAAGCATAATTTCCTGTGAGCACCTGTGCCAGGTGAAGGTTTCCATTTTATGGTGTCAGATTCCAGGTACTGTTTTTGTAGGTTTTTCCCTTGGTGCCTTTGCCAGTTCCAAGGAAATGAGATGGGCAGTCCAGTGACTTTTGCTCCTCTAAGTGCAAACACTGATCTTGGCAAGGCTTTCCTCTGAAAGTGCTTGTTAAAGCAGCAAAGCTCATGTCTCCTGGGGCTAGTTGCTCCCAGGCTATGTGACAGAAATTCAACAAACAACTTATATGTGGAGGAGTCTTGTAGAAGCAAGTAAATTCTTCAGGAAAATGTCCTGATTGTGTGCTAAACTTTGGGGGAAGATATTTTTCTTATTTTTCTTACAAGACTTGTGTAAGAGAAATAAGAAAAATATTTTCTTATTATTAAAGTATTTTCGTATTATTAAAGTATTATACTCTCTGTGTGAGCTCTACTTGGTTATTATGGAGATTATCAGGACACCACCACCCTTCTTAGTGTAGACAGTCAAACTGACAACCTCATACAAGTAGGGCCAAGTCTTGGCAGTGTCACCTAGATCTTCTCCTAATGCTGTTGAGTGCTAATAACTTGTGGTTTGGGTAATAAGGCTGAAATTTAAGGTATCTGTGGGATGTCAGCTTCCATTTCTTGTTGATTTTTATTAGCAATTAGGTAGATGTGAACATTTCAGCCTCAAGTTCTGCTGGGTTTTGATTGCCCTGCAGCAGTACTTAGGTGGGGTCTAATTAACTGCTGTGCATATGGCTGAGAAAAGCATCCCTTTCCCCTCACTGCTCCAGGTGAAACCACAAATTGCTCAGCACTGTGAAGCCAAGGGCCAGGTTTGTGCTGCAGGAAAGGAAAAGGTGTGGCAGGGAAAGTGCAAGGGAGTGGCAGGTCTTGAGGGGATCCTCTTCCATTGCTGCCTCCTTTTCTATAAAACACAAGTCCTTTTTCCTATCAGCTTGGCCTATTTCTGCTGTCTTATAGTTTTGTACTTTAGCATGGAGCACTGCTCTCCCTTGACAGGAAGGTCCAGAGGTCTGATTGACGCCCTGTTTCTTCCCCATTACAAAATAAACTAATTTCTTTAGCTTTGCACAATATTCTTTTGAAAACAGGTATTGATCTATGCAAGTCTGTAGAGTGGGTAATCAGTATCCACCAGTTTTGGGAGAATAAATAAATCAAGGGACAGAAAATGATGGATGAGAATACCATTGAGTGCTTTTTGAACTGATGCTTTGTTCTGACTGCTCAGCTCCTGAAAGGGTGGGCTGGGTTGATTTTTTAGCAGCAAACTGATGTGAAAGCTTTGCCCAACTTCAAATTAACTCAGTTGTTAGATGTTACCGAGTGATTTTGAACCAGTGATGCTTTCTAGGCTGACTCTCCTATCCAGTTAAAGCCAATAGCTCATGAAGAAGGAAAGGCTTCCCTTTCTCCCACAGTGGTACTTATAAAGTGTAATCAAGCTTAGTGGTTTGACATTTGTATCTACCTGAGCTTGTCTGCATGGATCATTCAGAGCCAGGTTGGAGGGCAAGAGGAAAGACTTTATCAGCAGGGCAGCACTGGAGTGTTTCAGTCCTACAAATCCAGACAAGCTGCTACCCTCATCTTCCTCTAAATTCACTGTGCACCTCACACAGAACTTGCACAAAGCATGTCCAGCCTAAAACACTGCCTAAGTGGAAAGCAAGAGCTTTCTGTGTGCTTTGTGCATGGGGAAGCATCCAGCTGTAGGGCTGTGGGAGCAATGTGGTTACAGATCAGGAGCTGCCAGCATTAGCAATCTGCCTGCAGATATCTCCTGTCTCATCCCACCCCGTATTCTTTGCTGGCTGGATCTGGTTCCAAAGCACACCTAGCTAGTCCTGCTGAGCTCTGAGAGCCTCTGGAAGAGGGCAAGAGCTGCTCCAATCCCCAGTACAACAAGCTTTTGTCATCATCAGCCCACTTTCCTACACCTTTGGGAAACTAGAACCTTCCAGGGAGCCAATTGCCGTTATTTAAACTGTAATTAAAAGTCCAGATAACCAGATAACAATCTTGCAGACAACATGGCCTGTCTAAGCTGTCCTGAGCTTTCCCTGGAGCAGCAGCACAGGGGATCAGTTGTCCTCTGAATACAGACAGGTCACCAGAAGGAGGGAAGGGAAACAGGTGCCATTCAGATGCAGTTTCAATCAAATAAGAACAGCCCAGGAGAGGTGGGGAGGAGGGAGTCTATTGATCACGCTGCACAGCCCACCGAAATCAAACACAGCTGCTTCAAGGATTGACCTTGTTTCGAAAGATAGTTTCGAAAGCAGAAGAGTTTAGAAAAGTCTGTTTGATGGGAATGGAGAGGAAATCAGGCCATGCTTTCAAAGCAATGTGTTCTTTCTTTCCCCATGCACTGAAGGTAGTTTCTTGAATAGACTTCGGCTGTCATTTCCTGAATGCTCAGGGAGCAGGTGGCCTGAGGTTTTATATGTATTAGCAGAGATCAAATAGGATGAGTGTAACTGTGGCATGGCTGGGGAAGGAGAAGAGCTGGAACACACCATGTGCTGTGTGTTTTGTTGCTGTGAAGGGACCTCTGTCATTTAAAGAAATAAACAGGCTGCAGAAAACTTAATTCAGCTCAATCAGCTGCTAAACCTGGCCTGACAGCCAGCCTTCAGAGACACCTCCCCCAGCTCCAGACTTGGGCTGAATCAGCAGTTTTTGTCCTGTGAGAAGCCTGGCTTCCCATGTGCATCAGCACAGGGATGGGAAGGATGGACACACTGCCGTGCTTGAGCTGCCTTGGCTTGAGGGCACAATGTAAAAGCTCTCTGAGCACTGGCAATGCCTGATGAGGAGGCAACTGTTTGAGTTGAAGATCCTGGCAGAGGCACTTGTGTATCTGAACTGACATCAGCTGCACGAGACTGATGCTTGAAAGAAAATAGCAGTAGTAAGTGAAAAAGATTTGGGCAACTGGCTGATGCCCACTAGGATAAAGAGAAGAAATCTGGAGAGAGGTGGAATTTGAGAAGTTGGATGGAAGAAATGGCAGGGCAGAAATCTGGGACATAGCTTCTGCCGCTGGCTTCTTCCCTGCCCTTGGCCAAGGTGAATAAGCTGAATAAACATTTGTGAATCTAAGGAACAAAGGAGTGATTTAGGCACTGGATTCTAGATACTGAGGTCTAAAAGGAAGCCCTGTGCCTTCACAGTCTTCCATGAGAAAGCATGTTGTCAGTGTCACACCTACACTGTTTCCACCCTGATGTGATAATAACACTTTATGACTGTTGAGTTTTGTATTTGGTTTGTATGGCCAGGTTTTGGTAGCAGGGGGGCTACAGGAGTGCTTTCCATGGGAACCTGCTGGAAGCTTCCTCTATGTCCAGCAGAGCCAATCCCAGGCAGCCCCAAGATGGACCTGCCACTGGCCAAGGCTGGGCCAGTTATGAATGCTGGTAATGCCTCTGTGATAACAGATTTAAGAAGGAAAAAAGGAAGTTATTAAGCCATTTTAATTGCAGCCAGGGAGGACAGGAGTGAGACTATGTGAGAGGAAGAGCTCTGCAGACACCCAGGGCAGAGCAGGAGGAGGGACAGGAGCTGCTGCAGGTACCAGAGCTGAGATTCCCCCACAGCCTGTGGTGCAGCCCATGCAGAGGCAGCTGTGCCCCTGCAGCCCGTGGAGGGCATGGGGTGCAGAGATCCACCTGCAGCCCCTGGAGGAGCCCATGCCAGAGCAGGGAGAAGCCTGAAGGAGGCTGTGAGCCCGTGGGGAGCCCGTGGGGAGCCCGTGGGGAGCCTGTGATGGAGCAGGGTCCGTGGATCTGTGGATCCGTGGAGAGAGGTTTCCTGGTGGGGCTTGTGACCCTGTAAGGGACCCCTGCTGGAACAGACTGTGCCTGAAGGATGGCACTTCTTGAAAACAGACCCATGTTGGAGTAGTTAGCGAAGAGCTGTTGCCTGTGGGATGGGCTCACATTGAAGAACGTCGTGGAGAACTGTCTCCCATGGGAGAGACCCCACGCTGGAGCAGAAGCAGCAGAAACCACCTGTGATGAACTGACAAGAACTCCCATTTCCATCTCCCTGAACTGCTGGGGAAGGAGGTAGAGCTGGGAAGGAAGGAGGGCTGGGGGAAAGTGATTTTTTTTTAAGGTCTTATTTTACTTCTTACTATCCTACTCTGATTTTGTTAGTAATAAATTTTATTAGTATCTCTAATTCAAGCCTGTTTAGCCCATGAGGGCATTTGATGAGTGATCTCTCCCTTCTTTATCTTAAACCATGAACCCTTCATTATATTTTCTCATCCTTACCCAGCTGTGGAAGGGAGTAACAGAGTGGCTTTGGTGGGTGCCTGGCATCCAGCCAGTATCAACACACTACAGGTTTCCACTAAGCAATGACCAAAATATACTTTAAGACTCTAAAACCTCATCTTCAGGAAGTCCTGAGTCAACTGTTTTAACTAATATATTTTAGAGGGATTGTAGTGGAGTTCTGATGAACAGTATCATCCCCACAGAGAGGAACCGTGGGGAATCTGATGGTTTATTTATTTCTGAGTGACTTGGGTGCCTTGCTGTGTGCTGAGCAGCTCCTCAAAATCTCATCGTTCGGGGATTGGGGATGCGTATCAGATCTCGCTTCAGTTTGAGCAGCCTAGAAACCTGACATGCTCCACTTTGGTGTGGCTGGTTATGTGAACCTGGAATTAGCTGAAGTATCTGTAGGTTGAGGGTACAGGAGAAGCACAGCTGGCCGTTTTGATTTGTATATGTTTATGTAAATGCCTCATAAAATATCCCCCACTGGGACAAGCCAAAGTCACGCATCATAAAGATCAGCTCCTGTAATGGCTTATTTATAACTGCATTTGCCAAGGTAGTGAAAAAAAATATGCCTGTGTTTATAGGAAATTAATTTCTGCCCCTTCAGTGATCAGCCCTGAGCAAGCAAAAGACCTGAATTATCCCAGTTGCTCCACTCTGGCAGAGAACAGCTCTTCAGAGCCTCCTGCAGTGTAATCTGGTGGGGTTGTTTAATCAGAAAACCTTAAAGCAGCAAGGTCCCAATCCAGCCAGCTCAGTGCTCCTGCAGCAAGCAGTCCTTCTTCAGCCAAGCACTAAATCACACCTTAATTTTACACCTGTGCAAAACTCAGATACCAGGCTGGGTTGAAGAAGGTGTGTAGGGCTTTTGCTGAAGAAGAATGGATTTTTGCCTTGGGCTTGAATTAGCATACAAAGAATGAAATGCCTTACGAGGCAGATCAGCAAGGTTATTTAAAACATAAAACAAGCCAAGCATGACAGGTCCCACCAAGGGAGGAACAGTTCTCAGTGCCGGTAGATGGTGCTCTGCCAGCTCCCTGTGTGGGTGAATCCATGCTCATCCCAGTTTTATGCAGCACCCCAAAATTCTCATGGCTTAGTGCTGCTCCCACCGCAAAGGATGTTGTGACTTCGCTGGGAGTGAGCCTTGAACACCTATCTAGGGGTGCTCTGCAGAAAGCAGTTGGATATTGTAAGAGTCTTTAGGTAAGTCTTGCCCTTCAGGGAAGATTTTTGTACCAAGAATGTAACTGCTGAATGCTGTGGGTAAACCAAACCTGAACTGTGTAACTCTGCAGGACTTCTCAAGAATTAAGAAAGATGGAAATCTTGTTCAAACTGAAGTCAGCTGGAAATTTGTCTATAATTCATTAATCGTAGGTTTTGACCTGAAATCTGTTGCAAGGTAAGATGGATGCATTTTTTGCTATTTTTTTTAAGATTCTGGCAGAGTGGACAATGGTGTTGCTGCCCTGGGCAGATCCAGCTTCAGGACAAACACTGCTTCTGCCCCAGCTAACAGCCCTGCTCCCCAGCCAAGATGCTCCCTCACAGTTTGGTGCCATCAGAGGCTCCTCTGCAGCTGGGCTGCCCTGGAGCAGAGATTGAGGTGTAAGATCTGTTTGGCAACAGAGGCAAACCCCTGTGTAGTAGCTGCTGATGGAAGCATGGCTTGCTCCCATCCCTTTGTAGCCAAAGATTGTTCCTAGGAGAGCTAAAGAGCAGCAGAGATGGGCAGATGTTCAAATTAAGTGTTTTGTCTATATGTATCACCCCACCTGTGTGTTAAATCTAGCCCTGGCTGAGCCCAGTCGATGGAAGAGAAGTCTCTTTTCTGGCATGTCCCCCTTAAAATTTGAGGAGTTTCCCTGACAAAGTGATGCATAGTTATGGGCTCAGTAAATGGTAGAGTGATTTATGGCTTACACACTGTAAATCAATAAAAAGAATCACAGTCATTGACAGCATGCTCACAGCCCATTTCTTTAAATGGAAGGCACTTTTCTATCCTCCCCATTTCAGTCTGGTTGGCCCACAGGGAGGTTCCTGCCACTAACAAGTGCTAAGAGAGTCTTTATAAAGCTTGTAAAACCTACATCTTATATAATACTTCTCCTTATATGCCCTTTCTTACTGTATCATCATTTTCAGTCATAGAAAGTACCATGTCCTGCATCCTGGTTTATGTGGTTTTCCTTCTCCTGGAGGGTAAATGAACAAAACACACAAAAAATATCCTGAGTTTTAAGCCCCTCCAGACCAGTCCCTTAACCTCTGCATTTCCAGCCTTTATATGAATTGTAATCAAGCTGTGTTTGGTTCGTGTGACTCTGGGTGTGAGGTCAGCTGTGGACTGCAGGTTCTGGAAGCAACAGGGGAGATGTAACAGGTAAGGGAATTTCTACTGGGCAGGAGGCTGTGGGGCTGCTGAGGAGCTGTGGGTGCTGCAGGCTGGATTTGGAAGGGAAGGAGGATCCCATGGAGTGAGCCTCATGCTCTACCCTCTGTTAGGAGTGTGGGGACTCAGGGCTGTGCAGGCCAGGTCGCCAGTGGGGACCAGGAGCCTGGGTGCCAGCCAAGTACCATTCCTTTTATTTACATCCAGATACCAGTCCTGGAACATGTTTAACTGCTTTGTTGAAATGGGCCATAAAAGGGCCATAAAAGTCAGCCATTTAAGCCTGGAGAAGCATTAAGAGACTCTTCAGAGGTGGATGGGTAATAAATAGTCCACAACCCAGCCAGCTTCCACAAATGCTGGGGTCCTGGCTTCTCTGAAAGACCCCTCTCCAAATATCTGCTGTCTGCTCTTTCCTAGGGTAGCCATGTAATAACACAGGACAATTGCACAGGGTTTCTTCAACCAAGCTCCTAATGCTTGTCTACACTCTAAGCAGCAGCAATCAGCATCTCATTAAAAGTTACAGGCTAACAGATAACGTCTTTTAGAAAGTCAGATTTTTTATTAAAGCTTCCATGTGCCTTTAAAATACCACAGGTATTACAGGTGTGCTTATTCCTTGGAAACACAGCTTGTACTTACATATTCTTTGGGTAAGCTGGAGACTTTCCAGAGGGTGCTTGTTTTAACACCAGAAGGGAACTAAACTCCAAATAAGCCATTGCCTTTCCCCTGCCCCTTCCGGCAAGGGAGGGACAAAAAAGGAGAGAATATGGGTTGAAATAATAATTTAATTAAGCACAAGGCAATGGAATAAGGCACGCACAATATTAATAGCAAATAGCAATATTAGTAGCAAAAATATACAAAAAAGAAGTTTTACCCACAAAAGCATGCTCACCACTGGGAACAAAAAAAAACCAAGTTGGTGATGCATCCCAGCGATTGCACCCACGCGGTCTCCAGACAAAGGCAATATCGTGAGGGAGCTCCCGTGACTAATTTCACACCCTCACACCCAAAACCAACAGTAAGAAGGGACAAACCAGCCCTGGAAGCTGGGTCATCCGAGTCGGGGTTGTGCAGCCACTCCCTGGGCTCAGCTCCCTGCAGTGCCTTGTGCTGCCGCTCCCCACTCTGTGCCATGCTGGGGGACAATGCTGAGTTCCTGCTGAGTGCTGACCTCATGCCACCTGGCCCCACTGTCTCAGCCATGCCTCAGAGCTGTCCCTGCAGAGCCACAGGTCCATTCGTAGTCACACTCTGGAGAAAATGAGAGGAGGGGGCATTGGCAGGTGGCAGAGGGACCAAGTCCACAGGGGTTGACGGCAGCAGTTCCTCTGCTGGAGCGAGTGAAGCAAAATGACGCACTTCCCGATTTCCCTGCCCAAATCACACCCCCAGCAATGATGTGGGTGGTGTAGAATAAACAACTTGGCCACACTCGCCCAGCACTGAACTGCAACACCCTTCTGTGCAACAAGGACACTCAGTCAGGGCACACTGAAATCTGAGCAGCTTGAGGAGATTTAGTGGCTCTTGTTTCTTCTGATGAGAGAACGGGATACAGGCTTTGCACGATGGGCATGATACACAGAATTGCAGCCCCACATACTGCAACCACCACCTCTTTCTCATGTGCAAAAGTAAATGAAAAATCAGCCATGATTCTAATTACTTTATGCTAATTGGGCCACATTCAGGCTTCATTGATGATGCTATTATGCTGCAAGAAAACAAGGGCAGCATATGTACTTACCTTGCTCTACTTATTCTATGATTATTCTCTGTTAGTACAGAAACATTCTGAAGTATCAGTCTGCACACAAATTAGCCCATGCAATGGACCACTGGAAGTTCAGCCCTGGAGCACATTCATTCTCTCTTTCTCAGCATCAAATGCAGTATCAGGGATGCCACAGCAGCTCAAAGCACTTTTATCTTGTATTGGGCTTAGCTTGTAGCAGCATTTGCAGTCTTGTGTTTCCTCACAAGAAAACACTTTTGTATTCCCACTCAATCCATCCTGATGTCCTTATATGGTAGGATCTCCAATGCAGAGTTTCATCCTGGCCTCTGGAAGTTATGCTGGCTGGGGAAGACTCACTCTGCACCCATCAGGCTCCTGTGCCAATGCCTGCCAATTAGGTCTAGCTCTTGATAAGGGAAAGAGGGCATTCCATGCTGGATTCCTCACTGCTGCTTGGGTAACACAAGCAGAACTTATTTTCTTCTGTAAACTGGACTGAGACATTTGCATATTGTTTTTTGCAGTAGTATCTAATATGCCGAGCTGCTAGAGTCATTACAAAATCATCAGTGCTCGTTCCACTGTGATATATTCTGTTTGTCTAGCTGGCTGTTTTCCTACCATATGTATTTATTGAAGTTGGCTGAGTATCTTATTCTGTGATGTTTTGCTTATTTATTCAAGAATGAGTTCATCAAAATTCAGCCAAGCTTTCTGTCCTGAACATACAGAGATCTAATCGAGCGTTTGAACACACCCATCACAATAGCAACTGAATGCAAAATTCCATGTGATTCAAAAACTGAATGCAGACTTGATAGGAGCAATGAAAAAAGTCTGCCTGCTCCCAAATCCTGAGTATTACTCTGTGAGACTGTAATGGCCTCGAGAGGTAAAGCAGGAAATGGCCTCAAGTTGCACCAGCGAAGGTTTAAATTGGATATGAGGGAAAATAATAATAATTTCATGGAAAGGGTTGTCAAGCACTAGAATAGGCTGCACATGGAAATGACGGGGTCACCATTCCTGAGAGTGTTCAGAAAATGTGTGGATGTGGCACTTGGGGATGTGGTTTAGTGGTGAACATGATGGTGGTGCTGGTTTGATGATCAGATTTCATGATCTTAAAAGTCTTTTCCAACCTTGACAATTCTATGATTTCTTCCTTTAAGGCACCTGGTAACTCAAACCACACTCCAGTGGGAGTCTCTGGGGAGTTTCTAGGAGGTGCTTGTCTCAGGGCCCATCAACGAATAAAGTGGTCATGATGTCATGTTCAATATTGTGGTCTCATCAGGGAGACTGATTTTTGTTGCATTAAGCAAGACAGGGTTGCTAATATCCACTGAGGTTTACATGGGAAAATTTAAAGCCTATTCCAGTATATTAAATGAGGCTAAAAAGCTTCAATCAATAATTTCCCTTGTATGAAAAATAAGAGATGAAAATGATGGTAGATTGATTCAAAATACTTAATGCCAGATACCAGCTGATGGAAGTACCTTGTAAATAGCATCTTGTACAGTTGCCAATGAATTAGTCTAAATTGTGAGGGTGATTGAAATGTGTTTTATAATGTTCATGTCCAGTTTAGTGGCCATTTACAAAATTTAGAAGAATATGAATTCCCCAAAGAGTAAGTGAGCAGCCAGCAAAACCCAGAGTAGCAAGCAGTGGTAGCTTGCAAATGAGATCTTGGAGTAGTTTATTAGACAAAACCACCAGAGTTCTTTACAAGCAATCTTTACAAGAATCAGCAGTAGTAATGTTTTAAATTCTAAAATGTGTTTTCTAAGTACCTCTTTTTTCATCAACCCTATATTTTACATGAAGATTATGATTTTTGATGTGGAAAGTGAACTTGATGTGGTTTTTAAAGTTAATTTGGTAATAAAAGAATGCTTCCTTCACTGAATAGCCCCACATTTGACTAGGGTTGTTTGTGTAGGACTATTTGGTATCTCATCACACTGGTTTCTGCAGGAATTAGGAGAATTGTCTTGCTTCTGGCTCACAGGGGCAGATGGTGACCTTAGGCGTTGGTGTGATGACCCCTGGGAACAGCCCAAGGTCCCAGGTAGAAGAGAATGCCCAAAGATACCTCAGGATTGAGACCAGTCGCATTGTCCCTTGCAGCCAGTCTCTCCTGTCTGTGCAGAAGAGCCCTGCAGCCTTCCTCCCCTTTCTCAAAGGTTTTTCTGCTTCCCTGGTGCTCTGTGAGCTGTCCCAGGGCTGTTCCCACCAATGCTTGGCAAGGTTGCAATGTGGGTCTGCTCCATGTCCTGAGAGATAACAAACCACAGGCAAACCAGCAGGAGATCCAGAAAGATTTATCTATTTTGCAGCCCCTGGGAGCTTGCCTTTCATTTAGAAGCAGCAGTGAGCACCAATTTTTGCTTGTGTGCTCTTGTGTGGGTGCAGTCACCAGGGAAAGGACTCTGCACTCTGCAAATTTGGGTCTTAACCATTCTGAGAACTTTATTTTGTGCTGAATTTTTTCTGCTTTAATGCATTGGGGCACTGCACTGCTGATATTGGAGCTGATTTCTGTGCTGGCTGAAGCCAAGACGTCCTGCAGACAGATCCCACTAGAGCAGTTCTCTGACAAGTGAGTGACAGCCAGGCTGCCTGCACAGGGGTCACTTGTACTTTTTGTCCTCCAGAGAGCCCTGAGGGTTTTTTTTTTTGTTTTTTTTTATTTTTTTAAATCTTAATGAATTTAGAAGGAAAATCTGTGCTTCAAAGTAGAAGGCTCTGGGGAGAACTCATTGCAGCCTTCCCAAGAGGTCTTATAAAAAAGAGGGATAGTCACTTTTTACATGGCTGATAATGATAGGACAAGGGGAAATGGTTTCAAACCAAAACAGGAGAGATTTAGATAGCCTGTTAGGAAGAAGTTCTTCCCTGTGAGGATGGGGAGGCCCTGGCACAGGGTGCCCAGAGAAGCTGTGGCTACTCCTGGATCCCTGGAAGTTTCCAAGGCCAGGCTGGATGGGGCTTGGAGCAGCCTGGGACAGTGGAAGGTGCTCCTGCCCATGGCAGGGGGTGGAAATGGATAAGCTTTAAGGTCCCAACCCAAATCATTTTATCATTCTGTGAATATCCTCTTGGGTGGAGCTGGTATTCATAATAAAGCATTTTAGGTGCACTGAAACCTTCCTGCTCCATGATCATATAATCAGCAGGAAAAAGACAGTGTGCAGTTGCTGGTGCTATAAAAGCAATGGCTAATGATGAGTTTTGTCCTTTACCTTAGGGTGTTTTATTGGAATAGGAAGAAAATGCACCAAAGAGGGGCTGTGGA
This sequence comes from Lichenostomus cassidix, assembly GCF_008360975.1. Classification (NCBI taxonomy): domain Eukaryota; kingdom Metazoa; phylum Chordata; class Aves; order Passeriformes; family Meliphagidae; genus Lichenostomus; species Lichenostomus cassidix. The sequence goes on from NC_139499.1 coordinate 910,252, forward strand.
GTGCCCACAGGGTTATGCTGATCACCAGTGCCAAAAGCAAAGTGCTAGAAAAGTAATATCTTCTCATGAGTAATAGGAAAACAGGGGTTTTTTTCTGGTGATTCAGTCCACTAATTAGTTTCCAATACTCAGTCCACAGGATTTTTGCAGGAAATAGGTCTTTCTATTTATAAATTGTTGTTCAATCCAGTCACAATTTTTAATTTGTGGCCTTGAGGATTTTCATTTCCTCCTTGTGAGGTGCATTTTAACTAAACTGTGTTCCATCAGCACTGTACAAGCTGCTGCCAAAACTGCTCTTGGTGTCTCAGCTTAGGCCTTTGTGGGGAAGAGGGAAGCTGGAACAGGGCTGAGACCTCTTAATAGCAATTACCAAGAGAATTGACCTTTCCTCACTTTCTGGCTCTTCCAGCTGCCCTTGGAGGTTGTTGGGCTGACCTCTGTGGCCAGGACTTGCTGTGGTGGCTTTTCCTCAGTTCCTGTTCACTGTGCTATCAGCAAAATCCATATAACCCAAAGAACTGGCTGGCTTTCCACAGCTGATCACAGAGTCATAGGATATCTTGGGCTGGAAGGAACCCACAAGGATCATCAAAGTCCAGCTTTTGGCCCTGCAAAAAATGGGGTTTGGCATCAGGATCTATGTTGTAAATCCTTTCCAGGTTTGGGCTGTTGTGAGATTTTTCATTTTAACTTGTTATAAAAAAATGGCAAGATTTTTTATCCAGCGTTGATGGTGTAAGTACAAAATTTCAGAGGATATTTCTTCAAAGATCTCATTTTGACTCATAAAACACAGTCAGGTTCTGCGTCATTCCTCCATATGTTTTTCTTGATACAAGAAACTTGTGATGAAAGTGAAGAGACTTGTATTTTTTCTCTGGCACTTCTTGCTGTGTTTCAAAATCATGTTCGGTATTTGCACACTCAAAATAGGCTCTTTCTGTTCATTCATACTTTTTCTTAGAGGTTTTTAAGGGTAATAAAGGATTGCGGAATGCCTCTCTGAAAGCAAGGTGCGCTGTAGGAGCTTTTGAAATGCTTATTAATGTTTCTACACTTTCCTTGCCGAGGAGAAGCAGGTGAGGATTAATGTGCATTACTCAGGGCATCTGCCTGGCTGAACACATTGAATTCACAGAATCACACACTGGTATGGGTTGGAAGGGACCTTAAAGCTCATCTTGTTCCACCCCTGCTGTGGGGACACCTTCTACTATCCTAGGCTGCTCAGAGCCACAGCAGTTCAAGTGGTCTTGAACACTTCCAAGGATGGGGCAGCCACAGCTTCTCTGGGAAACAAGAGAAGTTCTCCATCTGGAGGCTGAGCCACATCCTTGGTATTTCCCAGGATTCAGGATGCTGATTCAGAGTCTTCTGAAGCCACTTGGCCAGCAGTGGAGGTCTCAATGTAAATTCTCCTGGCTCTGGCCTTGGAGGGGACCAGAAGAGCATTGCTGGCTCAGCAGACATTGGGATGCTGAATGTTGCTGTCACTCCACTTGCAGTGCCTTTGGAAATAAAATCCCCATGTGACTACAAACTGGGCAGTGGGTGTGCAGCAGGAGAAATGCAAGAAGAGGTTTCCATAGGCATCAAGTGATGGCCCTTTGAATGGTGATGAGTGTCAAGAGGATTGAGCCAGGGTCTTGTCGGTGGTGCCAAGCAATGGAACAAGAGGAAACAGGCAGGAACTAATGCCCAGGAAGCTCCATGTGATCATGAAGAAAAACTTCTTCCCTGTGTAGTGACCGAGGCCTGAACAGGCTGCTCAGGGAGGGGGTGGAGTCTTCCTCTCTGGGGCTATCCCAGAGCCCTCTGGACAATGCTGTGCCCTGTGCTCTGGGATGACCCTGCTGGAGCAGGGATGTGGCACCAGATGATCCTCTGTGGTCCCTTTCAACCTGCCCCATTCTGTGATTCTGTGAATGTCTGCCACTGCTTCCCATATTGTCCAGGAAATATGTGGGTAACTGTAGATGTTATTGTCGTGGAGGAAGGGGGGCAGAAGCAGGAGGAATTAGAGACATGCTTCACTGCCATTGCTCTAAACAGCAAACAAATAAGCACTAATCAGTAAATAAGCCCATAACATTTTTCCCCCAGATGCTGTCCTCAGATGACCTCTTTGTGCTAATCCTCCTCAGCACTGAATCACAAGCAAAGCAAAAAAAAAACCCCAAACCTCTGAGTGAGAGATTTTAAACTTACACTCTCTGGGAGAAAACTCCCCCCAAGGCTGGTTTGTAGCTTGTACCAAACAACCCCAGGCCCTGGGCTGGATGCTGAGGCTGCGGCTGCATTTCAAATCTGCTGCTAATTCATAAACATCACAAGCAGTTGATTTCAGCTGAACCCCTTGATTTAATTACACTCTTGTATACAATGGGGACCTTGTGTTTTCCTATATGTAATGAATATTAAGCTGATAGCCCTGTAATTTCCTGTGCCAGGCTTGCTCTCATTTTTTGCATATTGATACCACATTTGGTTTGTTATTTTCCAATTTTCCAGTCTTCTAGACTTGTGCTCAGCGAGTTCTCCATAGTAATTGCTGTTGGCACACACATTTCCTTCCTCAAATCTGCTCTAACACACTGCAACGAATTTTGTCTCATCCTAGAGATTTGCTTGGGTTTCAATTTCTCTTATTTATTCATTGTCTTGAACTCGGCAACCCTGGAATCATGCAGGAGGACTCTGGATATAATTTCATATTCCACAGTTTTAATTTCCTCCTTCATCCCAGGCATCCCTCCTTCCCCTCCATGTGCGCACATGGATGGTTTTTATCTGACCCTGTGACTTTCTGCTGTTCATAAACCACTTTCCAGTGCTGCTTCCTCAGAAACTCCTATCCAAATCTGATCACTGAAACGGATTTAAATGTGGCAGCATCAAAAATAAAGTTGCTGTTTACTCTGTTTTCTTGGCCTATTGGTGCATTTGGTGTTTTTCCACCTTTTTCTCTCTGTCTTTGAGGTGCTCATCTGGGTGTGCCCTACCTTGCCTTAGAAGGTGAGTAAACCTTCTTTGTGAGATTTGGGCATTGGAAGAAATATGGCATGAGGACAATGTGCTGGAGGCAGCATGTGGATCTGCTTTTGTAGGACTTGGGTGGAATCAAACCAAAAAAGGAGCTGACAACATATTTAGGCTTTTATTGGACTAGAAAACAGACCTTGCTAAAGTGTTAATCATGTAAGATACGTCAGTTGAGTGTCTATAAAAGCCAACCCCAGCTTGCTGCTCTGGAGTGCTGGGGAGAAATGCTTGGCCCTGGGAGGGAGGGCGTTTGATGCCTTTGACTGTCACTGTTCTGAGAAATTGCAGCAACTTAGGAGGAAAAACAGGGGGAAAAAAAGAGAAAAAGAAAGGGAGAAAAAGAAACATTCTAACTGAATTCTCTCAATTTCCCAAGGTTCTGTGGGAAAATCAGCCCTCTGAAATGAGTCCTGAGGAGGGCACCCACTTCCTGAAACCCTTGAGCCAATGGTTTGTGTTCAAAAAATAGTCAAATGGACTGTTCCCATGGAAATGCCATGCAGGCTGTGCCCACTGCCGGCGCCTCTGGCTTCCCAGGCTTTTGGGCCCTTTTCCACCTCTCAGCTGCTCATGACATTCACATCCTGAAGATGCAGGTAGAGCCTGGCACCTGTCACCCCTCTGATGGCCACAGTACAAACCGAGGTGCTCGTTTGCTGTGAGTTCATGGCACTGTTTTCCATCCTGGATATCATTTCCCTGGCTGAAAAAGCAAAGCCAGATCCCTTCTCTGTATTTCTTTGTGATTTCTTTCCAAGAATATTTACTGAGAAGAGTATTCCCATGGTGAATAATCATCTTTGCAAGAATAAATAGCAAGAAATGTTGTGCCCAAATCCCAAATCTGGCCTTCACCCATCACACCCTTGACGGTTCTGGTGGCAGAGACGGGGGAAGCTGGCTGTGCTTACCCCAGGTAAAGACCTACCATTTGCATAAATATATACCAGCCTTGCTGACTGATTTTTGAATGTGAAGTTGTATAAAGGCCAGGTTCTTCCTCAGGACTTAGCATATAGTGAGTTTTATATATATATATATATGTATGTATGTATGTATGTATGTATGTATGCATGGATGTATGTATGAGGTTTTTCTCATATTCTTGTATTCTCCACCCACCTTTCAGAGGACTGACCAGTATATTTCAACCAGGTGTTAACCAGTATATTTTAACCAGTATATTTATAGCCTGTCTATTTTTATACACTAGCTTCCAGTCTTTAAAATCTCTTTCCAGTTTGGTCATCATTGTAGTGCCCAAGGGGAGCAGCCAGAGCCTGAGGCAGGGATCAGTGGATGAAGTAGTCACGTTGATGGCGGTGCTGCCATGTGATGATGCAAATTTTTCTATTTTTGTCAGATAGGAGAGCCTTGGTGAACCAGAGTCTAGATCAAAGATACTGCAGTTGGAATTCTGCTTATTTTGTCACCTCTTTCTGCAGAGTAACCTACTTCTGGTGCTACCTCATGTAATCAGAAGCAACCTGTGCAATTAAGAAACTGAGAGACATCTTTGGATAGGAAAACTGTCAGGTTACTGTCTTTCCCAGCTGACTTTTATTTTCCTTAGTGCTCTTGAGGTCTCTTAGTTCCTTTCAAGAGACAATTCATACTCACAGCCTCAGCAATTATTGATGGCTTCCTTTGTCAGACAAGCAGGGTATGTGAGCATGTGTGTAACACTCACAAGGTACATACCACTGGCCTAAATGCATCACTGCACATCTTAATATTAGAAGCGTAAACAACGTTCCCTACTGAAAACTCCATTTTTACAGAGCTAATTGTACGAACTCCTCATCCATGTGTATAAAAAAAGGGAAATGGCCTATTTTTTTTTCCCTTGCACGACTTGCTCTTATTCCAGCTGAGAGGGCTGGTTGTGGGTATTGCAGCAGGGCATCCCAGGCACCATTAGCTGTACAGGTACCTGTGGCAGAGAGTTTTAGGTCAGGAAAGGGGTTACTTTTCTGAGACAACTTTGTGATGAGGACATCACTTGTGTTCTGTAGATTTCTAAGTGTATTTTGAATGGTGGGACTTGCTGGGTCTGGATGATTCTCGCTCTGATTCAGTTTGATACCTCAGAGCTGACTTAATGGTTTGTATTTTACATTTATACAGAGCCCAAATCATTGTCCTGGCTGTATCTGATTTAAATAATGGCTGTTTCAGGGTGAAACTGTCTCTCCTGCTCTTTCCTCTCTGAGAAATGAGCAGAAAGTGGCTGAGCAAGTGGCACATATGGTTGAAATAGTCTTGGAGCAGGAGCTTCAGAGTTATTCATAACAGCTGAGCACGTAATTGTGCATAATGCTGCAGAAACATTTCCCTTCTTGTGATTGAAAGGCATTTGCTTTTGATTGGTGTGCAACTGTTGTACCTGGGAATATCAAGGGGCTGTGAATCTGCAACATTTCAGGCACGAGTGCTTATCAGTCACATCTGAAAACACTGGAGCAAAATGGCCTCGTGACAAACACAAGCAGGGCCAGTAACGACCTTTACAAGACAGTTTTATAGAGCAGGATAAACAAGAGGGGCTGGATCCTCAGCTGCAGTAAAGCATCCTGTCTGTGCTGCTGCTGCCAGGCAGGAGCTGATGCTCAGAGATCCAGGGAAATGTCAGGCAGCAGCAGCTGCCTCTGCTTTGAGGCTCTGGTGAGGCTGTGCTGAGAAGGTCCAGAGCTGGTGTCATCCGCTTCTGGTGTGAAAGGCTTCCCACCAGCAAACCTTTATCTGGAATCTTTGTGGAGCAGGCAAAGCAGGTGAGCTTGGACACTGACCCAGGGATGCTGTGTCAGTGGCAGTTTGCCATCACCTCAAATCCAGGCACTGCTCACTTCCTTTATTTCTCACCTTGCACCAAATATTGACCAGCAGGCTGGGAGTACCTGTTTTGGGGCACTGGGACAAAAACATCTGAAAGGGCTGTGGAGGGGATTTGGATGTGGTTCTGGTGGACAGGAGACTGTAGATGCAGTGACTCATTAGCTTGAACGCCATGTCCATCCTCCCACTATAAAACTTGAGATCTGAGTTGGTGTAAGGGGCAGATTACCTTCGACTGGGACCAGATTGCAATCACAGAGGAAACCAGGCTTGCTCTCATGTGAAGAGTCCAGTCCACAGAGCTGCTGATTGAGACTTTCACCTGTGTGAAATTCACTTTGGAAGAGTAATATCACCAAAAAGGAAAGCTGGCTGGCTCTCCTAAATTAAGCAATTACTCTTAGACACAGTTCTGTCTGTGAAATACTTGGAAGTTCATCCTCAGGCTGAGATGGAAGGAGGCTTAACAAGGTATTGTACAAAGTGTAGGTGGATGAATTCCTGGAGCATATCTGTATAAACCTGCTGTAAAAGCTGCACAGAGGTTAAACAGATAGATAACTTCGTGGAAGCTGAGTAATCGCACTATTACTCTGTATAATCTTGCTGGAAGACATATTTTTCTACAGAGCAATGATACAGAAGATATTTGTGTGTAGTGATTACAGCAGCAGAAATCAATTGCGCACAGCAAATAATTTGTTAGCACAGGGATGCACATTATGTCATCAATAAAGGGATTAGTTTGTTGAACTATAATGAGGGTGAGAAGAAAGCAAACTTCATACTGGTGTAACTAGTCCAGTCATAATATTGGCAATAAATACATCTAGTATACCCACATCCTTCTGGAGACTGAGTGTGAGAGCTTTCCTTAACACCCACTAGCTCTATATGTGCTTTGCATCTTCAGTATACACCATAAGTACTCATTAATGTCTTAAAAATAATATTTAGCCTGATTTTAAGGAACATACACAAGCAGACTGCTACATTTACCATTACAAAGGAAAAAGGCATCACCCTAATTTTACCGCATCTATTAAGATACTTTCTGCCAAGGTCCAGGCAGGGTAATCAGTTTCTTTTTTTTCTGTTCATTAGGAGCCCTGAGGTCTTGAATTAGATATTCCCAAAGGCAGGCACGGTCCCTTAGCCTTTGCTTGGATTGGGCCCCAGTGGTGCTAATCTCAGCTGAGCTCCTCTTACACAGACCCAACTCCCTCTTGGCACATAGGCTGTGCTCTGACAGTCACAAATCACTGTGGAGGAGAAGCCTCCCCAACACCTGCCAGGTGGGTTGGTTTAATTATCCTCAGTGCAGAGAGGATTTTCCAAGAGTGCTGCTGATGGCAACATGTTCAAGGTCACGCGAAGAGAGTGGGACTGCTTGGCTGAGAAACAGATTTTGGGCTCTGCCTCCTTGTCGCTGTCGAGCCGCTAGCAGAGTAAAGAGGACCAGGTTCTCAATGGCATCAAAAAAGTGTGTTTTATTATTTAATTCCAACTTATATAGACTTTTGAAAGGTCACCCAGATTGGTCAGTCCGAAACCTCCCCCTGAGCCAATTGGCCAGGCCTGAACAGTCCAAATCTCGAGACACTGTTTTTAATAACATCCAAACCTTATCTTTGTTTATAAAACACAGGAAAAGAAAGAAGAGAGTTCCCATGGGAAAGGTCTGTGCTAGCCACACCTGCTCTTCCAGCCCCTCACAGCCACAGATCCCCACACTTCTTGTGAGCTGCAGGAGAAAATCCCTCCTTGAGTCCATCCTAAGGGTATCTTTAAACCCCTGTGTGCAGCTCCCTGGTGCAGAGGGGACTGTGACTCCTTGACAGGGTGTGATAGCTTCTCTGAGAGACTCCCTTTGGTTTCTCAGCAAGCACTGAGGCTGGGGCCAACTCCAGCATGCCACTTTGAAGGGAATGACAGTGCTGAAGGGTCAGATTTGTCTTGCTACAAATCCTACACATTAGGAAGGAATGAGTCTTTCCTTACCCCAGGTTTGAGGATGAATTTAAAACTGACCACTTTGGAGGAGAGCCAGAAAATAAAGAGGAAGCTGAAAAGGCAAATTGTAAATCAGCAGGGGAAAATAATCCCTCCTGATTCCTGCAGGTAGCCAAATGCTACTTGCAAAAGTCCCAAAGCATGGGATTAATGTATATAAATAAGGTGTAAACAAACTCAGTGGCAGGACAATGCCTAAATCCTTCAGCCCTCTTGTAAATCAAAACCTGTTCTTGAAGGATTCAATTATTTTTGAGATCTCACCTTAGCTAGGGATTAGCTGACACCAGAGATCAGGAAACCCATTATACTGGGATCTGTGTAGAGACTTCCTGGGCTTGGTTTTTGCTGCAAATAGTGTAAGGAAGCGGCATGAGCTGCAGGGCTACCATGAAGCCCATCCAGTTTTTATAGTCAGCCATTGGTCCCTTTGGATTTTAACGGAGCAGCTGGAGGCAATATTTTCTTGGCCAAGAAAAAGAGGGAATATGACACATCCTGGCATATATTGGGAGTTGAGAAAGTAGCGAAAAATATCTGATGTTGCCTTGCACTGTGTGGAGACATTTTCTGCAAGTTGCTTTGTCATCCTCAGGATCTTTCCCTACAAGAAAACTGGAGAGGGGCATTGAACAAGGACCAGGAGTGACAGGACAAGGGGGAATGGCTTCACACTGCCAAAGGGCAGGGTTAGATGGGATATTGGGAAGAAATTGTTCCCTGTGACACTGGTGAGGCCCTGGCACAGGTTGCCCAGGGAATCTATGGCTGCCCATGGATCCCTGGAAGTGTCCAAGGCCAGGTTGGATGGGACTTGGAGCAACTTGGGATAGTGGAAGGTGTCCCTGCCCATGGCAGGGGGTGGCACTAGAGGGGTAGTGAGGTCCCTTTAGCGTTAACCATTCTGTCATGCTGTGATCAGACAGAAGGTGTTGCTAATTCCTTGGCCCATTTCTGTGATGGCTGAAGCAAAAAGCCCATTTGTCAAGGCTATTTTGGGAAATGCTTTCCTTCCCATATCTTGCACCACAACCTGTGTTGTCATGGCCATGTCAAAACCTGATGACTGTTTCCCCCAGTTGCAGAGTGACATGGGGCACCAAGACAGGAGTGTGGCTACAGCACAGTCTCTGACCTAAATAGAAGGAAAGGAAGGGAAAACCACATTGGAGTTATTACTGAAAACAGAATCACGTGTAAATTGTAGCTCTGCTGGTGTATTCTGGGGAGCTTCCAGCCATTTAATTGGTTAAGACAGATATATAGCAGTATCACTATCTGCTAGGGACTTACATAAATCGTCAGGGATGGTTTCTGTTGCCATTACATGTAGCCAGGCCTGGTGGCCTGAGTGCTATGGAAAGGAAGCAAAATACAACTCATCCTGTCAAGAGCTGCTCTGTGTTGTAATTGCAGTATCTGTAAGGAATGCCAGGGTTGGATTATTGGAGATGTCAGAAACAAAATGGGAGAGATTAAATGGCCAGAAAGAACTGCAAAAGGAGGAGATAATTTTACTTCATGCAAGTGAAAAGATAACATGGGGAATGTAGATCTTGGCCAGCGTTGTGTGGAGCTGAGGGTGCACGTGGTGTGTCTCTGGTCTCCAAGTGCTCTCCTGAGAGCACCTGTGATAAGCCTGGAGGAGCCACAGCCCCACTGAACCCACTGAGGAAAACACCCTGTTCCTCTTGCAATAGGTGGCAGAGAACAAAGGTGACCTCTGCTGCGTTGGCAATGCACTTTAGGAGCAGTGTTTGGAAAAGAAACCAGCTCCCTGCTGAATACAAATGCAGGCGAGACACATGAGAGAGTCTGCATGAAAGGTCTGGGCAGGCAGAGCATCTCCAAGCTTAATGGCAAGTGTGATGCCTGGTGTATCCCCTTCACCCCTCACATGGGACCAGCCCTGGGCCTCTCTGCCACCTTCATCAGCATCTCAATGGCTGCTCCAGGTGAGACAGCCTGAGCTAACCTAGGGCAGTAGGAAGAGATCTTTGAGGAGAGAGGCCAAACATGAGCATTTTGCTTTCTTGCAGATGCCAGCTTCATCCTGAAACGACCCTCAGGCAGTGGGAGAGCTCTGCTGGCTTTTATTCATCTGTGGTTGCTTCTCACTCCTGAAGGCCTCTCTGCAGAAAGGCTCCTGAGTGCTGCTGTGTCTATACCAGTTGTATTTGTTTTCTCCCAGCTCCTGTTTTCTCCATGGCACTTTGCTCCTGTCTGGCCATATCTCTCACATGCATATTGCCAAGCCAAAAGTGACCTTCAGTGTCTCACTTCTCACAGAGCACAGGTGGAGGAGTTGGAGTGGAGCTAATGGCTATTTGTAACACCCCTGCATGTTCCTCTTCTCTCAAATTTTACAGGACGTATTTCTTTCCCTGGAGCAAGGAGATCAGCACGGCTTTTCTACACATAGTGGATGATGTACACTCCCTTTATGTGCCTGTATGAAATGCAGTTTGGGTGTTTTTCCCAAGAAGCTTCATGTTTGATTAAGTAATAATGTGTCACATCAGGTCAAATAATTTACTGGAAATTAGCTGGAATCTGTGTGGGTCCAGTAACTAACTTTTTATGGTGTCTGATTTTCTGCTACCCCAAATTCAGGATACCTTGCCTGGCATAAGTGGAATGGGCTATTGGAGGATCTAGTCCAATTAGTCTAAGCGGCATGGGCTCTCCTTTGTATCACTATTCAAATCCTGTAGAGCTGAGCTTTGCAGGAGAGAGGGAATTTGGCCACATGCCTTCCATGTGGTGCCAATTTGGATGAATTGATGTTTGATGTACGTAGGTAACACCATCAAGTCAACTGAAGTGGACAGAGGTTAAGTGTGCACTGCAGGCAATTATCCATTAGTATAAAAGCTCCTTGGGATAATATTTATACATTGAAATGCCAAAAAGCTGGACATGATGATAGCTTTTGCAGCACTGTATAATTCATACATTAGAGCTATGCTTTTTATGTTTAGTATTTCAGAAATAACAGAGCCCATTTTCATCAGGAAATGCAACGTGAAATGCAGTGGGTGTAAGGGAAGCAGAGATCCCCAGTGCTTGCTGTAAACCTTTTCCTGGCTTTATGAATGTTCTGGGATATTTGATGGAAGAAAGTCTCTGAAATGGTAACCCTGAAATGTCCAGTTGGTAGAAATCTCTGCAGCTCACCATGTCCCTGTGAGAGGCAGGGACAGAGCTCCCCTGCACGGCTGTGAGAGCAGAATTTCTCCTGCAGCCTCTGCTGTCAGGCTTCAGTGCCTTCCCTGTCAGTGATGTCCATGGTACCTGGAAAATCCAATTTACAGTTGAAGGGATTAATAAGCTGCTATTATCAGGCATTACCTGAGAAAACAAGTCTGTTTTGTGTGTATTAAACAAGTGGTTCTCTGGCATCAGTGTGCTTGCTGCTTGCAAAATTCTCCCTCTGCTGTTTGTGGTCAATATGGTTTTTTTCCATCAGAGGCAGTAATGTGGAACATACCCACCTAGAAGGTTACATGTTCATGTGTTCCACACCTTCAGAAACTTTGCATCTTTGGGACTTCAACCTCCATCTCCAATTTCCTTGAAGCCAGGTTGTTAAAATATCAGGATGATACTGTAAAGGTTCATCCTCATCCTATGCCTTGATCCATGGACAGATTGGGAGAAATTCAACTTTTAGAATATGCTTTCCCTGATCCACCTTAGAGCTGTGGTCTGTGGCTGGCTGATTTACCTTCGTATGATTTTTTTCCAGTTGCCTTAAGAACCACTGCTGAAGCATTTGAATAATCATAATTGTCCAGGAGCTCCAGCTTTGTGAATGAAGAAGCCAAAAAAGGCACTGGACCACCTGGTACCTCACGTGTGGATCCTACCCATGTGCTTTGGTGCAACTATGGAGACAGTTGACATCTCAGGTGGGATTCACCTCCTCTCATCTACAAGTCTGATCCTTGTATTTCTTATAAGAGCTCAATTCCTGAAGTTATCATGAAGAGCACATCAGAATATCAGATTTCACATTTTCCTGTGAAAGTACTAGTTTTCATTTAAAAGTTTCATGCAGTACATCCTATATGGTCAGGAAACACCAGGAACATGCAGTAATTCTGGGAATGAGTTTTTAAATCATGTGTGCTCTTCAAACCAGCTTCCTGGCTGTTCGGAACTGTGGTATTTGGTGAGGGTGCAGTCAGAAATTTTGGATACTGAGACAAATTTTCACTGCTCTGGGAGTATAAAAAATGATATAGTGTGAGAATTAGCTTTTCCAAGCTCTAATAGCTGTCACCATGTTTACTGGTCGATCTATGATCCATCATCTTTGGAAAGTTAAGGACCCTGATAAAATATCCATTAAAGTCAGAGTTGTTTAGTACACCTCCCCAGGCACTGGATGAGATCCAGCCTAAATACCCAATCTACATTTTCATGAGTCATTGCAGAAGCAGGGAACACACCACAACAGGTATAATTGCCAGTTTCAGAGGGAATTTTGCTGCCTCCACTCTGACTCCAGCCTGGTCAATCTACATTTCCATTACGGACAAGGCTGATCTTATATTCCAATGGCACATTGTTCAAAATATGTGGGCACAGAGTAGTCATAAACCATTTTGCAATGACTTGGGCCTTGATATTAAAGCATGTATGGTTCATGCATTTGCTGTCTTGTAAATCTGCTGGTGCTTCCACACAGCCTGCATGAGAAGCAGGAAAGACACAGAAACATCTGTTTGGAGTTTTAAGCAGCTTGTTAGATGAATTCAGCACCTGGGTTTCCTGCAGTGAATCAGCTCTGCTCTCCTCAATATGGATGAGAAATGGAAAAATAAAACACTCCTTGGGATCCCTGTTCTCCCGGCTCATGGTGGATTGCTCGAGGTAATTCCTGCTGCTGCCAGTGGGAACTACCTGTGCAAAACCCCCAAAAGTAAATATGGGAATAGCATTCTGAGGGCAGAGAGTTTACTTTGCTAAATCTGCTGAATACTACAGGAAATCTGGAGAGAAACTGTTTACATGGGCATGGAGTGACAGGACAAGGGGAATGGCTTCAAACTGACAGAGAGCAGGTTTAGATTATGTATTAGGAAGAAATTCTTTCCTGTGAGGGTGGGGAGGCCCTGGCACAGCTTACCTAGAGATGGGGCAGCTGTGGCTGCCCCATCCCTGGCAGTGTCTAAGGCCAGGTTGGACAGGGCTTGGAGTGACCTGGGATAGTGGAAGCTGTCCCTGCACATGGCAGGAGGGTGGAAATGACCTGTAAGGTCCTTTCCAACCCAGAACATTCTGTATTTGCATTCTGTATTTGCATTCTGTATTTCTATAATTTCTATGATTTCTATGATTTCTGCAATTGTGGAGGTGATACATACAGGTTGTGGTGTTTCTATCTTACTGCCATCCCAGGTAATTCCTTGGCAGTACCCACTACTGTGCAGTGGTTCTAAAAAAATTGCTGTGTCTGGTTAGAAAGTCCCAGTCTTGAACCAGTGTTCTTTCTGTTCCCTTTTCTCCCCTTCCCCACAACTGGAAAGGATCCCTCTGGTTTTGGTGACCTTTACACAGCCAAGTGGAAATCTTTTGGTGGGAGCTCCTGGCCAGGCTGTGAAAGAAGCATGAGGGACTCGGCTCTGGAAAGGAGGTGCAGAGTAGCTGCATGGTGACAAGTTACTTCCGTTTGGTAACCCTCTCTTTTCCTGTGTATAATTGTTAGACATGAGTTGATATCAAGGGCTAACGTGCCACAGCAAGGAGATTTCCAGTTAAGTGAATTCATTTTTAGCCTACTCAGGGAGCCCAGGAGTACATCCCGTCTGCCTGCTCATGTTCGTGAGCAGAAGGAGTGGGCTCATGAGACAAACTGGTTGGCTGCAATATAATTTTCTTCCTTGCTGCTCTAGAATCAGGCTGCCTAAAACACTGTGTTTGTGTCATGACCACAGAAACAGAATTGTTTTGGCTGTGCCCAAAGCACAGTGCACCTCCCTCTAAGGCCAGTGTAGAGCAGACTGGCTCATGGACCAGTGCAGAGCCCGTGGACTCATCACGAGCCCCCAGTTTCAATCTTTTATGGCCTAAAGTCCTTGTATCCCTTTGGGCTCATCCATTCCAAAATTCCGGGAAGATAAGAGCTGTGATTGTCTGGTGCCTCCCCATCCCCCATGAACAGTACTGGCGTGTGGTAACCTGGGTATAATGTTTTGTCTGATGTAGTTACAATGGTCACTGAGCTTTTTGTCTCTCTTTTCTGAGTGATTTTGATTATTATGTATAACAGCACATGTTCTCCAGTGGATAAAAGCCTCTAATTCTATTTTATCCAACTCAGAGAGCAATCTCAGCAACTGGTTGTTGCCCGTATTATTAAGCAGCAGCTATAGCAGGTATTCTTGCATATGATATGAAGGACTTTGTAATAAATACTTAGTGTTCCTTTAATCTGTCTGTTCTTATATCATGTTCTGCAGATAATCCCCTACTCCACCACGTACTATTTTATAATTCTTCTTCTGCCAATCTGCTCTTCACCCTCATCCAGGCACACATGCCCACCTGCCCTGGGATGTGCTTTCCATCAGTCTCTTTTCTGAGCAATCTTCAAAGTCCTGTGTTTCCATGACTGTGTCATTAAGAGGAAGAACATTTGTTGCCTGTGTGGATTTGTGAGCACCAGTAAACTGTCTGGTGCTTAGATCCCAGGCATTTGGCACACAATAATTATTTTTTTCCTGAATGAAGGCCAAAGGCCTTCAGGAGAAAACAAGGTCTGGCAGAGGCGTGGGATTGGTGATGTTTGTATTTGCTACTGGCTCTTTTATCTGATCCCAGTTACTTTGTACCTCTTTTTTCTTCTCAACCATTGCATGGGTGGGTTGGGGCCCTTCAAGGGAGGGGATTTCCTAGTTTGGAACCCGAGCTTGGGGCATTCAGGCATCTTTGGAGTGCAGGGACTGAGGAGTTCAGCTCCCCTGTGGGTCTGTCTTCGACGTGGCCACTTTGCAAGGGCTGAACAAAAGTAAGTAGAGCTGGAAGATTGGGAGTGTTTTGTGGCAGGGACAAAGGGAGGGGGACAAGGCCCCATGAACACCAACTGCTGGTGACCAATGACAGGACCCAAGGTAATGGCTGGAGCTGTGTCAGGGGAGGTTTAGGCTGGATATTAGGAAAAGGTTCTTCTTGCAGAGGGTGCTGGGCACTGAACAAGCTCCCCAGGGAATGGTCACAGCCCCAAGGCTGCCAGAGCTCAAGAAATGCCCAGACAATGCTCTCAGATACATAGTGGGATTGTTGGGCCTGTCCTGTACAGGGCCAGGAATTGGACTTTGATGATCATGGTGGGTCCCTTCCAGCTCAATGTATTTTATGATTCTTTGAAAAGGTGTCTCCAGACCATCATGGTTAACATGCAGCTAAAGTCTGTTAACTGTCCTTTTCCCTCTCTGAGTCCAAGTGTAACCACCAGCTTTCCAATACCTGTGGCACTGAGATCCAAGTTTAAAGTAATCCACAGCTTCTCACTTGAGTTTTGCTTGGAGCAAAGACCACATGAAGAAACAGATGGTCACATACCAGGACATTCATTTTTCTGGAGCACTCTTTCCCCAGCTAGGCCTGACTTGCAGTCAGATGTACCCATCTCATGCTTTCTCTGCTACCATAAACTAGGGCTGTTAACCCCAAGGAACAGAGCACTAGAGATGGGAAAGATGATGAAAAGGACAGTGAAGGGACCCAAACTGACAAGTAGCATATCTGTAATGGTGCCCTGCTTCACTGCTTCAAAGTTAGTTATACTGCAAGTCATGATTTATTATAACTATTCTATAAACTCTGCTAATGAAATCATGCCAGTATTTGTTAAAGCTGGCAATAATGCTGAACTAGAGAAGACATGAAAAGAGTTCTGATCGTCTATTAATAGTGTTGCCGTCCTATTTTGAAAAGATCCCCAAATTCGTGTGTGGTGGCATTAAACACTAACCTCCTTAAAGAAACACTTAGTGCACCTTAGTAGTATCTATTATAGTATATGGGATTTTAATTGCTTTATTATAAAAGAAAGCAATATTCACCCTTTTATGAATTTTGATTTAATGACTTTAGCACATTCATTATTAGTTCATTATGGTTCTGTGGAATTGAGGCCTCCTGAGTTAAAAGGATGTCCCCACACTAAGCTGGCCTCAATTAAATTGTAATCATATTGTGGTTAATCTCAAGCACTTGCTCTATGAGTGCAGGGGTATGAGGGAGAGAGAGGCAGTGGGGAGCACAAGGAAGAAACAGGAGTGCAAAGAAGCAGGATTTGTGCGAATGAAAAGCTGTTTAAGTCCACCGCTGACAACATCCTGGGCTAGAATCTGAAATGGCTTCCTTAGCTTGACCCATATTTTTACATACTTAAAGCCACAATTAGAATTTTTGAAATAAATAAAACCCCACTGGTCTTTAGCAATAGAGGAAAATCCTATTTATGGCGGTTTGACCAGTTCTTCCTCAAGTCCTGTAGCCAGCAAATGTCCATGAGGTCAGGCCACTGACAGTCCAACAGATATTGGTGGAACTTGAGAGGACTGGAGGTACATTCTGACACAAACTCCTGCTTGACTGCGCCCATTTGTGTGCAAATGGGAAGAAAAGGGAAGCCCCTTGGAGAGGAAAATGCCAGTGCTGAAAATGCTTCAGGAAACAGCTATGTGGCTAGGAGTGGGCCAGCAGTGCTGTGGGGAAGGACAGCTGCAGCAGTTCTGCTTCTGTGCCCATGGAGCCAGGCTGGGTGCACAGGAAAGGCCTCTCCTGTTGAGCCTGGCCTGCCATGGCTGGTCACAGGACCACATTAAGGAAACCAGCAAGTTGGGATGATCTGGAAGAAGATGAGAAATTCAGCTCACAAGTAATTTGGTTGAAATATTCCCTCTTTGATGTTTTGCCATACTGAACGGTATAATAACTCTTCCAGAAGAACACTCCAAACAGAGCTATTTTGGGATTACATTTTTCCTGTAGCTTTTATCCTGTGGTTTTCCTGAATCTTCTTTTTATCTCCCACATTTCATTGAAAACGTCTCAACTCTCACCAGCCACTTCTGATGTTTCAAGATCCCTTCAAGCTTAGATCGTGGGTATAAATAAGAGTTCTTGTTAGTAAAGCTGGAGTGCTTTGCAATGAATGTTTGAAAGGCTTTATGTTGAATTTTTTTGCTCTCCTGTGGAGCCAAATCTGGAATCCACGAGGCCCAAAACTGAGGAGAATAGGGAAAGATGAGATTCCTGTGTGTTGCAAAGCAAATATTTGTAATGCTGGGGTCACGGGGGATTTCCACAACAACTTCCCATTTAGGAAGCCAGATCCTCAACAAGTACAGAATTGAGTACAATCTTCAATTTCAGTTCATAATTTGATGAATTTTGAGCTAAAAAAATAGTTAAAAGGAAAAAATATAAGACCCAGAGAAACTAGAATCCTGCTGTCACATAATGTCCTTGTTAATATAAAGCCCGGTGAAAACTGTGGAGAACAGCAGTTTTGAGGCTCTAAAAGATGTTTGTTTCTGTAAGAGCAGAAAGTAAATTAAGTCTAAAAGGTTAGTTATCAGGAGCAAGCCTCACCAGATTTTGTGCCATATTGTTTGATAATTATGAAAGATAATTACTATGGGAATATCAGTAATGCTGATAATGTCAGTATTTCGTAAAGATTTTGTAGACTTCAGGAATGAATTGGAAAATGTTGTGTTTCATGAAGTAGCAAAATCTGTTTGTGGAAAATGATGTTTTTATGACAGTGACTTATGTGTGGAGTTCTATAGCATCTTTTCAGTCTGTACTTGTTTCTTCATTGGCTCTCAGCTGCAGTGAGTCTTTTGTTTTCCAAATTTCACAAGTCCCTTTAAATCCCTATTCTATGTTGCTGATGATCAAAGGCCAGGACAGACCCTTTAGCTTTGGTGAAGGAAACTCCATTCTCAGCAACCCTGACTCTGTACTCAGAGAGCTGGAGAATTCCCTAAACTGAGGCACATCTGTTTGCCATGAGACATTACACTTTTTTTAGTTTTCTCATGCCATGTAGGGCATTAACTTGCAGATGATCAGTCACAAAAGGCCCAGCCACTGAGTTCTTGCACAGAAAATACCCAGCACTGACAAGACAAGGTCCAGGGAGAAAACAGCTTAAAGAATTTCTTCATGACTGAAAATATGTCCATATTGCACAGAGGAGCTGGCTCTGGCACCTCTGCAGAGCTCCTGGCAGTGCAAGCTGTAACCTTGGGAACAATTCAGCAGCAAGCAATGAATAAGTGCTGTGTGATGTAAAATACATCAGAGAGCAGGAACACATCAGTTCCTTCCAAGTGCCCTGCTTTAGGAGGTTTTGGGCTAAGTTCAACCTGTGACATGTGGCACAATCCAAAGCAAATCTCTGCATCTAACTCACTGCTGCTTCTGTGTCAGTAAAACCATAACTTACCATTCACATCAACACCAGCCTCGTTGTCATTGATGTGTTTGGCTTCTGAACTGATATAGAGAAAGGAACCAACTTCAGAGTGCAAGTGTGTTTGGAGTGGTCTAAATATTTCTCTCATTTGTTCAGCTTTTGCACGATGATTCTGTTTCTTTGTCTGTGGTTTCTGAGATGTCTGTTCAGACCCCTATGGTGTCTGATGTTTCTCCCTGCTGAGACACACATGCATGTACATGTATGACTTTTCCTTCTTTTTTCTCCCTGAAAATACTCTTGCAAAACAAATTTGAGCTGCTTAAATTCTGGTGGGAAAACACCAAGTTTAACAAAAGCTTCTAGAGAATTTTGATAAATATTGAAAAAAAGAGATCCATTTTCCATGTACTGTGCACTTTTCTGTTACAGAGGGATATAGCTACTTGTAAGAATTCCCACAATGCAGGAGAAGGCAGCAGAGCAGTCTGCTGCCTGGCACCTGGGAATCAAAGTGGAGAGGTGTTTGCAGAGCACAGTTCCCCATGGCACACTTCTGATCCAGAGAACAGCCAGAGCAGCACCCTTCCCCTTTGCCCTGCTGTCCCCTGGGGCTGGGAACTGCAGCAGGGACACGCTGGGCACCATGGGCCTGAGGCTGTGCTGGCACCAGGGCTTGGAGCCACAGCTGTGCCTGACTTTCCAGGCCATGCATGCTTGCACATACAACATGTCTAGGAACTGACCAACCTGATCTAGTGGGGGCATCCCTGCCCATGCCAGGGCCTTGGAACTAGTCTTGAGTGCCCCTTCCGATGAGACCATTCTGTGATTCTGTGGATCTATGTGTTCTATGGTTCTTTTTAGTAGAGCCCAGCACCTTCCACTGAGTGCTGCTGAGTGATCACCAAAGGTCTCCAAAGAGAAATCAGTCTCTCACACTGCGTGTGTGTGGGGTAGATACAGAGTGAGCCTCCTGGGTGAGGTGGGCTTAGAGGAGCAGGTAGAGAAGAAGGTGCTGGTGGGAGATGAACACTGTCAAGCACTATCTCTGCTTTTGATTAATTTGCAAAGATGAGTAATTAAATCCTAGCAACCTTCCTTCAAAAGATGAAGAAATCATCTTCATCTTCTGTCTTTCCCTGGGCATCCCTTCCCAAGTATACACGGACCTGGGTTTTGGTCAGGAGGGCACAGCCTGTAAAGTATGTTCTGAAGAGAGATTGTGCTGCCTATTTCCTCAGTAAGCTTGAGAAACATAAAAATTATCGTGTTATGGGTGCGTTGGTCATGAAGATAAAATGATGCTAGATGTGAAGAGAAAGAAGTTCCTCTTATTCCTGGGAATTTTTAAGCATTAAATTAATTCCCCTATCTCTTGGCGTGTTAATGGGAAGGCTTTCAGCTCTGTGTTAGGCAGAGGCCCACATTTGCATTTAGATGGAGTTATTTTAAGGTTTGTAGTATATACATAGGGGCCTGTATCCCATTTACAATAGAATCTGTAAGATAAAATTAATATCTAGTAAGTGGTTGTTTTTGCAGTTTTGTTATAATCTGAACAGGTAACTGAAGTGCCATAATCTGACATAATAAATACCAGAGTCCTTCATTTGAGAGAGATCTTATCCACCCGCAGGAGGAATACACTCCTTAACCAGTGAAGTGGGTATTATTTTTCCCTTTCACGAGATAACCATGCAGTGCTGCATCCAGGGCTGTCCCTGACAGTGATACTCAGATGACTTTTCCTTTTACTTGTAAAACAATGTTTTTTACTGTGTAAAACAATGTTCTGCCTTGGGAGAGAAATATTTTCCCCCACCACCCTGGACAGTATAGCAGAGTGGTGCTAGCTGTGAGGGGGACACAGTGCAGGGACCTCAGATCCTGCTCTTAATCTGTTTGTCTTTGAGATGGGCTCTCCTGGGCATTTCTCAGACATGCTGGGAGCTGTGCTGGTCCATGCTGCTGGGTTTGCAAACTGCTAATTTCCAGAAACACCTCGAAACCTTGGTTTTCATAGAACTCTGCCCTTGTGAGATCCCACCTAGAGTACTGCATCCAGCTCTGGGGTCCTCAGCATGAGAGAGATATGGGCCTATTGGAGAGGATCAAGAAGAGGCCATGGAGATGCTCCAAGGGATGGAGTCCCTCTGCTCTGGAGCCAGGCTGGGAGAGCTGGGGGTGTTCACCTGGAGAAGAGAAGCTCCTGAGGGACCTCAGAGCCCCTTCCAGGACCTAAAGGGGCTCCAGGAGAGCTCAAGAGGGACTGGGGATAAGGGATGGAGGGACAGGACAAGGGAGAATGACTTCCCACTGATAGAGGATGGGGTTTATATTGGATATTAGGAAGAAATTGCTCCCTGTGAGGGTAGGGAGGCCCTAGCCCAGGGTGCCCAGAGAAGCTGTGGCTGCCCCTGGATCCCTGGAAGAATCCAAGACCAGGCTGGAGGGGGCTTGGAGCAGCCTGGGATAGTGGAAGCTGTCCCTGCCCATGGCAGGGGATTGGAACTGGATGATCTTTGAAATCCCTTCTAATGCAAACCATTCTGGGATTCTGGGATTCCATGACTTAGACAAAGGCTCAGTGCTGCTCTGAGCTACTGCCAAGAGAGTTTCTGGCTGTAGTAGGCATGCCCAGGTTTGGGGTTTCAGCCTGATTTGCACCACCCTAAACCTGTGGTTTGTATGGCAGCTGCCAACAAGTGCGAAGGAGAGCCCTGGCACATTTGGAGTAAAGGCTGTGCCTTCCTCCTGTGCCCGGAGGGGACCGAGCAGCCTTGGGTTCACTTGCACTGAGCTCGTTCTGGTGGCAGAGAGTGAAGTGGTGATGGAAAATCAATGGGGTTTGTTTCAAATCCAATCTGCTTTCACTGACACAAGCTGGTCATCAGTATAAATCCTCTGCATCCAGTGACAAAGGGTAGCCCTGAAATAACCCACCTCTGCAGCTGGAGCCATGAAAAACCACGGGTCATTTAATGGAGCAAACACTCCAGGTGAGAAATCTGCTCAGATGCTTCTGAAGGATCTTCAAGGGGCTGTTTAAGTGATTTTTCCTAAAATTATCCCATTGAGATTAAAGGAAAATTTTGCTGACTGTGCTGCCTTTTTTTTTAGGCAAAACTCAGGCAGAGTTTCACACTAAAGGTGCACCTTGCAGCTCCTTGTCAAAGATCGAAATGGTGTTGGTCACTTAAGGTCACTTCCAAGGCTTCTAGCAAAGGGATTTTTTTACTTTATAGGGAATTTTTAGAAGCTCCTTTTATCCTCATGTAAAAAATTTTTAACAAAAATTTCCTGGAAAATGACAATCCCAACCACTCTAAACTAAACTCATGTTTCAAGTGCATTAAAAGTCTTCTTTACAAAGCTGGAATGTCTTATATTGGTGTGACTCTGTTTCCTAGGCTAAGTTATGTCATATAATGGCTGTGCAATGAGAATATTTTTAAGGAATTTACTCCAATATTACATATTTCTATAATATTGAAAGCTCTATTGACTTTTCTCTAAAAATGATCTTCAGTTAAACTTACAAAATTGGTGCAAGAAATTCCCCCTACAGCAAGTGAGCATTGCCTCATGGAAAATCCTTGTGGGAAAGATTTGGAGTGTTGTGGGGCTCTGTGCTCTCTCTCATCAGAAATTACTCAGCTGATGGGGAGAAATAAAAATTTATCTCCCAAGAACACATTATCAGCATTCCCAGGAGCTGCACCTGGCAGAGGCCTGCTTGCCAGCTCCTGTTGTTCCGTCTCATGCTGACAGCTAAGAGAGAGTTCTATTTTAGGGAAGAGCAAGCTCTCCTGTTTCTCAGCCTTTCCAGCTGCCCCGTGCCTGCCTGCTGCCTGCTCAGCCCCTGATGAGTGTCTGCGGCCCCAGAGACTAGGTCTGAGATTGAAACTCAGATCAAAAGCCTATTTATTTTTTTTCAAGTGAATCCCTATCTATTAAGAATTGGACTAGTGAGCATCAAATGAATGGATGGGAAAAGAAAGATAACAGGGGAAAAACTTGATTTGGACTAGTTTCCCTAACAAGAATGGAAGAATAGTGAGATATGTCAAATTGACTTTTACAGAGCAGGTTAATGCCAGATACTTGTTTATCCTTGGAGATTCCTCAAATCCAGCAGATTTCAGTACTGCCTAATGAAAGCTTAGGGAAGAGTGGGAAATGGAGCATGTACAGTTCAGAGGAGGGGAAGATGCAGATGAAAACAAATGCAAAGTCTCTCCCCTTCATGTTTCAAGTACCAAATTATGCTTGACATTTCAATTTCCCCAAGGCGTGCTTCCGTAAAATCGTCTTGAACTCTCCTCAAAGTGTTAAAGCTTCCATCAGCTCCTCCCGTGGCATCAGACAGGTCAGACTGAGCTTTCTCTGGGGTGTGAATTGCAATCAATGCAGTCATTGCCACAGCACTACACCACTGGCATGCAGGAGAGCCACCTCTAACTAACATCCTCATGGGCTTCCCAGGCAGCTTTGCAACAGGGCATGATGCAAACACCGTGAACCAACCCATCAGCTGGTCAGAACCCAGCCACAGGACGTGATTTGGTTTGGTGACTCACATGTGGCTCATTTTGTACCATTTCTGGGAGTTCAGGATGTTTACCACTTGCATGTGGGTTGTTTCACATAAGGATCTCTGTGCTATTTGCCCACAGCCAGAAGGTCTCGAGTCCTTTGGAGATTCTGTGGGAGAAATCTGTGATCGCTAAAATTCTCATTAGTTCTCAGTGTTCCAACATTTTTAGGAAGCTTGGAAGCTTGAATTTTTTAAGTGTTTTGACCATGTAACCAGTGAAAAATACCGAGACTAGGGAAATGGCAGAAACACTGTGTTTTTCCCAATCTGTTCTATTGATGTGTTTTGTTTTTCTTTAGCTTGTTTTCTTCTAAAGGTCAGTGAAATTTTCAGTTGCATAAATTTTATTGACTTTACTCATTGCAGTCAGGCTCGTGAAGGAGATGCTGAGACTCTGTGCACTGTCTCTGTGCCAGAAAGTCAGAAGAAACCCTCCTCCCACGTGAGTGGGAATAATGGTGACCCAGCTTTTGAGAGACCTCACCGAATTGAATTCTTTGAAAAATGTACCCTTGGGCTGTGGCTGCTGAGCACTTGAGAACACATATGATTGATGATATGGTCATTACGAGCATGATTAAGAGCAGCCAGGATTTACATTTACCACCTTGGCCTTTTCCAGTGTCTGCTAAGCCGTGGGCTTGGGACCACCACTGCTGTGCACAATGTGACTGTGTGTGTGGAGGGGGGAACGGGGGAGCTGTGATTAATTTGGCTGGCAACATGATGCTGGCTCCCTTCTTTGATTGCAGCTGATGAATAGTAGTTTAAAAGCTAAGAATACATTAAGCACTTTGCTATAGCTCCTATACAGTTTGAGGGCCAGAACCACAGCTGTGCTCCGTTTACAATGGATGCAGCTGAAGAATCAAGAGGTAGAAAGAGAGATCGCTTCTAGCTTGTCTTGAACTATGGCTTCTGCTTATCTTGGCTGAGGGCACAGGCACCAGTCTCCCTGTGCTGGGAGCAGGGAGGGGGTTGCTGATGGGTTTGGGGCCAGAGCAGGATTCACATTCACCAGTTTGGGCTGCTTTGGCATGTTAAAATAAAAAGTTGTTGCTTGAGCAGGTAATTGTGTTCCCTGCCCTCCCTCACACTTTGCTATTGCCTGTGTGCCTGGCAGGCCTTTTCCCTCCTTGCAAAGCTGGAAGCTCCCTGTGCTGGTGCAGTGTGTCCCTGCTGGTGTTTGGGACTGCCTGCACCAACCGGGGTGGGCAGGGGGAGCTCCCTGGCCCCAAGCACAGCAGGCACTCCCGCCTTGATAATGGTGCTGCTTTGCTTCTGCAGGGATCCTCTGATGATTTCCCCATTATCCTGATTGCCCCCAAACCTGCATAAGCTTCATATGTAATCCCTGCCTCTGCCAAATTTGGTTGAGAATGGCTGTCTGACTGAAACTCTTTGGGGGAAGAGGCAGTGAAGGAGGGTGGGATGGAAAGCTTGGACTCACCTGCCCTGTGTCTGGGGTGGGGAAGCAGCAGCTCCACAGGCACAGGGAGCAGGGTAAGCTCCTTTGCTGCCCTGCATGGGCAGCATCCCCCAAGTCACTTCGGTAGAGGAGTGAGCCATGAGTGGATCCCTTTTTTGTATAACACAGCAACAATTCTCCAACAATTCTCCATTTTTCGATTTGTAGTGCTGGCTGTTAATAATAACTAAAACTTTCCTCACAGGACCCCTGATTTTGTGCTAATCCAGGGCAATTGCCCTGATTTGATGGCAGCTATTGAAGGAAATAAAAATGACAGCTTTGAAGCAGTGTTGTCAAGCAGCATGATGACTCTTGGCAGCAGGAGAACCATTTGCCTTTCTGGAAACTGCTGGTCAGACCCAGGATATCAACAGCCAAGGTACCAAGTGTCTCTTTTCTCTCACAACTGGGTTAAGGGGGGCAGCCAGGGCTTCGTGGGAAGGGTCACCACAGGTGACAGACTCCATCCTCACAGCAGGAGTTCTGATGGGACTGCCAGCTGCTTGCCAGCCGAGTCCCAAGGTGAACCCTGCTTGCTCCCTTCCACCACAAAATCAGAGGGAAGTTTGTGCGTGTTCCCCACAATGTGGGAGCTGGGGACTTTGCTGCTTGCAGGAAAGCATGGGATAATACTTCCACTGCTTCCCACCTATCCAGCCTCCATTACTTTTCAGCTGCAGCACCGTTTGCTCCCTCCTGCCACCCCTCCTGCTCCCCAAGGGTTTCTCTAGGCAGGTTGGCTTGGCACAGGGCAGCCATGACAAATCGTTAAACTATGGTGATAAATTACGTTCCATTGCCCAGTCCTTCTGGAAAGACATTTTAATGTGGATTAAAATAAAAGAGGTTTGATAGATGCTGGAAATGTCTCCCTTTGGCTGTTAAGAAAAAAATCTGAATGCCTGTAATATTTCTGCCGAGAATTACAATAATTGGTATTTAAATAGTATTCTGAGCAGAACTGCGATTGCCTAGGAAAGCCAACCCCAGGAGCAAGATCTGTTGTCTTTAAGAGCTCAACCAGGCTTGGTAACTTAAAAAGAAACTTGAATTATTGGGAATTTAAAACATGCCCTTGCTTTGGCTTGAATGCAACATCAAAGCAGGAGCCTGTGTGTTCCTGAAAAAAATGTTTCCCTCCCCTCCCAGCTGCTAAATGCTGTTTCTCTGCTGATTTTATTAGCACCACTATCCCAGCATCATCTTCAACTACAAATGCCTTTTTAATACGCACACAGGAGGGAGTCAATTTTGCCCTCTCTTAGGAAGAATTACCCACAGCCAAACAAGTGGTGCCAGTAGCTAAAGAAGGCTGGTGAGCTTAGGGACAGCTCTGTTCCCTTTGGAACACTGTTGCAGTGGGCACAGGGTTGAGAGGGCCTCTGCCATCCAAGGATGTGTTAAATCCATCATACACCTGTGGTCACCCTGGATCCCATCACCATGGTGGTACTTGGACTCAGGAGCCACTGCCCAAGCTCTGTCACACTCTCCCAGGACACAGCCATTTCAGATGGATGGCGTTTTCTCCTCTACCTTCTGCTGTCACCTGGTTTTCAGTGCTCAGAAAGCCACTGCACATCTGGGACATCCCCCTGACAGAGGCCAAATCACTGTTTCATAGAAAGTCACACAAAATTCATTTTGTAATGACAGGGTTTCTTTTGACATGAGCCCCACTATATTTGTATTTGTAAGATACTGCTGCCGTCTTTCCTGCCCCTTCCCAAGTTCAACATCTTTTAGTTGTACACCATCCCACCTGCTTCCCACATAGATCTAGTATTTAAGTCCCTGCAAATCCAACCTCTTAGAATATTGCTATTTCCACACGGCCTTTTCCCTATAATCACTCAGCTCTCCCACGATGCATTGGTGACCCTGCAGATGACCCCACTAATGGGAACACATCAGTACCAAATGCCACCAGCAAGCTCTGCCTCAGACAAGCTGAGGGCTCTGAGCATGTTATCCACAAGTTTCAGCTCACTGACACTGGTTGTCTCAATTTTTTTCCCTTCCTATCAAAACTTCCATTAGCTGTGCAAGATTTAAGACCTAATCTTGTATTAATATATTTTTGTGTTTATACACACACGCACACACACACACACACAAATATATATAATTTAATTAATTTTAAAAACATAGGTAGGTTTGTGAAGATCCCACAACACGTGACAGTGTGGACATTCCCAAGCTACTGTGGGATGAACGAGTGCAGGCACAGCTGGGAGTTGTCTCCCCGGCCCAACACTGAGACACTCCAGGTCTGTGTGCAGCACTGGATGTAGTGTGTGGACAGAGCTGAGGTTTCTAATGTCAGCAATAACTACTGGGAAATGTCTCCCTTTGCATTGAAATCACTACAGTTTTATGTGACAGCAGCTTTAGTCCCCAGCTGAGAGTAGGAGTCCATTAAGTGCTTGAAATGGTGAATGCATTGTATG
Source organism: Lichenostomus cassidix (assembly GCF_008360975.1). Classification (NCBI taxonomy): domain Eukaryota; kingdom Metazoa; phylum Chordata; class Aves; order Passeriformes; family Meliphagidae; genus Lichenostomus; species Lichenostomus cassidix. The sequence continues at coordinate 937,107 of NC_139499.1, forward strand.
AGGATTGCACTCCTGAGCAGCTAATCCTGTTAACTCTGTCTCACACAGGTGTCCCTCCACCTCCAGGTACATACCTGGACAGACAGAGACCTGGAAAGGTCTTTTCCAGAAGGGCATTTCCTCAGGGTAGTAGATACATGAGCTACTCTAATTTTTGGGTTGTGTTTGCATCCTCTAATTTTAAAGAGCATTTAAAAGTGAGAGGAAAAGTGCTTAACCTCATAGAGGTTAATATATATATATATTAAGGATAGAGTATAATATGTATTGAATATGTATTATATATTATTTGTGGATTAAAGCTAGTAATTACAAGTTAAATTCATTACTAGTTCAAATGGAAAATAATTTAACTGAAGAATGTGGAAATTATTAACACAGGGAAGCAGTTAGTTTTCTAACATTTCCTCTTTAAGGAATAAAAAAATAAACATTATTTCTCCTATGATATCCATTGCTTTTTCCCCATTGTAATTCTAGTGATTTCTGCAGGGTTATTTCTGGGATTAAAACACTGGAAATGCACAAATGCTCCATTCATGGTGAAGTGGTTTGTATAAACTCAGACTGGAGTCAAGTGAACACACAGAAGGGAAAAAAGATAAATAATCCTGAAGAGGAAATGTCAGTGAAGAGGTTTGTGAAAGCAGAAGCACAAGAATTACCAAGCCATTGAACTGTAGGAGATGCTTCAGTTTCTGTGAGTTGTGAATCGACCAGAGCCAGGGGCTGCTGGGTCAGTTCCTTACTGCTCACTAAAGGTTAAACACCATCAAGTGTTTGCTGGTCACAGCAAGGGAAAAAATCAAGAACAGGAACATTTCCTGGAACTGTTCAGCAGTTCAGGTGGAGGTAGGATTGTCGTGGGGGAAGGGCAACCAGTTTGTGCTTAAAAATGTGAACAGATCTCTTTTCAAATCTGAAAGATTACTGCAGATATTTGACCATGCGCAGTCAGGGGATCCAGACACGATTGAGATCCCTAACTCACACCTAGAGATACATATTTGCAAGCCAATGAGATTTCCAGATTTGGTTCTTGATTACTAAAAATGCTGTATTTTTAAATTTTTGGTAGTGCTCAGAGAGTTAGGTCTTCATAGCTGCATTAGCAGGTTGGGATGTTGAAACCCAGAGCCTTGGTGAAACTTTCCGGATTTGTCACATTAGCCAGCCCAAGTGGGGCTGGAGACCCCAGGCAGTCAGATTCCAGCCCTGTCCTTCACCTCATGGCACATCTCACAGTATCTGATGGCTTCAAACTCCTGAAATGTTGACCTCGACCTTTCACATGATGGGGCATCCATGGTGGCTAAGGGCTCTTCTTAACTCAGTTCTCTCCCATTTTCAGTTTAGAGCATCCTTGTCACAGGATATCAAGCACAAGAGGCAGAAGTCCCCTGCCACTAGCTCCCTGCTCTTTCCTGAGTGCGCTGCCCTGCCCCAGAGCCAAAGCCATGACCTGAAGAGGCTTTGGATGCTGGCAGAGCAGGAGGGATCATTCCAACTGAATAGAGCCGTACACAGAGGTGGAAAGATCCTCTTAGCACTCATTAATTGTAATTTTCAGGATTAATGCAAAGGATTTGGCAGCTTGACAGAAGAGAGTTTTAGCACAGATAATTTGCTGCATCTGGCTGGAGCTGAAGGAAGGGTCAGTAGCTCCCCCAGCCCCACCAGTGACAGGTGAAGAGAGGGACAGGAGTAACCAGACAGGGAAAAGGGATACAGAGCACCTGAGAGGTGGCAGGGTGTATTTTACACAAGACAGTGAAAATATTCTTGTGATTTATGAGAGTAGCCAACTTTTCATTGATGAGTATATTGAATGAAGGGTTATTTAGAAGATGAGGTGATCAATACAGCACCTGGGAGTCAAAGCAACAGAAGAAAAAGTGTATTTTGCAGTGCCTCCATCTGTGTGAAGTGCTTTCACTGGCCTTTAGACCATAGAATGAGCTCCACCATATAGATCCATATCTATGTATATAGTGCTGGGCAGCCTTAAGAGAGTCCAGCCCCTTCCAGGGCTGTGCAGTGAGCCCCACTTTGGACAGGCTGTTGGGCAGCTGAGTTTCTGTGGAGGAGGGGGAAGGCCAGTCCTGCACAGAGCACCAAACCAAGCCTTGAAGACGTTCTGTCAGAGATCCAGCTCTGGGCTGGATCATGGTTTAAGCTGAAATCACCACCTTCACTGCCATCCTCAGCAGCCAGGTTTTAGGCAGGTGGGGATCAGAGGGCACCACAGCCTTTGGGAAGCAAATCTGAGGTCTCCAGGTCTGCTAAACCTAGTTGGTGTAAGTGGGAACTTGTTCTGCTTTTGGGTGCCATGGAATTAATTTTTCTTCCTAGTACCTGGTACAGTGCTGTATTTTGGGCTCAGGGTGAGAATAATGCTGATCATACACTGAGATTTTGATTGCTGCTGAGCTGTGCTTACCCTAAATCAAGAACTTTTCAGTGTCTCATGCTCTGCCAATGAGAAGATGCACAAAAATGAGAAAATGCACAAAACCCAGGAGGGAGCATGGCCAGGACAGCTGACCCAAAGTGGCCAGAGGGCTGCTCCATACCATGGAGCATCATGCTAGTACAGAAACTGGGGGCAGTACCAACACTGAGCACGCTGGGGGCAGGTAGTGAGCACTTGTATTGGGAATCACTTGTTTCTCTTGGGTTTTCTCTCTCTCTCTCTCATTTTAATCACAATGATTATCATTATAATAATTTAGTATTATTACTACTGTTGTACTTTGTTTCAATTATTAAACAATTCTTATCTCAACCCACAAATTTTCCCCCTGCTTCTCTTCCCATCCCACTGGGGAGGCAGTGAGAGAGCAGCTGCATGGTCCTTAGGTTCTGGCTGGGGTTAAACCATGACAGGATCATAAATGTCTTCCCTGACTCAGAGCCAGGGGAAGATCAGAGAATCATCAAATGCCTTGTGCTGGAAGCAGCCTTAAAGCCCATCTCATTCCAGCAAGATCTGTGACAAAGGCTTTATAAATGTGATGTCTTTGTGATGGGGAGCAGAAAAAGACAAGGAAAATGATTCCTTGTGTGAAACAGGTTATTCTGAAGCACATCAGGACCTTCTCACCACTGTCTAGCTACTGTGGATCTTTTGAGTGTTTCTAAAGTATTGGGTTTTACTCCCTATCACTTTTTATTACATTTATTCCTTCAAAAGAAAAATAACTCAAATGTCCCTAATCTTTTTAGCATGGAATTTTAGATTTTAATGGGTTTGTTTTAATTTGCACACATTCTTGTTAATAACGAAATCTGTTTAACAGGACTTAAACCAAAAAGCCTGTAATGGTAATTCAAAACATAAAACTCCAGTGCATTTCTGTAAGAATTCCCTGTTAATATTCTTAAGGCTTTTTAATGGGTACTTTAAGTAGGCATTGGTATTAGCAGAAACATCACACAAATTAAAATTAGGCTCTTCGTGAATATTTTAAAATGAATATTCACAGACTCTTCAGCATGAAATTAAATCTAGTTACATTTGATGCTTCTGGTACATTTTAAGGAAGTATACTTGACTGAAAAAAGATTGTGTTGCCTGGGAACTTATTACTGATAGTTCATTTAATTTATTACAGGCCGTTGAATGTAACAATCAAATTTTATATAGCATAGCCTTAGGAGCCTGTGTGAGGCTTTAAATCTGCAGAGGTGGAACCTGAGCCAGTAAATCAATGATGGAATTAGGAATGGGGACTTCCTGCTCTGGCCAGCACTCTTGTGTCACTTGGGTGGGTGATAAACCTGCCATGCTGCACTCCGTGGGGTGCTCTAAAATGGGAAATCTGACTTTGGGGATTTGGGGTTGCCCAACAATTAGGCCCTCTAGGAAAGATTAGATTTCTTTTCCCTATTCTTTCTAGTTTAAATCCAGTACTTTGCACTGGGGTCATCTGTTTCACAAGCACATTTGGACCTTGCATAGGTTCATGACTTCTTTCAGTTCCCTTTTTTTGCTTTGTCACCGTCTCTGCTTCCCCTGCTGCTGAGGGCTGGTGGAGCCACTACAGCTTCATTCCTCTTGCTTAACCTGTGCTGGAATTAGCTCCTCGAATGCCTGGGGATGTGTAAAATATCAGTGAGTGAGCCATTGTGTCCTTTCTTCACATATCTTTGCTGCTCTTTGTTGAATTATTTCCCTATTCTGCTTTTCCTCTTCTGACCATACAGAACTAAGCTTAGCCTTATAAAATCCAGATTACCACCCCCAGGTAGCATGGCAGCAAAGTGGGCACTTAAAATTAAACATGTGCAAATCCATTGGAAGTCCGGTGAAGTGGAGCAAATGGTAAAAATTAAGCAAAAGATGAATTCTGAACTGATAGCTTTAGGAACACACTTTTGGGCTGAACTGATAAAGTGATGAGGAAACATCCCGATCTGCCACAAGAAAATGCCTCCATGACCCCCGCCTGTTGCTATCATTGTGGGACAGTCAGATTCAAAATCTGCCCCAGTTTTTCTCTTTTATTTTGACAATAACACCTTGTGCCTGCCTCCAGATTGCAGGAATCAGACAGCACTTTCTATGATATATCTTGGAGCCCTTAAAACACAAAAGTAGAGTGTCATCTTTCTGCTGATGTACGCCACAAGAACCTGACATTCCCTTGATATAATACAGTGGGAGAATGGGCTCTCTTCAAAATACATCACTTGGGATAGTGGCATTTTGAGTTATATGATGCCAGGATGGCAAGTGTTTGAACCATTCACAAATGTAGACAAGACAGGGTCAAAATATATCCTTACTTTTCATGTGGGCAGCTGGACTGCCTACAGTGATAAAAACCACATTATTGTCATTGCCATTTAGTGGGTAGCAAGGGAGTAATTTTGGATTAAAGCACTTCAATGGTTGGGCTCCTGATTCCCATTTCCAACAGTCCCCAGCAGATGCAGTGTGGCTGAAGAGAGCACAGGCTGCCCACCTGCAGAGCAGGATGGATGGCACATCTTGGGTGTGCTGGAGGATCAAACCTACCATGAAGGCAGTGGACTCTGTGTGAATCCATTGCCTGTTTTTCTGCTGTTAGGACACTGCTGATTGCACCTCTGGCCTGCCTGGGCCTGAATAATGTGCTGCCTGGGCTGCACATTCCCATATTATTAAAAAACAAATGGGGAAAGTCTTTGCTCTGTAAGGTCTCAGCCTCCAAAACATGGTGTCCCCTATGTCCCCTGGTGCCACCACTGCTGCAAGCAGTCCCTGGTGCCAAGAGCACGGCCTGTGAGAACAGCAGTGCGCAGTGCCTAAAGATTTGCTGGATCACTGTCTCAACTGGCATTCTTAGTCAAAACTGTCTCCATGAAGGACACATGGAATACTGCAGAGCCAGCTCTTCAACCAGCATCAGCTAAAGTGGTCCTCAGGAAGCTAAATGGAGGATCTGCTCTTCCTTGGTGTCTGCATTAGCTATGCAAGAAAAATGAACAATTCTGGCAACTGGATGTACAGCTCTGTGATGAATTGGTGATTTTTTTTTATTTATTGTCTTGATGTTGCTCTATTCTACTGCTGGGAAATTATGCAAATTCTTCTTGTACAGGAAAAGAATGCTGATAATTAAGAAATGTGCAGCTTGGATTTGAGATAATCTCATAAATCCACACTAGTGTTCTCACACAGCAGAATACTGATAGCTGTGGTAAGTGCTTTCTGACACCCAGGACCAGCTTCTCAGCCGTGCAGGAGGTCACTGCACACACTTTAGATGGCAATGGGCTGCTTGCATCTGAGGAACAAGCCAGTGGAAAAGAGGGCAGGGCTAGAAGGCAGAAGGACGTGGCCTCCTTTCAGCCTAAGATCTGCAGGTGTAAATAAACAGCCTTGACTGTTTTGGGGTTCACACTCCTCTCAGGACCCTGATTGAAGGGCAGTTCAACACGTGGAGGGGACCAAGTCAGGGCTCCCCAGCTGGAGTTCTTGCTGCAGTATCATGCATGAGTAAAATTTCCCAGGCCTTCCCCACTCTGGGTATTATGGCAGAATGTCAGGCTGAGCCTGTGGTGTACAGGGAGATGTGTGGACCACAGCACAAACCTCAGCTTACAACTGGCTGAGCCTAGAACCAGCTGCTTGTATTTCCAGATACTGCAATTTCTACTCAAGGAGGAGAAAAAAATCCCAAATTGCTTGTTATGTGGAATAAAAGAAAGATTTACTGATTTAGTAGTGACATTTTGAGGGCTAGTGGTTGGTGGCCAGTGAAATACCTCCTGCTTGCACAGGGCTGTTCAAAGAGCCCAGCCACACTGGTCTGCAGGTCTTTTGAGAATCCAGCTGTCCCTGACAGCTGAAAATCCAGCCCTAGTTATAGAAGTGGAGTAGGTCACACCTTAGACCCAGATAGAATTAGCACAAGGATAGGTTATTTTCAACTACAGCAGACCAGCTTATTTGCATAGTCTCCACACAATTTATTCAAATTTCTGAGAATCTCAACCAGGGAGTCACATTAGCAGAAGGAATATTAACCTGGGAACCTCCACAAAAAACTTTACCATGACTTTCTTCTACATATATTTTTTTCACTCAATACAGCACTGTCACTGGGCAATTTAATTCTCTTCTTGGCACAATTGTCAACCTGTTTTCCAGAAGGGACACATGCTGCAGGATTTATTTTATTCCATTTAAGTAACTATGACCAGTTGTCATAAATTGAGGAGTGGAAATTGCACATTCCCTAAGGCTCTCTTACAAATGAGATCAAAAGTCCAATGAATATGTCTTGCAAAGCTTTTTGGTTCAGTTACAGATGTCCGTGTGCCACTGGTAATGCCACAATCTGTTCAAATAGTATCATTGCAGGTGTGAAAGACCTGCAAACTGTAGTCTGTTTCACATCAGTATCCAACATGTGACTGGAAAGATTAAAAGGAAAATTTTCAAGGGACAAAGGATGAACAATTAATGAGCCCTGGAGTGGCTCTGAAACAGGTAGCAAAGCAAAACAACTGTAAAAGGAGAAGCAGTCAGAAATTAGCAGTTTGGTGCCAAGTTTCAGGAGGAGATTAGTGGAGAGTTTCACTGGATCCATTAGTGTTTGCGAAGTACTTGTAGACTGGATCAATGAGCATCACAGAAACTCCCAGGAGGAAGTGAATTAAAAGCTTCTCTCTCTTTTTTTTTTTTCTTTTTTTTTTTTTTTCCTTTTCTTTAGTAGTGGGAAGCAAATAAAGAGCTCATACACCAGCTGAGTCTAAGAGAGGCATTGCATGCACCTCTGGTCGAGTGAGTGCTGTTTGTGCCTGCCTGGGACAGGGTAAGGTCAGCTGAGAAGCTGGACCAGAGGTTTTTAAGTGACCCTAAAGTCAATCTATTTTGAGCTTTGGGTTTTTGATCTTCAGTTCTGAACATTTGGTGGGAGGTGGCCATTTGTAGGTGGGCAATAAACTCTGTGACTTGGTTTTAGTGGAAACAATAAGAAGGTACTAAAATCCTGAGAGCCACCTTAAAGATGCAGCACCAGAGCTTCAAATTATTGTGCCAGCACAGCACCACTGAAGCTTCCCAAGTGCTATTGATTTACACCAGTTGAACATCTGGCCCATATGCTCTGTATTATTAAATACTTCTGCGATTATTATGTGAACAATTAAGATTCATGGAAATGAAAAAGCAGGCTATGAATTGTGCCTTCCCTGCAATTCAGGAGGAGGAATTGCTCAGGGAATGCTCTGCTCTGCCTTTTACTGTAGCTATGCAGTTTATCTGTGGGTTTTTCTAGAAACCAGAAAGTGAATGGGACCTCAGAGATTTTCCAGGTTACCTTCCTCCTCCAGGGCAGTGTCATCACAGAATCACAGAATGGTTTGGGTTGGAAGAGACCTGAAAGCTCATGTAGTTCAACCCCTGTTTTATGGCCAGGGACACCTTCCACTCTCCCAGGTTGCTCCAAGCCCCCTCCAACCTGGACTTGGACACTTCCAAGAATGGATAAGCTTCAGTCCTGTCATATTTGCTCAAGATATTCTTAAAACTCTGACACTTGAGACCCTGCAGTGTATCCCAGTGCTCAGTATTGGTGCTGATCAATTGAAAGAATCTTTTCTCCAGTCCAATTTACCTCTCTCCCTGGCTGTGCTCAAGCTCTCCAACTTCCTGTCCTATTCACCACTGCCCTGGAGCAGAGCACCATCCCTTCCCCTGCCCAGCAGTCCTTTGTACACAAAGCTTGGTGGTTGGTTTGTCTCTTTTGTCTAACATTCAATCTGGTCAATCATGTTGGAATTCAAAGTTGAGGAAGTCCAGACAAGCCCAAGTAAATGTTAACACTGCAAATTCTTTATTATTTCTTTCCATGAGCCTGATTCCCTTTCATGGTTTGCTGCTGAAGTGTAGAAGTACATTCAGCCATAAGAGAAAAAGATCCATCTTTCAGCATCAGGAGATTAAAGGAATAGAGTGAGATAACGTTTTGCAAACCTGAAAGGATTTGAAAATCCCTCTCCTGCTATTTCTGGAAAAAAGTCAATTGCAGGGCAAGATTATCTTCATTAATAGTGTGAGAATGAGTGTTGGCTGTAAGTTTTGTTTAACCCGAAAAGCAGCATTCAGCAGCTGGGTTTCCACATCTAAAATAATATCTGGAAAATCAAAAATTCTTTGCCACACATGAAATCATCCTTTGGTTGTGTAATGGAGCTCAGCAGTGCAGTGTGAGGGAGAGCAGGATAACCTTTTAACATCCCCACAATCCCCGGGGACTGGAACGTTGCTGATTAACAGATGCTTGGTGACTTGAAGTTCCCCAAGTTAAAGCTTTGTATGGATTGCACAAGTCACTGGCTTTATTGAGAGCTTGGGAGAGACATAAGTTTTGGCTTTAATCCTACTTTTCAGATGTGGCATGATGTAAGTGACTGCTCTGAAGTGGAAGCAGCTGTTCAGAGAGAGAGAAGGCTGAAGCAGTGTTGTAGGAACTGCTCTGCAGGGCCTAGCCCATGGTGCCCTGGCTCTGATGGGGGCATGGGCACCTTCTTCAGGAGGTGTTTTGGGGGCTCACCTCAGCAGCACGAAGCGCGAGCAGACATGCCCTTTCCAAAACACACCTCTCTCTCTAGGTATTCGCAGAACCATGCAATGGGTGTGTTTGGGAGGGACTGTGGAGGTCACCCAGTCCACCCTCACCGCCCAGGAATGGAGATCAGCATGTCTGGAGTGCAGAGTTGTTACCTGGGGTTTGTGTTCACTGCTTCCATCTGGGCTGTGGGCCTGTCATGGTTTGACACTGGCCAGACACCAGGCACCTACAACAGCCACTCACTCACTCTCTCCTGCCACAGCTGAGCAGAGGAGAGAAAAAAAACATTAGCCAAGGGCTCATGAGTTGAGATAAGGACCGGGAGAAAACACTCCAAGGGCAAAACCCTTAGAAGTAGAAAGTGAATTTATAACTAACAAAATCAGAGGATGATAATGAGAAGTAAAACAAGCCCTTAAAACACTGCATTTTTCCCCCAAACCCCTCCCTCCTTCCCACTGACAGTGCAGGGAGACAGGGCATAGGGTTCTTGGTCAGGTCATCACCAAGATCTTCCTCCACTGCTCAGGGAGAGAAGTCCTTCTTCTGCTGTGCCATGGGGTCCCACAGGGGAGAGTTCTCTGTGAACTCCTCCGACACAGTCCAATCTCACAAGCAGCAGTCCTCTCAAAATTGCTGCAATGTGAATTCCTCCCACTGGCATATAGTTCTTCCAAATATGCTGTGGCACGGGTCACTCCTCTGCAGAGTGTGGTCCTCCAAGGACAGGCTGCTCCAGCCTGGAAGCAGGGTCCCTTCTCTCCAATAGGATTCCCCCTGGAACACAGCCTTGTCCAGGCATCCACCCATTCCAGTGTGGGCACCTCCCAGATGAGCAGCAAGTGGATCTGTGCATCCCACATGGACCTCCATGGGCTGCAGGGGGACAACCTGCTTCACCATGGTCTTCACCAGGGCCTGCAGAGGAATCCTGACTCCAGTGCCTGTAGTACCTCCTCCCCTCTGCTCCACTGACCTTGATGTCTCTATGTTGTTCCCTCATATGCCCTCACCTCCTCCTCCTTCTTCTCTGGCTAGGAAAAAACCTGTGTGTGACTTTGTTTTGAGTTTCTTCTTAAATATGTCATCACAGAGTTGTAACCACCATCTCTAACTGGCCCAGCCTTGGGCCAGTGGCATGTCCATCTTTGGAGCCACCAGGGATTGGCTCTGCTGGACATGATGGAAACTTCTAGCAGCTTCTCACAGGAACCACCTCTGTGGCCTCCCCCCTCTTTCCAAAAACCAGGCCATGCAAAACCAGAAGAGGGCCATGGACTCAGTGTGTAAGCTCCGCATCTTTGTCCTCACTGATATTGGCTCAAGGAAAAAACATCCATTTCTGTGCTGCAGGTAGCTCAATTAACCAAAGTACTGTGGTTCAGTGGCAAAATCAGGAAAATGACTCAGAAACTGCTAGAGACATCCCTCTCAAAGACTGAGACCTTCTCTTGAGACCATATAAGGTTTTTCCCCACTGACTTTCTGGATTCAGCAGGCCTTTCTGGAGGACTTTCATTTATGTCTGGAAGCCAGGCAGCTCTTATCTGCTCTCCTGAAGGCATCCAACCTCTGGTCAATCACTGCCCCTCTGCTGCAGGAGCTTGGGGAGCTGGGACTGTGTGTAGGAAGAAGGTCTAATTAACAAAATCTCCACTCCAAGAATTTGCTATTTTCAGGGCACTCCTCAACCTGCCAAACTGCGCTAGTGTTAGCAGAGCATAGCGAGAGGAGCTTTAAAACTAGTGCTGGAAAAATCCCAAACCCTGTCCCTGAACAAAATGCCACCAGTTCCCAAAAGACTTGTATGACAGACAGAGAGCCCTGTAGCTGTCAGCTCTGCATGCCTTTGGGGGTCTGCTTATTATTTTTGAATACTTTATCTGTCTGGTGGTTCTCCTAGCACTGTCTCCTCTACAAACAAAAAATAAGGGTCTTAGCAGAGCTGTCTATAATTTTTTATATAAATAGGATAACTCTAGCTTCTGCTGTTGTTATAAAGATAAAAATCTGCATTTTATTTACATTTTGTAGGAGCAGAAAAGGTGCATCTTAGAAGAAAGGTGTGTTGATCTCAGCATGACCCCAGCAAGGTGAGCAGATGCAGGATGGGACCATTTTGAAAGCAACAGAGAAGTGAAAGTATTGAGAACTAATCAGAGCAAGGGCTGCAGCACAGCCCTGCCCTCCCCATTTTTGTCACTCTCGCTCAAATCAGTGACATTTCATGTGCGAAGGGCAAATAAATACAGGAAAATTATGTGGAGATGGAAGATCAGGGAGGTGTGGAGAACGAAGGATTGGGTGAGTGAAGGTTTTGTGAAGAGAATCACTGGCTCGGACTGCTTGACAGAATTATACTTCATTACTGATGCTTCACAGCCTTGATTTTCATATTTATTTGTGACTCTTCTTTTTTAAACCATGGGCTCTTTTGACATGAGAGTCATGCTGTGTAAAGCACTATTGATTAGAGTTTCTAATTTCATGCCATTACAGCATGACCATTGGGGAATGAAATGTATTTTATTTTTTCCATCACAGTTATGCCAGCAGTGTTTGGGACGCAGCCATGGCACAGACTGTCAGCAGCAGGCATTTTCAGCTCAAGATCTTTGCTGTCTGAGCCAAAAGGCGAATTTGCCCAAGGTCTAAGCCTCAGCTCAGTGTGTTTTTCCTGGAATTAAAATACATCAATTACAAAGTGCATTTTGAGGCCAGAGGTTTTCAAAAGGGTGGCTGACTTGGGGACTTTCCATTTTTCAGTCAGGGCTGCAAAAGGCCATTTTTCCCCCCATTTTTCCGCATTTTCAGTCATACCTTCTGTCTTTCCACAGTCTCTTGTTTGGTGCTCAAAACAGTGAAGGAAATTGCTAAAGGCATGGTACCACCGCATCTGATGTGATCATGGAATGCACATAATCCCCATTAAGTACATGCTGCAAGAAGGAAGAGGAAGTAAACCTGAGGAAGACCTGGATCAGGCTTATTAAAAATAATTTTCTCCTCTCAGATGCTGGATTTGGACCCTTCTGGAATCTCCTAGGGAAAAGGTTCATGGTCAGACAGGGAGCTGGTGCATTAATAGCATCTCAATCTCTTGGTGCTGCCTGAGGGCATCTTCCCCTTCCCTCTTCCTCCTGCTGTCCTCCAAAACCCTTGGGTTCTTTGGTCTGTCCCAAAACAATCTCTAAGAGCTTTCTCTTAGCAAAAAAATCACCTTTTTTTTTTTTTTCTAAAAGACTTGTGTGAGGTAAAGACACCAGGAAGATAAAATCAGCCCAAGTCTGCAGCTGAGCTCGGCTGCAATGAGTTTCCCTCATGCTGTAACTAACGTGGCTTGTGTTCCCCTCTGCTTTCCCCTCTGAACAGTAGATATGCACTGGCTGTCCTCAACTAATGAAGCTTTCCAGCAGTGCGTGCAAGCTCTAATGGAGTGGCCATGGACAGGTGAACCCCTTACAAATGGCCAGATGAGAGAAGAGTGAATGCTTGAAATCTGTCAGAGGGGAACCAGCCAAGAAAGTTCTTTGACTTCTGCTTTTTTGCAGGAGCTCCTGACACCCACTGCTGGGTGATGAATTAGTGCAGCCCAGCTGGAGCTGCTCATGGGCTGCAGATGGGAATCCCAGAGCTGCTCCTATATGTATTGGGGATTGTGTGGCCAGTTTTGGGCTTCCCTTGCAAAAAGACATCAATGTACTGGGAAAGAATGAGAAAAAATGGAGTTTTAAGGAGGAAAAGGGGACATTTTACTGCTGTTGATGACCTTAATAGGAGGCTGTGCAAAGGGCAGAGTCAGACTGTGCTCAGAGATGCAGTGAAAGGACAAGGGGCAACAGGCTCAAATTACAGCATGGGAAGTTCTGATGAGATATGAGATCAAAAGTGTCCACTCTGAAGATGGTCAAATGCCAGATGAGAGGCCAGAGAGGCTGTAGGTTCTCCAGTCTCAGAGATGTTCAAAACTAACCTGGACAAGGCAAGCTGGTTACTTGTCCCTGACTGGTTTGGAGTCACCCACTCTCCAACAGCAGCACCACCCTGGGAGCAGGCTGATGATGTATCTTGATTTCATTATGGGGTGTGGTGAGATATTCAGTCTCCCTCACCTGCATGGGGTGATTAGCCAGCATTCTTTAGGGAACAGAGCAGGACAGCCCTGGGAATGCGTGTCAGGCAGTCAGCCTGGATGGGTCACTTCAGTGCCATGCTGGTTTTACCCTCGTGTTTCTGGAAGGTGCCCCAGCTGGCCACTGTATATTAAAAATCAAAAATCCATGTGCCTTCATGCAGTGAGCAAAAGGCTTTTTGGCCTCAGCCTGGTCTGTAACATCTCAGAGCCTCAACAGAGCCATTAGGTGTGAATGCCCCATCCCTGGCAGAGTCCAAAGCCAGGCTGGACAGGGCTTGGAGAAGCCTGGGCTAGTGGAAGGTCTCCCCGCCCATGGCAGGGGATTGGAAATAGTTCATTTTTTAATGACTTTAAGATCTTTTCCAACTCAAACTATTCTATGATTCCATGATGATTCTATGATCCTCCTAATGCTCTCATCACGTGACACATGCTCCAGTTTCCACTGTGACTCAGAGGCTTCAAACAAGGGTCTGTACCTCTGTCCTGCACAGCTCAGGCTGTATGCACCCCCTGGACACCACACATTGGCACTGCTGAGTGATGCCATCACTCACTGCCCTCCTCCTGCCCCTGTCCAGTGTGACTGCCACAGTGAGGAGCAGCCACCTGCAGTGCAGCCAGGTAGCCCTGGGAGGGGAGCGCTTGGCCATTTCTAAACACTCGGGTTTCAGTGTAACCCAACCCGGTGAGCTCCATCCCTACCTGCTGCCTGCAGACTCCTCCAGGCCTCGTGCTGACATTTATATGCATTTCTAAATATCAGGGAAGTATTGCTGGGAGAGGGAAGTGTGCAATGAATGACACTGCCTTGCAGCAGCAAAGGGAAGAAGGTTGTTGAGAGCTGGATTGTAGTGACCATGCTAATACCCCCCGAGGAATGAAGCCTCCTGCGGGAACAGAGCCTTTTCCAGGAGATGAAATGAACTTCTTCAGCATTAGCCCTGAGTAAACGCTGGTCCAGCTCATAAAACATCCTGGAGTGCAGAACTGTTTACAGACTTTATTTGTCTTGAGCCTTGTGCTTTGTGAGATCAGAGGCACTTTTATTACCCAGCTTTGTGCAATATCATTCCAGAAACAAATGCCATGTGGATGTTTACCATAATGAGGGAATACATTACAGCCCAAAAGGATGGCAGTGTCTAATAGAAATATACTTCTGGAGCAGCTGAGGGCCAATCCCAAGGATGGGCTTTTCCATGCGTCTTTTTACCCTTTTTACTCTGATTTTTACTCTCCCTGCAGCTGGATGCTCCCCAGGCACAGGGCAAAGAGGCAGGACTGAGTCTTCCCTCCCTGGTAATGGGCTGTGGTTTTGGGGAGCAGTTCCCCACAGAGAATTGGAAGCATGACTGGAGGGGGCAGCAGCAGCAGTGCACTCCCAGCCACCTTGGCTCATACATAAAATGGAACTTGGTCATCTTCCAGTACTGGAATTTAGCCTTTTATTTCCCAAGGAAGATGCAAGCAGTTTGTCCTTATAGGATGCTATAAAGGCACTTTCAAGAATATTATGTGGTCTGCTAATGCTACAGAGAACCTCTTAAAAACCTAATTGCCTGTGACACCAAATGGCAAGAGAGGAGTTCTTTGAAAGATCCTGTGTTTTGAAACTACACAGCCAGTTCCAAATACTTTCAAATGGTACATACCTCTTTTGTCCTGCTGACAATAAGAGTAATAGCTGAGCACAGGTTAAGGGAGACTGCCTGAAATGTTTCAGCACTGTTTTCTGGTTCCATGGTTTTTTTCACAATGCAAAAAGACAGTGGCATTCTTGGTCTGTGACCAAACAAAAGATGAGGAGACAGAGAGATCTCGATACCAACGTGACCCTAAAAGCTTGGGAACATCTCCACTCCCATACCCAATTCTCTTTGCCCTCCTTCCTCTTCAGCTATTCATAATCTGCTGATGTCTTAGTGAGAGAGGAGGGAAAAAATTCCCAAACCCAAAGTCTGCTACCCGTGCTTTGGAAAAGATTGGGCTTCACCGGACACACCTTCTGTAGAAGAGAGGTCCTGGAGCTGAGAAGCTGTCACTGGAGCCCAGATGGTTTTGACTGAGCGATACCTCCAGTTTGGCTCTTGGCACATTCCATAGACCCACCCTGGGCTGCTGCTACAGGTCTGTTGCCCACGAGGGTGACAGAGAGGGGGGCTTCCTCACATCATTTACTCATTGCACCGACTGGCCAACACCTCTGTTAATTCTGGGGAGCAGGAGAACACAAGCATTTCAGTCTGATCACCCACCCATCGCTTTTATTTTGGCCATAATATTGGGCACACAGGATTCTCTGGTCTCAGCCTGGCTGGAGCTAGGACAGGTGCCTGCTCTCATTGTGTTTGTCCATTAAAGACCTATTTCAATCTCCTCATTTCCCTGTGTGGCCCATGACACACAATAGTATGAGACAGCAATATCCACTGTAACATGATGTGACATCTGAAACCTCAAAGGACACAGAGACACAGGCTGATGCTGACTGTACTGTTGATATACTCCCTTTGTACCTGTTCTGAAAGCAGGAAGGAAATGGGGAAATGGTTGTGATCTATAGCTCTAGCAATTTTTTTTTTATTTTTTAATGTATATAAGCATCTCAGGAGGTTTTTTGTGGACAAGCAGATCTGCAAAGCATGGCAGATGTCTCAGACTTCAACATACAAGGGAACATTTCTCAGTCCTCAGATGAAATGGACTGGGCTGGGCTCCAGAAAAGAGAAACGATTAATCCATCACTGAGCATGAACTTAAATGAGCTAATATTGGGTATTTTAGTTCTGATGTATGTGCTAAATGAAGTAATCATTCAGGGTGTAAAAGTAATGGCTTTGGGAAAATGTTATAAAGCACCATGGCTGAGGCATGTGGGGCTGGCACAGCATGGAACTGCAGTGGGCACTGGCATGGCCATCGCTCCCACACCAGTGCTGAGCCAGAGCTGCAGGAATCACAGACTGCTGGAGCTGCAGGAATCACAGACTGCTGGAATGGTCTGCATTGAACAGGACTAGACTTTAAAGCTCATCTCATTCTCCCCGCTGCCATGGGCAGGGACACCTTCCACTATCCCAGGTCACTCCAAGCCCCAATGTCCAACCTGGCCTTTGGGGCAGGGGCAGCCACAGCTTCTCTGGGCACCCTGTACCAGGATCTCCCCACCCTCACAATCAGAGGAAGATGAGTGCACCAGGACTGAGCCACACAAGACTAGTCTGAGTATCCTCTGAGCACAGGATGAGTAAATACTGCTTAGGGGAGACAGTTTGCAAAAGCAGTGCCAGTGCAGGCACATTCTGCCTGCTCTGGCTCCTGCCTCTGCAGCCTTGTGCTGAAGGTGCCTCTACCATGTGCTGTCCATGCCTCCTGCCATCATCTTCCAGCCATGATTCTTTCCTCCACAAGTACGACTATCCACAGTTACACCCCTGAGCAAGAGGAAGCAATTGATATTTTGTCATTGGGATTTTTTGCCATGACTTTTATACCCACCTGGAGTGAACAAACCATTACCAGTTTCATCCAATTACGTTAAGTGCAGTTGGACACATGGTGCTGAACACAGTCTCTGTTCAGTGGGAGTGAGGGACAGTGCCTTATCAGCTCGAGACACCATCATTCATTATGACATCATTTGCCTCTCACCAGTGGAGCTGAAGCACAAATCTATAGGATGTCATAATGAAGTGTGCTAATGAAAGATAGGCAGAGCAGGATTAACAAAAGGGTCCTCTCCACACTGTACCTGCCTCTTACTGCTTTGCTCAGTCCCCAACTTTTATGATCCCATAGAAACGTTTCAAGGGGTGCTGGAATTGAGGCCCACAAATCCAATTAATTGCCAATGTGTTTTGTGCCCAGAATTGCCAAGCACCGCTTACAGAAATGCCTGAATGCAGCAGAGTAGAAAAAGGAAAATATTGGGCATACAGGACTGTAAATGAGCCTCCCACCCATCCCTGCCTGTTGTCCTTGCTCTGGGCTAAGAAAATCTTTGATAATTAGTTTAGAACCTTTGCCCTCATGAGCTGGTTTGACTACCTCTGCCCTTCCAAACTGACCAGTTAGGATCTTATTTTTACTGGAATTGCTTGGTTGATGTGCCAGAAGCTAAGTGGGAAAAAGAGCCCACTTGCTTCCCAGGGTCACAGCTCCTTGGGCTGAGGCATGCAGGACTCGCTGCTGCTTGAGGGGTCATCCCTGGTGCAGCAGGAGTGATGGCACTGCCCTCCATGCTCCAACCCCATCATGAGCATGTCTGGGGAGGACAGCCAGAGTGAAAGCTTGTCTTGACCTAACCAAGGTGCCGCTGGGATTCAACAAAATGTCTTCATGACACAGTGCTTCTTGGAATGGTTGTCTGAGGGCTGAACCTCACATTTTGTCCACTTACAAATCAGACCTTCCACGACCTTTGAAACCGCCTGAGTGTGAGCAGCTCAAGTATTTTCTAAGTGTAAAGAGAAAATGTTTCAGAGCTGATAAATTTTGCAATGTATATACAACTACAGATCTTTGTAGGGGAGGAGAGAAGGATATGCTTTTACCAACAGAGTTCTACATACATGCACTTATCCCAGTATGTCACTCCAGTCCATGGCTGTGACACAGGCACAGCACTACTGGTATGAAGAAGCTTTTGTCAGCATCACATTATTCACACATGGGGACAAAGCTGGGGTCTCTGAAGCCCAGTGCGCAGAGCTGGGCTGGGTTTGACAAGTGCCACCCACAAGCTCTCCCTGAAGCACCAGAGAAACCAAATGGTGGCAGTTTCTAGAACCAGGCTTCAGAAGTCCCACCACTGATGGAGGAGCAGGGAGTTGGGACACTGACACCAACTTTGTGTTTCTGCCAACACTTCACATTTAATTCTGTCTATGGTAAAGCTTTTGTTTGTATAGAAATGTCATAAAATTTCACATCTTAAATCACTTTGCTGTGACCTGGTCATAATCTTTTCCATAAGTTACTGTAGCAGGTGATGGCCAAGGCCCATGGTCCTCACAGAGTACAGTACATGGCTCTGGAGAAGAGCTGAACCATTTGGCCCCTTGTGTTTTTAAATCCAGCTCCAAATGTGGCAGCAGAGAATCTGGGAGGGAAAGTCTCCATTTCTGTACTGCTGTCAATCTGGGCACACCTGGACCAGGTAGATATGTGTGACAGGTCCATCTGCCTGTCCTCCTCCCCAGGCAGTGCCTTGCCAGCGTGGTGGCAGCAGGCATGTGTGACCCAACCCCACACTTTGCTCTCAGGGAGCAGCCATGTGGTGATGTGCTGGAACATGCCTGGTGACAACATTAACTTACACCCTTTGCAAACTCTTGGTCATGCAGGTGTTTTCTGTGCCTTGTGTGTGTTTAGTGTATAAATATAGTGTAAAAATTCATGCATACATAAAATAATACATAAATATAGTGAATAAATACATACTTTACATTTAGACTTTTCCTTGCAATTTCTACTTCCCAGAGAGCAACCGCTACGTGTGGCACTGGAGACCCAAAGTGCAGCTGGGAATCACCTGCTCCAATAACTCACCTGCACAATCCTACACAACACACCCCTGGAGGGAGTGAAGTGGGTGCCTGAGTGCATGGGGGAATCTTATTTCTATTTATCTTCTGCTTTTATCGAATTACCTGGCTTTTTACCTCCTATAAGGTGTTTTTCTTCCCAGCATGCCCAGAAGAAGCACTCCACCCAACTGCCCAAAGGAGAATTGCTGTGGAGACAGATGAAGGGATGTGACTAAGGTCCCCCAAGGGTGTCTAAGAAAGGAGCTGAACCTGGGGCGCTCCCAGCAGGGACTGAGTACAGTGTGGATTCTCAGTGTACCTGGGTGCAATTGAAGGACAAGGATTTCACAGCTGGAAAGGGACCCACTGTAAGTCCTGTCCTACCCCTGAAGCCAGTGAGACTGGCAGGGCAGCAGAAGATTCATTCTAACGATTTCCTTGTCCAGGCCATGTGCACAGCTTGCCCACAGCCATGCCAGATGTGCAGCTGATTCCTTCATTTGCCTTTTTGGTTTCTATTCTCATTTTGATATATATCAGTCCAGCCCTGCAAAATTGACCTTTTTTTTTTTTCTTTACTGCACCCAGAAATACCATTTTCCAGTGATTTTTCCACTTGAAGAGTGGGTCAGATTGTCATAGTCAGTGTCCCTGTTGTGGTGTCTAAGTGAATTAGGGAGGTGGTGCAGAGCTTCAGCAGAGTAGCATGACCAGAGCTCTGCCACCAGCACCAGAAACTTTAAGGGTGTTCCCCAGAGGGCACCTCAGGGGGTAGGAATCCAGGCAGATTCTTAAGTAAATGTTCCCATAAGGAACTCTTCTAGAAAACCTGGAACTGAGCTTGAAGCAAAAGTGCAGGACATGACCATAGGATCCCTAAATGGTTTGGGCTTGAAGAGACCTTAAAGACCACTTAGTTCATCCCCCTACCATGGGCAAGCACACCTGCCACTACACCAGGTTACTCAAACACTTGACCTTGCTTCAAATACTGATAGAATAAAGTCTCTTTGGCCACAATCTCTCTATTTTGCTGCATTCCAGTAAACCTGGCTGCTGTTTCATTCCTGGAGATTACTTAATTCCACGAGATTCCTCAGCCCAGGCTCTGTGCCTCAAAAGCAATTATTTGTGCTGTAGTTGGGAAATGTGTATCATCACACAGTTGCCTTTTTTTCCACTGCAGAGTAATTAATCGATATTTCTCATGGAGGGCAGTCAATTCTAATTACACTGGGCTTTCACAAAGCTGGTTTGTTTGGGTTTTTTCACAGGAGTGCAATATCCAAGAGACACTTTGTGCTAAGGCTGAAGTCACTGTGTCACAATCGCTTGCTTTGGACTGTGAGAGTGTGAAGGCAGCACTCAGAGGCAAACTAAAGGCAAATTTTAAGTTGAGGGAGGCAGCCACAGGTTCAGAACTCTCTGCTGGTGTAAAAGTAATGGTTTTACTGCAAACTTTTCCGTGCAGCTCTGTGTCAGCTGCTGTGAGCCTGTGAGACACTGCCAAGGGCTGGGCAGGACCATGGCAGAGTGGAGGTTGCAGGGCACGAGCTTTTTGTTAATGCAAGATCATGGGACCCTGGAATGGTTTGGGTTGGAAAGGACCTTAAAGATAATCTCCTTCCACTCCCTGCCACAGGCAGGGACACCTTTCACTATCCCAGGCTGCTCCAAGTCCCATCCAGCCTGGCCTTGGACACTGCCAGGGATCCAGGGGCGGCCATAGCTTCTCTGGGCACTCTGTGCCGGGGCCTCACTACCCTCATCATAAAAAACTTCTTCCTAATATCTAATCCAAATCAACCCTCCGTTAGTCCCAAACCATTACCCCTTGTCCTACCACAACAGGCCTTGGTAAACAGCTTGTTCCCCTCTTTCTCACAGACACCTTTAAGTACTGAACACCACAATCATATTTCCCTGGATCCTTCTCTTCTCCAGTCGAGCAATCCCAGTTTTCAGACCCTGTGCCAGCTATGGAGTTAGTCTGGCATGTTGAAGCCAGCAAGGGGCTGCCAGGGATCACAGTCCCAGCAGCACTGCCTGCTCCAGTGCTCACTGTAAATACCTGATCCATCCTCACCTGGTGTGGGGGGAAGGGGAGGAGCTCTGCTCGCTGCACAGTGCAGCACCTGGTAGCCAAGGGCTGAGGAGCACCACCACAACTGTGCTGGAGTCTTCCATCAGGCTCACGAATTCATCCTGACTCTGTGTATTTCACTGTACGATACAGCACTGGAAGTCATTATTATTACAAAGAGTCACTTATTCAATAACACCACTACCCTACAGGAATAACAACCACATAATATTAATGCATTTCCCCCATTGTATTCACTGCAGAACGCAAACGCTGTCCGCAGAATGCAAGAAGACTTGAAGCAAGGACACCATTAGTGCTGCTGTGCATTGCTCACACCCAGTCGAAGGGCTGGAAATTAGGATTGCAAAGGATATTTTTGAATGCCATTCACAAATACACACCAAAAAAAAAAAAAAAAAAAAAAAGGCTAAAAGTTAAAACTTCAAATAAAAGTAGGAAAGCTGCCTGGCATTGCACGATAATGCAGCATTTTATTATTCCTCTTCAATTGTTTGACGTTTATGCCTCTGTTTAGTGAATCTGTTCATTATCATTCTCCAATTAACAGAGACTTTTTTCAGATTATTTTTATGAAATTCTCATTTAATTAGCCATACAGCTGAGTCTCAAATGGCAGTTTTAAAAATATCCTTCTCCTGATCAAGCAGCCAAATGGTCTTTCTGAGATATTTGCAGAATTGTAAACCTTCATTTGTCTGCTAATTATCCCCCCTGCTTAGATGATGGGAATAGGAGCACCTGACAATCAGGGGTTATTCACCGGACACTTCATTGAGCATGGTGTGGAAAAATACAGATTTCACTTATTAAAACCTTCTCAGCGGCTTTTTTTCAAAGTAGAAAATGGGATTTATCAGATGATTTTCAGAATCTGCACAATAGCTGGAGAATTAAAATAATAGGACAAATAATAGAAAACAGGTGTGATAGGAGACGTCAGGCATTCTATGAGAACAAAGCAAAATGAGAGGAAATACACTGATAATACAATAGGGAAAGAAAATAAACTGAACAGTAAAATGTCAGTGAATGGGCCCTGCTGCTATACAGCTGGAGACCATTATGGTATTTAGCAATGCATACACAAATAAGCGTAAAATGCATATTTGCCATATATTGGTGGGTGTATGTTGCTTGAGAGAAAAAGAAATCTTTTAATCTACCACTGAACTACTTCCACATTTGCAGGGAAATGTGGCAGCTTTCCAGGTCCCTGCTAGTCAGCCCTGCCTTTGCTTTGTGCTCTGTGCTGCTGCCCCTCTCCAGCTCTTTGGGGTGAGTGAGCACAGGAACTCCTGGCAATAACCCCACTGCCTGCTCCCAGCACCACGGGGATGTTTGGTGGGGGATAAGAGGAAAACTAAGGTTTTCCTAGCATGGGGCTATAGGGCAAAATACTGAATTTGAGATGAACAGAGAGACAGTCATAGAATGGTTTGAGTTGGTAAGGAGCTTAAAGATCATCTAGGTCCAACTCTCTGCCAGGGGCAGGGACATCACCTTCTGTTTCAGGTTTAAGCCTTATTCTGGCAGGACATCAAGAGACTTCTGCCCGTGCCAGAGGTGGGTTTGGGATGCTGTTGGTGTTACACAGGTTCTGCCATGGTGGTTTTGCTGTGCTCCTGGTCTCATTTATATCCCAACAGTGCTCTGACACCCAGACAGGTAGGAAGAAGGCAAGTGAATAGCAGTGTGACCATTGCAATGGCTAGGATGGATGCAGGGTTTGCAAGACTGCAGCAGCCATCCTTACCAAGTCTCACATACTCCAAGAAGAGCTTCCAATTCAGCATTTGGGGGCCAGGAGAAAAGGCAGGAATGCCTCCATCCAGGTATTAGAGGGGAGTAATGGAATAATCTGCTGCTGCCAGATAAGTGGAGAGGATTCCTCCGAGAGTCACTTTGGATCTCCAGCTGCAGGAATACATTGTTATGAATCTCTATCAGTGCACTTGTAGTGCAGCTGGAGAGTATGTCTGACATTGCCTCCAGTGACCTTTTCAATATAGTCCAAGTGCTGCAGAGCTGGTCTTTCAAGAGGAATTCAAATCGAATTTACTCAGGCAGAAAGGATTGGCCTGAGGATAGCCCTGCTACTCACTTCACATTTCTCCTTGTCATTCTCATGGAAATTGCAGTTCTTTATGCATGGTGCTTCTTCCTACAAACTGCAAATGTCTCCCTTCAAACAACAGGGACAGCCACTGTTCTAAGTGAGGGTTTGGAAGGGCCTGGCAGTGACAGTGCCCTGTCAGGCATTGCAGGGCTGCTGGTGGCAGCAGCAGTGGGAGGATGGAGTTGTGAACTTGAGCACGACCTGTAGAAAGGTCACAATGTGACTGTGTGCGCTGGCACACCAAATTAACTGCTGCATGCCAAGCACCCACCATCGTGTTAAAAAATGCAGCTCATTGCCATGGGATGGAATAGCTGAGATTTGGATAAACTTCAGGTGCAGGGAGAGAAATTCATTGAAGGCTCTGAAAGGTGAGACAGCCAAGGAGCAGCATGTGGTGTGTAACACTAATGGCCCTGGGGTGAGCTCTCTGCCCTTCTAGGGACAAAGTGTGTGTGTTGGGGAGGGGGAAATGTTGGTGTTTTCATGTGCTTTCCTGGCACAGTATGATTATTTCATACGTTTGTCTGAGGTGCTTTAAAATGTAATTTCTTTGATTAATTTGGTGTCTATATTTTCACTGTTTTGTTCGCTCCAATTTATGACAAAATTGAACAAAGTGGGTAACAAAATATAGCCCTGTCAGGCTCCTGTCTTCACGGATATAAAGAAAAATGTGAAACTGTCAGGCACACAAATGTGCCAAACCCCAAGGAAAATTATTACATTCTGCTTGACATTTACTTTAATTTTACAAAATTCTGTAATACCATTATAAATAATAATAATAAAAAGCAGCATGGAAATATTTTTAAGTGTATTTATTTTCATTTGCTAGCTTGGTGATTTATGGGTTTGTTTTATTTTCCTTTTTTCCCCTCTCTGCATCAGAAGAGAGAATGAGCACCTTGAGCTCGAGTGCTGCTGCCTGCCTGACTGTGGGGTAGCTGGGATATCCAAGGAAATGTGCCTGCTCACTAGAAGGGGGCAAAGTAACAGGGCACATCTCTGCTTCCCAAAGCTCTGCAAGGCTGTTCTTGAGCCCCAGTAAAATTCCCTATAATGGACAGGTCCCTGGGTCAGGTCAGGAAATGCCAGTGCCAATCTAAGAAAGTTGGTTTGTAGCAGCTCAGGGTGGTGAGGGGTGATCCAGCGCTAGTGTGTGGGAATGCGAGACAGACACCCCAGTAAGTGTGGAAAGTGAGCAATCTAATCCAAAGACAAGTAAAGAAAGTAGAGAAAGAGTTGAGGAAAAAGGCACAAGAGGGTGGAAGTCAGCAGCACTCAGCTCTCAAGATCGGGATGAGCAAAGGCTCTTTGGAAAATACACAGGGTGATGCTGAGGGCCTAATCCTGCTCCTTCTGCTGATGTGAGCAGCACATTCTGCCCTCCCCTTCAGACCAGGGTTGGCTCTTTAGGCCCCCCAGCCTTGAAACTCCTATGCAGAAGCACAGATACTGTGGACTGAAGCAGTTTTTAATCAAGAGGCAGGTCTTCTGTCTGGCTCTTTGAGGAACTCGAAAGGCCATCAACTCACTTCATTGTCTCAACTCACTTTCTTCTGAAAATCCTCTTCTCCTCCCTGCCAAGCCTCAAAGTAGAGTCACACACCCCAAAGGAAATGGGAGAAGAAAACCACTTCAAGACATCAAGGTGACTGTTCCTCTGACAGCTGAAGGCAAAGAAAAGTGTATGAAAATAATTGATGGGACATAGCAAATGAGGCTGGCATCATTTACGTACTGAGCTGACAGCCTGTGCCATTCACAGGCCCTTTCCACTATAAATAATGCCATAGAGTGACACAAAAAAGTCTTATTTATCTCGGAAGTTAAAAAGGCACTATCTGGGTGGACAGCCAGCTTCTGGACTCCCCAAGAGAATGTTAGTATAAGAGGTTGCATTAGACAAAGATATATAATCTGGCTGATATGGGCAAGGCTCTGTTAGTCAGTGAATTCCAGGGATTTCCAGCCCAAATTCATGATCCTTGTGCTCATCCCAAGGGCTGATGCATTGCCTGGGACACAGCTCTAACACACTGGAGTCTGAAAAGCTCAAAGGGCTTTGAGCAGTCAATATTAGTTACTTTTTTGCCTTGGCATCCCCATAGTCTCTCATTTCCAAAGTGCTTGTGTTTCCTTAACAGCTTCCAGCAGCATTTGGGGTTGAGTGCTCCAGCTGCTCCCCACTACCCTCCCTGCTGGTCTCAGAAAACCACCCTCACTTGTTTGGGTCAGAGGAAGCTCAGTAGTAAATAATAAGTAAGTAATAAGTAAGTTGTGCTTTGATAATCTGCTTTGTTGTGGCAGGAGGAGGTTAGGTAGTGTTCTCTGGGTTGGGATATGCAGGGGGTTGGTGACCTTTGCAGCTGAGCAAGGCCTTGTACAGCTTCCACCCACGTGTACCTGGTGGGGAGGTGCACCTTGGCCATCACATTGCACAGGAATGTGTCACAGCATTGGTCCCCTAAGCCCTGGGTAAGCCCTGATGTCCTTGGCTTACTGAGCTGGAGAAAACAGGCTTTGCTGAGGAGTGGGATGTTTTTAGAGGAAAAGGCTTTCCTGTTGGGTGAAAGGGTTAGGTGAGCTCGACTCTCCCAGCTTGTACGGTTTAACTTGTTTTGTTCTGGAAGCATGGCTGCTGTTGGGAACCAAACCCTGGGGAAGCAGGGAGGCTCTATCATCCCAAACAAGTAAGGACGCTCATTCCTGGTGCTTCCAGCAGCATCCCTGCCTGCTAAAGCCATGCTGGTTCAATGGCCAGCAAGCCTGGACCCCTCCATGCTGTACCCAAGTGAGCAGAGCTGCTCCTGTGTGCAAAACCCAAGCATCTCCTCTCCCTCTGTGGCCACCTCAGCCCCTCGGGGCTGTGCTCTGCCAGCCAGCAGGTCTCCACTCAACCTCTCCTTTAGAAAGCCCTTCTGGGAAGTGAAATGTGCTGCCTGCTCAGGAAAAGGCGTTATAATGGGCAGGTACCTATGGGGGAAGATGGATCACTGAGTCAGAAATCAATCGAGAGCTTGTGATGGCATCATAAATCAGGGGATGCTGAGCGTTAAAGAAACCCAACACTTGATTTATAACTTGGCACAAGCCATTTGTCGCCAGCCAAGATTTGCAGAAAGAGAAACATTTTTGTAAGCTTAATTTAACATTATTTTTTTCCACTGTGCTAAGTGTTTCTGTAGGGTTTCTTTTTTCCCCCCACAGATAAAACTCAATTTGCAGATAAAAGCAGCCAAATGACACCTGAAAATCTTGTTTCCCTTTGAAATGCTTGATGGGTTCATGCTCTCTTTTCCCTAATCCATGGTCATCCTTCTCT
Organism: Lichenostomus cassidix; assembly: GCF_008360975.1. Lineage (NCBI taxonomy): Eukaryota > Metazoa > Chordata > Aves > Passeriformes > Meliphagidae > Lichenostomus > Lichenostomus cassidix. Next base: position 963,389 of record NC_139499.1, read on the forward strand.
CAGCCTAGACTCCTTCCCATTGTCTTTTAATATTGAGTCTCGCTGGGAGCTGAAGGCTTTTGCTGGTGCAAATCCAGCTCACGCTGCTGAAAAGTATTATCAGTTAATCACTGCTCTGCTGCTGATGTGCAGCTCATTTTGGCAGCAGCAGCAGGTAGGCAGCTGCCTCACCTGACCCTGCCCTGTCTTCTGTGTGTCTGGGTGGCTGCAGGAGAGGCTGAGCAATTGGCTCCAGTGGCCATGGGATTTACCCAGAGCTGCAGGGGCTCAGGAGGGGGGAGTCTGTGCTGAGACCAGGCAGGATGCAGGGCCTGATGCATCAGACTGGCTTATCTGTCTCTGCATCTCAGCATCTTCAAGGGGGCATCTCCTTTTATGCTGCCATACTATGTGTCTTTTTTTTTTTAATGAGGAATTAAAGTATTTTTCTGGTGTGAGGGTCTTTTTGAGAATTTAAAACTAAACATCTGTTAATTCTAAAGTGCTCTGAGCATCATGCTTGACGGACTGTTCCCAAAGTACTTACCTTTTTTTCTGTCATTTTGTAATTACTTGGATTTTGGACTTGATTTCTTTGGGTGCCCTAAAGCAGGGTGGGAAGGCACAAGGGATGAGGGCTGTCCTGGAGTTCTATTTGCCCTGGTGACACCATGTGTGTAATACATATATATATAATACACACACACATATATATATGTATGGTGGATGGGTACAGGAAGAGCCACCCAGGGCCATCATCCCAGTACTGAGCCCATCTGAGTTCCAGAAGTGTTTGGACAATGCCTTCAGGCACCTGGTGGGATTCTTGGGGATATCTTGGGCATGTGCAGACCCAAGAGCTGGACTTGATGATCCTTGTGGGTCACTTCCAACTCAGAATATCCTGCAATTCTGAGATAATTGTGCTTCTTTATTGGAATTATTTGTCAGTGCAAAGTATAGTGCATGAAGTCACGGTGGGAGTGTGCTCAGTTTGCAACTTGTCTCAGACCCATGTGTGGTTCTGGCAAATCTATTCCAGGCCAAAAAAGATAACAAGTGAGAAGAAATAAAAAAAAGTATGGAACTCAAATATCCTCCACTTACAAATGGTGCCTATGGTCCATTTAGCTCCATATACACAAAGTAATATTGTTCATAGGCAAAAATCCCGTGAGCTTCCCAGAATAGAGAGGATTGGTGTTGCTTAGTTACCAGTGGTACGCTGGCATGCTGAGATAAATCAATACAGCTCCAAATATTAAAGCCTTTAAAATAAAATCAAAGCAGTGTCCATATTCCCCTTTCCCTTGGAGCAAACATGGCCCTGGAGCTGTGCAGGAGCCACGGACACAGTGACTGCACAGGCTGCTGTTCTGCCTCTCACTTTGTTCTTTTTCCACTCCTTGAACGAAAGGGAGAGTAGGCTGAGCCATCCCAAAGGAGAGAGCAGGATGGAGGGGGTGGACAACAGAGCTTTGTCTCGCCACGGAGGTGACTTCTATGTGTTCTGAGCCTGTCCCTCCTGCGTGAGGGAGTGTCCAGCCTTGGACACACACATGGCAGCAGCAGCTCTTCCAGGCCTGGTGATGTTTGCCCTGGGCAAGATACTCTGGGCTAGGCCTGCAAGGACCACAGCGCCCTGAGCAGAGTCAGTGACAGTGTCCTGACAGTGTCTGCTGAGAAACAGGGAGAGGAGAAATGTCTATAAAAAATACCAGAGCAGCTTGGTTCCCCAGGGAAGTGTGTCGGCTGCCAAGATCCCAGGTGCCTCTTCACCCCAGGGTGGATGTGTGAGTGGCACAGTTTTGTCCTTGGAGAAGAGGTAGATAACTTTAAATGTTCAAATCCTGCTCTCAGGTAAATAAGAACATGAGGAAATCATGTCCCACAGATTGAAAGAGAGCCAACGAAGCACAGAAAAGAAGTAACCCTCTTTGGCTCATTTGCTAGAGTGAATAAAATTGGTAGTGATTGACCTAACTTGCTTGTATAAATACAATTTATATAACTTGCTGAGACTGATTTTTCTGCAGATGAAGAATGATACGGTAAGATCTTACTCTGGAGTTCCATGTGGGCAATGCCCTGCACCCACAGGTGTGGGGTGGGCTGCCTGGATCAACTCTCTGGGCTTGGAAATCCCAGGGAACAGGAGTTCAGGTTCTGAAATGCAAATGTAAAACAATCAGAGACCTTGGTGCATGGGCGCAGTGCTGAGATAAGTCACTTACTGGCACCTGAGAGTGGGTTAAGCTGTCTATATAGACACAGCCCTCGGAATCTGTGTGACAGTAATACCTAGAGAAATCTACCAGGATTAGATCACTTGTATTAGATTTAGTAGATATGCATGTACAGCCTCCTCTCCCAAAAGATTGTAATGTAAGTAGACAAGTCAAAATAGTGGTGAGAAAAAAAGGCTGTAACTCTACTCCAGCTTGTAAAAGGCAAACTAGAGCACAGCAAGGCTCAGTCACTTGCCCACAGGGACAAAAAAAAAGTGTAGTTGAGCTGGGAACTGAACCCAGATTTTTTTAACTCCAGCTCCAGCAAGTTCTGGAAGTGCCTGAACAGGCTGAGGATGCTGTGCTGATCCTTTGCTGGCACAGATCCCACAGTCCCTGTGGCTGCCGGGCTGGGACAACACGGGACAAAGGGCAGAGTGTCAGCACCTGCGCCCAGCAGCCCAGCAGTGGGGTGTGTTGGAGATGGTGCTGTTCTCTGGCAGCTCCACACTGCTTGCTGGGGCAGGAACAGCAGTTCCTGGATCCTCCATGGGATCCCTGCCCACAGCAGCTGGCAGAGGGGGTGTTTGTGAGGGCTAGGGGCCACATGGGAGGGGTAAATGTCACGGATGGGGAGAGAGGCATGGCTGGAGGGTGCTTTGGAGGCATTTGCTACAGTTCCTGCACCAAGTTATCCCTCACAGGAACCAACCTCACCCCACTGCTGGAAGCAGGGGCTGGACAGCAGGAATTCCCCAGCCTGACCCTGCATCCACTGTGCCTTGGTGGCCCAGCAGTGATGGGTGATGGGGTGAGCAGCACTCCTGAGGAGCTGCTGGAAGCCAAGATCTGGCAGATTTCCAGGCTCACAGGGAAAGCTCATGTTTTCATTGCTCTTCTCCTCCTCCCAGAGCCCTTGGAGACCACAGACCATCAGGAGAGCTTGGCAGGAGGGGAAGACCCATGAATGAGGCTCCTTTCCCTACTGAGCATCAGCATCTCCCTGCACTTTACTTGCAGCAAACAGCCCAGCCGTATCTCCAACCATGAGGAGTCTCCATTCATCCGTAAAGGACACTGGGACTTCTCTCAGTCATTCTGGACAACTTTTATTGTAGGGCCAGTGAGAGGAGAGTGAGGAATGAGGCTCTGGGCAGCCTCGGTTCAGGGGGTGTTTCCTTGCTCCTCAATATCCCTGTCCTTCATTTGTCTTCCGTCTGAGAGATGGAATAGTCAGGATTGCCAAATTCTTGAGGTTTTCACCAGCCCTATGACTGCTTGGGAAGCACGGCTTTCTCTTTTCTTTCCTTTCCTTTCTTTCTTTTTCTTTTTCTTTCTTTTTCTTTTTCTTTTACTTTTTCTTTTTCTTTTTCTTTTTCTTTTTCTTTTTCTTTTTCTTTTTCTTTTTCTTCTTTTTCTTTTTCTTTTTCTTTTTCTTTTTCTTTTTTCTTTTTCTTTTTCTTTTTCTCTTTTTTTAATTTTCTTTTTAAGAGGTTCTCAGAAACAATTTCCCCTTTGTTTTCCTTTCTATTAAAAAGTTGGAAAATTGGCAGTCCTTGGCTATAATCCACACCAGCTGACATTTTGTGGATAAACTTTGTCCTTCCACTTTTCCCCTTCATTGAACAGAGCAGCACACACCTCTTGGAAGAAACCAGGTCATTATGATGTAGCTTGTGTGGCACTGAGAGCAGAGGAGAAGCAATAAAATGTGCAGGTGTGCCCAGCTGGCCATGCTGTGACCCTCCTTCCAAGAGAAGGAAGTGTCCAAAGCCAGCTTGGACAAGGCTTGGAGAGACAAGGTCTAGTGGAAAGTGTCCATGCCCATGGTAGGGGTTGGAACAAGATGAACTTGAAGGTTCCTTACACTGCAAACCTTTCTGTGATTCTATGTGTATTCTAATTGATTTTATTGAGTAATGTTTAAGTCTCCAGAGACCTCTTCTTTTTCCTTTTTACCTACTCCATGAGAAGCTACACTGAAGGCCTCTGGAGAGAATTGCCAGGCAGAAGAATTCAGGTGATCATTGTCCAAACTAAGGTGACAAAACACATTTTCATGGAGAGCAGCCAGTGAGGATTAGCAGGCAGTGGAGTGGGATGTGAGTGGAAAAATGACTACAGGTTGATAAAGACAGATGTAAGACATAAACAGCTAAAAATGGGTTTAAATATTTATAAGAACCCAGGGGTCTCTTACAAATGTTATATTTGGGAAGGAGCTGGAGTGATTTATAGCTGCTCCTTGCACTGCTCCCCTGCTTTCATCACTCCATGGTTTGAGCTAACCTGGGTGTCCCAAAACTGAGGTGGAACTCTAAGGTCACACAAACATTGCACAGTGCTGTCCTGGAGGGGCCCTTGTGGGAGCATTCTTGAGCCCCCTGGCTCCAGCAGAAGATGCTCCAGGGGCTGGAGCCCCTCTTCTCTGGAGCCAGGCTGGGAGAGCTGGAGGTGTTCAGCCTGGAGAAGATAAAGCTCCAGAGAGACCTCAGAGCCCCTGCCAGTGCCTAAAGGGGCTACAGGAGAGCTGCAGAGGGACTGGGGACAAGGGATGGAGGGACAGGACAAGGGGAATGGCTTCACAGTGACAGAGGGTGGATTTAGGTTGGATATTAGGAAGAAATTTTTCCCTGGGAGGATGGGCAGGCCCTGGCCCAGGGTGCCCAGAGAAGGTGTGGTGCCCCTGGATCCCCTGGCAGTGTCCAAGGCCAGGCTGGACAGGGTTTGGAGCAGCCTGGGATAGTGGAAGGTGTCCCTGCCATGGCTGGGGTGGAATGAGATGAGCTTTGACATCCCTTCCAACCCAAACCACCCTGTGATTCCATGGTCTCTCTGCTGCACATCCAGCCCAGCAGGGTTGTGCCCGAAGAGGACTGGGAAAGTCTTGCTGTATTTCCTCAGGAGCCTGGGCTGTGTTTGCTGACAGCATTGGCAGTTTCACAGTGCTGTGGCAGGAGGTTGCAGTCTGGAACACTCATGGGGCTGGAGGCTGGAAAGGTACCTCCCACACACCCCCAAACTCCTCTCCCTCTGTGTGTCCTGCTAAAGCCCCGGGAAGCTGTGCTGTGAGGGGACTTACAGTGGCTCTTTGCTTCCAGCCAGATCAATACAAGGTGAGTCTTCATCCCAGTTGCTGCAAACAGGGCAGGACTGTGAGCACAGAGGAGCAGGGAACTGAGGGGGAAGCTGGTGGCACCAGGAGTGGGCAGCACACTGGTTCAGCAGAGGTTCAGCAGAAAGGAGCAAAGGTGGTGCTGGTGGGAGAGACTTGGAGTGCAAAGAAGGCAGGACAGGAGTGGAATTCCCAAGCTGGGCATGGAGAGCAGAAGGATCAGCACCAGGCAGGAGATGGGACTGGTGGGGATGAGGTGATGCGCATTCCTGCAATCCAGTGTCTGCTCACGCAGCATTTGTAGTGGCAAACACCACCATGCTGGAGGAGAAAACCCACTGGCAGCAGGTGGGGCATGAGTTTGTCCCCACAGACACCTTGGTGGCTGCAGAGTCCCCTCCTCTCTGGAATGTACCCCTGTGCACGTGTGGGGTGTGACCTCCAAAGACAAATGCTCCCTCTTGCTAAGCAGAGGAGAGAGAGCTGCTGCTATTAATTATTAATGAAATCTCACACACAGCATTAAAGACATGGGCAATTCTTTTTGGCAAGTGTAATGAAAAAATTAATTGAATAATCATTCCATGTAAATAGATTTAGATAAGCTTCTTGTCTTTCTTTTTATTTTTTTATCTTTCCCCTCCTTCTCTCTCCCCTCTCACACCTTCCACTTTTCAGTAGAGAAACATTGTGATTTATTGCTTGGAATATTGTTTTAATTCAAAGCATCCTGTGGTGAGCAGTGGCTGTACTGGCTGGGGCTGCTGAGTCCCTTGGGTCCAGACAGTCCTACTTAGGGGATGTAGAGTAGCATGAGCAAAAAAAGGCTGTTAAAATTTACTGCTATTGGGAACACTTCAAAAGAAACTGAAATGCTTGATTTATAGGGTGTTGTTTTGTTAATAGCTTTGGGGTCTGATCCTGTTCACGTCTATGAGTCCTTCTAGTTTTAGGGGTTGTTGCCTGGTGGGTGTCCTTGGGACCAGATCCAGCTTTAGGGGCCGTGTGGTGGGAACATCCCCTGCCCTGCTGCAGGGACCTGCTGTTTGTGAGATGCTCTTACTATTCCCAGAGCCTGCTCAGGTGCCTGTCAGCTTCGTGCCTTCAAATTTCATGTTGGAGTGGGAGGAAGTATGAAAAGCTTTTCAGGTTTTTTTCCTCCTTTCCCTTTACGGAGTTCTTTCCCAATGGCTGAGCCTTGGGCAGGGCTGGGCATCCCTGTAAGTTCCTTGGGAGCTGCACTGCCAGGAGCTGTGGGAGGGATGTGGAGCAGCCAGACCAGGGCAGCCCTCCCAGCAAGGATCCAAAACCCAAACAGAGGCAGGACCAAAGCACTGAATTCCTCCCAAATACCAGAGCCTGGGGCTGTGCTGTCTCCTGTGAAACCAGTGAAGAAACTTTGTTATGCTGTGCTCTGGTTCCCACCTCCCAGTACAAGCAGTCTGCCTTTTTCTCTCTTCTGTGTTTCCATGAAGAATACTTTCCATTAAATTGTATCTCAGAGACTCTTCTTTGGGGTCTCCAGCTCTAATTCCCTAACACAGAATGTTTGTAAAGATAGAAACCTTTTTTGTCTTTACCCATGAAACTTCTCAATTCTCACTACTCTGCAAAGTGGCATAAATTTAAGGGAGAGCCTGGAGAGAATATCTTCGTAGCAGTTTCTTATGGCTTTTAAAATTAACAATCAAAAATACATGCCAAAATAACCAACCCCCCAAACCACCTTTCTCCCCTCCTCTGTAGGGCCCTGAGTGCTCACAGATGCCCAGCAGCATCTCAGCAGAACCACAGGGAAAGTATTCAGGACCAGATTGTGGTGAGCCTGTTCAGCATCAGCACATGCTCAGCAGGACACATTCACTTTCTGTATTTTGAAGTTTAAAATGGCCAAATTGCTCGTTCTGTAATCTGCCCCATATTTAAGACAATGTAGACAAATTTAACTCTGCAGACTTTCCAGGAGTATTGTGCCAGCATTTCCTTAAGACACATTGCTGTTGGACCCTCTGTCTTTTTCAGCTCCCCATCTCCCCTGACAGTGAATTTCCAGCTTTCTTGTTCCCTGTAGTTACCACTATGTTCAAACAGCCTCTGATCATTCTATCAACCCACACTGAAGCAGGAAGTTGCCTGAGAGAGAGAGAGAGACTGCTCTTATGGCTTTTCACACTTACTCAGCTGCTGCATCACTCTGTCTGCAAAACAAAACAAGGGAGAAATAGAAACTCTGCTGAAATGAAGCAACTGCTTTATTGCTGCTTGTCATGCCTGCAGTTTCCATGAGTTTCCATGCCTGGAATTTCTGAGTTTCTTTTGCTTGAAATGACAGCTGAGTGTGTAACTGTCCCCTGAAATGACAGAGAAGCCCAGTTTATTTCTGGTTTGGGGTCTAACCAAGATGAACTTTGCAGACCATGGACCCAAGGCAGCTCAGCTGGGTGTTGGAGATGAGAAACAGGAGCTGCTTCTCCCACAGGCTTGGCTTACAGCTCTGGCTAAATACCTGTAACTCTTCTCTGGGTATTTATTTCATTGCCAGATGTGTGTACAATTGTAACATTCATAATGTGAGTCAAACTGAAACAATAAAGATCTCGTTTGTGCAAACACACAAAGAGCCCTGCCCAGCCCTGCAGCCTCGGCTGAGCTGGGGAGAAGTTGCTTTGAGAGCTGGAGAAGCCTATTTGCTCAATGGGAGTCAATGAGCATTTTGCCCATTCCCATTTTCAGTGATTTTATAACCTGGGTCTTCTCATTCACAGTGGGTGCAGCTCAGTGTGTAATTGGCTGGTGTGATTCAGTACAAAATCAGCAAAACTTAGTTGCTGGAGTGTTTTCTCCCCTTTGAATACCCCTAGTCTCCAGGTCCTACTGAGGCCATCTCAGACTCATTACCTGCTGGGGTTTGGCTCAGATGCCTGTGGAAAGGGTTAAAAGTGCCTGGGCCACAGCAAAACCACCTTATCTGCTGGGGATGGTGCTCAGCAGTGTCCAAGCACAATCCTCATCCCCCAATCAAAGTCTTGGGACTCATTTGTTGCAATTACACCGGTAACTCCAGATGAAAACCAGCAGAAACACACCAGTATAAAACAGGGTCAAAGGTGAGATGACAGTCTGCTCCTACTGACACTGCTGCTCTTTTTCCAATGATGTTTTATTGCCCTCTTCTATAAATCAGGTCTTTCATGGTTTTTAAGGTTTGGTTCCATGTGACTGCCCTCTGCTGAAGTGCCCATTCTCAGGTTTCAGGGCTCTGTTTTAACCTTTAATTAAAAAAAAGAGTGAGTAATATATAAACAATGTAACATTGTTCTTTCTAGTTTTTTCTTTTCTGTCTTTTTTTCCCTTCCCCTCCTCCCTGCAAAATAGCCAACTGAGCCTAATCCTATCTTCTGTAGGCCCTGGCAGCCATTCAGGACTGCTTTTACTGGATTTCTGTGGAATTTGGTCACCTGTAGCTTCAGGCAGCCCAAGTGTCCCAGGATGTGCAGGACAGGCAGAGGTGGATTCCACCCTCAGGAGGGCAAAGCCTTTGAGAATCAACTTTGCACATCCCCAGGGAAAGGACACTGGGAAAGCAGCATTCTGGGGGGAAAGGGAAAACCTTGAAAGTTGGCTGCTGGGCAAAGCCTTGTCACTCATAGGAGTTACCCTCACCACGTGGGTGTCATTCCTGCCTCCCTCATCTGTCCCTATGGACAATACCTGAAATCCAGGCAATCTTCCCAAAAGCACTCAGCTCCTGCCTGCACTGCCAGAGAGCTTTTTTGTTTGGAAAGAGGTTATTGAGGCTGTCATCACCTGGATGTTGCTGGGAGGGCCTGGAGTTGTTCTAACATCCAGGTTTCAGATGGTCAGCAAAATGAGCTCAATGCCATGTTAAAAAATGCCAGAGGGGGATCTTTGCTTCTCCCAGTGTTGCCAGTCCTCAAGCTCATCTCTAGCAAACACAATGTCTTTAATGCATGTTGTTAAAGTTTTCTTGAGCTTCTGTATTTCTATTTTGTCTGTCATAAAGTAAGTGTATTAGTCCACCTCATGGGATTGTACTGTGGAAGATTGATTAAAATCTTCACACAAAAAGCACTAGACTTGTGCAAAGTGTTTCTGTAAATACAGTAAAAACCAGGTCCTTACCTGGCCAAAAGGCTCTTTTGCTTTGTCAGAGTCACTGGATTTGCCCCTTTAAAAAAACCAAAAGCAACAAAAAAAGCTGATTCTGAGATGAGCATGAGGAGCTCCTGGGTATAAGCAGGGAAAGGTGCAGGAGCAGGCACTGCTCCCCTCCTCAGCCCTTGCCAGTGCCCAAAGCCTGCCGCGAGCCACACTCATTCCCAGGAGGCTGCAAGGTGAGGCAGAGGACGCTGCAGCTGAAGTGGCACCTCATTTCTCCAAGGTTGTTTGTTTATCAGACATCTGCCTCTGATATAATTAATGTCACCCTCCGCCCTGCTCCTGCAGAGGAAGGGGCTTGCTGACGTGCTGGGGAAGCTGTGACTCTGAACCTTCAGGACATGGGAGTGAATAAGGACATCAGGGGGTCTCTATTCCCCTCCCTGGTGGGGTCTGTGGGGATGCTGAGCTCCTTGGGCAGCTTTGTCCCCCACAGATGTTGCTGTTGTCTTCTCATGGGAGTCTCCCAGAGGTGATTACCAGCTCACGCTGGGAGATGAATGCAGACACTGCTCCAGGAGAAGTGCTGAAGAAGTCTATCCCAGTAAGGATGAGGTGAGCCTGGGATCACCTTGCACTGATTGCTGTAGCTCCAGCCATCTCCAGATCCCCTCTGTAATTTTGTGTAAAAGCCAGGACAGGCTCAGTACACAGGTGGGGAATGTTGGTACCATTTGTACCATTGGTACCAAACCTGAGCTGCTGCTGCTTCTGCTAACCTTGGCCACAGTGCTGAAGTGGTGAGTAGCCCATGGCAGGAGGGGCTGCAGAGCCCTACAGCCTGTGCCCAAGGGGCCTTGTGAGATCTGGGAGTAACTATGGTGTGTTTAGGAATGGAGCTGGAGAGCCAAACGTGGCTGCCTGTGGTGGTTCTGGCAGTGGGCCAGATCACTTTTATGGATGAGGGGTTAGGAAGAAGTGAAAATGCCAAAGCTGTTGCTTGCATGGTGCATCCCTGTCTCCTCTCTAGGGTTTGGCTGTAGTTTTTAGCAGCTCTATACTGAATTTGGCAGAAGTTTCCTCATCCACCCCTGCAGGGTCAGTCAGAAATTTGGCAACTTATTTTCTCTTTTCCTTTGGGAATTTGTACTTTGTCCTGGGGCTTCCCAGGGTCTGTCATTGCTTGCAGGAATGTGGGGCAGTTGGTTCCTTGCCAGCAGAGCACACAGACTCTCACAGGTGTTCCTGGCAGAGCTGCTGGGTGCAGCAGGAGGGTGAGATGCAGGTGTGTGGCTCAGGGGTGTCTGCTGGGAGGAGGGACACAATATTTCATCAGCATTGATTCCTGGAGGGCCATCTCCCTGACACTGATGGGAGAGGTTTAGCTTCAAATTAATCCGAGCTTCAGATCAATGGGGTAAGATCAATGAGTTCAGGATAAACCATCCGGTAACAGCTACAAGCTGCTTCATTCCACAGCAAGATGAGATTGTTTCAGCTGCCAGAGGTACAAGAATGTGGGATGCTCTGTGGATTTGGGGATGGACATGATGGGGTCCCCCTAGATCTGGCCTGGAGAGCTGGACCAAGGAGCTCTCACAGATGAGGCAGGCTGGTTTCCACAGTCACAGAACAGTTTTGGTTGGAAGGGACTTCAAAAACCATCTTGTTCCATCCCTCCCTGCCATAAGCAGGGACCACTGGACCTGGTTGCTCCAAGTCTCATCCAATCTGTCCCTGAGCACTTCCAGGGATGTGCTCCTGTTTTACACGGAGCCTCACGCTGAGCCTACACAGTTGGCACTGGGTGCCCAAGAGCAGATCTACTGCATGGATGTCCTTCCTGGAGGTATTTCTGCGGACGTGGAAGAAGGACCAACCCCGTTTCTTGTGGGGGATTACAGCTATTAATGTAGGTTGCCATGGTGAGTAATTAAAATCTTCCCACACGTCCTGCTCCTGCACCACAGCAGGTGCCCTGCACAGCAGATGTTGTGCACACTGCAGGCACAGGAGCAGCTTTTGAGCACAGGAGAAACCCATAACATGCTTCACCTCTACTTGTCTTGGTCAATGAAATGGTCCCTGGCTGGAGCTTAAATAATGCTTTTAATGCTGCTTTGCACAACACAGAGGAGCTGCAGGGTACAGGTTGTAATCTGTGGATGCTTACTGTCTTTGAGAGTATTAGATATTGTTCACAGCTGTTGTAAAATGCACCAGATAATGGCATTAAAGAAATAAAACCTCTGAGGGTGGCTGTGTGCCTTGCCTGATACCAAGCAGAGGTCAGGAGCTGCTGGTTCTGCGGTGTAGCCTCGATTACCTGAGGAGGTGTTTCACAAATGTCATTTCCCAGGTCCTGCAGACACTCAGCCTCAGTGCTGGGGCTCTCCTGTGACACTGGAGCAGAAGTTGCATTCGGACTTCCTTCCTCTGCTTTGGGATGTCTGAGGCATTGAGGTCAGAGCTCTGCATGTCCCTTGGGTCCAGCTGGCATCATTTGTGGTAGATACATGACTTTTCAGCCAAGGCAGAGCTGAGAGGTGTCAGTTCATCCCCCAACAGAAAACACAAGGTCTGTAATGTCCCACTTTTGGCTTTACCATGACTCACCAGACTGCATCTCACTGGGCTTCTCCATTTCAACCCTGAAATAAACCAAAACAGTGTCTTTTGCTTTTATACTTTGTTTTTTTCTCGCTGGTCTTCCTTGCAGAGCCTCTATTGTAATTGATTAAAGGGCTTAGGAGGAAGCACGGACAATGGCTCCTGTGTTTCTCAAGGGAAATCTTTGTCCTGAAGCTTGTGCAGCCTCTCCTCATTCCTGGTGCCTCTCTGAAGAGCAGGTTGTGAGCCCAGCTTTGGTGGGAAAGCTGGAGATCCACCTGGAGTGGGTTGGTTACTGGTGCAGCAGCCGCTGATCCCAGGATTTAGAGAGGAAGGAGCTGGTGGGACCCAGAGGAGAAAGCCACTGTCCCTTTTCTCCAGCACACCCTCCTGCTGGGCTGGGGCGAGTCCTTCCAAAGGATCGATTGTCCAAGGAACAAAAGCAAAGCAGCAGTAAAGAGCAATAATCATGTGAGAGGAGAGAAACTTGAGAAGTACACCACAGGTTCACTTAACTCCTGCTTGGTCGATAAGCTGCTTATTGAAAGGCATTATTCTTGTGCTCCTGATTCCCAGAAGTGTCGGAGCTGCCTGGAAGGACAGAGCCAAGCGACTGCCAGCTCGGCTGCCATTGATTTTAATGGAGCAGGAACACAGCATGGGTAATAAAGTGTAAAAACAGGACTCCCCCAAAATGAATAGCACAACGGGGTAACAGGAGCAGTGCTGAGCACGGAGTTGTTTCATATTGCTGTCTTTGCACAAGGAGTGTCTGGCTGGCTCCTTGGCATCACCCAGTGCATGGCTGCAGTGCTGATTTAGGGCTATTACCAAAGCACCCACACTGCAGGGTGGGCTGACCACCACCCAGGGAGAAAAAATAAGTCATTGAATGTTTGTTTCGTTACTCTGATATTCTACTACTTCAGCTATTCACAGCTTAAGAGCAGGTATTTCCTTTTTCACTCTGTTACTTAAAGGAAGACCTCCTGTTTAAGCTGTGTGAAATACAGATTTCCTTTGGATTTACTGCCTAAACAAAATGCTTTGGATGAACATTATTTTTCCCCTGGGGGTGAATGATAAAAAGAGTTACCAAAAATGTCTCAGTCAATGACAAATTTAGTGTTTTGGTTTGGGGAATGGAAGGGAACAGCAGTGAGAGCAGCTATGCTTTTAAGTTACATTTAAGTAAGTATGAAAGAGCAACAACTAAACACATTGCACCTAGAAAACATTTGAACTGAGCAGTGGATCTAGGGGTGATATTCCTGTTGATGTTGGCATAAACTTTTAGATTTCAATGTAACTGAACTTAGTTTTCTCTTTTGCAAAAAGATCCTTTACTCAAGAGAATTTACATGGCCTTAGCCATACTATAACAAAATTCAAATCTACTTTTAAAAACCAAGGTCACTTTTCAAAAGAAGGATCTCAATTATATATGGACCCCAGATGGGTTCTGTTTTCAGTGATAGTTGGGGTCTCTTCTTTGACATGTTATTTCAAAGTGAACTTGAATAGGGATAAGCCTAATTCAGTTTAATGCAGCAGCAGAAATAAAAAAGGTATTGTTCTAACCCAGTGGTTCCCATAGACCAGCCACAGATTTGCCTTATAGGACTGCAAGATCAACCAGGAACCAAGGAAAACATGCTCAGGGCACCCTGAGGTGCAGGAGGCCTGCAGGGTGTGGGAATGATGTGATGCCAAACCCCTTGCACCATGTTGGTTGTGCTGTGCTGGCACCTTAGAAATCCCAGTTTTACAGCAGTGCATTGGCCTCAGAGTTGCACCTGCCATTACAAAATCCCAGAGGATTTTATACCATCCCCTTGTAAGCCGAGGTGAGTGTTTGCTCTGGCCCTGACCCTGAATGCCGTGGAGTCGAGGGAAAAGCTCCATCCTTGAGCAGGTGTGGGTGAATTCCTGTAACTGCAGCGTTGCATCCACAGCTGGAGTCCTCAGCACAGGGAAAACAGGGGTTTTTTTCTCCCTGTTGAGTCCAGGGGAGCCCACGGAGATGCTCCCAGGGCTGGAGCCACGCTGGGAGAGCTGGGGGTGTTCACCTGGAGAAGGCTCTGGGGAGAACTCATTGCAGCGTTTCAGTGTTTGAACAGGTCTCATAAAGGAGGAGGGGAGTGACTTTTACAAGGGTGGATAGCAATAGGACATGAGGGAATGCTTTTAAACTGAGAGATGGGAGATTTACATTAGATATTAGGAAGGAATTCTTCCCTGTGAGGGTGGGGAGGCCCTGGCCCAGAGAAGCTGTGGCTGCCCCTGGATCCCTGGCAGTGTCCAAGGCCAGGCTGGACAGGGCTTGGAACAGCCTGGGACAGTGCAAGGTGTCCCTGAGCCTTCAAGGCAGAGGGCGAGAATGAGATGTCTTTAAGGTCTCTTCCAGCCCAGGCCACTCTCTGATTCTGTGACTCTGGATTTGCTGTCTGGCCCTCTCTCGCTCTGTCTGGGCTCTGGGAACAGCTCTGCCTCCTCTGCCTGCAGCAGCTCTGTGTCCAGAGCACGGTCAGTCTTGTGAGCCCTGCCTGGATCACAGCCCGAGGGCAGCCCCTCCTGCCAAAGGCCAAGCCCTGGGCCCATCACAGCAGCTTTTTTCCCACATTACTGGATTAAGCCAGAAGCTGATGCCAATAACCCCCATCCTTACAACCTTCCTGGCTGTTTGCTCAGCTTCTTGCTTCCCCAGCCATTTAACATCAGTTGTGCTTTGTCCACACCAGCAGGGACAGCTGGGGCTTGACTCTCTTCCCAGGGATGCTTCTTACAAACTGTTGCACAGTGCTGGTCTCTTGCCAGCGCTGATGGATGCAACGTCCTGGTTTACTGGAAATTCAAAAAGACAAAGTGTGGGGAATGGCAGAATGGCAGAGCAGGGACGCAAGTCTGTCACTGCCTGCAGAAGCACTGAGAGAGCCTCAAACCCTCCTCAGACACAGCAGCCCCCAGACTCCTGGCTTTTTTAAATTTAAGTTGGCTTAAATCAGAAGACCACCACCAGGAGGTCTCAGCTTCTGGCTTTACAGTGCTGGGATGGTAGCTGGGGAGGGAGGGGGTGACCACAGCCCTGTCCCCTTCTGGCATCCAAAAGCTGTTGGCTGTCCTGAGGTCTCAGTGGTGTTGGGGACATTGAATATGTTTTGATCTCTGGCTGCCAGAGGTGGGCATGGACATCTCTTGGAGAGCTTTGGACAGTCCATCCTTAGGCCTATAAACTGTTTTATCAGCAGTTAAATCCATGTGGAGATACAGGGCTTTCCCAAAGTCCAGCCAAAGCTGGGAAGCACTGTGCATGCCTTAGGGCCATGGTCCCCCCCAGCCCCACATGTTGCTCTTGGGGCATTTTCTTGATGTTATCTGTAGCTTTTCAGAGCTGCCATGGGGTTTATCACCCTGAGAAGTCCCAGGGCAGCAGAGCAAATGTGCACCTTATTTTTAGCCAGCACTGGACAGTCCTTCTTCCTCCTCCCAGCAAGGACTCTGAGTGGAGCTGATGATCAAACACTGTGAAACCTCTCAGTTCACCTGGCTTTCTAAATGTCTGGAAACCTTCAGGCTTTCCTTGTTTAGAAGTGGCACCAACCAGGTGACGTCTTTTCATCCTAAAACCACATCCTATTCCAGACGGTGCTGGCAGGGTCATGGCTGAGAAAAAGGTGTCAGCTGAAAAGAGACAGATGGGAGAGTGGGCAGGTAGAGAGGCTGAGCAGAATCATGGTGAATTGAACTATTTTTCTCCTCTCTGTCTCTCTCCAGGTTTGTGTCCCACCACCCCCACCTTCCTGGAGACTGGTGTCACCCACAATAGCTTAGTTTTGAAAAGAAGGTGGATAGGTAAAGGAGAGAAGGTATAATTATGGGTGGAATCTGGGAATTTTTTTATCAGATTGTGACACTGTCGAACGCTTTCTGCGCAAAGTATATTGTTGAAAAGGCAGTGATTGTGCTTTTCCCACCACCATTATCAAAGCTCCAGTCAGTCAAATCCTCCCTGTTATTAAATGCTGCTCTGCAAGTCTGCATTGTGAAGCTGAAGGATATAATCACAGGTGCCAGACATGGAGAGAGAGCTGATCCAAAGGTGTGAAAAAAAGAAAACACAAAGATGAGCTGAATAAAAACACATAAATGAGGTGTAAAAAATCAGATTACAGGGGGCAGAGAAGGTGGGAGTAAAATGAAGCAGAAAAAAAATCCATTACTTAGGCTTCTTCCCCCTCCTTTTGTTAATATAAAAGACACTGGACAAGCACAAGTCTGTGCTCTGGTGTATTTGTCAGTGTTTGCCAGCCCTGCTCAAGGTGTGCAGAGCTCTAGGTGATTCTGGCAGCTCTGCTGTGTCACAGGGCCATCAGCACCAGCAGGGACCAAGGGGTGCAGAGCCCCTGCCAGCCCAGCACTGCTGTCCCACAAACAGCTGGATCCACGGTGGCTTCAGCAAAGCTTGGCACCAGCAGCACACCTGGATGGGTGCTGTGGTGCCCATGACTAGAGAGCACAGGAATTAGGAAATCAAATGTTTGGAATTAAAAATATTAACACAGACTTAGGCTCTTGGTAGAATATTTCCTATTTTTTTCTGCCAGAGTGAATTGGCAAGGGGATTAGATCTATCAGAGCTCCTGTTTCAAGGGGAGGGGATGGCTGCATGCTGCCTTCAATCAAAAAAAAACCATATTCTGGTTGTGAAGCCAAAAAATCCTTGGGAAACTAACTTTGATTGCTCCAGCCCAGGGGTGTCAAGCTGGAAGGGTTGTGTTTTGAGCTTTGTGTTTCAGTGTGTTTTCAGATCAACCCTTGCTGGAGTGGACACATTCCTGCAGAAAATTTCCATTTTGATGAACTTGCATTTTTAGAAAACTTTCAGGAAGCATTAGCTATGTCCTTTGAAGACAGCTTTGAGAAACCCAATCACCCTGATTTCCTTTAGATGTGGGTCTCTCCAGCCGATTACTCCCTCCATGCTGCCCTTGCTCATTTTACAAAATCCTGTCTCTTTTACCCAAGGGCTTGGCCACAGCAAAACTGGAACCATTTTCCTGCACATGGCCAGCCCTGTGCACAGCCTCCCACAGCACAGGAGTGCTTTGGCTTAGGCTAAGCCTGTCTGTAGTAGATGTCAATTAGGACAAAACTGGTAGAAGTGCATCCCGCAGCTGTTCTGAGATAGGTTTGTAAAACCCTTGGAAAAACAACACTCTGAGGTCAACTGGTGCGACTCCAAACAGAGCAAGCTGGCTTATAGAAACATTCCTGAGTGGGAGATCTGTTAAGAGGCAAAGCAATAGGTCACCTTTTCCATGCATAAAATGCCAATAGCATATTAATGGAGCTCAGACAAGCAATCAGGCCCTGCTCACTGGGCACGGATGCAGTCATGCTTATAACATAGAAAAACATAGATTTTTTTTTTTTTGTTCTGCCCTAAGGCACCTTGGAAATTTGGTCCTATAGAGTCAATAAGGTTGGGGTTTTTTCTGGACTTTTTCCTGACTGTTCACAGAGGTAAAGTGAGCTCAGAGATGGATATATGATCTCACCAGAGGAATTTCACAGTAGTGTTTGCTGGCCTGTTTTATGCATGAGGATGGGTGAAATGATCATACAGCTTCCTTCTGCCCTTCATGGCCACCAGTCCACTCCTTCCTGCAAACATTTTTCTTTTTGTCACTCTGAATTTCAGGGGGTCAGAGCATCACTTGTAAACTGAGCAACCACATGCATTGGGTAAGGCTAATTTTGAACACGGCAGGTCATCTCTCAAGCTAGCGTGACCTTGGTTCAAATTCCACTATATTTCAATTGTTATGGATTTTCAGTGCCTCTTTTCTGAATGGGAACCTCTGAAATGAAATACTATGAAGTGCTATAGATCTGTTTGCAAGGTTATCACAAAGGCAGGCGGGACGGTTTTGCCTCTGAGAAGATGCACTGCAAAGCCTCCAAGGTCTGTGAAATACTGACGCTCCAGAGACATGCCACTGGTGTTTGGGAGCAGATTTTCATCCTGACCCTCAGAGCAGCTGACATATGCAATTTTATTATTGTGTGCTCACTGTCACTGCTGGAAGCAGTGTGGGAATGTCCCCACCCCCTGCACAGGGCAAGAAGTGCTACCTGAGGTGACATTTCAAAGGCACTCTAAAGACTTACCTGCCCAATTTACCACTGATTTTCTGCTCCCAGCTGCAGAGCAGCAGCTATGGACTCAGTGCAGGGGAAGGCAGAGGTGTTCTGGCCCAGGAACCAGGTGCCACCCCTGGGAGATGCACGAGGCAAAGGAGGTGACAGAGGGTGGCTTGTGTTTCAAGCAGCACTGGAAACCAAGCACTGTGGAAAAGAGTGGAGACTGCAAACCTCCAAAGCCCAAGTCACAATAAAATAATATTCATAGCTGGGACAGATTTGTACTTTTCAAGTGCCAAATGGGATGATATCCAAGTTTGTAATGAAAGGACATAAACCATACGCTCACAACTGACAGAACAAAATGATTGATTTTTTTTTTTTTGTCCAGTTCCAAAATATGTTGCTTTGGGGGCATTTTCTTGATGTTATTTGCAGATTCAGCAGGTTGGATGATGAGGTGAGAATTGTCCGGCAAGTGCTGGCTTGGCAAGATTTACCTGACCTTCTGGGAGATACATCCAGTGGAATCAGCAGTGTTGACATTTGTTGGTGGACATCTAAAGCCACGCGGGTAAACTACCTGGCACAGCTTTGGGTACAGCCAGGGAGAGAAATACAAATACAGGGAGTTTTTGTTTCAGATGCAAACTTCTGCTATTTGAAACTGAAATCTTATTTTCCTACAAGCAATATGGAGTCCATTTCAGATCTTTAGGTCTGAGAGCAGTGATGCTCATAGACTTTTTTATCCCAGGGTGTTCACGCTAATATGCAGAAGTCAGAAGCCTGCAAGATTTACACATCTCCTTTCAGGTGTTTACAGCTGCAGATCTCAGTGAGAAAGCTCTTCACCAGCTTTAAAAAGAACAATCAAATAGTGTAGCAAGGGGCTGATTGCTGCTCCATGGGGAACTGCTGCACACATTATAGACTATCTGCCTCACACGATAATGACAGACAAGGAGATGACCTTTCTATGCTAATGATTTGGCTCCTCGATGAATTCATCCTATGTGATACAGGCAACTTGTCTTTGCTCAGTGATGGATCATGTCATGGGATCCCAGAGCTTTCGTGTGTTAGTTAATGTTCTGTCAACACAAACCCCTGAGAGATCGTCCCAGATGTTCTGGATGACAATTAAGCTCTCTTGAATAAAAGAGATGGCGCCTAGCAAGTTTCCAGGAGCTGATGCACTTCCTGAAACACAACTGGTCACATCCCAATGGAAATGTTCCCCCTGTCTGCTGGCTTACCTGCTGCTCAGGGCAGGGAGCACAAGTGCAAGAGCAGGGTTAAAAATCTACAGTAAAATGAACTGGAAAATATTGATCCAATTTAAAGCCGCATTAGGAATGCCCAAATCATTGCATCCTAGCATTAACTAATTTTTAAATATCCAATGGTTTTATCTGCTCTGCTGCACTTCATACTGACAAATAAATGTCTTAGTGCACACAGCTCCTCCACTGCAGATATTTTTCTTCCTTGTACCAAATACAGACCCTGTGCCAAATACAGACCCTGTACCTGCTTTATCTCCACATCACAGCTCTGCAATACAGTGTGATCTGAGACAGAGCAGGATTGGGATGCACGTTATTCGTTATTCCCAATAGGATTTGGGTGCCCAGCATTGTACCTTTCCTATCCAAGGGCCTGTCACATGGCTGTATATCAGGGCACCATCCCACACCTCCCCACAGGGAAGGTGGTTTAAAGCAATTGAGCCTCAGCCCAGACAATACAGATTACTCTTGTGTTTACATATGAGTTGAAGATGAAAATCAGGATGAGGGCAGTAGAAGACATGATAAGAAAGATTTCGTGTGTGAAGACTTTAAATCTGGTATGTAACTCTTTTGCAAATGCTGTGAGGAAACCTGCTTATAACCCACCAGGCAGCCTCCACCTGCTCCACATTCATGGCAGAAACTGGTGCCATTTCTCCCCACAGGTAGGACTTTTACTGCACCCTCAGAACTGTGAGCTAAACCAAGGGGCACATTGCACCACTTTAAATCAATGCAGTCCTGCAAACTGCTTTCACTCAGCCCAGTTCTGCAAATTTTTAATATGTCCTTCTGGTTTTGGTTGGTTTTTTTTTTTTCTTAGAAGGCTCATTTGCTTTGGGAAATGCTAAATCTTCATTTTGTAGAACCCCAGGTTTGAAGGATCCTCTGGTCCAGCCTTTCTTGGCCAAGCATGGTCTAGATGAGATGGCCCAGCACTCTGTCAAGCCAAATTTTGGAAGCATCCAACACTGGGGAATCCACCACTTCCCTGGGGAGATCATTCAACCAGGCGGTTGTTCCCACTGTGGAAAATTTTCCTCATGTGTCCAACTGTAATCTCCCCAGAGATATCTTGTACCCATTACTCACTGTACTCTCATCTTTTC
Source organism: Lichenostomus cassidix (assembly GCF_008360975.1). Classification (NCBI taxonomy): domain Eukaryota; kingdom Metazoa; phylum Chordata; class Aves; order Passeriformes; family Meliphagidae; genus Lichenostomus; species Lichenostomus cassidix. Next base: position 983,988 of record NC_139499.1, read on the forward strand.
TATCTGACTCTGTAAAAACAGAGTCTTCTTTATAGCCTCATTTAAATACTGGGATATGGTGATAAGGTCTCCCCTCAGCCTTCTTTTCTCCAGGCTGAACAAGCCCATCTTCCCCATTTCCTCACATGGCAGCTTCCCCTTCCTTGGATCATCTTTGTGGTCCTTTCCTGCATCCTGTTCATCCCATCCACATCTTTTTTGCCCCGCAAGGACCAAAACTGTGCACTTGGTCTGAGCTCTTTTAAGTGCTGCCTGGGAGGTGTTGAGTGACCTCTGCTCAGGTGCCTCCTTTATGCTCCTCCACTCATTTCTGCAGATAAAAAGCTGTTCTCAGGCTGTCTTGAGCAATCCTTACAATCACATCCATCCTTTTTTCGTGCAATCCCAGTCTCCCAGTTTTCCATGATTCCCATATCTCCAGGGCAGAATCTCACTACACATCCCTGCCTCACTTAGTGGCTCCTCTGGCCTTGACCTGACACTGAATCCTGCTGGTTTTACCCCATTTCTGGCTACCCAGATCTCATTTTGCCTTTCCAAATTCCTGCCCATCCTCCACCTTCCAATCCCACAATAGATGCATGGTGTCCTCTGGGCTCAGAGTCATGGGAAAAATGGATTCCCTTGCAGAGCCTGACAGGGAGGATGTGAGAGTGGTTTGGTGAAGTCCTGCCTGTAAGGTGCTCCTCTCACAGTGTCCTTTCACTGCAAGGAGATCAGCATCCACAGAATTATAGCCTTTTTTTTTTTTTTTAATTGCTCTCACACTGCCTTTTGAAGAGGTTGTGATGAGTTGAGCCCCCATCATTGCTTTACATTGCTGGCATGGCTGGGTCAGTACTCCTCAGGATTCAGTGTGCTCAGCTCAAAGCTGAAAGTCTTCATTCTTAAAAATTACTGTCATTAAAAGAGGAAAATGTAGCCATCGGGCTTTCTGATTAACAGATTCATCTGTTCTGGAGGAAGTAAAATTGCTAAAAGTGCCAGGAAGGATTTCAAGGTCTTTTACCCTTAAATTCATGGACAATATTTTAAAAATCAAGCAAGTCTTATATTATTTTTAAAATTTCATTTGTTTAAAAATCCATTTCAGTCCAAACAAAGCCCTGTCCACTTTGTAGAGGTATATAGCATACAAATTATTAATCACACCACCCCCCCACCCCCCTAATTTTTGTGCTGCCCTTGTTGGTGTTATTAACCTGGACCCAGGAGTGAAGAATGTGGAAAATGCTTCCATTTCAGATTTGGGGCACAATAGATGAGCTTTTATCCCCAAAATCTTGTCTACTCCCTCCAGCTCCACTAACTGGTCTTTAAAAAACGGGAGCCTGCCTTTCTGATGGACATTATGGCATTTTCTAAATGATGCTGCAGCTGTTTAACTGAGGGTGTGATATTTTAAACCAATTAGTTCAATTTGCAGAGGAAACTATGCCCTTACTCGTCTTTGAATTAGCTTGTTTTGATTAAATTAAGACTAAATCCCTATTAATACATTTAATAAAGTTCCTGACTCCCTGTATAACCCAAGCCAAGCCCGGGGGAATGGCTGCTGGGCTGGGCAGAGGTTAATCCACCTCATCCCTAAACTTGTCTGGAACTCCACTGACCTGGTGTCACTTCCAGTCTCTCACTCCCCTCCTTGTCTCTCTCTGGTTATCTGCAGAGTGTCAGAGCTATAATTCCCACAGAGCAGGACAGCAATGCCTGGAGACAGCTGTGGTGTCATCAAATCCTCCTGCTCCACAGCTGGATGTGGGGCAAACCCCTCCAACAGGAGCTCAGAGCTACTGGCACTGGGAGGGGAAGCACAGAACCTCTGGAGCTGACAGGTGAGGATGCTGCAGGAGACATGGACTCTTTAAACAGCAGGAATGAGATGAGGTTAACCTGGCCTGGTTCCTGCTTTGGGAGGCTCACCAAAGCCTGCTTCTTGCACATCCAGGAAAGAAGGAATTCCCCTCAGTTTGTACTTCTATAGGACATTTCATGAAGGGTTTCAAATTGTTATTTCCCTTAGAAGGGCCCTTCATTCCCTGAGCTGTCTGTCCTGTCCTTGCAGGGGAACAGGACACCTCAAGGAATGAAGGTCCTAGAAGGGAATGAAGCCTAGCCCTGCTCAGGCTGTGGGAGTTTCTAGGACCTTGTGCTTGGATATCAAACACAGACTTGTTTCCCTGGGGAATGAACTGGATTTGATGGCTGTTCTCTCTCTCTGAGTGTAATGGGTGAAAAACCACTGCAGGCAATGCAATTATTGCAAATATTTCTTGTTTGTGTACAGCACGATGATTGTGTTTCACAGCCAGGTGTCAGAGAGGGTGATCTTTACAGAAATAACTGGGCGCTGTTCTCCAGGTTTGTTATTAATTAACTGCTCCTTATAATGCCTCTCGGAGCTCAGCAAGTGCTTCCAGGACTGAGGGAGCTGCAGCGATGATTTTCCCGTGTCCTCCAAGGATTGTTGTCAAAAGCTGGAGCTCAGTTCAGGCCTGAAAACATGAGTGCTGGAGCACGGCTGAGGTGGTGTGACAAGCTCCTCGGAGGAGAAAACAGCACAAACCTATGATCTGTGCTATGGGGTCATCTAAAGGACCAGTCACACCGAATATGATCAAAATTTAGATTTCTCTGGTGGAAAAAATTTGACCTGGCATTTTTCACAGTCTTGGTGTCTTTCCTTTGAAAGACTCCTTTGTTCTGCAGGTCTCAGGGTGAAATTTAATCATGGCTCACATAAATACTAATTTTTTTGTCTGGCTGGGAGCCAATCTCAGATCATGTGGATACTTATGCCCCTTTCCACAGCATACACAGCAGGTTAAAATTATTCCTGTGCTTCCTCACAACTAAAGTGAGGAAGATCAGGGGCCTTTGCTACTTCTCTGGAAACCTTGTTAGAGAAATGGGAAGGTGAAAGGCATCCTTATGGCCCTGGCATGGGGTGACACTGAGCTTTAGAAATAGGGCAGCAACTCATGGATCTCAGGGGTTTGGTCTTGCTAGAGGAATGAGCTCATGTGCAGTTTTTGTTTCAGTGAACTGCTCAGGAACCATTTTGACTCAGGGGTTTTGCTTGTAATAATTCTTCAGGCACTTTGACTGCAGAGCTGCTATCAGAGGGCTGTTTGTGCCATGTTTTGTTCTTTGGTTTTGTTGGTTTTTTTGGGTTTTCTTTTTTGCCAATTTGTGCAAGTGCTCGGTGTTTGCAATTCAGTTTTACAGGACTGTGACTGGTCCGTCAAGTCCCACAGCATCACCCCTACTTCCATGTTGTTCTAAATTAGGGAGCAATTAATAACAGGCTTCAAAATTTGGGGTGAATGCTAATTTAGGCTGACTTGTGTGAAGCTTTTATGAATTGCAGACATTTCCCTAATGCCCTGTGGTTCTCCAAACATTTGTGAGTCCCAGCCAACCACTTTCATTCAGAAAAATATTTACAAGATTCGGTTTTTAACTATTTAATCAGTTCTGTGAGAGCTGTTTTCAGACTGAAGTTGCTGGAGATATTCACATTCATTTCACTGGGATGTGGATCTGGCCTAAATTACTCTAACAGCATGTAATTATATACAAATACAAAAAAAAATGGAAAGGGCATTAACTCAGAACCTTCCAAAATGAAAAGCAAATGCTCAATTAAGATGAAAAAAGACCTGGCCTGAAAATTGCCTGTGAGACCCTCAAGCCAATGTAGTTCTGGCTATGGACATACCTTTTTCTGAGACAGAGGAACATTTTATATTAGTTCTTTTCCCCTTGTCTCCAATAGGATCTGCTGGAAATTGTTCAAAGGGTTGGGATTTGGGAATACAACTCGAGGGAGATGGATTAGCAGGCAGGGGGTTGGTGAGGTCAAAAAAGCAATTTATTTAATTGCTTTGTACCCACTGCCCCTCTCAGTTGTGCATCAGCTCATGTATGACTGTTATATACGAGAGTATTACAGTTATATGCATTTCTGCTCTAGGAAAATCCTTCTCTTGTGTGATTATACTCATGGAAGAATGGAATGGATTGGGTTGGAAGAGACCTCCAGGATTATGTAGTTCCATCCCTTGCCACAGGCAGGGACACCTTCCACTGTCCCAGGCTGCTCCAAGCCCTGTCCAGCCTGGCCTTGGACACTGCCAGGGATCCAGGGGCAGCCACAGCTTCTCTGGGCACCCTGTGCCAGGGCCTGCCCATTCTCACAGGGAAGGATTTCTTCCTAACAGCTAATCTAATACTCATCTCTGATCAGTCTCTATGACAACTATAATTATGGATAATCAGTAACACTGACTGATACTAATTATTTGGGAATATTTTCCACAGGCAGCATACTGTAGCCTTGAGCACCCAGGCTTGGGTGCTGCTGAGGCTGGTGCAGGCAGAGGAGGTGACCCTGTGGCAGCCCCAGTGCAGTCCCTGGGCCATGCTGCAGCTCTGGGCACAGCTGGGACTGGGCTGCCTGCCCAGGAGGGCTTGCAGATGGCTTTGGTGCCTTCAGCCCCGGGGTAATCAGGCCTGACACACAATTGCAGACAGCTTAGGGAAGTCACTGCTTGTCACTGCAAGCTGTCCCTGCCAGGCTGTGCAAGGGCTGCTCCCTCCCTCCTCAGCCTCACCTGGCTCTGCAGAGAGCACTCATCCCGTTTGGGCAAACAGCAAACTCACTTTATTGAAACCATCAGGCTTGGCTAAAATCTCTGGGCTCAGAGCAAAGCCATGACTTCATCCTTGGAGCTGCCTCCACGCAGCCTTTGCTTTCACTGGTCTATTAGGAAGCTCCCCAGGAGGGAAAGCCCAGCTGCCAAATAAATCACACATTCCCAGCAGAGAGGTGTGAGGTGCTCAACAGCAACCCGAGTGCCTGGAAGGAGGGAGACAGGGGATCTTCTGCAGAGATTTTCCTGTCTGGGCCAGATCCTGAGCCAGAGCCCGTCGGTATAAATGCACTAATTCAGGGGAGTTCTGTTGCTCTACTCCCAGTGAAGATTTGGCAAGAGCCTCTGTGTGTGGTGGGTAAAAGGGAGACTATTGTCAACTGCGGGACTTTTTATTTTTCTTTCTAATTAAAAGCAGACATTTTCTGTTTTTTTAAAACTCTTGCAGTGGGAAACTATCATTCAGTTTTAGAATTTCTCATTTAATACTCCCCAAATGCCTGTGAAAAGATTTGAGTTGCAGGTCACAATTTGAATCTTTATAGACAATTGTCTGGGGAAGGACCTTAAGAAACACAAGTATAGATTTGGAGAGCTTGGGGTAGGATGATGTGGGGACGAGAAAACCTACAGGTTGAAAAACTTTGCTACAAAAGCTTTTGATACTCCATTATCCCATCTCTTTAAAGATGGATGCTTGAGCATCAATATTGCATGAGCCAGGGGCCGTGTCAGACACCCTTAATTCAGATTTGGTGGGACCAGAAGCCAGATTTCCATGTGAAGCTCGTTGTGAACTCTGCATTGCATCTGCTGGATCCGATAGAGCTAACACCAAGAAAAGGGACCCATGGTCTAGAAACTCCTCTCCAAGCCCTGTTTTTGTGGTGCAGCTTCAGCAAAGGCAGAATGAGCTGTGGGTGTGATACCACCTGCAAGCAGGGGCTGTCCCAAGGTCTCCTTTGCAGAGGACAGACTGTGGGTTTAAATCCCTGCTGCTGTGCCTGCAAAAGAACAAGGGCTTGGCTGGAATTACAGGGGTTGGTTTACATCTGTGTCCTCCTGAGACAAAAAGGGAGGGAAGAAAAATGAGATGTGAAACTTGTCTTACTTGTGCATCATTCAGGATTTATTTCAGAGAGTTTGGACAATGGGATGAGACTTTCAGCCTTGGGGCCTCTTGTGTAATCCTGACCAGGTTTCTTTGCATAAAAGCATAGGTGTTGCTGGATCAGGTTTCTGGTCCAGGTTTTTCCTTTGAAGACTTGCCGTCTCCATCTGCTTCAGAATAAGATACAAAAATGGAATAATCTGATGGCATGAATTACTGGGTTTTATATCCCTCACCCCAGCTCCAGCGAAAACTTTATTATTTTTGTATCAAAAATGAGAAAAACTTCCAGCTACCACAATTTTCACTGACTCATATTCTTCAGCTCCATGAACTGTCAGTCCTAAGAAGCTTCCCATCCTCTGGGCTTTCTGCATGCCTGGTTTTGCTCACTTTTCTGTGAACCCCTTCTGCTGCCACTGCAGAAAGTGAGTTGGGGGCTTGTGTTTAATGCTTCAAAGGAAGGTATTTCAGCCTCACTAGCCGTGATTCAGAAGTCTTTGGGGAGCAAGGGCGAAGAAAGGGTTATCTCTGCTGTTGAACATGAGAAGGATTAGTAGGTAGCTGGGCAGGTCAACATAACATTGTCTTGGCACCAGGGATGTGATGCTGGAGATCCAACCAGCCCCAGGGGTGCAGCCCTGGGAGGCTGAGCTGCACCAGCCCTGCAGCAGATGCTGCTGGTTCATGGCCCCCAGGTGGGGCCAGGGCTACCTGAGAGGCTCCATCTGCCCTTCCTCAGCCTGCCATGCCATGGCTCACTCACAGCAACCCCAGCAGCACCCTGGACACACCTCACAGCTGAGATGGGCACTTCTCCCCCTTCTCGTGGCTCTTCCTTTCCAGGCTGCGGCACAAAGCTCCCCATTTATGTGCTGTGGCCACGCTGTCAAAGGATAAGTAATCACTTTCATACTTACTGAGCTGCATGGTCACCAAGGTGTAATATCTGATGGGCAACAGATGTCTGCTTTCTTCCAGAGTTTACAGCCTTGTATTATTGCTGTTATTTGCTCTGGCTCCATGCTGCCGGGGAGTGGAGGAGGGGCAGGTACTGGTTCTGCCTGCTGAATGAATGGCATCCACAGTCTTCCTTTGGCTTTAGGGGGGTCTGTTTTAAGTGCTGAATAATACCCAGGGCTCACAGATCCAGCATCTCTCCTCAGAAATGAAATCGTGTCTCCTGCGGTGGAAATTCCTGGTTTATTCAGATAGCCTTTATCCAAACACAGCTGTGTTCAGCTAAGGGAGACTTGCATTTCTCAAATGTCCCTGTGCCTGCACAATGCTACAGAAGATAAAATAACCTGGGAATAAGACGGGGACTGTGCCTCCCGAGGAAGCCTCTTATGAATATGACACATTTTACCTTTGCATGAGCTGTCTGTGTTCAGGGACCGAGGGGAGCTGTGCCTCCCGTGGTGTCAGCAGCACTTCAGGCACAGTGTCCTCCTTGATGGAGAGAGTCAGGTGGTGCCTCTGACTCTGCTCCAGTGCTGCTGCATCCTTTTTGCTTTTGAAAAACTGTTGTACAGACATAAAATTCCACTTCGATACCCTCCAGGAAGCCTGGCTTAATGCCTCATCTGAAGGACATGATATGAGTCATTAAAAACAATTTTTAGAAGTCTGGAGATGACCTATGGGGCTCCAGGAGACTGACTCCTGTGTAGAAGCAAGCAGCCAGTTTGTACTTTCTACCTCTGAGCACCACCTTGGCAGCTCTTGGCACAGCAGTGCTTCCCTGGGGAGGGACTGGGATAATCCTGAGCTGTTCTGAAGCTCCCATGGGAGCTGATGGGCAGGGAGCTGCAGGGACAGCCATGGCCCAGACAAACTAAATTCACTCCAGACCCCAAATGCTTCCTGTTGACTGCTCAAGCAGCCCCTCATGAGCACTTGAAGTCTTTGCCCCACGTTTCAGGAGTGCTGAACTCTCTACTCTGATATCTCCTTTGCAGAAAAGTATTTGAGCTGTGTGCAGCAAGACCCTGATCTGCAGGGCAGCTGGGGAAATCCTGGGGATGTGAGGCCTGTCCTCCCTCACCTCAGGTGGCCTCTGAGTGCTCCATGCACTGGTGTGACAAAGGCACATCCAAGAGCCTCCAGCACAGCCATTGTGGAGGTGGCTTGGTCCCTTTACAGTTACTGCTGGGAGTAAAACTATCAGACAGGCTTTAAAACTACTCTGCCATGTCCTGTGGGCTGTGGCATGTGGGAAACCCACCAGGGGCTCAGCTGGGGCTCCTCTATCTCCTGCTGAAGAGCTCAGACTCACAGCTGGCTGCCTCTGTCCCTCCCAGCCCTGCCACCTACCAGCATGGTCTTGGTGCAAAGGATGAGTCAACATCTCCTGACACTTCTCTGTATGGCAACCACAAGCAGTTTATTTTGGCTGGCAACTGGGCTTTAAAACCCTCAGGAGGCTGGAAGGATGATAAAGGCTGTATGCCCCTCGATGAGGGCATGATTCAGGCATTATAGCTGCAGTGAGGAAAAGGAATGCCAGCTGACGGATGTAATTTGGCTCCATGGAGATACCTAAGCCTTGTTGAGATAATATTTGTAGGAATAGGTATTAAATTGGCTCATGTAGACATGGCCCTGAAGGGCAAGAAAACAACTCCACATCTCCTTTGTAACCTCTCTCTCTTTCCAAGTCAACCCTTTTTCCTACTTCAGGTGCAGTGCCTTTGCTGCTGTTTAGGTTTTGCTATAGCCTGGAGGTGTTCAAGTGCAGCTCCCTGCACCAGGAGCCATGGGCATGTTAGGGAGGGAGACCCCCAGGGAAGAGTTTAAAATCTCTGTAAGCACAACAGGAAAAGGAAGAGTTCCCTCATTTTGCAAAGCAAGGGGTTGCAGGGAGTTAAATTCCAGTGGCTGTGGTCCTTGGTGCTCCTCTCTGTGGAACTCTGCTGCTGGTAGGACTCGCTGCATGAGAAGTGGTTCCAAACTCACAATATGTGACCAAAGCATGCATTAACCTCCCTGCCAGTGCTGGGTTACTTCAGTATATCTGGCTATCAAATCCTGGCTTAATCCACCCCTATGTCTGGAATAGCATCCCAGGGCAGAAAGGAAAGGCTTGCTTGTGCTATCAGTGGCCAGAGACTGAATATGAACTTGTTTCTCCTGAAGCAAAATCTGGTGTTTGACCACAAAAAAAATCTCAGGAAAGAGCTTTTCCAATCCAGTGCATTCATCTTTGCTGCAATGTATTCAGGGAGAGGCATCCACAGCCACTGCCTGGCAGGCTGGTCTCAGCCTTCTCCAGAGCAGCAGTAATCTTTATTTTCAAGATGAAAAGGCTTTTATGTGATCTTCCTGAATAACAAGTTCCTGTGTCACAAACTCTTGTCATCACCCAGGTTAACCTTTGAAAAGCCAAACATTTTGCCCATTGTCTTTGTAGGTAAAACAAAAGGAAGTGGCATCTTTCTACAACCTCTGGACAAAAAGCCTCTATGAGCTGCTGAGGTGCTGCTCAAGTGGCATCTCAATCACAGCTTCCTTGCAGGCCTGGCTCTCTGGTGGTTCAGGAGCTGTGCAGCTGATCAAACTCCTGCAGCCTCAGATTAATACTGTCAATATAATGATGGCAGTCAACAGAGGTGAGCTGCCTCAGGCTAACTCCAGCCCAGGATATGAGTGTGCCTCTCTCATGGTGGTATTTTTGTATTTTATGTGTCATTTTAAAATGGACTGTTCAGATCCTGTTTCTTCCCCGGTCCTCTCTTAGCAGGAGAAATGGGCCCCAGCTCCATCCAGGGCTGAGTGTGCATCCACGTTACAAAGGCATTTGCATCTGGACTCCTGTCGTGACCAGATTAGAAAGTCTCCAAAGCATGAAAGTCTCTTGGTCTCTCTCCTAGGCTGGGCCTGTTTCCAAGGTAAATTCAAGTATTTGCAGGCAAGCTGTGGAAATGAATGCCTTACCTACTCTAGGGATGAGGAGAGAGGTCTGGAGAAATGTTGCAAATTCCTGGCTTGAATGGCTATTCCTGTCTTTTCCAGGTCTGTACCCCCAGCAGGACAGCACCGAGTGATTTCAATGCTGCATTAACACCAGACTAGTGTGTCAGCTATTCTCCCAGCAGGACTTTATTCCAAAGGATCTTTTCTTTTAATTGCTGCCATTCCATTTCTGGTGACATCTTCCAGAGTGAGAAATGGACTGTGGGAAACCTTGGGCCATTCTGTCTCCACTGGCGTGCTGAAAAGAAAATTTGCACACCTGAGCTGCCCCTGCTTAAACATGGGGAAGAACAGTTTGATCCTTTTTACAACAGCAGATCTCTTGTGATGACTCAGAGAGATGATGAAGAATCCCAGAAGAGGTGCAGTCATAACCTGTGCTCCATTAGCACAGCCACCAAGTTACCCCCATCCCCTTTATTTTCCATATCTGGGCTGCTGGACATCACTTTCAATATAGGTGAGGAAAAGTCCCACAAGCTCTCCCAAGATATCATGGAATCACAGAATTATTTGGGCTAGGAGGGACCTTGAAACTCATCCCACCCCACCCTCTGCCATGGGCAGGGACATCTACCTCTATCCTAGGCTGCTCCAAGCCCTGTCCAACCTGGCCTTGGACACTTCCAGGGATCCAGGGGCAGCCACAGCTTCTCTGGGCACCCTGTGCCAGGGCCTGCCCACCCTCACAGGGAACAATTCCTTCCCAATACCCCATCTAACCCTGCCCTCTGTTAGTTTAAAGCCATTCCCTTTTGTCCTGTCACTGTCTGCCCATATGTGCCCCTCACTCATTTTCAAAAGCCCCATTAAGTACTGGAAGGCTGCAATGAGGAACCCGAAGCAATGTTTTCACAGTTTTTCTCCCAGGGGTTTAGAAGTGTAGAAAGTAATTTACAAATAGCAAGGGGAAGTGGGAGAAAGAAGAGAGCAGTGCTCATATAATGATAGAGTATCCTGAGTGGGAAGGGAGCCACAAGGGTCATCAAGTCCAACTTCCAAATTTTATGTTATGGATCAACTCCTGCCCTGGTCAGATCCGTGTGTGTGCTCTAGCATTGGGGACATCCCCAGGACCTGCACTCCAGGTCCTCTGGAGATTTTGGAGCACTGGGGCTATTGGTGCAGCAGACAGCTCTTCCTTCTGCTGTGGGATGTGGCCCTGCTGTCAGTGGAGCTGTGTGATCCCTGGGCATCAGGACAGTGTGGATTGTGCTGGTGTTCCCTGGGGCGGTGTGCGTGTCACCCCCAGCCCCGGGCAGGAGCTCTCACAACATCCCACAGGTTGTGCAGGCACTGTGCCCAGCCTGCTCCTGGTGTCTGCTCAGAGGTTGTGCCCAACACCACAATGGAGAGTCCTAAACCACCTGGGAGAGTAAAAACCCAAATAATCTCCAAATGGTTCTCCTTTAATTCAAGGTGTTTTGGCCCAAAGTTTCTCAGTTCCATCCCCTTTTCAGCCAGCTCACAGAGAGAAGTGGCCGAGCAAATCCTCTGCTCCCTAAAGCTTTGAGACAAATCTTTAGGAGCATTGACTGGGCCATAGATATTTCCCTCCTTATCTCCTACCCCTCCATGACTTGGAGATCACTACATAAGTATGGAGGAGGCTTTGTTCAAAAGGTTTTCTCACTTGGACTTTTTCGCAACTCTGTTCAATATTTTTAGAATACCATGAGATCCTGGAAGTCCTTATAGCAGCAACAGGTTTGGTCCCTTCTCCTGCAATGAGGTCTGAACAAATAATCTCTGATGTTAGTGCCTATGGCATATCAAAGGGATTTGGCCTGGTCTGTGAAATATATTCTGTGTTAATCTCCCCCTTACCTGTAAACCAGATGAAAAAGCATACACAAATACACCAACTGTTTGATGTTTCTCCTCTGAATCAAAAGGACCTGTCTCCACGGTCCTATTATCTCCTCTTATTAAGTATGTTTTCATGCTGTGCTTTTTTTTTTTTTTTGTGCCCACAGTCAATAACAATTTAAATGATACTCTTTGACGACCTTTGTTCACATCATTTATTTCCATCTCTTTATCTGATTTTGCCAACAGGACCTAATTTGAAAGAGGCTGCAGTTCAGCGGCAGGAGGGATTTAAACACTGTTAAGACTGACATTTTCCCTCATCTCACATCCCGTGGGGTACCTGATTGCAAATTTATAATACACCAGAGGTCTTGCCATCAGAAGATACAGACTTACAGTAACAGCAACTAATTTAAAAAAGATCTCCAGCGCATCAGTGTCTGGGGCTGGTTTACACAGACTAATTAATCCTTATTTGACCTGAATTAACTCTTAATCTGTGTGAAATGAGAGAGCTTTACTGGGATATAGAAAATTTTAGAAGATGGAAAATCCTTTCAGAACAGGAGGTTTCTGCAGTTGAGTGACTTGTGGATTAAAATACTTGTTGGCTGCTGCTATGGAAAATTAGCCACTTCATTTTTTCCCTTTTCCCACCCCCCCATTACTAACCAGAAAGGAGAGGGGCAGAAGTTTATTTTGCCACCAGTAGTTACTGTCCCTTGGTAAGCAGAGCAGAGCTGTCATCCTTGCTGTTTCCTGATGATATCTTGGGTTTCTCAAAGACATGAGCAGTCTGGCACAAGGGAGGAAGTTCATTTTGGAGCAGATCTTGCCCCTGACACCCCCAGGTTACAGGTGAGAGGTGGTTTCTCTGCCCCTTGGGAGCAGTGCCTTGGCAAAGGCTGCAGGTGAGCACAGCTGAGGGAGCACGGTCGGTTCTGTCCATGAGGCAGCTCAGAGGTGGGAGATGTCCCCACCCCATATCTCAGGGATGTGGTCTAGGAAACCTGTTCCTCCTGGAAAAAAAGTTTTCAGGCTCAAAAGTTGCTCTGTCAGATTTGATAAAGGACAAGCTTGAATTGTCCTCTTGTTCCTCAGAGGACTCTGCCAGAGCACAGAGGGAGCAAATCAGGAACATCAGGATCAGCCAGGAACATGAAGAAGTGAACACAACCCTGGCCACAGCACACCCTGATGCAGGGATCTTCTGGGTTGGAAGTGGGATTTGGGGATCAGAGCTGGAGCCAGGATAAGTCAGGGCCACCCAGAATATGAGTCAACTTTCACTGCAGAGTCCTCAGGGGACCATGATCAATGTTCAGAGACATATTAAGGGCTAGCCAGCACTTGGAGAGCTGTGGAAAAACATGAATGGCTGGAGAAGGTTGGACTTGTACATGTAACATGGAGTTCTGGTTAGATTTTTTGGCACATTGTGCCAAATGCTACTGCTTGTGGAGATGGAGACTCAGAGCTCATCCCTGCTTTGCTCTTGTCTATATTTCACTGTGAAAAGATGGTCAAGAGAAGCTTGGGGAAGGTCAGCAGGCTGTCTGTAACATGGCAAGGAGCCAGCCAGGCCAGGTGAGATATCTGTCCCAGTGCCAGCAAAGCAGCAACTTACCCTTGGCCTTTGTTCTTGGCACCTTTTCTTTCCAACCCTACTTACCTACTCTACTCTATTTGAAACTCCAGCCATTATAGGACCACCACACCTTGTCTAAATATCTAAAACATAGGTCAGGATCCTTATCTCCAATTCCTGAGGTGTCCAAAGTGACCCAAGGTACCTGAGGAGGAAGCATGGTGTAAGTCTGTTGTGAAGGAATGTTTTAAGGTTGCTTAAAACATCACCAGCAAAATTATTGCAAAATCAGGTTCAATGTAAAAGTGAAAGCACAACAAAGTTCATTGGCAAGGTTCACTCTACTGCTTACTAGGTGGTTACACACAGAGAAAAAGCAAACTAAAATCTAAAATCAATCAATTTAAAACCAGAATCAGCCTGAAAATGTCTACAGAAGGCAGTGTGTGTGGAGGTGGGGAGGTGAAGAAAAGGACGAGGATAGGTAGGGTTAGGGTAAAAAGGAATATAAGAGGCTCTCTGTTTGAGGCACAAGGTTCAGAGTGGATCCCCTTGCCAAACTGAGCCCCAGATGTGACCAGCAGTTTACTTTAGGCCTAAAGGTTTAACAGCACTTAACCAATAGCTTAAGTCAAACAACTTAACAAAGGATTCATATAGAGTTTACTGTAGCACAGCAGGCCTCATTTACTTGCAAATCTAGAGCACTTAATCATTAGAAGAGCAGTATTCCTGTACATTTGCTATGGCATGTTGATGCACACACACAGACCTGAAGAATCTGTTCAAGGTGTGAACCTGTGAAAAATTCCCCTTGAATTCATTGAAGTGCTCATGTTGGATCCCTTTGGATCTTCCCAACAGGCAAAGGGTTGAGCCTCAGGGAGTGGGGGGATCAGCCCAGGATCCATCACTGTCATTGAGCAGTAGAAGCCTCCAAGTACAGCAAATTTGAGATTTCCTGAGCTGGGAGAGGCCCCAGCAGAGGGAGGTTACTGGTGGCAGCTGCTGCAGCCCAGGAGAGCTCCAAGGGTCTCACTCAGGACTGCTGTTTGTGGGGCCACAAGAGATGGGCTTTAGGCACATTCATTTTCCATCCTGGCTGCAATTCAGCTTGGGAACACCCTTAGAAATTTCAACGACAAAATTGTTATTCCAGGGTTGCTATTAAGGAAAGAAAAGAATGTTTCCAAGGCTGTTGGTTAAAAAGTAGGAGCTCGTTGGACAGCAGCAGTTCCTGGGGGCTGACGGTGTTTGTGATGAGCTCAAGAGAAGCCAAGCCCAGGGCTGTTCATCAAAGCTGAGGCCTAATGAGCATTAATGAGATCACAGTGTGCCCCAAGGAGGGGGGAAGGATGCAGCAGCACAGACCTCCAGCTCCCTGTACAAAAACACATCAGGCATCAGCAAGACCTTCCTGCCACCCCTGCAATGTGCTCTGAGTGTTGCTATTCTGCATTCAGTGTCCCCTGCCCCCGCCACGGGGACAGACGTTTCAGAAAGTGCCACCACTCTGCACAGCAGAACTGTCACCCTGCCCAGGCAGCGAGCTGTGGGAGGCTGGAGGTAACCACTGAAAGGTTATCCACTGCTGCTGGTATCTCTATTTTCAATTACCCCCACTCGTTGGCTTTAAAGTCTTTAGTATGGAAAATAAATCAATGTGCTGCTCCATCACTCAGTGACACCTGACGTGAGAGTCTCACAAGATCACATGATTATAGGGATAAGGGTCTAGTTATAAAATGTGCACCAATTCCCAGTCAGATCTTTGACCTCAGACTGCATTAATGTTGTGCCATTTTTAGGTCCAACGCCAATCTCTGTCTTGCAACATATCATCATTGTAATGCTTGATTTACACTCTGAATTATGGTAATTTATTGTAATAGCATGATTTGACCTTTTCAGTATTTCCTATTTTTATTGGCTCTTGCATCCCTTTCCCCTGAGGTTAGGGGGACTTTGGGGATGGAAGAGGAGGTGAATGAGCCTATGAAAGCACAAAATCCTGAAAAGGGCAAAACAGAAGAGCATCCTGCTAATCCAGGGGCTAGGGAACACATGGAAATGTAAAGGTGGTATTTGTGACATCCCTCATGCCAGGAACAGAACTGAACAGCCAAGGTGCTGTCAGCCTTGGAGAGGAAAGGGCATTTTGGGAATGGCTGGAGCCGTGTCCCTGAACCTCCATGTGAGGAGCAGGGCTCTGGGAAGGGTTGTGCCTCTTGGTGCCACCAAACCTCTCCCAGGCATGGAGGTGTTTATGGTGCCAGCACTGGGCAATGCCTCTGACAGGTGATGAGCCTTTTCTGAGAGGAAATGAGCTTTGGGAATTGGAGTGTCCCCTGGTGAGAGAGCAGAAATGTAAAAGGTCAAGATGGAATGTGCTAATATAACCTTAATTGTTTCCCTCTTTATTGCCCTCTGCCCAAAACCACTGCTTCTCCAAGGTAGGATTTGCAGGCATGAAAGAAAAAGTGATAGCTTACTATTAAAAAAAAAACCAAAACCAAAAAAAGAAAAACCAGAGAGCAAGAGAAAGAAAACCCAGAAACAGTAAAATAATCCCCTACAACAAAAAGCTTTGATAAAAGCAAAGCTGAGCCTGAGGGTGATGCTACTTTTTCACCCTGTTCTCCAGGACTGAGTTTGTTCCAGAGGACCCAGCCTTTCCTTTCAGGTTTGGAGTGGGTTATTTACTTTCTTAAGGACTGCCCTCCGGCATTCCTTTTGAAATGGGTATTTGTGCCTGGATCTGGAAGACAACAGCAAAAGCAGGCAGCCAGCTCTCCTAATGGCGCTGCTGCCTTGCAGGGAGCAACACCTTCAGGGTTTGCTCTCCAGGGGTGCGAAGGCACTGCCGAGCTGGGCTGGGGCTCCAGCCCTCCGAGAAGCATTTGGAAACTTTTACTAATAAGAACTCAGGCAAATATGGATCTAATTCTACACCAGAGAGGTGGTGGCTGCTGGTAAAAAGCTTTGATGGGAAGCAAATATAGAAAAACTTATACACAGATATATATGTGTGTGTGTGTGTGGATGGATGGATGTATATATACGAAAAATATTTTTTATATATGTATTAAAATCAAGTATAAAAAATACAGGATGGGAGAACTGGGTGTGTTCTGCCTAGAGAAGAGAAGGCTCCGGGGAGAGCTCAGAGCCCCTTCCAGTGCCTGAAGTGGCTCCAGGAGAGCTGGAAAGGGACTGAGGACAAGGGATGGAGGGACAGGACACAGGGAATGGCTTCCCCCTGCCAGAGGGCAGGGAGAGATGGGATATTGGGAAGGAATTCCTCCCTGTGAGGTTGGGGAGGCCCTGGCACAGGGTGCCCAGAGAAGCTGTGGCTGTCCCTGGATCCCTGGCAGTGTCCAAGGCCAGGCTGGACAGGGCTTGGAGCAACCTGGGATAATGAAATATGTCCCTGCACATGGCAGAGGTGGAATGGGATGAGCTTTAAGGTCCCTTCCAAACCAAATTATTCTCGGATTCTATAAAAAACAAAGAAGCAAAGCAGGTGCTGAGAATCTCTGCCCTGGGAGTGAGGAATAGGTGTAGAACAGGTTGGTAACACAGTGGCACTGGACTCATCCAGTACCTCCCCTGCACACTTGTCACACTAATTATGAATTGCAGGTGCTTCAATTTTGCTCTAAAGCAGAGCAAAACGAGCAAATGTGCTTGGAGAAGTGCTGGTGCCAGCGTGGTCCTGCTGAGAGCCATGGGCTGAGGGAGGGGAGGGCTGAGCCACAGCCAGGGCTGCAGCTGGAGCTGGAGCTCTGCACTGCTGGCCCCAGGCAGCAGATGGAGGCCAGGGTGATGGATTAGCAGTGACATCCGGGGAGACCTGAACATGTATATTGTGCATCCATGGAACTGTATTTTCAGGTGATTTGTTTTCTCCTGAGCCATCCAGCTCATCTCCTCCAAAGAGTTAATTTATGGTGTTTACCCAAAGTGAAGGGTCCAGGGCAGGAGATGGGGTGGAGTCTCCTGGTAAAAGGTCTCCCTTCAGCTTTAGCTGCTGGACACACAATTCTTGCTCTGTGTCTGCACCAGGTGTTTTATAGCAGGCAAACATCCATCATTTGCAATTAATCCCAAAGGCCATTTCCATTACCCCTTGGTGGAGTTTACTAGAAATAACAAAGTTTCCCAGTGCTGAGCTTCAGTAAAATATTCTGAGTAGCTCATAAGAGATTACTTCCTCCTAATACCAGTGAGCACTTTGTACTTCTCAGACAATGTTTTATTTCATTGTCTCTAATGGGATTGTACTCCCAGAGGCTGAGTTCCTCCCCTGGATTTTCCCAGCAAGCTTGCACTCCACAGTGACACAGTCCCTGGGTTTTGGCTGACATTTTTCTGTGTCATGCCCCAAGTTTCAACACTGGTAGAAGTTAAGTGACTCTGAGGCTTCTGGCCCTATGTCAAATCTGGTTAAAATTGCTCACAGCTCATCTCTCCTAATGAGTCCTGATACCGTCAGGCAGCTCCCTTAGTACCTCCCTGGTACCTGGATGCATTTGGCTTTTAAGCTGTGAAAAAAACACTTTTAAAGTGGTCTTTAATCTGATCACACTGAAGCCCCAGAAGAAGTTTGTTCTCCTAGAGACAGACTCTTCTGCCCTATAAAGTGTATTTTGGGCTAACACTGCATAACAGCCTATCCCAAGAAGGAAAGGTAGCTGAGCAGGGCTGGTGGAACTCAGGATGTGAGGTTTTTCCACTGATTTCCTCAATGACTTGAGACAAGTTTCCCTCATTTTGATGTTTGTTCACCTTAAATGTAGCCAGGTCAACAACAGCCAGTTGGGATTTGATAAGGGCACTTGTGTTTGCGCAGGTCCTGTGGGGTCCTGATTTGGGACTTTATGTGAAATTTGCTGGTTAAAGGAAAAAGACAACTGTAAATTTTGATTCAGACAGCTGTTCTGTAGATCCTAATCACTGCCCTCAAAGCTGGCCAGTCCCTGTCTAAAGGGTGATTAATTAATTACGTAGATATATACTGTGATTGTGGGCTGACAAAATCACTGCCTGTTGGAAGGGAAGCTCAACCGGAGGTGGGCATTCCAAGTTCTCAGCTTTCCAAGCAACCTTCAAGAAAACCCTCCATGTAGAGTGATTTTATTGTACATTTTCAATCCGTTCAGCCAATACAGACAGAAGTACACACGCTTCATACACACAATCACCTTCATTAGTTTGATATGCAAATGGCTACCTAGAAATACCTAATATCTGCAGTGAGTGGTTTCAAACCTCCCCACACAGAGACACAGAGCTCTGCAAACACATTGTGTACACCAGGACCTTTGAAAACAGCTCCTTTGAAGCTGCCACTCGCATTCTGCTTCTGAACTGGGATTTTGCACAAATATTTTGAGTCATTGTTTTAACATTTTCACGCTTGCTTTTCAAGTAGATCATCCTCTGTGATCACAGACAATGGCAACAATTGTTCAGTGGTCTCTTACTCTCAGCGAGTCAATTTGCTTTGCTGGGATTTCCCTCTCCCCTGTATTCAGCGTTCAGGACCAAACAGAGTGAAGCGGATCTAATTAACTTTTCTCAAGGGTATTGACTGTCTGCAAAGGAAGAGGAAAGCAATGAGGAATACATTATGAGAGCCTATTCATTGCCAACTCGCACACAGGAGCACATCTTCCTCTTGGAAATGCAAGGTTTACACAAATTTCCGTATTTGATTGTATTTCCTGTTGCATAGAGGCACCAGGGGCTATGTGAACTCCTACGGGCTCTGGAGACAGAGTCAAGAGGAAATAAAGCAAAAGTGCTTTGTATAAACAGTGGAAATTAGAAATTTCTAATTAGCCTTTATTCATTAGGAGGATAAGAAGTGAAATGTACTGCAGGTCGGTGTGTTATGTTCTCTCCTTTAAAAACAGAAACTGAGCCTGAGTGAAGATTAGATGCTGCCTTCACCTCCCTGGAACACTGTAGGAATAATGAGGACTCCACCTCCATGCAAGGCAAGTCCAAAGCTTGGAAAATCATGCAGACACACGAGGCTGTCTGTCAGGGAGCTCTGACAGGATGTGCTGCAGCGATGGCAGAGGGTGCAGGGAGCCTGGGCTGGCCAGGTGACATCACTGCCAGCTCAGCCGGACAGGGTGACAGGGATTTCCATCCATTGGGCTTTGAGTGTGGCTAAAGACCAGAACTTCATATCTGCATCATTTTAAAAAACCCACCCAAACTCAGTGCCTCAGTTTCCCCAGTGGAAAGCACAGAGTGACACATAGACACTGAAGGCTTTAACTCCTGGCTGCTGACCCACAGCACCTCATGATGAACTGCTCTCTAGAAACTTCTGTCAGCAGGGCAGACAGCAGTGCCCATCCATGTGCCAGGGTGAGAAGAACATCCCTGGGCAGATGGATCATACCTGTGGTGAGCCATCAGCATCCTGTGAGATGGCAGCAGCTTTCATCTCTGGGAGAGTGCTTTCCAGAGAATTTCTTGTGAAAATGGCCATACAGGTGCCACAGGCATTGTCACCTCGGTCTAATAGGAATCCATGTTTGTAATTGGAAGTCACCCTCAGCTACTGACACAAACTCAAAAGGACTTTGCAGGTAACCTTGAAATCCTGGCAGGAATGTTTGCTTACAGGATCTGAAAGTTTGTCCAACCATTGTCACAGGGTCACCTCTGCTTTGGAGACCTGGACCTCTCAAGGCAGAGAAGCAGAGGGAAAATGAAATAGGGTTACTGTGATCTATTACCACCAGCTGTGGGCCATTAGCTGCTATCACCCACTCCGGATGACAGGCAATGGGCCATCCGTTAGCTATTATCACTTGCTAACGACCCACCCCGCATAACAGGCAATGGGCCATCAGAGACCCACCGTGTGACTCATAGACTTATCTCATCCCATTGTGAGATGCTCTGCCGAGGAGAGAAGAGCCAGGTGTTCCCACCTGGATATAACCTGGCCCTGAAACTGCCTGAGCTAGCCCTGTCTACTGGGTTCCCAGAAGACGAGAGCTACTACTGGATCTTCAGCTGGAGACTAGACCTTCACAAGATCACCGCTTCAACTGGACTACTTCAGTTAAACTGCTACTACCACCCTAACAGGGTGTTAGGTTGTATCTGACTTTGTCAGTGCTTTTCCTTGTATTATTTCACTTATTTTTAATTTCAATCTTGACTTGTGATCTCCTACTGGTTTGCTTTCAAACCAACACATATTTTGGCGCCCAACGTGGGGCCCGACCTAGAGAAACTCAAAAAATCATATCACCATGATGCTCAGCCTGTCTATGTGGGTAATGTATCTTACCCTTTATATTTTCCCTCAAATGGGAAACTATCTACCCGTTGCATTGCTCCTGTTGCGACCAGGGAATGGCATGAGAATTGCTGTATTGCTTTATTATGCCTATTGCATGGTAACCTGTGAGGCGATGAATACCATTCGGAATATATACTCGACTTTGTCTGCCTGGCCTAACCTGAGCTGCTTCGTCTGGGACCTCCTCAGCAATCTCACCCACCCTCTGGGGCTAGGAGGAGAGAGTGGTTTCTTCCAGCATTTCAGGCCAGGCACAGCCATCTTTGACAACATTGAGTTCTCTCTGGATGCTAAGGATGGCATAATCTTCCTGTTAGTTCTGTTTTCTTTCTTCTCTGCGACCAGCACAGTGTACCTCATGCTGAGAAACAGAACAATACCTGGTGTTGTACAGCGTCTTCTCAAAGAGGAGGAGAAAAGAAACAAGTCAGCAGGCAAGAGGAAAAAAACCAAAGGAGCAGTCAATGTCTCAACACAGACCATTGCCGAATCAGAACAGCCAAAGCCAGTAGCGGTTGCCCCCGTCCAGAAAAAGAAATCCAAGAGCAAATCAGTCCGCACAGCGACTGATGAGGATGCGGCAGGACCATCTCACCCAGCAGAAGAGACAAAGCCGGAGATCATCACTCGCTCTCTATCCCTGGGGGAGCTGCGTGACCTACGGAGGGAATTCACCCGGCAGGCGAATGAGTCCATCTTGACCTGGCTGCTCCGTATCTGGGACGCCGCAGCTAATGACACTATTCTGGATGGAAGTGAGGCCAGACAACTGGGATCCCTGTCTCAGGATGTAGTCATTGACCAGGGGATTGGGAAAACCCAGGAAACTCTCAGCCTCTGGCGGCGATTGCTGCTGAGTGTACGGGACAGATACCTGTGCAAAGAAGACCTCCAGATGCACCAAAGGAAATAGAACACAATAGAACAAGGTATCCGATGCCTGAGGGAATTGGCTGTGCTAGAGATCATTTTCTCAGACAACGAGAGATTCCCCAAGAGCCCAGATAATGTCCGGTGCACTTCACAAATGTGGCTAAGATTCGCGCGGCTCGGACCAGAGATATACTCTCGTTACCTGGCAACACTGCAGTGGAGGGAAGGCGAAGACCAGGTGGGCGTGTTAACAAACAAACTGAGAATTTATGAGGACACTGTCACCGCCCCACTACGCACCCAGGTCTCATCGGTAGAAACAAACCTGGCCGAGCAAGTCCGGAGATTGATTGAAGAGAGCCATCAGAAACTAAGGAAAGAGCTCACAGAAAGATTTTTCCATGCCACACCAAAACCAACCCGAGTCTCTGCCATCAAGAGCAGACGTACTCCAGTCAGGGAAAGAAAACAAACTCCACGACGTGACCTCTGGTTTTTCCTTCAAGAGCATGGGGAAGACATGAGGAAGTGGGATAAGAAACCCACCTCCACCTTAGCAGCCCGGGTACGTGAACTGAAAAAGGAAACATCCACTTCAGGAGGCTCATCTAGGTACAACACTGCCCCAGTCTCTTGTGGACAGAACTCCAGACAGAATGGAAGTGATAATATGACTAATCCGCTTGAAGGGACCTCAGGGACACATTTACAGGAGAAGAACATCGTGCACCAAAAACAGGATTAGAGGAGCCCTGCCTCTAGCCAGGTAGAGGAAAGGGACAATCAGATCTATTGGACTGTGTGGATCCGATGGCCTGGCACGTCTGACCCACAAAGATACACGGCTTTGGTTGACACCGGCGCTCAGTGCACCCTGATGCCATCTAGGTATGTGGGGACCGAATCCATTTCCATTTCTGGGGTGACAGGAGGATCCCAGCAGCTGACTGTACTGGAAGCTGAAGTGAGTTTAACTGGGAATGAGTGGCAGAAACACCCCATTGTGACTGGTCCAGACGCCCCATGCATCCTCTGCATAGATTATCTCAGGAGTGGATATTTCAAGGACCCGAAGGGACATCGCTGGGCTTTTGGGATAGCAGCCGTAGAGACAGAAGACATAAGACAACTGAATAGCCTGCCTGGTCTCTCAGATAACCCGTCTGCTGTAGAACTACTGAGAATTGAAGAACAGCGGGTACCAATTGCTACAGCAACAGTGCATCGCCGGCAATACCGCACTGACAGAGACTCTGTGACCCCCATCCATAAGATGATTCGAGATCTGGAGAGCCAAGGGGTGGTCAGCAAGGCTCACTCACCCTTTAACAGCCCTATATGGCCGGTGCGTAAGTCCAGTGAAGAATGGAGACTGACGGTGGATTACCGTGGCCTGAATGAAGTCACACCACCACTGAGTGCTGCTGTACCAGACATGTTGGAACTTCAGTATGAGCTGGAATCCAAGGCAGCAAAGTGGTATGCGACCATTGATATTACCAATGCTTTTTTCTCCATTCCTCTGGCAGCAGAGTGCAGGCCTCAGTTTGCTTTCACCTGGAGAGGTGTGCAGTACACATGAAACCGACTGCCCCAGGGGTAGAAGCACAGTCCCACCATCTGCCATGGACTGATCCAGGCTGCACTGGAAAAGGGTGAGGCTCCAAAACATCTGCAGTACATTGATGACATCATTGTGTGGGGGGACACAGCCACAGAAGTATTTGAGAAAGGAGAGAAAATCATCAGAATTCTCCTAGAAGCCGGTTTCGCCATCAAGAAGAGTAAAGTCAAGGAACCTGCCCGAGAGATCCAGTTCCTGGGAGTAAAGTGGCAAGATGGACGGCGTCAGATTCCTTCTGAAGTCATCAATAAGATCATCGCGATGTCTCCACCAACCAACAAAAAGGAGACGCAAGCTTTCCTAGGCGCCATAGGCTTTTGGAGAATGCACATCCCTGAGTACAGCCAGATCGTGAGTCCTCTCTACCTCATAACCCGCAAGAAGAATGATTTCCACTGGGGCCCTGAACAGCAGCAAGCCTTCACCCAGATCAAACAAGAAATCGCTCATGCGGTAGCCCTTAGCCCAGTCAGGACAGGACCAGAAGTAAAGAATGTGCTTTACTCTGCAGCCGGGAGCCATAGTCTGTCCTGGAGCCTTTGGCAGAAGGTGCCTGGTGAGACCCGAGGTCGACCACTAGGATTCTGGAGTCGAAGTTACAGAGGGTCTGAAGTCAACTACACTCCCACCGAAAAAGAAATCTTGGCAGCTTACGAAGGAGTCCAAGCCGCCTCAGAGGTGATCGGCACAGAAACACAACTTCTCCTTGCACCCCGACTGCCAGTGCTGGGGTGGATGTTCAAGGGAAGGGTTCCCTCTACCCACCATGCCACTGATGCTACGTGGAGCAAATGGATTGCCCTCATCACACAGCGCGCCCGTATTAAAAACCCGAATCGCCCTGGGATTCTAGAAATCATAACAAACTGACCTAAAGGTGAAACTTTTAAATTATCTTCAGAAGAAACAGAAGAGCAAGTAGCACGTGCCGAGGAAGCACCCCCGTATAACGAGCTGCCGAAAAGTGAAAGACGCTATGCCCTCTTCACCGATGAGTCCTGCCGAATTGTAGGCGCAGATCAGAAATAGAAAGCTGCAGTATGGAGCCCCACACGACAAGCTGTACAGGCTACCGAGAGACAAGGTGGATCGAGTCAGGTTGCAGAGCTTAAAGCCATCCAGCTGGCTTTAGATATTGCTAAACGAAAGAAATAGCCAAAGCTCTATCTCTACACCGACTCCTGGATGGTAGCCAATGCACTATGGAGATGGTTAGATCGCTGAAAAAAAGCTAACTAGCAGCGCAGAGGAAAACCCATCTAAGCCGCTGAGATTTAGCAGGACATCGCCGCCCGGGCAGAAAAGCTAACCGTGAAAGTTCGACACGTAGATACACATGTACCTAAGAGTCGGGCTAATAAAGAGCATCGTAACAACGAGCAAGTAAACCAAGCTGCCAAGGTGGAAGTGTCACAAGTAGATCTAAACTAGCAGCACAAAAGAGAATTATTTCTAGCTCGTTGGGCCCATGATGCCTCTGGTCATCAAGAGAAAAATGCAACATACAGGTGGGCTCGTGACCGAGGAGTGGACTTGACCATAGACAACATCTCACAGGTCATCCACAGCTGTGAGACTTGCGCTGCAATCAAACAGGCCAAGCGGGTGAAGCCTCTGTGGTACGGTGAACGATGGTCAAAGTACAGGTATGGGGAAGTATGGCAAGTTGACTACATCACACTTCCCCAAACCCGCCAAGGAAAGCGCTACGTGCTAACCATGGTGGAAGCAACCACGGGATGGTTAGAGACCTACCCTGTGCCTCATGCTACTGCCCAAAACACCATCTTGGGTCTAAAAAAGCAAGTCCTGTAGAGACATGATACCCCTGAGAAAATCGAGTCTAACAATAAAACCCATTTCAAAAATAGCCTCATAAGCACCTGAGCTAGAAAACACAGAATTGAATAGATATACCACATCCCCTATCATGCACCAGCTGCCGGGAAAGTTGAACGGTGCAACAGACTACTTAAAACAACTTTGAAGGCACTTAGCAGAGAAACCTTCAAAAATTAAAAACTAAACTTAGCAAAGGCCACCTAAATAGTTAACACAAGAAATTCTATCAATCGAGCCGGTCCTGCCGAGTCCAAACCTTTGCACACAGTGAATGAAAATAAAGTCCCTGTAATACACGTAAGAAGTTTTTTAAGAAAAACTGTTTAAATTAGTCCCACCTCAGGCAAAGGCAAGCCCATCCGTAAAGTTGTTTTTGCCCAAAGACCTAGTTATACTTAGTAAGTGATGCAAGCAGATAAAAAAAACCCGTTGTGTCCCACAAAGAAACCTTATCTTAAGTGAAAACTGTGTAGATGGTAATAGAATAAGGGGTGAATAATATCCCAAGTTGCAATATTAATGTAGTTAAGTATTCTATTACCACCAGCTGTGGGCCATTAGCTGCTATCACCCACTCCGGATGACAGGCAATAGGCCATCCGTTAGCTATTATCACTTGCTAACGACCCACCCCGCATAACAGGCAATGAACCATCAGAGACCCACCGTGTGACTCATAGACTTATCTCATCCCATTGTGAGATGCTCTGCCGAGGAGAGAGGAGCCAGGTGTTCCCACCTAGATATAACCTGGCCCTAGAACTGCCTGAGCTAGCCCTGTCTACTGAGTTCCCAGAGGACCAGAGCTACTACTGGATCTTCAGCTGGAGACTAGACCTTCACAGGATCACCGCTTCAACTAGACTACTTCAGTTGGACTGCTACTACCACCTTAACAGGGTGTTAGGTTGTATCTGACTTTGTCAGTGCTTTTCCTTGTATTATTTCACTTATTTTTAATTTCAATCTTGACTTGTGATCTCCTACTGGTTTGTTTTCAAACCAACACAGCAGAGAAGCAGAGGGAAGCTGAAATAGGGTTACTGTAACTCTGAACCTTTACCTCTCCCTCCTCAGAAGCATTAGGCAGTCAGTAAGTCCTTCTGACCACTGTACTAGGAGGAGATAAATGAGGATGGTGTGTCAGGCTAGCCAAGGTAGCCTGTGAGCATCTGGGAGCTATTTTCAGATGCCAGAAGTTAACAAGGCACTGGCTCTTCTGCTAAATTGAAATCCTTTCTGAACGTCCCCACTTCTGACACAATCTGTTGATTGTCATCTTTATTATACCATGTGCAAATAAATACATAATAGCATCTTGTCAAAATGTATTGCCATTCAAACTGTACCCGTAATCTGGGTGTCTAACACGATCTCAGTGCTTCCTAACAAATACATTTCCCTACCAATTTCTGCAGGATGAGAAGCCTGGTCTTGCAATTTATTCAGCAGGAGGGCTGAGAGCAGGGAGAGGATCAGGGGTGTGGAAGGAAGAGGGAAGAGGCATTGTCAGCACCTGCGTCAGCATGGCATCAACTCGGATTACAAGACATTAAAGGCATAACCAGACAGAATAGCTCTTCTGGACACAGCTGTGAGCAACATCAATGCTCCCAAAATATTTTGCTGGTGCAGCATCACCTGTTTAACAACAGGATGTTCTACAAGCCTTCAAATTCCCTTGTGAATTAACACCTCTTAGGAAGGCCAGGCTGGGTACTAGGGAGCTGCAGCAGTTGCACTGCTATTTGCATTACCCCAGGCTTGTGTGGGCTCTCAGTGCCTCCAGCCCTCTCTGCTCCACTGGGCAATGTCCAGCTCTACAGCCCCATGGGGCTATTCCAAATGTAAACACTGCCTGTTTGCTCAGGCAGCAGAAAAGTAAGAATCACTCACATTGGGAAAGAGAGAGGAATGATGAGCTGGGGTGGCTGCCTGGTGTCAGCAGGGCAGAGTATTTCACTGGGGAGGGGTTCAGTAGGCAGACCCTGCCCTGGGCTGGCTGTTCTCGAGCTCTGGGCACTGACTGAGGTGGCACTGTCAGCACTGGGCCACCAAAACTAGTGTGGGAGGGAAAACACTCAGAACCAGAGTTTTCTCAAAGGAAAAGGCAAACAGTAACAAATCACCCTCCACTGCATTTCCTAAACAAATACAAAGAATATTTGCTGTCAGCAAAGGGTTTTATGGTTCCCACCTCATTCCTGCTGGTTTGACAGCTTTTGCAGCTCAGCCTGCTGAGCTGGCTGTGGTGGGACAGCCCCTGGCAGTGAGTGACCAGACAGGCTGATTGTGACCCTGAGATGGTTTTAGGAGCAACGGTGACTGGGTCTGGGTTGGAGCCCTGGAAAAAGGCAGATACAATGATGGAGAAGCATGAAGCAGCTGCTGTGTTCCCTTCCTCTCTGCTGGGGTGAAGAGATTCATGTGCTTTAGGAGGGGCAGCTGCTCACAACACCGTGTGCTTACACCCTGTGTTACCTCTGTTCACATGAGTGGTGCTAAATTAATCTAAGACTTTGATAGCAGCAATAGGTTCTAAATGCAATAATTACTTCTATGCTAAAGTATGCCCTATTTAAATTCCAATATATTTAGTTCAATATGTTGTGTCACTGCACTTAATAAATAGAGCACAAGGTGTTTTATAGGCCTGGGCTGTGCTTTTATCAGCTTTCCACTGTGGTTATCAATGAAATCATTTAATAATGAACAGATTGGCTCAGCTCTAGTAAGTGACAATCTTCAGCCCCATACATTCTGTAATTTCTACTGTGTGTGCTGGGAAGCTGCATGGTCTCCTCTGTCTACCAGAGCTGGGAGAGGTGCTGAGAGAAGCTGGAGTTTGCTGCACAACAGAGCAGGAGCTTGGGATTTTCATATGATGACCTTCTCCATGCCTGGGCAAGTAGAGCTGCAGTCCCACTCTCAAAACTCCATTTTCAAGGAATTTTACCCTCAGCAATCTTTAGCTGCCTTTTTCTTCTATAGAAACCTTAATTCTAACACCAGAAAAAACATCCTGGAGAATTGTATTTTACAGAATCCAAGAATGGTTTGGGTTGGAAAGGACCTTGAAGTTCATCCCATTCCACCACCTGCCATGGGCTATCCCAGGCTGTTCCCAGGCCTCCACTGTCCCAGGCTGCTCCAAGCCCCAATGTCCAAGCTGGCCTTGGACACTGCCAGGGATCCAGGGGCAGCCACAGCTTCTCTGGGCACTCTGTGCCAGGGCCTGCCCACCCTCACAGGGAACAATTCCTTCCCAATATCTAATCCAAACCTACTCTTCTTCCTTTGTTGCCACAAATGCCAGGAGGTTTTGGGAAACCAGCAGAGTGTGGGGTTTTACTGTGAATGTGTTATGAGATATTTTGCTTTTCCTTGCCTCACATATCCTTTTGGGTGAAGCAAGGTTAGCAGAACTTCACCTATATAGGGATATAAGGAGAAATCAATGTTTCCATAAGATTACTGTAGAGTACCACTGCTCATGGCTGGAGGAAGGTTTATTGAACCAAGATTAACAAACTAAATGTGTGTTGGGCTGCTTCAGGGCACAGAAGCTGACATGCAAAGTCCCAAGTGTGTGTCTGCAGCCTGTGAAATGAGTTGGTGGGTGCAGCATTCCTGGTGGGAAAAAGCCCTGTGACACGGCAGCTCTAGGTGTGCCAAGGCACTGGGAGCAGCATGAAGACAGACAGAGCTAGAGCCACCTGGGTGCTCAGGGACACTCCACCCCCACTCACCTACTGTTGTGCAAGGGTCCTGAGAGCACAGACACGGAAATTTGGGTCCCAAACTCCTCTGATCCTTTAGTCTCATCCAGTGTCACTGCCACCATCAGACAAGTTCCTTGAGGCTGAGTCCATGGTCAGTACAAGGCTGATGCAGCAAAACCTGTCTGGCAGGAGAATAGTGCACCAGAGGTACACTTTAGAGTGCAAAACATTAATTTTTTAGGACAATCCTACTCCTCAGGAATCCCATCATCTCCTGCTGAGTGAGTGAGAGCAGTACCTGGCCCTTGCTGGGCTGGCTTACCTGGACATTGTACTGCTGTTGTCATCCTTCAGCGCTTTGTAAAGCTCTTCGGGATGACTTGGCAAGGCAAAGGTGTTTCTTCAAATGCCAGTCTCCTGATCCCCTGCCTTAGAAAAGCTGCACTAATTAAATTGTAGTCACCAGCAGAGAGGGTATTTTTCCTGGCAGTTAAATGCCTGGATGATCCGAGGGCCCCAGGCAAAGCCGAAGGTATTTGATCCAGCAAGATGTTAACTGCCAGGAAATATCCCAACAAGACAGTGCTGTAATATGCTTAATAAAACATCCTGGTTTTCCTCTGGCACTGGGAAGGCATGGAGACAACATACAACTGTTTCTACACCTAATTCAGCTCAGTGGGCAGAGGGCAGGAGCTGCAGGGCACTGCACCCCTCAGTCCATCAGGTTGGACACACTCATCAACCAGGGCATTTCCATCCGGAGTGGAAGGCAGGCCAGAGGAAACCAGTGTTCACTCAGCCTCTTTGCACCTGGAAGTCTGTGAAAGTGTTGTTTCTGATGCCAAAACCAGAGTCTACTTGAGCAGAAAGTGAGCTGATCTTGCAACTGGTGTTATTTCTTGTATATTGCTATCCATACTCCCTTTTCTGCTGTGTGATAGTATGAGGGGGTTTTTTTGTTGCTAACTTCAGAGAGAAAACAAAAAAGTGCTTTGCAACGTAGCAAGGATTGCTGCTGAGTTAGGCTGGGACTCTTATCTCTGTTTTGTACTAAGGACACTGAGGCAGATTTAAGGAACTGGGCTGTGACGC
Source organism: Lichenostomus cassidix (assembly GCF_008360975.1). NCBI lineage: Eukaryota > Metazoa > Chordata > Aves > Passeriformes > Meliphagidae > Lichenostomus > Lichenostomus cassidix. The sequence goes on from NC_139499.1 coordinate 1,013,618, forward strand.
CATGGTGAGTCAGAAGGAAAACTCCTGAATTAACTCAGGCTTGCAAAGGAACTTTCTGTCTTTTTGTGGGGAAAGAGGACTGGATTCGGGCTTTTGCCAAACATCCTCCATAACCCTCAGACCTCCTCTTTCCTGCCTGTAAAATAAGTTTAAAACTTCACTTTGTTTCTCCAGGCTTTTCTCCCTTCCCCTTCCCAGTGCAGACCCCACCAGAGGAGGAGTCTGGGTCTTACACACCCTACAGAGAGCAGAGAAGCTCTGATCTCCCTCTGCACCCTGCATTTCCAGGCTAGAGCCAGACCAGCAATTCCTTGGGACTGCTTCAGACAAGAGCAGTGCTCATGTGAGAGCAGGCTTTATCAACCCACATCATGCCAGAATTAATGACTGTCTTAATAAAAGCAAGTGAGATCATCACTCTTGGCTTAATTTTTCCTTTTTATTGCCTCTTACATGCAGAAGTAATGATCAGCTGCTTAAATATCTCTAAAGCCAACACTTAAGGACATGTTCCAATCTCTCACTCTCCTAATGAATGGCAGTGTCATTTCCCAGGGAGTTTCAGCACATTCCTGGACCAAAAGGAGATGTTTCTTGCAGGACTGGCACTCCCACCCTTCAAGGCTCCTGAAGCCAGTGAAATCCCATTAAAACAGGGACATGCACTGAAGTTGGGTGCTGAGTGCATCATCAGGCCACATGAAGGGTTGAAGGCAAAGGCAAAACTCTCCATGCCTGTCTGTGCAGCCCACTTTAAAACAGAACCTTCAAAAGTCCCACACACAGCTGAAGAGATTCCTTGGGCTTCCTGGTAATCCTAAGAGAGGTCATCAGGTTAGAGACCAAAGGCTTTGTTTCCCCTTGTTCCTCAGAAGGATTTCTAGACACAGTGGTATCTCCACTGACCAATTCCATCCCATAATGAGCATCAGAATCAACCCCAAATGTTACTGAAATATGACTTACGTATACAAGAACCTAAATGTAAATGTGGTTCAATATGATTTTAATTCCCAAAGGCCTGAATCACTTAAAAATTGAATTTTAGTCTCTAAATTACCTCTCAAACCCATCTCTCTCCCTCAGGTGTCACTCATGGGGTATCACTAGTAGGGCTTCAGTGGAAGAGTCCCAGAATCCCAGGATGGTTTGGATTGGAAGGAACTCCACAGATCATCCCATTCCAATCCCCCTGCCATGGGCAGGGACACCTTTCAGAGCACCTGGCTGCTCACTCTGCCATTGCTCTGCAGCAGCACAGCTGCATTAACAGTTTGCTTTTTCCACCTACCATTAATCTGCGAGCTCAGATTGTAATTAAGCTCATTTAGAGCAGGCCATGGTGTGCAAAACACTAATACCAGCAGTAGAGTCATCCAGATTAGGTCCATTTGTCAAAATAATGGTTTGGGGAAAGCGTGTCTTGCATAGCTCGAGTCGTGAGTGAGCATTGCAGAGTTCAGATGCTCCTGTGATGTGACAGCCCAGGACAGAACTGTTATCCAGATCTCTGCAAAAGGACCTTGCAGTGGTTCCAATGACACATCTTCCTGGTAGCCCCCACAAAAATCACACTGGAGTTAATGAGGTTAATGAGATCTTTGCTCAGCACAGTACTAGTACTCTGCTCTCATGTGATTCACCTGGAGTGCTGCTTCCAGCTTGGGGGTCCCAGCACTTTGGGGGACCTGCTGGAGAGAGTTCAGAGGAGGCCATGAAAATCATCCGAGGGATGGAGGAGCTTTTCTCTGGAGCCAGGCTGGGAGAGCTGGGAATGTTCACCTGGAGAACAGAAGGCTCCAGGGAGATCTCAGAGCCCCTGCCAGGGCCTAAAGGGGCTCCAGGAGAGATGGAGAGGGACTGGGGACAAGGGATGGAGGGACAGGACACAGGGAATGGCTTCCCACTGCCAGAGAGCAGGGAGAGATGGGATATTGGGAAGAAATTGTTCTGTGGGAGGGTAGCCACAGAGAGAAGCTGTGGCTGCCCCTGGATCCCTGGCAGTGTCCAAGGCCAGGCTGGACAGGGCTTGGAGCAACCTGGGATAGTGGACGATGTCCACCATGGCAGGGAATGGAATAGAATGAGCTTTAGGTCCTTTCCAACCCAAAACACTCTGGGATTCCATGGTTCTATGATTCTGGGATGCTTTGGAAATCCTTGGGGTGCAAGCAGGGTCCAGGTTCCCCAGGAGCTGTCCGGAGGCACAGAGCCAAAGCTCACCCTGCAGGTGACACCTGTAGAGAGTGGGTATTAACTTTTGTGCCACATCTCACCCCCCTGCAGAGCTTTTCTGCTGGACAGGAGCTGTGTGACTCCAGACCCAGTGTGGCAGCTCATGCAACCTGCTGTGTTCAGCTGAGGGGCCCTTCACAGAAATTAAAGGAAGGATTCCAACCAGGAGCAGCTAATTAATTGTTGGTTGTCTGGGTTCTGCAGGCAGGGATGGAAACAGAGGCTGAGATGAGAAACCATGAGTTCATCACGTTGGTAGGAAAAGTTAGAAAGGGAATGGCTTTCAGTGAACAGGAGGTTACTGGCAGCAGTGAGTGCTGGTTTGGTTATTATTTATGGAACAGCTTCCCCAGAGATGTGTTGGATGCCTCATCCCTGGGCACATACAGGGTCAGGCTGGATGGGGCTTTCAACAACAATTTGGCCAAATTAAGTCCCTGCTCACTGCAGGGGGGTTGGTCTGGATGAACCTTAAAGTTCCCTTCCCACCCAAACCTTTCTACGACTCTTTGGGAGGGTAAATGAAGGGCTGAACTCCTTTCCCCTGCACTGAGGGCTGCCTGCATCCATGCTGCAAGGCTGATGCATCCCAGCTGCATCCCTGCTGCATGCCAAGCCACCCTGTGCATGCAGGGGCTCTGGGGTTGGGACTTCAGGACATCTGGCAGCCCAAGCTGTGCAGCATCTGCAAAACCAAGAGTTTGCCACCCAAAGTGGGACTCCGCAGGTCTGGGATTTGCCTTCTTGTCCGTGACTTTCGGGACAAGGGCTGGGAGGGAGCAATCTTTCTTTCCTCTGCTTTTGCAATTGTGTTGGTGCATTTGCTGGGGCTGTGCTGGCTGAGGTGCTGACAATTTGGGAAGGCTACATTCTTCTAGGAGGAAAAACTGGGAAAGTAGTTACATCTGTGAAGCCTCCAGCCCATCTCGGCTGCCAAAAGCATACAGTAACAAAACTGGAACATGCTCTGGTTTCAAACGCTGCTGGCCTTCAGTGTCTTGCAGAGGGGCCTCTCTGCACCTTGGCTGGTGCCACAGCCCTGTGCAAAGGAGAATAGCTCAGGTGTGAGGCTGCCTCTCACCTGCACTGCTGTTCATTCTGGACTGAAACCCCTGCGTGGGGTTGGCTGGGGACCTCAGGAGGGCTTGCAGCTGTGGGGATGCTCTGCTCTGCCCTGCTGGTGCCCTGGCTGAGCTCTGCCCTCCAGCCCCTGAGGATATTCCACACGCTGTGATCCACGGAGGTTCCTTCAGCACTGCCTCACCCTCCCTCCCTCCCTCCCTCTGTCACTCTGTGGATGCCCTGACCCTTGGCAGTGAGTGGGAACCTCCAGGGCTGTTTATTATTTAATGCTGTGTTTCTCGGCTTCCTTTTTTCTATTTATCTCTCTGCCATTTAGTTCCCCACACTGAAGGGAACCTTGGTGTGTTGTCAAAGCCCTCCACGAGATATTTGATTGAAATGTGTCTTGCCTGCCTGGGTGAACCTGGCTGCCTGGGAAAGGCTTCTTTTTGCTGTACAAAAAAATGCAACAGCTGCTTTCTTCCACCCTCTGCCTTTCCAGCAGAACACAAATGAATTGCTTGATTTCAAGCAAATTTGATAATAAGGCTGAGGTGTCAAAAGTGATGACATTCCAGGGTATTATGGCACTTTAAGTAGAGTGATCATGTTTGGATTATATTATTTGGATCATAATTTATTTTTTCCCCAATTTCCCCAAAAGAAGGACAGAAGCATTTGCTCCTTGCTGGCTGCCAGGTATGGCTGGGACAAGGCTGCAGCTCATCTCCTGCTCTTGGACCTTCATGGGTCCAAGATTGTCTGGGATTGTCTGTCATCTGTGCCCTGGCAAGGCAGGACCAGCATCAGCAGATTCAGAACCTGAAAAAATATCTTCAAAAAGCCCTGCCTGGGCCCTATTTTATTCTTCTGAACATCAGGATTGAGGTGCTATTGTGCAAATGACCTTTGCAACCCCCCTGTATGCCTTTAAGTTGCTATAACCACGTGTGGAGCAGTGGTATTAATAATAATACTATTCACACCAGAGTCTCCTGGGCAGCTGAATGACAGGATGAATGTGGATTAATATTCCTTAGCCACAAGGGACTGGGAAGGAGCTAGTGGAAGCATAGCTTGTGAAATTAATAATCACCACCCACTTGGAGGAAAAGGAATTGGATTATAGGGACTCCAAAATTAATAGTATCCTGGGCAAGCAGAGCCTATTGAAATATTCATGGGGTTCAGCTAAGCCAAGGCAGTGCGAGGCAGGCGAGGTGTGATGCATTATGCAGCCACGGGCAATGCTGAGCTGCCTCTGTGGCCGGGGGGCTGCTGCTCCTGCCTGCAGAGTGGCACTAATTGGGCACAGGAACTGAGGGAGACCTGTCTATCCACGGATGAATGCTGCCAGGAATGTTTATGCCCAGAATAAATAAAGCAGCAAGGGATGCTCTTGGGTTGGAACACAGGAAAACGTGCGGAGAGGGAATCAGGGGAGTGCTGTGGGAAGGGTTTAGCAGGACACCTCTCCGACTTCTAGGGGCTGTCTGTGCAGGAACACCTTAATTTGAGCATTCCTGTACCCCTGGCTGAGGCTCTGGATCCAGTGGGGAGTTGCTGCTATGGACAGAGCAGGAGTTTGGATGTGTGAACAGGATCCTCTGCTCCCAAAAAACACATCCTACCTGTGCCAGTGGGAGAAAAGAACTGACCTCACTCCCAGGCACATGAAATTGGTGAGAAAAAAAGTAAACCCACTGTTGTGTCCCAAAGGGTGTCCCCAAAAGTGAGTGTGAGGTCCCAGGACCTGCTCAACCCTGCAATAGGGAGAGCAGGGGGAGGGCAACTTGCAAAAGTCATTAGTGAGGGTATGTGTTCTGTGCCTGCTGCTGACTGGGAGGGAGCTGGATTCAGTTTAAGGGAACAAATGGCCTCCAAATGCCCCTTTCAGGAGCTGTGCTGGCAGCCAGGCCCTGCACATGCCTCTCAAATACCCTGGCACATCTGCCAGGTGATGTGAACAAGGGCAGGGGCAGACCCTGGGCACAGGTACATGAGTGCCCATCACCAAACAAGCATGGTACCATTGCCATTCATGGTCTGGAAAAACTGCTTTCACCAAGAAAGAAGGATCATGGCCCTTCATGGCCCTTCATGGCCCTTCATGGCCCTTCATGGCCCTTCAGCCATAGTGAATGATGTCTCTGCACACACTTGGGACGGGCAGGGGAAAGCTAGGAGCTGACACTGTACTGTGTCCCTGCCCTGTGCCCCTGGGCTCTGGAGAGGCTGGAGACGAGGAACTGACTACAGCACCACATTTTCCTCCCTTTACTGCCCAGTCTGCCTCCTTTTACCTCAGTGGCCAGAGTGTAGCAAGTGAGGACAAAAAGAGAGAGAGGTGGCAGAGCTGCCCCCCAGAGCAAACCCTGTGCTCTGGGTCTGTGTGGAGAAGTCTCCTCTGCCTCTCTCATCGATGGAAGTGCCTTCTCCCAACAGGTCCAGGGTGGACAGAGTGTGTCCACTCAAACAAATGCTCCTCTTCCTTGCCCTCAAATCTTTATTTCTGAACCATGTTCATCAATGTGTGGTCAGGGAGCTCCAGGGAGAGGGACCCGTGCTCCCCTTAAAAATCAGATCTGTGGCAGACCTGTATGTGGCATGAAGATGCTGTTCTCAGCCCCTGAGAGGCTCAGCAGGTTGTGTTGACTGGGGAGGCAGCTGTCTGGAAACAACCCCTCCTCGTGTCTGCAGCATGGGCTGCCTGGGGTGCAGCATGGGCTCCATCCATTCCCCTCCATCCCTCCCTTCCCACCCTGGACAAGGCTGAGAGCAGCTCCCATGGACTCTGCTGCCAGGAAAATGAGGTATATATCTGCTCCAGAGGCTGATGGGACCCCCTGAGAAGCAGCTGTGGGCCAGATGCCACCAAATGTCATGGAGGTGGCATGCTTGAAAAAGGAGAGTGTAGATGGGACAGGAAAGGCAGCACTAAATTAAATTGGTTGTGCTATGGAAGAGGGAGACATTGCCCCTGTGAGAGTATGTCAAAGTCCTGCAAGCTCATGTGAGATGTGCAGTGAGCCTGTAGTGCTGCCAGAGTGCTGAATTACTCCTTGAGTGGGCATTTGAAAGGGTAAATCACTACAGGGGATCATTATTTAATCAGTTTGAATTAAAGATTCCCCACTAATACAACATTGTGCATTTAAAAAGCATATAAATCCTAACTGTGTGTTTCCCACAGCTCTGCTCTGCTTCCAGGAAAGTGGTGATGTTTGACTTCATTCTGCCTCAAAGTGGCCAAAGCATCTCAGTTAGAACTTGGCCCAATGATGTCCAGCCCACCCTTCTTTCCCAGAGGAGGAGGAGGTTCTGGTGGCACACCCAGTGATGAGGCTGTTGCATTGCACTGCTGGTCTAAACTTGAGTACTTTTGCAAAACACATCTCCTGTTTGTCCACCCAGGCTCCCAAACTGGAGTTAAGCCCAGTCGAGATTGCCAGGTTACAACTCCACATGGCCACAAGCCGAAAAACGGGTTTGTTTTGTTGTGTTTATAGTGGGGGAAGAAACTCTGGATGCAACCCAGTGCATGTTTAAAATCAGCAGGAGGCTTTCTAGGAGCCAGGTGTGTGCTGCTCCTGCTGGAGGTATCTCAGAGGGCATCATGAGACATCCCAGTGGGAAGTGTCCAACAAGCTCCTGCTGAGAGCTTTGGTGAGAAGAGCCCTAAGGGACCTGCAGTGATGTCCAGTCGGTGCCTGTTCCTGGTTTGTTGGCATGGATGGTTAAGAAAAGGCATCTTAATGAGATTTATAAGGCTGCTTTAAAACAGAGAAGTTGCCTTGCCAACAAGACACATGTCTGCTACACAAAAAATATGATGATGAAGGGATGACAGCTTTGTATCCATTCACTTTCATCCCAAGGTGCCTTCATGCAACTGCTAAATATTTAATTTCTTTTTACTTCCAGCCTCAGATATTTTTTGCAGGTGAGGATGCAGAAAGCCCTCTGCCCCATATGGGTGAGGTGGAACCTGGGGCAAACACAAACCTCAGTCAGCTGCTCCCCAGCTCCTCTAACACTTTCCACTCTCATAGTGCAGTCCAGCTGAACAGCGTTTTGTGGATTCATGGTCTGGCTTAAACTCAGGGTTTATCTTTGTAGCTGTCTTTGATTAGGAGTTGAAATTGATCTGGAGGAAAGATTCCATGGCTCCTTTTAGCCAGCAGAGCTGTGATTATCTTGGGGCAGGGTTTGGGCTGCTTTCCAGGCTGCTGAGATGGAAGCAGTGCAGGTTCTGAGCTGGAGGGTCCATCAGTGTCAGGGCAGGGACAGAGCCTGTCCTGTGTCCTCTCCTGATGGATGGCCCAACCAGGGGCACTGCAAGCCTCCTCTGTTGCTGCTGCCCAATTTTCCACACTGTAAATCCTGTCCCCGAGAGCACAGACATTACTTGACCTACATACTGCAGCTGGTGGGAAAGGCAAGGGTCCTCCATTCAAATTTTGCTGAAAGCTGGGAAGCAGAGATTTTCTTTTCCTCTGGCTTCTTTCTTTCAAGCTTTTGAAAGAAAAAAAAAAAGAAAAAGAAAGAGTTGAAATGTCAAACTAGAAAAATGCTGTTGTTGTGGCAAGTACATTTTCTTCTTCAAAATGGGAATTCTCCACAAATTTCTTTAGCTGGTATACTACAATTAATAATATTTTGCTTTCCCTTTATGCTGGTGAAGCAAAGGCTGGGGCTGAAGTTGACAAAGAGATCCAGTGGAGTGGGATCCTCAGCCAGGGCTGTCCTGCAGCCTCAGTAGTGCTGGGGTGCAACAGGCAGTGTGGGATGTGAGTCCCCTTGTTCAACACTACCTGTCCATGTTGTGAGAGGCAAATCATGTCCTGGGAACACCCACAGGTACTGTGGGGTGATCAGTGGTGAGATATGATAGAGCTAAACATGCTATTGACACTCAAAATGAAATAAATCCCAGTGCTGCAGTGCTGTGCCTGTTTTGGGTCTCTCTGAAGGAACACTGATGTCCCTTTCTCTCCCTGAATGCACCATCAAGCTGCACACCCAGAAACCACAAAGCCCTGAACCAAAACACTCAAGTACTTCTGGCCCTTGCAGTTTAATTGCAATCCCAGACAGACCAGTTATTCCCAGCTGCCTGCTGTGCCTCAGGGTTGTCAGCCCAGGGCAGCTCGGGGTTGTCCCCTCCTGCACAGGTTACCTGGGCTGGGCTGCTCACACCAGGGAGGAGTGTGCAGCCCACAGGGTTTGGGGCTGGCTGTGCAGGGTCCCTGAACACTGACACGTGTGCCCTAAACACAGCCAGAGTGCTGCATTCCTCGAGGATGAGGAATGGGGATGCCTGAGGGACACACAGGCTTCTGCTGTCTCAGGCCTTGCAGTTTTCCAGAGCCATCTTGACAAAGGCAATGGGATTCAAGTGGGTGTTACAGCTTATGAAGCTTTAAGTGAAGCTGCAGCCATGAGCTTCAGCAGCCTCTCTCTGCTGCTGCAGAAGGGAAATGTGAAGGCAGGGTGGTGAGTTTTGCTTTCTGGGGGCACAAGCCCGCAAAATAATAAAAAATAACAAAACACAAACCCTCCAAAAATTCCCAAACACAAACCACATGTGACCCAGAGAAGCCAGCTGTACTTCCCCATAGCACAGCTGAGGAGGTCAGTGCTTAGGCCAGCTGGGAGTCAGATCTCACAGAGAAATGATCTCTCATTCTGCTCTTTCTTCCCTGTCCCACTCCAATGCCAAAAAAATCCCTTTGAATTTTTAAAGTTTCATGACTAAGTGACAGCAATATATCCTCACTGCACCAGGAACTCCCTGGTTAAGGACTTGCCTCTGCTGCCCATGCTGAGGTTGGGCTGCCCCTTGCAGTGGTACTGAAAGAGCAGGACTTGGTTCATTTTGCAGAAAGATTTGGGGCCAGGGTGTCCCAGCAGATCCAGGGTAATGGCCAGGGGGGTGCTTCAAAAAGGTACCCAAAGGGCACAGAGCCAGCCAAGGACAGCAAAATCCATGGGATCATCACAGCATGGTTTGGGATGGAATGGACTTTAAGGCTCATCTCATTCCAACTCATCTGCCATGGCAGGGACACCTTCTACTATCCCAGGCTGCTCCAAGCCCTGTCCAACCTGGCATTGGACACTGCCAGGGATCCAGGAGCAGCTACAGCTTCTCTGGGCACCCTGTGCCAGGGCCTGCCCACCCTCACAGGGAACGATTCCTTCCCAGTCTCCCATGTAACCCTTCCCACTGGTGAGAAGCCATTCCCCCTTGTCCTGTCACTCCATCCCTTGTCCAAAGTCCCTCTCTGGCTCTCCTGGAGCCCCTTTAGGTACCAGGAGGTGCCACAGGGTCTCCCCAAACTCTTCTCCAGGCTGAACAACCCCCACTCTCTCAGCCTGACCTTGGATGGGTCCTAGGGCTTGGATGGGAACTGTGGGTGCCATTGGTGAACAAACTAGAGCTTCAGCTCATCTGTGCTGTTGGCCAAGTGTCACATGATGTCACCCTGCCCAATGCATCCTACAAACCCCTCTTTGCTGTAATCCTTTTTCAGGTTCTTTCTGCTGCATTTTGTATCGCTGCTCCCTGTGCCTCTGGTGCAAAGCTGTGCTGAGCCTGTGGGCAAGGAGCAGCTCATGGCTCCAGTGCCAGTGCTGGGCTGCCCTGCTGGCTCTGGTGTCCTCCTGAGCTGAGCACCAGCTGAGGACAAACCCTTCATCCCTGGGTTTCTCCCAATGAGAATGTGAATGGTTAAGCAGCTCCAACCCCTGCTCAGGAAAGCACTTTGTTTGCCCTGAAGGGGGGTGAGAAAAAAATCTGGAAAAAAAGACCTCTGGGAGACCTTGTAAGATTAAGCCAACATACCAAGCTGCTGAACAATGGCTGACATAGCAGGGCTGCACTGCTGTCCCTCCCCTGGCTCCTATAGATCACAAACATATGCTCTGTGCACGCTGACTCCCAGTCTTTCATTTCACCATGTTTCAGTTCCCGTCTATCGAATCTTTTTATTCCGCCTGTGACACAGAAGTTAATTTGAGAAAAAGGATAAAGTGTCACATTCTCTTGAGAAATGAACATGTAAATGGCCTGGAAGCAACATAATTTTTCTCTCTCTTTTTCTTCTTCTTTTTTAAATTTTTTTCCCTTCCCTACTGCAAAAGCAGCATTAAATCTGCTCCCCTGATCTTTCAGTAGCTGCTTTCCTGGCATCAGAGGGGTTGGATGGGCCATGGGTGGCGAAGGCTTGGCTGGCTGGAAGCTCTGGTCCATGTGGGATGGGCAATGGCAGCACACCCATGGGTGTTCTGGTGGATGTGGGTGCAGCAGGACCAGCAGGACGAGGCTCTGGGCAGCCCTGTGGGGTCACTGAGCTCCCTGATGGGGCACTTCCCTCAAAGGATCAAACACAGGTGCCCTTGGCATGTGCCTCCTACCAGCAGGAATAGCAGAGAGGAGAAAAAGGGAGGATTTTTATTGATTGCTTTGGAAGGAAGGTTGCTGGTGCACAGCGACTTTTGGGAGCACAGAGAACAGGCACAGATCAGAGGTTCCAATTATGCAGAGAAAAATACACAGCTCTAAAAAATAACCCTCCCTTAGAAAGACTTCAGCACTGTAACAAAATATTAATGTTTAAAGATATTCCTTCTTAATATTTCAGGAAGCAATTGGAAGTCCCACAGTATAGTTCATTCTACTTTTTAAATGGAAATATTTAACTTGGAGCAACAGAGCTCACATTGGCTCCAAGATAAACTTTCCTTGGCAGTTGCAGCTCGTGTATAATGCTAAAAGCAGCTCCATCTTTGGGGTGGCATTTTTTTTTAGCTCATCTTGGAGAGCCAAGCTCCGAATTAAATGGAGGGCTTGAGCAGCTGCTATTTTGCCAGTGAGTCCAGAAGCTTGTCTGAGGCTGGGGAGGGGGGAAAAAAAGGGCTGTCCGGAGGGGGAGGCAGGATCCATACAGAAGGTTGGGCTAATTAAATCTGGAGAAGTCACCAGAGAGCCCAGTGTTTCTGCATATTGTATCTTCAAAGCTTTCCCTTGTGCAGGGCATGATAAGGAGAGGATCATCTTGACACTTTCATCTTCTCCTCAAAGGGTGAGCATTGAGCTAAATAAAGAAATAAATACATGTTGATTACACAGGGAGGGAGGGACAGAAATATCTGCTTGTTCAAACAGCTAATGTGTCTCCCAAGGCTCCATGTGCTCCTTCTGCTCATTAATAACCATATTTATTATTACTTTTATTATTATTATTTTTGAATCTGCCAGTTGAGTGCTGTATTGCAGGAACTCCTGTTTTCACACATACCCTCTGATGCCAGCAGCCTTTGCCAGCACTTGCACATCTCCCCACTGCCTGCAGAAACATGAAAGTGGGAAAGCAAAGGTGTGCAGGGGTGTGCCTGGTCCTGTTGCCCAGAGCTGTTGAGGGAAGAGCTCGGTCAGGTTTCCCCAGCACAGGAGCATCTCTGTTTCAGTGTCACAGCTCATCTGTGCCTCCCTTCTGTCCCTGGAAATGCTCAGCTCCGGCAACTTCCTTTAAGTGGGAGTGCTTAGCATGTCTGAAAAGTCAGACTTGCAGTGGATGAAACCACAGATTTGGTGATTGATAGGAGGGAAACCTCCCAGGGGTCCTCCAGTGCTGTGTCCATGTGAGAGCTCTCAGCACCTGGAGTAGCTCTCCAACAGCCTCCCTGCACTGTGGGAACAGGAGGCTGCTGGCAGCCCTAAAACCCCAGAAAGCTCAGTGAAAGTTTCCACTGGTGGCTCTCTGTTTAACAGATCCTCTGGCAATATTTTTTTCCTAAGAGTTGAAGTTGGCAATGGAGATTTTGAGATGGAGCCTAAGGCTGCAGGCTTGTGTTCAGATAGGTTGTCCAGCTGTGGTGGGTAGGGCAGGGGAAAAGCAAAGCAGAGACTCCAGAGGGATTGATTTTGCACTTAAACACACTGGAATTAACCCCTCCTGAAACCTACAAACTGGTGCTCACTCTGAGGGCCTGAGGAAGAAAATGGAGTTGCTCCTGTAAAAGAAAAACGACACAGTGATCTGGAGACTAAAACATGATATGAGCAGATCTTTCCTAAGAGATTGCTGGACCCCAAATCTTTTTAAAGAGAGGAGTTTGACTTTTTTAGGGTTAATACAGCAAAAAACCTTCAGGACTTAAGACCAAGTGGTTACTCCTCGAGGCTTCATGATGAGTTCCAGCAAAGCAGAGAGTGATTTCTCCAGCTGCCTCCTGCGTGGAGACACAGACTGTGGACCAGGGCAGAGCTGCTCACAGCTGGAAATCCCAACAAAATTCCTCTTTTTCAGCTCAGGTATATAAACTTGGGTGTGGAACATGAGTCTATGTGTGGGGAAGGGCAGCCATGCCAAAGCCAAGGCCAGGGGTGGCAGCAGTGGCTTTTCCAGCACAGGGGACACGTGTCCATGGCCCTGGGGACAGCCTGGGAGCATCACTCCAGAGCTGCCGTTCCACAGGCTTGTCCCAAGGCACCAGCACTGCCCACTGCGGGGCAGGATAGCAGCCTGGAGGATAATTACAGAGTGAAATGTCAGCCTCGTTCACAGGAGCATCATTACCCATTAGCTAATTAGGCATTAGCCGTTCCAGCACTGCTGTCAGCTGCTTTTTAAAAAGCCACTGGATATTAGCAGAGAGAAATACTTTGAAATTGCGCTTATGATAGTTGGTTTGAAAGAGCAGGGAGTCCTCTGATGCTTTCAGCATGTTAGAAAGCACAAATACCTCTTTTTTTCCCAGCTCAGAGGTGAGGAAGAGAGGAAAGAGTGCACATTTCTGAATGTGCCCTGTAGAAAAGGACATGGTTTCATCTGGGCTGGGAAGTGAGCTCACAGGGACTTGTGTCCTACTCAGTGATGGTCACAGGAGCAGTGAGAAGTTTGGCAAGGACAGTGTGCTTGACTGAGATCCACATTTCAGCTTCAGTTTATATCTTTGGCTGGGGGAAAGTCTGGTTTTGGGTGATAACTAACTTGTAATTTAAAAACATGAACCTGTGAAGAATGAAATGGCTTCTGGTGGTTGCTCTAAACCTTCTCCCAGTACCCCTGAGACCATGGTTCAGCCTTTCCTGGGGAGGAAGTCCAGGGCTGCTCTCACCCACAGGGCAGCTCAGCAGGACCCTTGTCCTGTCAGGGCTGTCTTTGCTTTTGGTAATTCCCCAGTAAAACTGCATTTTCTCTTCACTCTGAGTGGCCTGAGCATGACAGTTCACAGGTGAATTTGTGGTTTCCTGCCTGTCTTGTTCAGCACAGAAACCTCTGCAGACTTCTCTGTAACTCCCCGAAAGCAAAGCCAGCAAAGATGGACGGCAGTGGAGAGACGTCAGGAGGGAGTGGTTTGGGTTTCAGCCCAATCCCACCAACACCATGTGCCTCTCAGCAAGAGCTACCTGGGACTGGTCTTGTTGCTTTTTTCCTTCAAACATCCACTGCTGGAGCTCGTATCTTCCAAAGGATGCTGCCATGTCCTTATTCTCCTTTCACAAAAACACCACAGGGCAGGAGAGAGATTCTCCTTCAAGGGTCTAGAGCAGGGGAGATACATGGTGGAAAGTGGCTCTTCTCACAACAGAATGGGGAAAAGGAGCAGATCCTTATTTATATAGATCTGTCATGTCTATGTAAACCTGGGGAATAAAGAGCAATTTTATGTACATTAGATAAGGGAGCCATGTTCTCCTTTTAAATGAAGCAAAGATTAAATTGGTCCCAATAGGATGGCTCTTAATTCCTTCCATTTATATATTCTTGTTTTATTATGCTTGTGTGATAGCAGCACTTAGTAAGGAAGACTGAACAGATCCCATAATCAAAGAAGGTCCATAGGAGTGATTTGCCCGAGTTATCAATATATCTAATGGTACTTCCTGTGTTATTCTCCTTGTATTTTCCCATCACTTTGGATTTCAGCTCAGTGTTTAACAAGACTCTGGGAGAAGCTTCTGCTCCTCTACCTGCACCCAGCAGTGAATGAGTTCTCTCCTGGCTGCCTCCAGACAGCCCCGCTCTCTCCAATCGCTGCATATTACAATTTCTTCTGGGTGTCTTTGTGCCTTTCTGTCTGGATTGAGAAGGAAACATGTCCCAAGCACCCTTCCCAGCTCAGGGCAGGGTGAAGGCTTGCCAGTGATGTGAGCACAGTACAACCAGATTTACTGATATCCAAAATCCAGTGTCCCACAGTCTGCTACTGATGTCCTGTCCCCAAGGCACTGGCAAGCTCCAGCTGCCACAGCACAGCAGACATTTGTGCACATGTAGGGCAGAAGGGAATTAAAAAGGGAAAGCCATTGGCATTTGTTGTCCTGAGGGTGGTGAAACACTGGCACAGGCTGCCCAGAGAGGTGGTAGATGCCCCATCCCTGGTCATGTTCAAGGTCAGGTTGGGCAGGGATCTGACCAACCTGGTGTAGTTCTTGTCCCTGCTCACTGCAGGGGGTTGGACTGATGGCCTTTAAAGATCCCTTCCCATTCTGTGATTCCGTGAAAAGTGCGCAGCTGGAATCCAATGTCAAGCCTGGAAACTAAGGGAGATGCTCCATGAGTGGGATGTATACTGGCTGGGTGGCCTCCCAAGGTTTTCCAGCTCCTTCAGCATGCAGCAGCCAAGGCTCTGGAGGGGGAAACCCAGAATGTGAGTCCCTATTCCCAGTTTGTTGGCTGTGATACCTTTGTTTTGAAAATGGTGTTTTTAATGCTAGAAGGTATCTGGAAAAACTATTGAGAATGAATTCAGAGTAATTTAGGGAGACAATGTACAGAAAATGGTCTGTGGTGGGTATTTCAGGTGGGTTGGGTGCCTGCACAGTGTGAGAGAACTGCAGAATAAGCCCAGAGAAGGGGCAGAGGGTGGAACCAGCTATAAAATTGTGGCTGTGCCTCCCCAGGAGCACAGGGCAGGGACAATGGGTTGGTGCCACATGAATTCCCAGGGAGGCACTGAGTGGAAATGGTTCTGTGGGCTGGGGGAGACCAGAGTTAGGAGAGGTCAGCAGGCAGCTGATGTGGTGGCAGTGGTGTGTCAGCTCTGCACACATCACACAGTCCCACAGTGGTGGTGGCAGCATGGCCAGGTCAGTGCCTGGAGCAGCTCCAGGGCTGAGTCACAGCAGGGTGATGTCCACCCTGGGCAGTGTCACACCCTGCCAGGCTACACACTGCCCCACAGACTGTCAGGCTGTCCTGCACCACATTTCTGCACCTGGGCAGCAGCTACAAAATCCAGCTTTTAGAGCAAAAGCCAAACTGCACAACTGCTGGGTTTGGGGCTGAAGCATGAGCCTTGCTCTTCCTTTGTTATTGAAACCCAGGACTTATTTTTGGTGGGTGAAAATCTCTGTAATTTTTCTCAGATGGGCTCTTCTGATCTAGATGCAGCCTAGAAGAGGAGAGAAACCTCCCGTTCCCTGTGGTTTTGTCCTGGACTGCTGCAGTCCCACAGGCAGGGCTGATGCAGGCACCAGTGCTAGGTTTAAGCATCAGGTGAGGGCAGCTCTGCTCCGTCCTGGTCCCACAGATTCCAGGCATGAAACACAGAGCCATGAAAATTCCATCTTCTCTGAAGGAAATTCAGATTGAAATGCAAGGGGAGATTTTCCTTTTTGCCTGGTTTAGCTCCAGCAGCATTCCTGATGTTTTGCTAGGAGGGGTCTTTGACCCTGAGTGATCCATGGCTAATAGGGCAGCTTGTCATCCAGAGGCACTTAGCCTGGCTGTGCAGCAGGGAGTTGTACTAAGAGTGTGTGTCTGTGTATGTGTGTGTTAAATACTTCCCTCAACAGATGTGTGCTCGGCTGTGTATATGTACAGTTTAACAGTTATCACTCTATACTTAATAGGATTACAGAGATCTGCAGACAAATGAACATATCCCTCTACAGCCTTATCGTCAGCTGATAAGTGAAAGCCTAAAGATTGTTGAGACAATTATGTTTTGATATTCATCTTAATACTTGTTCAGGAGACAAAATGAATAAATTGCTTTTCGGCACCGCAGGCGCAAGCAAGAGCCCAGAGTGCCTGCGGCTGGGATCCAGCCCTCGTCTGGCCAGTGCTTGGATACAGCACCTTTCCCTGCAGTGCAGGGTCAGGATAGAGCTTTGCTCATCTCCCCAGTCTCTGCAAGATGGACACAATTCAAATACAGCCCCACTGAGCCCTGGCCACAGCAGCTCTCATAAATCTTTCCAAATCTGCTGTTGCCACTCCAATTCCCATGAGCAAACTGGGGCAGGATTACAGTGTGCTGGTTCCTGAGCTGCCCACGGAGAAGTGGAGCCAAAGCTCTGTCTCTGATTTTGGGTTCCCAGCTCCATGTCTGGGCACAGCTGTGTCCCTCAGTGCTCCATCAGCCCAAGGCTGAGCTCAGGCTCTGCTCTCCCCAGGTCTGCACAGCCAAACCCTGTCCTGGCCCATGGCCCCAGCCCAGCAGGGAGAGACCTCAGGCACCTCCTGAGCAGTTTCAGAACATCATGGCACAAAGGCAGCTAGTCCCACCTTCCCTTCTCTGGATCTGCTCCTTTTCCTGCTGGCTGCCAGGCCTGGAGCAGCAGAGCCTGCCTGGCACTGAGTCCCTGCACATCTTCTGCAGAGGCAGGAAGGCACCAACCGCTTCAGTGTTGATCCTCAGCCTGCACCAGCACTCCCCAGCAGCCTCACTGCTGGCTTTGGCAACCACAAAAACAAGGAATTTTTGTAGCTCCTCTGTCAGAATGGGCAGGGGGATGGGGAATTGGAGCAGACAGAAGAGCCTTGCTGGAAGAAAATATTCCCATCCTCTGGTGTCCTGTGATTTTTGGCCATGTTCTTGTGCTAATCTGGAAGAGTTTTCTGGAGATATTGAGAACAGCTGCTCCTCTAATTAGAGTTGGGAATGTTTGTATTACCGAAAGTGTCAAATTGCTTCATTACAACAAAAACAGGAGACACTTTGATCCAGAAAATTAGATGACTTCAACTTCGTATGAAGCTGGAGCTCTCCTCAGTGTTTGAGAAACAAAGCAGAGGAGAATAAAGCAGGGGATGCTCAGGGTGTGGGCAAGGCTCTCAGGAGTGAGCTGTGCAGCTTGAGTCAGGCTGGTGCTTCAGACCTGCAGAGCTCTCGAGTTATGTCAAGCAACCTGGTAAAAGTGAAAAATTGACATCCAAATAAATTGTAAAACAATAGTGCACATTGGAAACAACATCAGCGTTTTTTCAGAAATAATTGATTTTGTCACAAGTCCTTTCTAATATAGGTGAAATGTCATTGAAATCTCTCCAGCTTTCTTTGAGCAATTTTAGTTTGATCTAATCCCATGATTTTGTGGTGGGAACCACTCCAGAAAGGTCTGTGTGATGGTTTACAGCAGCTTCCCTGGAGGGCAGCCTGCAGCCCAAACCCTCCTGTCTCCGCAAGGAGAAGAAACAGTTCACCTCATGTTCTGATGGAGCTCAGGCCAGGATTTACAACCAGGGCTCAGTCCAAGGGGCTGCAGGGAACCTTTCTGTTCGAGGGAACATCCTCCAAAGCCAGGAGGAGCAGCCAGAGCTGCTCTGGGGCATCATTTGCAGAAGGGCTGCCCACAGCTGGGCTCAGCTGTGCTGCTCCCTGTGCTCTCCATGCAAGCAAGCTGCCTTCATCTTGAATCTCTAATCTCTTCTTATCTCTACATCCTTATTCCAGACAGGCTTTTCCTTCTAACAGTGTGTAAAGAAAGCAGGGGGATCTACTTGCTATTACCTGCATTGAAATAACACTGGAGGGTTGTCATCTTTAAATCCCACCAGGCAGATGCTTTTGTAACATCTTAAACCTAACCAATGAACCCAGAATCAACCTCCCAAATAGAAAAGGGAGATAAAAGATTCATCCTTCCACATACTTTAACAGTAGGAGAGCAGTGATATTTCAAAAGCAAGACAGACATCCTGGAGGTGAAGGCAAAGGACGCATGGGAAGCACAGAAAGGATGCAGACTTTAGAGGTGAATAGGAGGGCATCTGTGCTCAGCACTGAGTGCTTCAGTCACAAGATGAGACCTCTTGATTCCACACTGAAGTGGAATTGCACATTGCTGGCTCTTATTTACTCCGCAAAGAGAAAGCAAAAACTCCAGCCTCACTTGCTTCCCAGGGAGAGTGGCTGCTGTGTCCAGGATGAGCTGCAGCAGAGGGGCTTGGAGTGTCCTGGCAGGCTGGGCAGTGCACCCACAGCTCTCAGCCAGCCTTACAGACAGCCTCAGGTGGGGTGAAGAGCCGTGTGCTTGCAGATGTTTGCACAACACAAGCACTCACTGATTTAGCAGAAGCTGAGGTGGTTTCAGCCTCCAACAGCTCCAAGTGCAGCTGCAGCTGGAAGGCCTGGCATGGTGTGGGCTGGGGATGGCCAGTGAAAACAAGCCCCAGCCTCGAAACAGAGAGCTATCATTCAGAAAGTTTGGAGATATTGTGTTAATACAGACAATATGGCACTTTCCAACCCCAGAGCCTCAGCTCCCCCTGCAATGTGTGCACACCTGTTTGTATGGAAATTACAGGGAAATCAGCAAACCCACCAAGAAGAAAGTAGAGCAGTTGTGAAAAGCAGAGGTTTTCTCTTATTACATTTGCTTGGTTTTCCTCTCTTTCTTTCTCTTTTGGCTCCCATCAGCTCATGAGGTGTGTTAGCCAGCTCTGCAAGGGGCTTTCTGGAGGAGCTCTTTGTGTCCTGTGCTGGCTCCAGTGGGAGCAAAAGTGGCTCTGAATTCCCACTAAGCCAAAGCTGCAGAAAGACGACATTAAATTCCTCTCTATATGGCACTAGAGAAGGTAATTTCTAGGTGTAAGAACCTTTTTTTGTAATTTTTATTATGTTTCAATTATAATGGGGGTAAGGAAGGGCAGGCAGCAAGCACTGAGTCTGAGTTTGGCAAGGGCAGGCTCCATGGAAAAAGGCACAAGGTATGTCCTTGGGACATTGGCTCATGGTGTTACTTCAGTGCCTGGCAGTTGTTTGGTTTTTAAAATACTAAAAAACCAAAAATCTTTAACATTTGTATGAGTTGCTTGTGTTCCTCTCAGTCTTTTCCATGGACATGGAGACATCAACCAAGGGCCAAAATCCCACTGAAAGAGATGTCGCTTTTCCTTGCTTGTTGCTGAGCTGAAACTGCTGTCACACAACACCTTGGGCACAAAATATTGACACAGCTTTATCCAATTACACTCTGAACCTGTGGGACCAAAATCTGTTGACAGCTGTTAAATGTGATGGCATTATCTGTGTCTCTAGAGGTGTGAAACTGTGGATCACCAGATGTGGAAAGACTATGCAGAGAATCCCATATGGAATCCGTCCATATGGGCTTGCCCTGGATTTGCAGTCTATTTTGGATGCTTGCTCTCAGTCAGTGTCCAGAACTGGAGATTAGACAGACTTCTGGTCCTTCCCATCATGCTGAAAACATGGGAAAACATGCTGAAAACGTGTTCCATGACAGTCATGGAGCAGCACCTGCTCATGCCCCCTTAGTGAGGCAGCCTGGGTGTGATGGAGAAAAAATAGCCCAGATCAGAGCAGGGTGTGGGCATCCTTGGCACAGAGAGGCTGTGGCTGTCCCTGGATCCCTGGAAGTGTCCAAGGCCAGGTTGGACAGGGCTTGGAGCAGCCTGGGATAGTGGGAGGTGTCCCTGCCCATGGCAGGGGGTGGAACAAGGTGGTTTTTAAGGTCCCTTGGTGCCCAAACCACTCTGTGATTCTGTAAAGAGCTTTTCCACCTGATCCCAGCACAGGAAGCCAATGGGTCGGAGGCAGCCCAGCCTATTCTCTGCACAGTTGGTCCCACACGGGTGAAGGGCAGAGCTCTACTTCTCCATAAGCACAGATTCCCAGGGGGATTCATGTGCTATTAAGGGAACAAACTGATGTGCAAGCCTGCTGGTTTTCTCCCTTTTTTTTTTTTTTCTTTTTTCTTTCTTTCTTTTTCAAGCCCTGCATCTCACTCTGTATGAGAGGCAATTTAGAAAAACAGCTATTGAAGGTTTTTAATTCAAGTATGAATGTGTCTTCAGCTGGGGCAACTGATTGCCTCTTCCCTGAGGGAATGAGCTGTCTTATAAAGCACCATTCACTGCTATAATGGCCTGCTCCCTTTGGGGCAAAACACTCCATTTTAACTAAAAGGGGTTTGTATACAAACAAGGCTTAATGCATCCCAGCCAAAATGCCCCTTCTCCCTGCTCCATCGGCTTGGGTTTCCAGAGCCCTGAGCCCAGGGCTGAAGCACGGCAGCTCCCCGGGCAGGGTCTGTGCAGTCCGGGATGGGATGTGCCTGGTGGGACGCAGGGAAATTCCAGCAGCAGCCAAACTGGGGCTGGGGTGGCTGGAAGGCAGCGGAATCACATCCCCTCACTGTCTGGCTGCTCCCTCGGCACAAAACGGCAGCACAACACACAATTAATTAGCAGCAGGACTGGTTGCATGGCAGAGACACTCCGAGCACCGTATTTGCATGCAAATATCCCGTGGGTAGGGAGGATTAGAGGGGCTGGCAGGAAATGATGGCTGGGAGGGTTTAACCTTGAATATTGCAAAAGGCACTGCTGCTGCTTATTTTGACACATGTGTGGGTCAGCCCGACCATGGAGGAGAATAATTAGGGAGGGAAAGGAATGCAAACTCTTATTATTGAAGATACCTGGGGGCTAACGGCTTGAATACATTTGTTATAATTGACCCGTGGCCCGATGATGATAATTCCTCTGTAGAGATAGCCACTTAATCTATTCCGTGTGCCAACATGGATGTAGGAAATAATTGCAACCTTGGCTCCATCTCGTTTTCACTCTTCTGGAGAATAGCTAATTTATGACAGAAAATAGTGACTAATGTTAGAATAAACAATATTATGACTCAAGTGACTTATGAGTGCTGCAGATATGATGCACATTTAATAGGACATGACTTATCCAGACATGTAATTCTTTTTTCTGAGCAGAGTAAAGTAAGTGTGGCAGAAATGCCAGAAACAGCTTTGCAATTGGAATATGCAATTTAAAATAAGTAAAGATTACTCCCAGGTAGTTTATTGCTTTAACTACATCAAGGCAGGTCCCTGTTGCAGACTGCATAATGACTCTCATTTCATTTTTGGTTTGTGTCAAATATCTTCAGTTAGTTTTGCTTTATTGGCTTCATGCAATTTATTGCAGCACTGGAATGTGATTGTAATGCAAGTAGTATTTTAGTTTTATCTTCCACTGGTAATTTTTCTTCTTTATGGAGCCTATACTGTCTGCATTAATAAAAGCCATAGAAATTATACAGCGTGGAACCAGGTTTTAGTAAGTGCCAGTTTGCTACAGAAGAGCTGAACTAGTAGTGCTGTTCTGCAGCCCAAAGGGAGACAGAGCCAGCGGCTGAGCAGGGGCCAGGATGCTCTGTGACACCTCCTGTGAGCACTGCTGCTTTCACATGTGACTCCAGCACTGCTGTTTGTCAGGAGGGAGCATGGAGTGAATTCATCTCTCCAACATGTCAGTGATTCAAACCTGTCAGAGTGAGCCCAGTCTGGAGGCGTTTTGTTCGGTCAGTTGGGGCCACAATGTCTGAGGCTCTGCAGGGAGAGCCCAAGCACAAAATGGGGGCTTTGGTTTCACTGCTGAGCACAAGTGTGTCTGCTGACACCTCTGCTGGGGAGGGGAAGGGGAGGGGAGGGGAGGAGGGAGGGGAGGGTAGGAGAGGGGAAGGGAGGGCAGGGGAGGGAGGGAGGGAGGGGGGAGAGGGAGGGGAGGGAGGGGAGGGGAGGAGGGGAGGGAGGGGAGGGGAGGGGAGGGGGTTAATGTTCAGCACAGCACCTGGGGGTTCCAGGGCAGGAGTTTCATGCAAGAGGCTTTGTCTGAGGCTGGCAGGGACCTGACACTCACCTGAGGAACCTTCCTGTCCCAGGGCAAGGCCACCTGCAGCTCTCAGGGCAGTATTTAAGGGAAGATGTCCTGGCTTCTCTCATCCCCCTAGTTCTTCTTTAAAAGCCCCTCCCTGGGCTGCACCTTGAACCCTGGGGTCAGTTTTGGGCCCCTCACTGCAGAAAGGACATTTCTCTAGAAGGGCTGGAGTGTGTCCAGAGAAGGGAATGGAGCTGGGGAAATGGATGGAGCACAAGTCCAATAGGGAAGAGCTGAGAGAGCTGGGAAAGGAGCTCAGCCTGGAGCAAAGGAGGCTCAGGGGGACCTTGTGGCTCTGCACAGCTCCTGACAGGAGGGTACAGCCGGGGGGTCAGGCTGAGCCAGGGAACAGGGACAGGAGGAGAGGGAACAGCTTCAAGTTGCACCAGGGGAGGTTTAGATTGGATATTAGGGAAAATTTCTTCACTGAGAAGGCTGTAAAACTTTGGAATAGGCTGCTCAGGGCAGTGATGGAGTCACCATCACTGGAGGAATTGAAAAAGACTGTGGATGTGGCACCTGGGGACATGGGTTAGTGGCTCCCTGGCAGTGCTGGGGGGCTGGTTGGACTTAATGATCTTTTCCAACCCAAATGATTCTATGATTCTACTTTACCATGAGTAAGAAAAAATGAAGGCATGACTACATAAAGCCATCTGAGGTGCTTGGATGCTCCCCCAATACTGTGGGCACCCAATTTTGGGTAACCAGCACTGGTCTGGTTCCCCCCACACATGCAATACTCACCTGAAAATCTCACAGGGCCTTTGTAAATTGGGGGGTGTTGAGTAACTCATCCAGGCAGCTTGGTGGTACAATTTTGGCTGTGTGACTCTGAGGGAATATTTATAGTGCGCAATTTCTTCTCTTCTTTTGACATTTCTTATCCCTTACACCATAAGTCAATTCTTCCTCTCATGAACCACCAGACATGTCCCATAGCTACTTCCCCAAGCAATAAAACACCTTTCATTATCAAGTGTGCTCATGCTCCCCAGCAGCAGTGCTTCTTTTCCTGATTTTGGTTTGTTTTGGCCATAGCTGAAGATGCTCTGGGGAGTTCAGGCAGCCACAGCATTCACATGGTGCTTGTGGGACCCCAGCTCACCCCTCCTATCAGTAAAATATAGCAAAAACCCAACAAACACGAGTGAAAAGCTTTTATGGGTATTTTAAGAAGGCTACCAGTGCAAGAGCCCAATCTGAGAGGGTAGCCTGGGACACACCCCAGGGACTGAGGATTGCAGAGGCATTTCTAGGAACCAAACAGCCAAACCCCACAGACTCTGGATGGGACCTGGGTACCTAATTCCCTTAGGTGCTCTTAAATTTGCAGGCAAAATATACCCCATGTATACAGGGGGTGGGGTTCTGAAAGACTGATTGTGCTTGCTGCAAAATGAATTTCCTTTAAAGCTGCATTTATTGCACTCCATGGCCCCCATTAATCAGTAAGTTATATCTGGCCTTCACATTATGGTGAGAGAAGAATGTGAAATATTCCTAAGCTGCAAAATTACTCAGGACTGGTTTGGTTGGGTTTTTTTTTCCCCCTTTGCGTTTGATTTCAGTGTGGAAAATAAGTCACTTTTTGTTAATGTCTATCTAAAGCCAGTTGTCAACTTGGCTTTGTCTAAGGAGCCCCACTCCCATCTGGTCCAGCACAGCCTTTTCTGTGGCACCCCATGTGCCAGGGTGGTCATTCTGGTCATTCTGGTGCTCTTCTGGGGACAGTGGGTTTGGGGCTGATGTATGTCTTGGAGAAGTGTGGGAGGGCTGGTCAAGGTGGGGTTATTACCAAGAAAGGCTGACTTTTCAGCCTTTGGTTGTCCCAGAAACTCTTTTGTAAGGAGTGGAGTTGTGGTTTGATGAAAACTCTTGGCTATTATGCAGCCTCAAAGCTTAAAAAAATTAAAATCTTCAAGAAGGCTGAAAAAATTTTCTTACTTGCTTGGAGTCAATGTAATAATTTTTATAAGACTGAAGGTATGAATTTGGAAAAAAAAGATTTATTTTTTTTTAACACAACCCAGTAACCTACACTTTGTTGGAGCAGGGAAATGCTTTCCATGAGAACACATCTGTTTGAGGTGCTCAGTGTAAGGTTTCTGGGGCCAGGGTTATTTCCTCAGTGAGTGTGTGTTCCCAGCAAGGTCTGATCTCAGCAGGGCCCATAGTGGCCACAGCCATGCACACCACAAACAACACATCCTTCTAAAAACACATGGCTGTTCTGTGCTGTCCCCAAGGCCTCCCACAGCATGGCCAAGGCTGGCCAGTGCATTTTAAAGTTGTTAAGTTCTGATTACACAAACATCTTATTAACCACCCTTTCATGGGAAGGGTGAAAAAATCTGTGGAGACACTTCACTGAGCAACTTGACCCCTGTGAGTGCATTCCCAAGGCTAAGGGAGCTCCTGCAGCATTTCAGGGGGACTGAAATCACTTCTGAATAGGAGCAGATTTCCTCCACCTTTACACCCCTGCAGAGCAGAGACAGAGCATCTGTCAGTGTGGGTACCTCCACTTCACTTTCCTTCCAGTAAAGAAATTATTTTGGTAAAATTACTGTGGGTAAATAAGAAGTCACTTTTGTAAAGCCTCTCTTTGATGATGCTAAATGAATTCCCAGAGGGTGGATAAACTTTCTCACAATCACGACCATTTGCAGAACAAAGAGGCAATTTTTTTCTCATTTCAGTGTTTTTTGACATTTCCCCCCTGGGGGAATAAATGGGCCCATTATTCTACCAGCATCCCTGGCATTTGCAGAGCCTGGGTGGGGATTCTCCAGCTCCTCCAGTCTTCAGGCTTTGCCTTGCTGCTTTTTGTGACACCCAGCTGGCCTGAGGTGGCATCTCACCACACCAGCTTCTTTGGGAGCAGCTTCCCAAATTCCTGAGCTGCTGACCTGAGGCTTCCACGCTGGGAAGGTGTTCAGGAGTCTCATTTCAAATACCTACAGAGGGAGCTGGGGGCTAAATGCCACCCAAAAGGTGCCCAGGCAGAAGGAGCCGGATGGGACTTTCCCTGAGGGATGGACTCAGCACCCCACATGGGGGGAAAAGCAAAATTCAGAGAGGAGGGATTATGTTATGGATCATTCCACCAAAAAACCCTCTGACTTTAACCTGATGAAGCCAATCTTCCTGTCACTGTCCAACAATGCCAGTCCTGATGGATTATGATGGGATGTGTGGGTAAGGAACCCCAGGAAGAAGGAGGCCACAAGTGTCCCCAGGCTGGTGTTTGCAGGTAGACAACTACAGCCCGTGGTCACCACTGGTGCAGCAGCATGAGTCCCATCCCATCCCAGCTCTGCCACACTGAATAATAACGTTCTCTGGTGTGCTCACAATTTCTGCTTGGCCTGAGAACAGCCAGGATCAGGAATGCAGACAGAACGAGCTGGAAAGGAAACAGTGAATAAGAATAATATGTTGGGAAATACTTCGTACTAAGAGAAAGCAAAAAAATTATTTCCTTTTCGATATCATCTGCTGCACAAGAGCTTCCAGGGAGGGTAAAATCTCACTGCAGATGGGTTATAATCCTTATTGATACAGTAAATGGAACTATCAAGCTGGAAAAGATCATATGGCAGTTAAGATAAAGGTTTGACTTGTCCCAGAACCAGGCTTATCAGGGTTTAGCAGTAAGTGAGTTTTGATGCTTAGACTGCATTTAAAAAGGTCATTGATTTGCAGCTAATACCAAGTTGTCATAGTTTCGTGAGTAAGAGCTTGCAGTTTTCAGAATCAAAGCCTTTTCCTAAATCGATAAGAGCAGATTCAGTGAGATTGCTTGAGCCCACTGAGGCAGACAGAGAGGCAACCAGCAAATCCACCCAGGCCGTGACAGGAGAGAGCAGCTCTCCCAGCCTGCAGATCCCCCCAGGCCCTGCAAGAAAGGGTTTCCAGGAAAGCCAAAAAGGCTCAGCCTGGCAGCAGATGGGCTGCTGAGAGGGTCTGTCAGTGGCCATCAGGCTGCCTGGTGCAAACCTCCTGTGAAGTAATTAGCTGATTGATTTGGGCTTTGCTGGACTGAGACACTGTATTTCCTGCACCGTCCAGTCGATACCATTGGATTTTCACACTGCTGGATGCAGAAATACACATATACAGCCAAGTGTGGCTGCAATGGGGGATTCCCACCATGGATTCCTAGGCCTCCAGCTCCTCCAGACACCTGGTGAAGGCTTCAAAGTCAGGAGAAAGGAGAGTCTTAGTTGGCAGAACCTCTTGCTATTCCTGTGTCTTCATCATTTATCGCACAGAGAAGATCAGGGCTTTAAGCTTCCGTATTTCCAGCTTTTCCATGGGATAGCTGCAGGTGTGTACCAAGGACACTACTCCTTCCCACCAGCCCCAACCAGGGCTGCCTTCTGCTTGTCTACTGACTAATTCCCAACCAGTGACATCTTCTACCTGTCTATTAACCCAATTCCTGGAGAAAACCAGCCTCAGGGTGCCACACAGTGCTATCTGCCTCAAAGACAATTGGCCAATTTCAGCTCAGTCTGACAGAGACATGAGGACAGGCACATATACCAGTTCCTTACATCATGGAAACAGACAAGCAGGGAAGTGAGGTGGGATTAATGTGCTCAGTGAGGGAAACTCCCAACTTCCACTTCTATTAAACTTCAAAGGGTCCCCACAGGAGAAGGTGAGGGGTCACCAGGCTTCATGTGTTTTATGGGTCATGAAACAGCTTCTTTCTAAATCAAACAGAGCAGAATGCTAGGAAGTGCTGCTCTGGTATTTGATGTCTCTACTTGAAGCCATCCATAAACACAAAAACACAACACAAGTAGCTCAGAGATGTGCTCCAGGGGCACTGGTGCCTTCAGCTAGCTCTCCCACTTGGCCAACTTGGGCAAGGAAGGCTGATGTCTTTATGGCACTGGTTATACATGGTTAAATGTAAATGTTATGTCTGGGGTAAAAGTTGCTACAAGGTGAAACTGTCAGAAGCTACCATGGAGCACCTCTGCTATGGAGACAGGCTGAGAGAGCTGGGGCTGTTCAGCTTAGCGAAGGCTCTGGGGAGACCTTAGAGCCTCTTCCAGGGCCTAAAGGGGCTCCAGGAGAGCTGGAGAGGGACTTGGGACAAGGGATGGAGTGACAGAACAAGGGGAAATGGCTTCACAGTGACAGAAGGCACAGTTAGATGGGATATTGGGAGGGAATTTCTCCCCTGTGAGGGTGGTGAGCCCCTGGCACAGGGTGCCCAGAGAAGCTGTGGCTGCCCCTGGATTCCTGGCAGTGTCCAAAGCCAGGCTGGACAGGACTTGGAGCAGCCTGGGACAGTGGAAGGTGTCCCTGCCCATGGCAGAGGGTGGAAAAAGATTATATTGAAGTTCCCCTCCAACCCAAACCATTCTGTAATTCTGTGAATTACCTAAGACGTTGGACATCTTTTAGACAGGAAAATGCAAAACAAACCAGGCTTTAGCTTAGGAAAGGGCAAAAGATGGTCTCAATCAGCTTCTAGTGTAGTTGCAGAGAGGAGGTTTTTGCAAGAGGGATTAAACATGTTGAGTAACAAAGCTTCCCATGGAGCTTTTGTATTCAGCATTCCCTGGATGAGTCTAGTACCCTGCTCTGCTCCCCATGAGCCTCCTGCTGCTCTTGGGGCTGGTTTTCTGCTATTTGAGGGTCTTGCCTGAAGATCTGGTGTCCCTTACTGCCCTACAGTAACAGAACGAGTCCTTAATTGGAGGAGGTAACTTGAGCACATGCTTGATTTGAAGCACGTGGTGAATTCTGCCTCCTGCTCTGCAGAGCCTGCTGACACAAGCTCACAGTCAGGCACTGCACACACCTCCTCAGACCCTCTCCAGCTCTCAGTGCTAATCTCAGTTCAGTCAAGGGAGCACAGCGTGTGCTTGATGTGCTGGTCCTGGTGCTGAGCATGTGCTTAAGTGCTTTGCAGAACTGGAAGCCTTGAGCACCAGGGTTGTTGGTATGAGTCTGGGAATGGTGTCACGTTCATCCTGAGCATAAAGCAAAGAGAGGATTATAAATCTAAGAGGGAGCCCAGCTCTACTAAGCTCCATGGTGCAATCTCGCCTTGCTTGAAACTGAACAGCAAAAGAATCACAATTCTTTCGAGATCAAGACAGTCCCAAGATTTGCACGTTTATGATTATGTTTATGAGTGTTATCATATATGGATGGGAAGGTATTTGCTCTGTGTGATTTGGAGGCCCAGGCTGTAAAGAGAACAAGCCTAAACATAACAGGTTCTCAGCTGTGTCCCAGCTCAATTCCTAGAAGACAGGTAAGCTTTTAAGATTCCAGTTTTAGCCCTGACACAATGCAGAATGATGGGTTTCACAGGGTAACTGCCCATCTCTTGCTTTCCGGGGGGATGGTTTAGTTTATAGACTTTTCTGGGATATAGTTTCTGCATAAAGAACTCCACTTCCTTTTCTCTGTATTCCCCACCCCTCTTCCTGAGCCACCCTCACCTTCACCTCCCTTTGAGCAAGACAGCCACAATCTCTCCGATGAAGTATTTTGAGAATTCTCCCTGGCAAGGCCTTCCCTTTGGAGTGGTGGTACAACAAGTTGCATTTGAATCCCATCAGCCCAGCACAACTGCAAACTTCATTTCACACACAGAGAGGGGATTCTTTCCTCGATGAGCCTTTGCAGGCTCCTGTCCCTGCCCTGAGTGGCAGCAGGGTGACAAAGGAGCCTGGCACACACACCCGCACTCCCTGCCAGCCCCACAATGGCCTCTCTTGTGGCTTGGGCTGCTGATCCTCCTCCTCATCTATCTGGATTTGTAATTTGTCAGCAGCTCTTGTGACTGGGCCAGCTCTGCAGCTCCTGGCTGTGGCCAGCCCAAGGTATATCTGGCAGCGAGGCTTTGTGTGCTGTGATGTATTTCTTTGGCAATGAGTATCATCATTTTTTGGCTTCTCCTGTGGCCCGCTGGGTCAGCTTTCACTGCCAAAGCTGTTCTGGTAGATAGCTTGAAGCCTGCCTGCAAGTTCAGTGGGTTAGTCTGGAGCTTGCCTTCCGACCACAACAGAAATCATCCATCAGGGGGAATTAGCCAGCAGCAGGATCAGCACAGTGTTGGGACTTACATGCTGGTGGAGAAGCGAAGTCCTACAAATATCACTTATTGCAACTCCTGCCTTGTCTTCTCTTGCAGTTTATTTGATGTCTTCTAATGCTTTTTCTTACAGTTTCAGCACCTGGCTCACGTTATTATGTGACTGTGTCAGGTGTTGCAGAGCAAAGCTCTCTGCCAGCTCGTGTGGTTGCAGAGAAATTTTAACCTCTCACTGTACTGCATCCTGGTGGCTTGGGAAAAAAGCACCAACTCCCACCAATTTCACCCAAAGCTTGGTGCTTAGGGAAGAAAAGGATTGAGGGTGATGAGGAAGCATTCCATGATGTGGAGGGAGCCACCAGCTGTGCTCTTCCAGTGCTGGGGACACAACTTCAGGGTGATCTCTGACCTTGGGAACCTTTCATGTTTCAGCCCAAGCTCCAGGTGACACCAGCAGGTGTGGTGTGGCTGTGTGGGTGAGAAACCCTCAGCACAGCTGAGCCCAGCACTCACCTGGGGCTTCTGAGGGCAACTGAAGCATGGCTCAGTATCAATAATAGCCATAAGATCTGGCAAAGCCACAGGAACTCCGGCAAGTTGACTGGGATGTGTAGCCAGTTCTGCCTTCCTCTGGCCTAAACCAACACAAAAGTGCCCTGAAGTCACCACAGGGGTTGTTCAGGCCAGGCCAGGGAGGTCACCATGCCTGGGGCTGGCATCCAACATCTGGAAAAGAGCGGGTGAAAGAGGCAGAGCTCATGGCCAGGGCTGTAGCACAGCACTGCATACTGTGCTCACAGCAAACTGCCCCATTTCTCCTGGAGAGACCACAGTGTGCCCAGCCAACAACCAGCCAGCCAGTGTCTGGAGCATGTTTTGTGTCTGAGAACAGCAAAATCAATTCTGCAGCTGGCCCAAAGGCTTCCTGACTGTGCCAGTGTGTCCCAGCCTCCTTTAAGGGTAATATCCCTCATCAGCTCGCTCACTCCACTCTTCGGCTTTCTCATAAAAGAACATTTTCCCTGTGGCACTGAGAAGAATGTAATCTCTAGATTTATAGCCATGAGGGGAAAAAATAACACTCTCACTACCAAAACACCAGCCTGTGAACCCTTCTGTTTTTCCTTCTGCAGGAATCACAGTACTTCTGCACTAAACTCTCTGCTGACATACAGCCTGGGGACACTGTATGTCAGTATATGTATGACACTGGGGACACAGGCTGGCATTGTCTTGTCCTGGCAGGGGTGGCAGGGATGTTACAGGAACCCCATGGTAAGGTTTGGGATGTGCTGGGGGAAGGAGGGAGCACCAGGGCTCTGCTGGGCCCCGCTGGGTTTGCATTTTCCCAGTCTTGCTCAGAACCCTGTTGTCAGGGTGATAGGGAGGATTGACCAGCTCTGAAAACAAAACTTGGAAAATCTGAGTCTTTCCTCTAAAGCTTTTTGGTTGGCTCAATGAATTGATTGCCAGAGATAAAACTTGATGAAGAGGCAATGTTTTCCCAGCATAGCACTTGACTCCAGAAAGCAGAAGATGCAATAGATTTTGTTTATGTGCACGTCCACTGCTTTTTATTTATACGTCAGTGCTCCAAGCTAATTGCACATTGCTGAGCAGCACACAAGAGCTGCTTTCCCCTGCTTTTCCCATAGGTTGGAATACGATTGGAGCACAGCATGTGGGAAGGGCTTGGTGCTCCTGGCATCACTGAGAGCTCAGGGTGCCAACAGCAGGTCTGTCCCAAGGGTGGATCCAGAGGCAAGAGCTGCCTGGTGGTTAATAAGAAATAGGAAAGCAGCTACACCATGGTCAAGACCCACTTCAGGGAGGGAAGCTGTTCAAAAGGTGGCTTTTTTGATTCCCAGGCTGCAAAGGAAGGAGAGAAGGAAATCCAGGAGGGAGGAGGGGATGGCAGAGGACTGGGGTGGAAGGAGAGCACCCACAGTGGGCAAGTGAGGCAGCTGGGGGATGTCTGGGGACATTGGCATGGCTCCTGCACAAGGCTGGGCACCAGAAGGTTGTGCTGAGCACAGAAAAGGGCCTCACACTCACAGAGGTGGCACTGGATCCTCTGTGTGAATGTGGAGGTGTGTTTGGGTGAATATGCCTCCTCATAAACATCTCTTAAGGCTCCCTTAAATGCATCAGAGTTATGCTGATCTGAAAATTCTATTGTTTGAGTGGTTTTGCCAGTGCTAGTGAGCAGAGTCTCTCCCAGGCAGCACAAACCACTACTGATTCCTCCCAACTACCTTTTAAAGTGTGCCAAAGGCTGCCAGGGATCAGGTCTGCCCACCACACCTCCTGCTGTGAAGCGGTTTGGTAACTCGGTGGCTCTAAGCGAGCTTTGCTGTCACACTGTGCCCCCCTGTCCCCCCTGCTCAGGCACCAGCCTGGGCACACAGGGAGCCAGGAGCTCCCATTCACAAACAGCAGCTTCACTGCGGGGGAAGAGATTTACTGACAAATAACTGTCATTTGCTAACCTTGTCGTGGCAATCTTTGTTTTCTCCTTTTTTCCGGAGGCACTCCAAATGCTGAATGCCAGCATCTGTTACGGATCGGAAAACAAGCAAACACTGATATTCCTGGTGGCTTTGAAAGAGCATTGAAGGCTTAGCTCTCTCCACTTGCCTTTACCAGGAAAATCACTGCAGGATGTGCTTAGCATGATTATGATGAGGAGTGTCTGGGCAAAACCAAAATAGAGAAGGCAGCCCCTTGCTACAGACAGGCTGAAAAAAATTACATGAGTCCTCCAGCCAGATGTTGACATTTTGATTTGCATAGAGGTAAACTTTTGAGTCAACAGCATGTTTAATTTTCTAAAACATCTTCAAGAAATAGGGCATGTTCACAGATAATGAGTTTGCATCATTAGCAGTTCTTGTCAGACCTGTGTCCTGGCAAACTGGCTCAGATGATCTTTGTTTCTGCTGCCTCTGAGCATCTCCCCTTGCCTGTGCAAGGGGGTAGACAGCCAAGGGGGTGCCCAGGGGGGAACAGAGGGGCAGCTGTGTTGGGAAGAGTACTGAGACATTTCTCCATAGATTATGAAGGAACCTACAACTCCCAACCCCTGTGGGGACAGTGCCAGGAACAGCCCCAGCTCCAGCACCCTCCACCCTTCCCACCTTCCATCCTCTGCAGCAAATTCCAGCTGCCTTTACCCTTCAGACAAAACCTTGTGTGAGGTTTTAACCTCAAAAAGAAGCTACAAGACCTGTGAGAGCATCCTTGCTAAGAAACAAGGACTTACTCCCCTCTCAGCTGGGGGAACCAAGGCCCAGATAAATCACCCCCCTCACCCCCTCCAGGGGAAAGCAGCCAAGTCTGGAGCAGGCAGCCCAGATCCACCTCCCGCGCCCCATCTGGGGACATGCATTCCTGGGGCTCCTCACTGAGCTAAATTAAGCTGCAGCAAGGTGCCAAAACTGAGGGAGAAAATAAGATCCTAGGACAGGCAGATAACTCTTTCCAAGTCATCTGTAAATCCACAGAGAGGAATTGCTGTAGGTGACAGTGGGTTGGGGTTCTGTACTGGAGCACTCAGCCTGCTCTGGGTTATAAACCATGCCTAGAGCCAAGAATTCCTGCCATATTTCACTAGACTTCAGGTTTCTGTCTCTGAAGAGGCCAGGAGACTTTGACTCCTTTTGAGTGTGTAGTGCACAGAGATAAAACAAGCGTACTGAGCTGTCCTGGGGCTGGGGACCCAAACACCAGGAACACACCCCAGGTGCCACACACAGGGGAAGTGCTGTGCCCTGGAGCTGCTGGCCCTGCTGTGGGCTCTGCAGCCCAGCCCAGCCCAGCCATGGGGATGGAGCAAAGCATCTGCTCACACAAAGAAATAAGCTTGTTATTCCTGCTGGAAAAGCAGCTAAAAACAGCAGCTAAGGGAAAACCAGACTGTGTTGTGTCTACCACAGAGCTGAACCAGCTCTTATGGACAGCAGAGCCTGTTCTTCAGCATTTTCCTCTACCAGGGCTCCAGTGCCTGGCCAGCCGCGCTGGCTCTGTGCAGGGATCCCAGTATGGAGGGATGGAGGGATGGAGAGATGGAGAAATGCCCAGCAGCACAGGACTCCTGGCAGCCCAGAGGAGCTCCCTGCTGCTGTGCCCAGTGTGGTCTCCCAGAGCTCTCCAAGAGCTGGAGAGGGAGGACGCGACTGCAATGCAAAGCACTATCATTGCTGTATTAGCCTCAACTGAAATGTGCTACATAAGTGCAAATTGCTGTTATAAATCATAAACATCAAAAGGCCATAAGTGCCTAATAATGGCCTAAGTGGCTAATTTGTTTTATGTGCTACTGGGAGAAGCACTGTAAAGATATGGAACAAAAAATTTCCCTCATTGTGGTTTGGCCTCTGATAGCAAGAAAGGCTGAAAGGGGGTGGGAGCAAAGTGCTGCTCTAGCACATATTCAGGAGCATATTAAAGCCTGTAATTAAAAACACAGCACAAACCCCTGCAAGAGCCTGGTCCCTGCAGAAGGGAAATGTGGCTGGTGCTGGGGGTGACCCCATGGGACTGGGTGGTGGGGCAGCTGCTGGTGAGCAGGACAGAGATTGATGGTTCTGTCCCAAACTGTGAGCAAATTATTTGTGAGAAGAGATGAAGAGGTATGATGAGCAATGGGCTCTCCCTCTGGAACTGCTGAGGCACAAACACAGGGTGTGATGCCCACTGTATTCTGCTGTGCAATGCTGTGTCACCACAGGGACCCAGCAAGGCCCAAAACACCACCCTGAGCTGGGCTGAGGGACATCTGCAGCCTGGCCTGGCTCCTCTGCACCTCTGTTTCAACCTGGCAGTCTCCTTTCCCCATCCAAACAACAACTCTGTGTCCTCCATCCTGCTTTTAATTGCTTTGGGCCTTTTGGGGTTATGTGCTGCTTTAAAGGCTCTTTCTGGCTGGCTGGCTCTCCTTGTGAAATTAGCCTTGAAGAACCATAAATACCCTAATCCAGCCCTGCTGTGCCCTGCAGATATGTTCCTCATGCAATTCTTATGCTCTTCAGGCCAGAGCTGCCTTTCTGCTGCTCTTGGGCCAGAAGAGGCTCAGGGTGTTCCACACACAGCTCAGCTGATGGGGTTTGGCTGGTGGAGCACAGGATGTTCCTGCAAGGAACTGCTGAGCCCTGCATGGACCAAACCCTGCTTTAGGATGCAGCACATTGAGCTCATCTTCTCTTAGTGCAGAGACCTGGCCATGGCCCAGCACACCCCAGATGGAACCTCTCAGCACTGGGCAAACCCCAGAGGGCACCTCATGGCCACCTGGGTGTAACATCACACGCAGCAGATCTATCTGGGATGAGCAAAACCAGTCTTTCCTAATAACATACCTGAGCATGCCTCCTTCTTTCTGCCCCGGTGGATTCCACTTTCTGTAGATATTTTGGCTTTAATTTACAGTAAAATTGTGGTGTCCCTCTCTAAGTGCCACAGAAAAATTCCCCCAGGTGTCTCTGTTGGAGGAATGTGATCAGAATAAAGTGTTTTGTCATGATGCTGCAGTGAGGATGTGTGATGGCAGGGGATAAAAATCAGGCCATGAAAAGGACCAGGAGCCTGATCCTCAGGGTCCCTCCACATGCCCTTGTATCCCAGATGGATCATGTGGGGACTGTTCCCAGCATGAGGAATTAATTCAGTAATATTTCAACACAGGTACAAATGACTTAGAGTACAAACGGTGCTGCTTTCCTGTAAAACATTGCCCTGCACAATGTTGAGGGAATGGCCCAGGGAATAGCCCTAATTGGTCTGTTCCTCTTGAGATATCTGTGATAACATGGAGAAAGAATAAAACCTCTTTGTCCTGAAATGGCATGCCAATAAACAACATTTAAAAAAAAATTTTTTTTTATGCTTATCATTTTCACAGCACATGTTCAGTGTGCTCTGCAAGTAAGAACCACAGGCTGTGGCAGACCTCTGCATGCTCGACGAGAGGGGCAGAGCTTGACTTGTCACCCTGCACAGGGGGCATGGGAAAAAACAAATCCAGCTTTTCCAGCTGTGCATGAAGCACAGAGAAAGTTCTGTGAGCTTTGGAAGTGGCTGAATGGGCAGAGCTGGAGTTGGCAGCTTTTGTGGCCATGGCACAGAGTGAGGGTGGACACTGAGCTGTCCCCTCTGCAGGCAGGTGAGCCACTGTCCCAAGCTGTGCCTTTGAGAGGATATAACCACGGAAATGGAAATGGAAATGGCCTTTTTCTCCATCAGCCCACTCAACAGAGGGAAAAAAAATGGGAGATGCAATGTGTGTTCACCTTTCTGAGCAGAAACCACACCAGGTCTATGATGCTCTCCTGTGCCAGCTCTGGAGGCTCTCAGACTCCTCTTTGAGGCAGTTGAAGGCATTAACCAAGATAAACCGACCCCCTTTTTGTTTGATGGGCTGTTTGCCGTGCTCATGGCAAAGGATGCAAAAGGGGTCTATTGAGCACAATCAGCCTGAAGTGAGCAGGAGGAGGTGGAGAGTGGTGGAAGGAGAGGATGTGACCTCGCAGTGGACAAAGCAAAGGTCTCCTTTCTGAGCAGAAGAAAACAAGACATTTCTGACAGCTGCATGTGGTGCAGCAGAACTGTCAGCAAGGACAAGACTGGAAAAGAAAGTGAGAGACTGCCTCTGCTCCTGGGGAATGCCAGGCCTGGCTGTGATTCAGGCCATTTGGCTGCTTCACCACCTCCTGCAACAAGGCACTTGATGTGAGAGCTCTACAAACCCAAACCCAGGGCAGGTAACTGAGCCCTGCAAAGTGTGCTGCTCTGCCATGAACTGCAGCTCAGCACCACCACCATGGCCTGGGGCAAGGGCACTTCACAAGGCCCTCTGCCCCCACAGACTCTTGAAGGCAGAAACAGTGACATTTCCCACTCCCTGGAACACTTTCCTGTGCAAAATGGATCCTTGTCTGTGCAATCTCAGCTCCCGAAATCTCTATACTGTCAGT
Source organism: Lichenostomus cassidix (assembly GCF_008360975.1). Taxonomy (NCBI): domain Eukaryota; kingdom Metazoa; phylum Chordata; class Aves; order Passeriformes; family Meliphagidae; genus Lichenostomus; species Lichenostomus cassidix. The sequence continues at coordinate 1,049,887 of NC_139499.1, forward strand.
TGATGTTATTTTATTATATTAGTCACTGCAAGTAATAAAACACAAATAATGTACTTTTAAACAGAACTAGCTAATTATTGATCTGTTTGTCAAATGACAGTACAGGTGTTATGTTCTGACAGCAGGAGGGTCAATCCATGGACCCGAGAGCAGAGTTTCTCCCTCCTCTGCACGGGGAGCACCTTTCTCACAGCTGGTCCCCAGCTGCAGAGTCGTCAGGGGGATCTCTCTGAGCTTGTTCATTCCTCCAGCAACCGTGCTGGCAGCCTTGTAGGGATGGAGGTGTGTCTGGCTGGCATGAACAGCTGCACCAATTTTCACCAGTGCACCCACAGCCCTGGGCTGGGGTTTTGGTGAGGCCAGAGCTGTCCTGTGATGGGGAGTGCTGGTGAGCTTTCTGCTCATCCTGGCCCTGCCTGCCTTGAGGCTGGTGCTACATGATGAAGCACCAGATAATGAGCTCTTGTTTCAGAAATCTGACAGTGACCTGGTGTAGTCCTGTTTATGAGGTCTTTATCAGAGTATACATATTCAATTCTACAGCCATGATTGCCCAATAGAGTTGAATACAAATTGCTGACTCTCCATTCAGGGAAAGTCTCTTGTAAAGAAATGCAAAGGATAGAGATGTGTGGTGTGCTTGTCCTGCTAGGAGCTGATTCGCCCCAAGCGAGCCCAGAGACACTTCAGAGACAAAGTCAGAGAAGTGGGTATTTGCTTTATTCAGTGCACTGGGTGTGGGCAGTTCACTCCTCAAACACACCTCGGTACCTCCAAAGACACAGTGTTATAGGTAAAATTAATGAATATTCATTGCATTCCCCAGGATAGGAGTGGTTATACAAATAGTTTCTCAGAAGTCATTAATATCATTAGCATGTACACCACACATGCTCTGTATGTCCTGGTGGTCTTTGGAGACCAAAGACCCCTCCAGGATGAAGGTCCTAGTAGTCTTCATCACAAGGGATAATTGAGGGTTGCTGTGCTGGCTTCAAACTGATTCCTGTCCCTCTTATCTTGATAAGATTAAGGGAATCCTGTTTTTCTAGGTTTCAGAATTCACATGTTCTGTCTCTCAATAGTTAACTTGAGTTACCTATTTGACCACTCCTTCCCCAGAGCCTGGCATTTGCCTGGCCAACCCCTCCTGTTCTGAGCTATGGGCACCGAGGGCAGCAAAACCAGTACAGGAAATTTCTTCACACTGGGATAACCAAGCAGGCCCTGCTGCTGTCCACTCTTTCTTTTCCTCTCCTTGTGCTCATCTCCGTCCCTGCCCTGGGGGATAGCTGCCCTTTTCTCTCCCCTTCCATCCATTGCTGGGCTGCTGATGGTGCCTGGCTTTATCCTGCAGCTGCTCGATCCCCATTCCCCATACCCCAGTGACATTTGCTTCTCCACTTATTTACTTTTGGATCAGTAAGTACCATGAAAGCACCATCCACCCTGTCCAGCCCTCTGAGCAGCCCCAGGAATGAGCTGTCACTAATATAATTTCATATCAAATGAGATTACCCTTCTCCCCCATTAGGCACACTTCTCTTCTAGGGACAGTGGTAATGCAGGGACACAGCAATTCCTTCAACCAAAACCTGCATTCAGAACTGGCTTTTAAAGACGCCAGTTAGTTCCAAGCTGTAGCTGGAACTAACTTGCTCTGCATCCGAGGAGCTGAACGGCATGACTTGGCCTGGGGTTGGGCTGGATTGATGGCACCTGTCTGCCTGTTTCACATGCAATTGCCTACAAACAGCTACACCTCCCGGCTGTCACAGGTGGTGTTATTTATGAGTGCCATCCCTGGCAGCTGTGACAGCCCCTCACTGTCACAGTGACCTCTGAGCAATCCTGACGGACACATCTGGGGGAGTCTGTGCTGCTCAGTATTTCTGTGCCCTCATTTCTTATCAGTGGAGGTCCCTTGATCATCTGCACATTAGTCCCCATGGGTTGGCTCTCCTCTGAAGATGTGAGCTACTTTGCTGAGACAAACCGGCATGCAGTTCAGAGGATAATTGGATGAGGGAGCAGCACGGGCAGGGCAGTACCACAACAGATCTTCCACACCGGTGAGCCCTCCTGCATGAGGCCAGCAGGCAACAAATGCAACCAGTGTCATGACAGATGCTGTAACACTAACCTCCCCTTATCTTAAGAAGTGAAAACTGGGCAGGAAAAATTGTTTTAAGGCCACAAAGACACTCCACAGGGCCGAGTCAGGATCTGGTTCACGTCCTGCATGGCATGGCTTGATAACTCCCAGGACAAGTAGCTTTGCACAGAGCTGCCACGAGCCATTTGCACCTTTTGGCCAAAGAGCCAGGGACTGCTCCTTGGGGTGGATGGATGCTGTTTTGCTGGCAAAAGGCTTTCAGGATCTAATTTCAAGTGCTTTCAGCTCCTGCCAGACTTCCTCAGTGCTGAGAACAGAAGGAGGGTTTTTCACACTTGCACTGTTAAACTGTGATGCTCCCAGGATGTTACAAAGGATTTCACAAACAGGTAAGATCCATTCACAGGTCCATTAGCTGCTGCAGGAGATGTGCAGCTACTGACCAAGAAGGGCTGATGCCTGGGGGTGCAGGAGAAGAGTTCAGGCTGCTCCTGCTCTGCTGGCAGCCTCTCCCACTCAGGATGCTCCTGGCAGGATTCTGAGCAGGGTGTTCAGCAGCTTCCACTGGGCAATAATTGCTTTGATCTGTTTATTGGGGTCTCAGTGCTGGATTTAGAGACCAGACATTTGGATGTTCTGAGAATGATCCAGACTAGAATTGCTAACAGCACTCAGTATGTCCATGGTGTTGGAGTGGTCAGAAGAAATTGCTTATGTGCCTGAACTTTCCCTGTGGACAGGGCATAGATCTGTTTTTCTTTCTTCATCTTATGGGTAAGAATCAGAGTTTTCATTATGTGTGAATTGTAGGAGGATAATGCACACAAGGATCATGGCCCAGAGCCAGACTGCAGCCTCTGCAGCTTCCCCAGCCACACCGACTTCTTCCTGCCTTGATCCTCCTTGGTTAACTGACCAGGAGAAACTGGTCAAGACATTGCAGTTTTCCCTCAAATGTGATTTTTGTTTGGCCAGTGGGTCACTTCACATCAGTGATCCTTGGATGGATCCACCTGACTCTCTCTGTAAATGCAGGGTGTGCCTCATCCCCAGATTTGTCAGCCTCCTGGCCCAGCTCCAGCTGAGTACATTATCCTGCTTACCTTGAAAAGGAAAATAATCCCATGGATTTGCTCTTGCCTTCCTGGTGATTACTGGGTGTTAGGCTGTGGGGTGGCTAAAGGGTTTCTGTATTATTTGAGGTTACAGTGATATTTTAGTATCAGGTTGACAGCTCCTCCCTCCCTGTACAAGTTGACCCATGAAAGATGGTGCCATAGCATCTCTCCTGGCCTTTGCTATGGATCAACTTTACTGCTGTGGGTTGGTTTTATTCACAAAATCAGAACTTTGCTCCTCAAACAGTCCCTGGCAGGGGAAGCCCAGAGGACTCTGTCCTCAGAGCTATGCTGGTAGAAACTCCTGTGCCAAGCAGTGGGGGGATATTTCATCTTCACCTCCATGAGACCTTCAGTGCTTCAGCTCCTTGCTGCAGTGGGAAAGAAGGGTTAAAAATGTGGGAGCAGGGAAGGGAAAGGTCAAATATGTAAAGCCACTTTCATGTACTTAGGAGAAGAGTGGTAACAGGAGAGCTGTTAAAAATTTTTATAGCTGGCACCAAACAACACTGGTGTTAAAAATCATGGAACTGTTTAATAGCAAGTGGAGGTGTACATTACTTAATTAGAGGCATGCTAACAGTGAAGCCAATTGAGAGATATTATTTTAGTATTTTTTCCAGAGGGCATATCAAGTCTACTCACGAATTAATAAACAGATTGTAAAGCCCAAGCAAGCATATTAGGGAAGTGTGTGTGTGTACTGGGTCTATAGACTGGGGCTGTGCACACTTGTTTGTTTGTTGCCATTACATTTGAAATGTGTTCCTTGTTTTCCATATAGACCTGAGTGGAAGAATTCTAGCATATTGGGTTTTTCCAAAGACTCTAATTAAGATCTTCAGAGTTGATGTGTGTTTACTGAAAAAATATGGCGTAAATGAGACCTAAAAGAGCAGCACTCAATTAACCCGTGAGTGCCAAGGTGCAGTGGTGTCCCCGCAGAGGCTGCCTTGGTGCATAGTAAGAGAAACAAAATCACAGGATTCACTCCATTTCTCTGACCCTCTGATTTAAGTTCTCATTGAAAAGGGATTTTATGAACTACTAAAATCTGTCTCCAGTTTAATACATATCTCTGTCCTCTCTCTCAGCTCTCTTATCTGCTGTTAAAGGTGGTTAGGTTATGAGTGAGTGTCACCTTCTCAGCTCACAGAAAACCCTGAGGTGCTCAGTGGTAGGACAGATGTGGACTTTAGGTCAGGAGGGACCATCCCATCTGTAAAATGAAGTCTCCCTCAAATGGAGCTGGTGGATTTGGTCTGATGAGGACAGAAATAGCCTTTTAAACCTCAGCAAGGCATTTTCCTAACCCACTTTTTTTTGTCCCTAACACTGGTCGGACTCCTTTTTTAAACCCAGTCGTGCACCTTCTCTAATTTACCATTGCCACTTTGCTTTCTGCGTGAAGATGAGCTGTCCGAGTCCATCCATTTCTGAGCTGTGCCTTACACAAACCGCGTGGTGTTTCACACCTCATTAGCAGGCAGGGAGCTTCCAGCCTGGAGTCTCTGCATGACTCCGGCTCTCCTGACTTCCTCCCTCCACTCTGCTTTCCTATTTTACATTTTAATATCAACAGTGAGTACAAATTATGGCAAAAAGTCTGCCCTTAGTGAGCATCAGTACGTTTGGTTTCCCCCAGCAAGTGCAGGTTTGCACCGTGCCCAGCACTCCCAGCTCCGCCAGCCAGCTCTCCCTTCTCAGCCACAGCACTCCTCCACCTGGAGAGATCATTCCTGGCACAAACCACTCCTCACACCACCCAGGCTGCAGGGGAAGACCAATGCATTGCACCTCAGAGAAGAGACAAAAAAGAATGGCAGACTGTGTTTCTTTTGCTTGGCTGCAGGCAGCCCCACGAGCAAGGCAAGTAATGAAGATAATGATGAATGAAGGATGCAGAAGTGAAAATACTCCTCCTGTGTTTCTATTGATCTTCCAGCAAAGGCCTCATTCCTGGCATTTAAAATAGAGATATAATTTTAATGCAGTGGCCCTCCCTGGGCTGCAGTTAAGCAATTTAGGTCACAGAGACTCACAAAAATGCTTTCTGCAGCCTCAGCCCAAGCAGCTCCAGTACCAAACACCAGCTTGGCCAATGCTGCTGGGAGCCAGCAGGAGCCATGGGCTCCATCGAGCACTTGCCACTGTCTGACGAGAGCTGTGCTGAGCTAATGCCAGCAGGGATTTCTCTGGGTGTGACTGGAAGCTGATCCAGAGGGGAAGGAGATCACTGCCCTGTCTGGAGCTTCCCCAAAGTCCCCATTCAGGGAGTCATGGCCATGAGCACTAACCACACACCTCCACAATCACAGCCTTTCAAAGAGTCAAACCCCCAAATCTTTGCCCAGGGTGGGGGATGCAGCAGGCCGAGCTCAGTGGAAAGCTCTGCCCATCCTGCCCAGGAGCCTGATGCCACCCCTGCTGAAGCCTGGTCAGATGCAGCTTCTGGCCTTTGGCTTTGTGAGCGAGACAGAGAAGCCCAGGGTTTGGTTACAACATGTTGGGATTACTGTAATAACTGCAATTTTTCTTTTAGAAGAGAAGTATTTTTTACTTTCATCCTAGAACCTGGAACTAATTGTACATGTGTGGTCCAATTAACTATTAATTTACTCCATTAACTGCTGACACTTATGCATTTACTTTGTATCACATACACGTTTGTGTTCCCATAGTCTAAGCCTAAGAGGTTTTTCTGGAGACTATGAATTAAAGCAATAAAAGGTGTTAACCGTTACCTATCCTAGCAACAGCCTCAGGAAGCTCTGGCAAAGAATGCATCACAAAATTAAATTCTTTTTATGCACAGTATCTGAACTCTTTTGTTTTAATAATAAAATCTCCAATTAATTCAAGAAGCTCTGATCTTCCCACCACTTCCTGCTAGAGAACTGATCAGGATAAAACCACATTTGATTTTCAACGGCTGCAGGACCAAGGTCTAGAGGGCTGGGACAACCCACTCATGGAATATTTCTTCACCCTGCAGGCTTCCAGTCGTATCATTTGCACAGCACTCTTGCCTTAAGGCCTTTTTTCACAAAGCTCTGCAGGGAATAACACCTTCTCCACACCATGTCCAACTTGATTAAGTCTCCGCCTTGGCACAGCGAGGAGCAGGTCTCAGCCCAGGCTATCCAAGGACAAGACTCTAACTCCAGGGCTCTCCCCAGCTTTGTGCCAGCTTAGCCCTGTGGGCACAGGAGGAGCACTCTAGCTGGCACTACAGAAGTGCTTCGATTCATCCCTCTGCCAACAGAAGCAGCACTCCCTGCCTTTGGAGAGAGAACCAGTGTTGTGTAAGATGCTTTGGAAAGGCAGCCTGCTCTTCCCTGGCTGTGCATGCCCTGCAGCAGTCTCAGCCTGACCCTGATGTTTCTCTGCATGTGGTATTTAGGGATGAGGTTTAGTGGTGGAAGCAGCAGTGTTTGATTTACTGTTGGACTTGGTGATTTTAAAGGTATTTTCCAACCTAACTGGTTCTGTTATTCCACATGCACGGGCAGTGAGAGGTAAACATCTGTAATGGTGCTCCTGGACAAGAGAAGAGCATTTTATATTTACAGTGCAGGAATGACAGAGAGCTGGGGGAGTGAGGCTGGAGGAGGCCATGAAGATGATTAGAGGGATGGAGCACATCTCCTGAAGAAAGGCTCTGGGGTTGGGATTGCTCAACTTGGAATGGACAAGGCTCCAGGGAGGCCTTAGAGCACCTTCAGGTACATAAAGCAAACCTATAAGAAAGCTGGGGACACACTTTTTAGCAGGGCCTGCTGTGATAGAACAAGGGGGAATGGTTTTAAACTAGAAGATGGTCAAATAGAGTAGATAGTAGGATGAAATTCTTGACTGTGAATGGGGTGAGGCTCTGGCACAGGGTGCCCAGAGAAGCTGAGGCTGCCCCATCCCTGGAAGTGTCCAAGGCCAGGTTGGACAGGGCTTGGAGCAGCCTGGGACAGTGGAAAGTTCTTGGAAGGTCCCTTCCAACACAAGCCAATCTGTGATTCTGTGCTGAAAGATTTAACCACAAATGAAAGCAGTGCTTTAACATGTACAGACAGGAATATAAATGGGAACAGAAGGGTAAAACACCCCCTGTGAAATTCTGTGATTCCTGTTCTGTCAAGGGTCAGGTGAGGTTATCACAATGCTCCCTGCCAACCCAAAATCAGGTGAAGCACAGCCTCCTCCACAAACCTGTGCCTTAAAATACACCTCAGCTATTTCAGTACAGGTCTGGTATCCACCTGCCTGTAAGTGTTGTCTGACAGCTCATTTAGCAACATATGGTGTAATATTAAAATGTGTTCCTTCATTTGAACATACTTTGGATATCTCTCAGTGTCACTGGGGTGCTTCCTGATGTTGCTATAGTGTGCAGTAGAGTGTGTGAAAAAATGGACTGGTTCTGGACACTACTGCCAAAGCTAGTGCCACCAGATCAGCCAGCACTGATCCTTGCTCCATACCAGTTTCATGCTGGTGCAGCGCAGCTAAATTAAATTGCATTGCTCTACTGGATTTTCATTGACTTAAGTTAATTATACAAGCATGGAGGAGGTATAAAAGAGGGAAAATCAAGTCCACTTAAAAAAAAAAGCAGAATAGATATTCCTTTAGGACATGAACTGTTCATAATCCAGTGGATATCTTTTATCCTGTGTATTGATCTTCTTGTGAGAACTAACTTGAAGTTAATTTCCAAATTGCCTGACCTCAAGCAGTTAAAATATGGCAATATAAAATGTAATAATTCAATTAATAAACCAGTAGTGGTCAAAATATCTGATTAATGTATTACACATCCTTTACATGAGTGTGAATGCAGGGAGTATCCAGCATGAAGGGAAAGATGCTCTCTGGAAGAGCAGGATGCTGTGTCCCTTCAGGGTGGCAGAGCACACTGCTGGTGCTGTACTGAGAGCTGCTGGGTGAGATTATCCTGGGTTTTTGTGAAAAAAGGAAGAGGAAGATAGGGGCTCTAGGTGACAGCATTCAGTCTCTGCCTGGCAGGAACTGAGAGGTTGGCAAGGAATCATAGAATCATAGGATGGTACCTATTGGAAGGGACTTAAAACTCATCTAGCACCCCCTGCCATGGGCAGGGACACCTCCCACTATCCCAAGATGCTCCAAGCCCTGTCCAGCCTGGCCTTGGACACTTCCAGGGATCCAGGGGCAACAGTGGAAACCAACAGTGATGAGAGAACTTGGAAGATGGAACTGAAGAAATATATACAGGGAGCAAAGACTTTGAGGAACTCCTGTCCTGTGATTCAGGACAGAACTCCCTCCCACTGTACCAGATTAGCAGGCAGCACTGTGGAAATAAAGACATCTCTTGAGACAAACTCTGTCCTGTAATTAGTTTCCAAATCAGGACTTTCGGGCAAAGATGTTGTCCACCCCCAAGAAAAAAAATATCACTAAAGATGAGGGTCGCTTCCCAGAAACTGAAAGAGAGGAACTTGACTCTGTTACCAGCTGTCAGTGCTGATATTATTGCGTGTAGGAGCAGCTTGTACCCAGCATCTCTTTACAATGGTAGCAGGGAAGCTGGAATGTTGTTATATCAGACTATCAAGTTGTTATGTTGGATTACATATAATGCTATCACAAATGACAGAATGCTTGCCTCCCATCAAAAATTTAAAGAGCAATAGACCTCTTTTCAGCTGTCATTGCTGATAACATTTTATGCACAAGTTTATTCAAGCTCAAATAGAGATGCAGCCTGTCAATAAAGAAGCCCTGGCAGATTAGCTATCGAGTATATTAAAGCTAACGGTACTAATGTGACTGTGCAGCCTAATCTGACATTTTAAAACTGTGACAAAATGAACCCTTGAAGTTCTCCCCGATCGTCGCCGCACGGCACGTTCGCTGCTGGGTTTTATGGAGTGGAAAGCAGAGTACGAGAAATGAGACAGGCTGGAAACCACAGAAAGGTCGGCGAGGCTTGCTTCCCGGGAAACACAGCGGATGTCTTCCCTTTCTCTCGCTCTTATCTCATCTGCTCTGCTCCTCTCTTCCAGAAAAGTGGGTAGAGCAACAAATAATGGCCCTAAATTGCCGCAGAGGTGACACAGATTGCACATTAGAAAATGCACTCGAGGGCAGGAAGGGTTCAGCACTGGAGGAGATTGCTGGAGAGGCCGTAACACCTCCATCATTACAAGGCTTTAAGAAGGGGTTAGGGAAACATCTGCCAGGAATGAGGAGGGGTGGCTGATTTTGCTTTGGAGACCCAATGCTACTTTGTGCCATTCACTTTCCTGCTCTCAGCAACAGCCGTGGCTTTCTGCTGCCGGCAGAAAGGGTCTGTGAGTGCTTGTGCTGGAAGTGTTTGCACCAAAAATAGTCTATTGAAATCAATAAGGAGTTGTGATTTTACAACAGATGGCCTGGTTATGCTCCTCTTTCCCCCTTCTTACTCTTCTAAGAGGTCTCAGCAGCTGTTGCTGATCTTTTGAGGAATGCAAAATCAGGAGAAAGTCTTTCCCAGGTCTGGGAAAGTGGAGCATCCAGAAATTTGAATCTGTCCTTTGCAGCTGGCAAATATTCACATGGACAACCTGATCTTCAAGTAAGACTGTCTGTTCCTGGCAGTCTGCACATTGCAACTGTGGTGTCTTCATGCTGTGCTTGGTGATAAAACACAAGCCTCCACAGTTTGATAGTTCCAGCTAAAATCCAAATCTGCATGTGATGCCTCCCTTCCTGGGGAGGGAAGCACGAAGGGCTGCTGAGAGGCTGCAGCCTGGGAGTGTGAGGGGTCACAGGTTCCCCACTGCAGTGAAATGTCTGCATGGCTTTGGGAGCAGTGGGCAGGGTGAGACAGCCTCAGCCAACACCAGCAGCAGTGCAAAGTGTTCATCTCCGGCTAAGAGCTGCTCAGAGGAGTGATGGAAAGGAAGGTCACAGAGATACCCACAGGCTGCAGGCAGGACTCCCCCAAACAGCACTCAAGGCTTCCCAAACAGCACTGAGGGCTTCCCAAACAGCATTCAGGGCTGCCCCAAACAGTGCTGTTCCCTCACTCACAGCACAGACACACAGCAAGACATCAGCTTGCTTACTTGCACTGAAAACACAGCAGAGGTAAATTCCAAGCAGCTGCCCCATCCCAGCAGTGTTCAAGGCCAGGGATGGGACTTGGAGCAACCTGCTCTGGTGGAAGGTGTCCCTGCCCGGGGCAGGGGTGGAACAGGATGAGCTTTAAGGTCTCTTCCAACTCAGACCATTCTGGGATTCCATGATGCTCACAGAAGAATATTGCTGTGCTGGGATATGTGCAGCATCACCAAAAGCACAGGACTTTCAGAGACAAACACCTCACCCAGACAAGTGAAGGATCCACAAGCAGGGATTCCTGAAGCCATACCTTCCTGCTCCAAGGGGGAAAAAATGCTTCAAAATATTAATATAATCCTTAAAAGATTAAAGGCAGCTTAGTGACAGTAATTGCAAGAGAAAAAAATGCATCATCTGGCTATGAGCAAGAAGTAAGAATGAAACAAGGACTAAACCCTCTCTTTAAGGATACGTAGGAGAGTTAAACCTGTGGAATCTTTACCTCACCTTTAAAAATGAGCAAAACCCTTTGCCGTGTGTGTGTCCCATTGAACACAGTGCTTACATGGAAACGTGGAAGCACTGCAAATGGTCACAGTACCTAGTGCTGACTAGAGAAGCCTTTCTGCTCACCCAGGCTGCTTTGAAGCTTGGGGATTACAAGTGTGAAGGATAAGTCCTCAACTTATTTAGGCTTTAAAAATATTTGTGCTTTCAGTAATAACTATCAGTGTGGTGAAATGAAGTGTTTGGTTTCTGAAGTGACTCTGTATGTTGTGTTTCTCTGGTTATTCACTGTCTGCATTCTAGGAAAAAAATACTTTGAAAAATAATGACAGCGTCTCTCAGAAAATAATGAGTTCCTTCCAGTTAGCTGTTGAATTGTTTACTGTTGTAGCTGAATAATAACAGCACATCAAAGACGTCTGCTGTAATTAAAAGATTTGTGAACATAGGTTAACAAATTAGTGTATCATAATATGCAATTGTCTAATTAGGACAAAAATGCTAGTTCCACGTAAAAGACCAATAAGAAGAAATTATAAGGGAGAAAATAAGATAGACAACAGCATTGATACTACAGAACATTGGCAAAAGATGTTATCTGTGATTTTGAATGGTATCACTAACACCCCAGGGGGATCAGCATTTTTGTGGATTAATTTACAGAGAAATTCAGCCTGCCATATGAATCCCATGAGCTGGTTGAGAACTCCAATGGAAAGACTAAATTTGTTGCTAAATGTTTTGAGCATTTTTCATTCTTTCAGCAGGCAGAAGACCTGGGAGCAGAGATGCTGTGACTGCACACACCCACGAGAGCTCTGAACCCAGATGTGACAGAAGGAGATGTATGACATTCCCAGGGTCACTGGTGGGCAAGGAGGGAGAGTGGGAGAAATCCTGTTGCTTAGTCAAAGCTAAAGGCAAAAGTCCTCTTGAGTTCAGTGGGTTGAGAATTTCATTTGGAGAGATGAAGGCCAGTGTTTCTCTGCACGGAGGAACAGATGGCAGAGTGAGTTTGGCTCTGAATCAAGCACCAGGAGGAACTTCCATGGTTTCAGGAGAGTTCAGTGCATAAATGCTGAGCACTCCAGACAGCCTTGCTCTCCCATCAGCATGGATATTCCTGAGTGCTGAATCTCTTTAGGATCTGCCTTAACGAGAGCTGAACCCCTGGCAGTCAGCTCTGTGCAGGGTCTGGGCTCAAAACCAAACCCAATTCCTCTGTGCCCTTTGCTGTTGGTCCATTAGGGAAAGTGTGGCAGAGCACAGAGTCAGGTGCAGAGTGCTCCTGTTTCACCCAAACCAGACAGAGCCCCTGCATAATCCCTGAGGCACAGCCAAGAGCTCTACAGCCTGGTGTACACACAGATAAAAGATAAAACAGGGATACAAAACCACCACAGGGCTCCTCACCCCAGTCAAGAACATGCAGAATTGCAAACCACTGGGCAGACAAAGAAATGGCTGCTCTCATCCAAGAGCAAATGCTTTCAAGTGGCTTGTAAAAGGCATGAGGATAATAAACCTGGAGTGGTAGATGCCCCAAGTGGATCACAGGAGCAACTTGAGTCACACTGGAGGGAAAAGATGCACATGGTTAGAAAAGCAACTGTCATTTATCATCTTTATTCCCAGTAATGACACTGCAAGCCTCCACTCCATCTTCAGGAAGAGCACACAGCCAACTTTTGCATGAGTTAATAGCAGGGCTTGAACATGCAATCTTCTGCATTACACCTCCTGTACCTAATGTAGCAGATGAGCGTCATTAGCTCGTGGCTGTGCCTGCTGCCTCCCTGTGCTCTGACAGCTGCTGGAGAGACACCCGGCAAACGCTGCAGCAGTGACTGACCTTGCCTGAGCCAGCAGAGCGCTTCTCCTCCTCGGGGCTCAGTTGTCTGGGAACCCTGAAATGAGAGCACAGCTCAAACCCCATAAAACTGCTTCAAACAGGGCATTTCTGGTGTTTCCTTGCCCTGCTCCAGGCTCTTTAAAGCAGTTCACCCTCCTGCAGGGCAGGGTTGAACAGCCTCACCTGAGAGCAGCAGCTCAGCACCAGGGGCTCTGCAGGGGCCCTGCAGCTGCTCTGAGCATCTGTCAGAGCAGCAAAGATCCTTCAGGTGAGCTAAGCTTGTCATGAAAGCACTAATGTTACAAAACACACATAGTAATAATCAAGGATTCTATAAGTGTTTTGTTTATGTCTCTTTGTATTTATACGTGCCATATGTATGAGCTCTAGTACATTTTGTTATACTTTAGGAAAACAAATTTTAAATTGCTGGTGGGTATTTTCTCAAAGCTATTTTAAATGGAAAAACACACCTTTCTGAGAAAACAAGAGTATTTTTATGAGTTTCTTCTTCCTACCAGAAAAGCCCATATGGGACAAGGACTGGGAACAGAGAAATTTGTCAGAAGGCACACAGCTTTGTGCTGTCTCAACAGGGCTTTTTTGTTTCCTCTTGATTTGGGAAATAGTTGTTAATTGCTGCCTAATTTTCATTTTAAATAGGCCATATTGGTAGGACTCGATTCTGTAAGAAGGAAAAACACAGCAATTGGACTTTTAGCAACAGTTTGGGGCAAAAACTGAAACCATAGTAATAAACACAAACATGAGTATTTACACAATCAGAGCCGTAAAAACTAATGAGCAATAAATAAATCAGAACTCTACCTGACAAAACAGGGGTCTGGTGGAGGAAAAAGCCCAGTGGTTCATGAGATTTTTCTGCTGGTCATCATTACACATGGAGCCTTGGTGTCTTCTGCAATAATGCTCAGGCTCTCTGGTGCCCAAATTCATCAGTGTTGTTACTGCTGCTCCTCTGAACCCAACACACTCCTGCTGCAGCCTCTGCCTGCAGGGAGCACGGGGAGCTGCTGGGGTCACAGGTATTGCATCTACCAAAGGGAATACTCACTGTTGTTTACAGATACGTGTGTCTTAATCCAGAGGAATAATGCTTGTTTATGTCCCATTGAGATGAAGAGTTACATCCTTTGTGAGTTGATTTTGGTCTGTGAGTAAACAAGGAGACTTGTAAACTAACTGGTTTTTGTTGGAGGGTTTTTTGGCCATATGTACCAATTAAAGGTGATTTATCCTTTTTTCCTTGCCTCTCAGATTTTAGAATGTTTCAGGTAAATTTCTCGTTAAAGCAAATTGGAAAACATAGTACATATTTTAGCACAAATCAGCTTCCTCTAGTTGAGAGACTGCCTAAACTACAAAAAGATTGACACAATAAGATTCCAACAAGTCTCTGTAAGCATACATGTAGCCTTGGAAAGGGCACTACTTCATAAAAATCCTGTAATAGATTAGGGAAGCTGCAGACACATCAACACAAATACCTTCAATTTGTGTCACCATGTGGTTTGTATAACCTTTGCTATAAGTGACAGTGTCCCCAAATCCTTGAGATTACTTCTAAATAAGCAAGTAGATGTTTGAAAACATGGACTAACTCTAAGCATCCTTGATGAAGACACTCAAGTTATGCAAGTTCTATGAAAATAAGAGGAGTATAAAAGAGACAGACCCTGTTATAAGTCACTCCTTATGGGTATTGGGAAATCCAGGTGGACAGAACTGTTGGAAATAATATTTCATTAGTTCTTCTGCTCAGGCTTCTGAGTTTTCTATGTAGGTCAAAGCTTTTCATAGTTGAGAAGCTGAGTCTTAGCTGTTTCTTTAGGCTGAATCTGAAAAGCAGTGGAGATAAGAGCACTCTCAGACCAAGACCATTCTCAGTTCAGGGGCAACTCAGCACAGAAATCTCTGCCTCAAATGTGTGACCTGATTTCCAGAGGGTTTCTGAGCCCATATGTTTCAATGGGTGCTCAGTACTTCTGGTGCCTTTCAATTTCTAAATATGGACTCGGAAAGCCTAGTTTTAACCACACACTTTTGGGAAGTGTTGGCAATAGTTTAAAGAGACTGTCTAGCCCAGCACATCTTGCTGCAGCAGATTGCTCCAAGTGATTTATATATTCCTGGTGCTCACTGTCTCTGATGCCTTTTCAGTGCCTTACAGCTGTTGCATTTATGCAGCACTCTTTATCTTGACCTTAGCCCTTGGATTTCTCAGCTATTCTACTCTCTAAACATCTGGGCCTGAAAGGTCACTAATTTACCTTATGTTTCCCCACTGTGGGTGCCATGGGGTTGAGTGGGTACATTTTGAAAAATAACACTCTGTTGGTGGGCTGCCTTTAGGAAGGGCTTTCTCCCCTCGGCATCCTCGTGTTACCTTCTCCCACTGCAGCAGCTCCAAGTCATCTAACATCTGCCCTCGAGAGCGTTGGAGTGTACTTGTTGGATCCTTATGTGTTAAAGCAGCACTCTGGGTACCCAGTGTGCTGAGATTAAATTGCTTCTGCAGTTTGCCTGGAGATTAAGGAAGGGAGCTTTATTTGTACTAACGCCCCTTTAATGCATCTCGAAAGACCATAATAAACATCTTCTGGACTGGAAAAGGAAAATATATATCTAGAGGCTGTGGTAAATTATGACATTCTGGCATACCTAATAAAAATTCTATCTCAATGGGTTAACATTTAGTGAAATGTTAGATGATGTGAAACCAGACCTGGCTTCACTTCAAGCCCAGGTCACTAATGTCGCTTGGGGAAATTATGAGAACTTCCATTAACTTTGTACTGGCAGACCTCCCAAACTACTTCACATCTATACATTTTTAACACCCCACAAGCAACACAAAGTGTCATTTCTCACATCTGAGAGCCAGGCAATATTGCAGAGCCTCTCTGCATACCAGAGGCTACTTCAGAAATTAATGGGTCAGATCTCTGATTTTAATACAGAGCTGTTTGTGGCAAATGTCTTGGTTTTAGAAACCGAGGACTGCTTTGGGCTTCCTGTCAAAGCCAGCACAGCAGGACAGAGCTTTAAAACTTGGGGAAAGAGCACAAGAATGTTAAATCAAACAGATTTTAGACATCGAGGGCCAAATTCAGCCAGAGTTTTGAAATTGCCGAGACTGGTTCACCACACAACCCCTGAACTGGGAGCCTGAGACAGAACAGAGTTAGCGACAATGCTTAGGGAGGGGGACACAGAACTTTAAAACTATTATCTCAGATGCACTCTGAGATGATAGTTTTATTTTCCCCATAAATCCCTTTTTTCCCTCCTGCCCATTTGCCTTTACAAACTTGCCAACAGCCAACTTGTTTTGAAACTCAAACAAATTGGTCTGAAAAGGAATTTCCATTAAAGCCTAAGAGTTGGAGCAGACTTAAAAGTGGCTGGTAGTATTTTCAGAAAAGAGGTATTTGGCAAGTCTTTAATGTCATGCTTGCCTAGAACTGCTCTCCTCTTTAATTAACTCAGTAAAAATCCTCTTGTTACTCCATTTTATTTGCTTAAACCACTACAGAAAAATAAATGCATACAAAACCGATTAATAAATCCATAGAAATGTGCGGTTGTTTACTGCGATGCAGCGGAGCACCAAGTTCTCTGTACATAATTCAAGCCCCTAGCAACAAAGTCATCTGCAAAAGTCCCCTGTTTTGACACAAACATAAAGGTGGAGTATCCTCCGAGTGCAGTACAGACTGTGGTTTTCAGCTCATCTTTTCGAGGAAGCCTTGAGGTGGCTATTAATAATTGAAGTTCAAAGCAGTGTCCAGGATTTCTCAGGCTCTACACACACACAGCCTCCTGGGATGTGTCTGCTGCAGATCCTGACCCGTGACTGCTGCGCTGGGAATCTGCGTCCCCACAGCCCGAGGTGCAGCTGCAGCTGAGCTGTTAACTCTGAAGGCCCCAGCACTCCGAAGTGGTTCCAGCTGCACAAGAGGCGGTGACAGTGGCCGTGACAGAGAATCATTACAGGAAGGTTTTCACCCCTAAGTCTCAATAAGCAAGTGATCCATGACGACAGCAATCCTGCCTAGATGTGACTGAGTGCTCGTGCTGAGTGATGCCGAGGAAGTGTTTGGACAAACCCTGGCTGTGGTGGCAGGGGAGCAGAGCTGGGGCCGCTGTGGCACCCCAGGCCCTCCCAAGCCCTTCTGGAGGCCCTCTGCAAAGGGGGAAACATTTCCTTAGCTCACCAAATTGATGTTCTGACATTTAGCTTTAAATATCTTCTATTTCCCTCAGTGAGTGACCTTTCCCTTCCTCGCATGGCTGTTGCCCTCCTCTGCTAGCGAAGAAGCACCACAGAGCCATTATCAGCCTCCTCTCCGCACTCCCAGCCATCAGTTAATCATCCCCTCCCGCAGCCCCGCTGCCCGGCCTGGCTCTCTGCATCCTCCCCGGGTGCCCAGGGCGGCACGAGCAGTGATACAGCAATGCTGGGACAAAAGGATGGCCATTTCCAGCTGCCACTGTGCCTGTGCTTCTCTCCAGCAGGACGCTGGATTAAAACAGGAGGTGAGCGCCGTAGATCATCTCGCTGTGATTTCCCCCAGGGTTGGTGTGACAACTGCAGTGAGATGCACTGGTGGTGGCACATTAGCACTGCCAGAGGCTCCCGTGTCACAGGACATCCCTAATGCTGGCCATTTATCCAGCGGTGCATGCAGGGGATGCAGCCGCTGCTCCAGCAGAGAGGGGAGGGATGGGCCAGCTGGAGCTCTGGGCTGCAATGACCTGATGGACTGGGTTTAGTGATGCATGAAGAGTTCACTTAAAATGGACGGAAAAAGGAGAGGGGGAGGAAAAAGAGGAGATAAAAGCTGCTAACCTGGAGGTGGCAGATAAGAGGGGTGATAAGACAGGGAAGGAGGTTGAATCTAAGCACAGAAAGCCATGCACCGGGAATCAAAATGAGGGGCTGGACTGGATAGCAAACCAACGGGGCTTTATCTAGACACTGATAAAAGAGAGATTAAAATAAATGTTCAAAGGTAAATGTGTGTACTAGAAACACGGGGAGCTGTAGGGAGAGAAGACAGCACTCTAAATACCAACTTCGCCCTCAGCAATGCAAGTTTTCCAAGTTGTCTTGGCCAAGAGAAAATGAGCAAAGATGGGGTGTTCAAACATGACTGGAAATGACAAAGAAGAATGGGCATGAGAGCAGCCATGGAAAACAGGCAGGGACAGCACTGCTGGGAAGCAAAGGCAGTTTTGTCCTGTGACCATGTGCTCACTCAAGCTTGACAGAGATAGAAGAAAAATACATTCCTGTGATAAAAATTCCTGTGTATGTAAATCACACAGGGAACTCCGTGGTGAATGGTTCAGTGTGCCCAGGCTCAGCTGCCAGCTTTGCTGAGGGCTCCTTGCTCAGCTAGGGCTCATCTTTAATGCTTCTCTGTAAACTGTGGGTGATGCTGCTGCACTCCCAGCCTTTGCCTCTCTGACCTTTGGTGATGCCCATCTCCTGGGGCTGTGCTGTTACATCTGCAGGTGATGTGCAAATAATCACTCCGTATTGGCAGTGTTGTGAGGATGGTGACGAACGGAAATGCCAGTGGTGCTTTGTGAGCGTCTGGCCCAAGTCTAGTGAAGTTAAGATGGCTTTTGTACTTTTAAATATAATTTTGCCACTGTATAACACGTCACAGATATGAAGATTTTTGGGAGATGAGGTAATGAACTGGTGTGGGAGCTAATGAATGTCATCTTGAGAGAGAGTAAGAGTAATGCCTACTGCTGGGAGACTTCTCACTGGGAGCCCTCAGACTTCAGCACTTTCCAGTCTAAATAAGATGTATACTTCCCTGACCTTGTCTTCTCCAATGTAAACGCAGAGCAGGATGTACTTAGAATAAAGATAAATAAGGCCTTACCCAAATAAAACACTAGTCTACAGAAACAAATCTCCTCCAAGCAAGAGAGGGAATGGAAGCAGAAACTGATGCTACTCTACTGGAAAAAAATTGTATGCTATAGAGATGAAAAAATATAATATCTGCTTCAGAGTGCAGTGGTAGGAAATGCAACTTAAGCCTGAAGGGGCTATTGCAAAGTCTTGGGAGTTTTTGCTAATTAAGTTAGGGAAGAAATAGCATTTCTCTACCTGAACTTTGTTTTTAAAGATACCATTGGTTCAGCAAAGTGAAGTGCAAGCTCCTACCCCTGGGTTGTGGCAATGTCAGACATATGTACAGGTTGGGTGATTGAGAGCAGCCCTGGGAGAAGGGCTTGGGGGTGATGGGTGATGGAAAACTCCCCATGAGCTAGCACTGAGTGATCCCAGCCCAGAAACCAATGGAATCCTGGGCTGCATCCCAAGGAGCATGGCCAGCAGCTGAGAGAGCAGGTTGATTCTGCCCCTCTACTCTGCTCTTGTCAGAGCCCAGCTGGAGTCTTGTGCACAGTTCTGGTGCCCCCAAAATAAGAAGGACACAGAAGTGTTGGAGTAAGTCCAGAGGGGGCCATGAAGTTGGTCAGAGGACTGGAGACAGGCTGAGAGTTGGGGCTGTTCAGCCTGGAGAGCAGAAGGTTGTGTGGAGACCTCACAGCACCTCCCAGGGTCTGAAGGAACCACAGGGAAGGCAGAGAGGGGCTTTGCATCAGGAACTGTAGTGACAGGACAAGGGGAATGGGTACGAATGGAAAAAGGGGAAATTTAGCTCAGATATCTCACTTCCCTGTGAGGGTAGTGAGACCCTGTCAACAGGTTGCCCAGGGAGGCTGTGGATGTCCCAACCCTGGCAGCGGATAAGGCTTTGAGCAACCTGCTCTAGTGGGAGGTGTCCCTGTCCATGGCATGGGGGGTTGGGATTAGAGGATCTTTAAGGTCCATTCCAAACCCTTAACATTCTGATTCTATGATTTTTCCACTAGATGTGCAATAGGCAAGTGCAGCTAACCTTTGGGGGGTTAGATGTAAAACCACAACTTTCTGAAAACAATTTCTTGGAACCTGCATCAATTGGAACAAAGCGGAAGAGTGAGGAAGGTATATATTACCTGTGATAAGATTACCAGTTGAGGTTCTTGAAACTACAGCCTTTCTGCACCTCATGACTGGGAGTGGTCAGGTGAGACTTGTTTTTCACTGTGAGAGTGGTCTTGGCACAGGGTGCCCAGAGAAGCTGTGGCTGCCCCTGGATCGCTGGCAGTGTCCAAGGCCAGGTTGGACAGGGCTTGGAGCAGCCTGGGACAGTGGAAGGTGTCCCTGCCCATGGCAGGGGGCTGGAATGGGATGAGCTTTGACGTCCATTTCATTTCAAACCAAACCCTTCTGGGATTCCACGATTCTCCACTCAGTCAGCACAGCAGACAGTGTGCTCACACAGTGTGCTCCTCTGAGCTGTCCTGTGCAGCACAGCCCTGGGGTTGTGGCTACCAGCACTGGGCTGCAGGAAGCATTAGGTCCAAGCCCCCCGTTTTTAATGCTGCATCCTAGTGGGGAAGCTGAGAGTCAGTTAGGAACCGGGGGAAGCAAGGGGGAATGATTTGTATTACAAATAATGATGTGAAAAGGGGTGGAGGAGCCCTGTCAAAATGTAAATGTGCCATTTGCATAATTGGGCAGCCAGGATTAAACGAAGCACAGAGAAGGATAAGGATTATGTGGAGGGACAGAGAAGGGGAATGAGAGCAGCACAGAGACAAAACACTGCAGATAGATAGAAAATCTCAGATAAGCAAGAGCAAAGGGAGAAGTTGCAATACTCAAAGGCAGCAAAAGGAGAGGAAGCTGGGAGGAGCATTAATGTGTGTTACTAATCCAGGCTGTATATGAGCTGGCTAGGAAGTGTGCAAATTAATTTTAAAAGGAGCTTGAAATCAAAGGGGAGTGTCAGCTGGGCATTAAACATCCCCTTTAGTGGTGACCTTGAGAGCCTGGACCACCAGTACCTAACAACTAAACACAGCACTACTGAACGCTTCCTTCAAATCTCATCCATAATTAATTTTGCCTTTGATGAATGGGTCATTCTCCACCAAGTTATTTGTCAGCTGTCAAAATCACCCAAGTGGTGGCCTTTGACAGCCTTCTTGCTTGTCTTTTGCCCTGGGGCAGCAGTGGTTGCTGACTGTCTCTGCTCAGCTTTTCACAGGAGCTGTGCTTGCTGTGCTGGGTTGGACCCAGCAAGGTCTCAGGTGCTGGTGCTGCTCAGTGGTGACCAACATTCCAAGCACTCAATCATCCTCTTAGTGCTGAAGTTCCTCCACAAGTCATGCCAGGTCAAGGAGCCTTCCAGAACTCTGTGCAACCACCCTGAAGCCCTTCTTACCTACTCCTAAAGTTCCTGTGGACTTGCTTCCCTCTGGCTTGTTTGTACAGAGAAGATGGTTGTGGCCAAACCAAGCACAGAGCCAAGTTCCACACAAAGCCATATGGAGAGGCAAAAATGTAATCCTCCTTTTAAGGCTCATTTTGTGTGAGTGCCTAAGGGCAGGAATTGCACTGTACTTGCTACTGTGCACATGTAAAACATGAAGAGCACTTACAGCCCTGGAAATCTTGCTCTGATAAGAATAAGAGTGAGGGAGTGAACACAGGCGGAGGAGAGTGAAGAATGAGGCAGGATGGGGCTGTGATGTGGAAGCACAATGGAGGTACCTACTCCATCCTGGCAAGGGTTGGATTCTGGCCAATGGAATGGAGAGAGACACATGGTGCTTTATTAATGTGCCACAGAATATTAATATTGTTTTATTTTCTTTTTACCAGAACATAACTTGTTCAGGTGACACTCAGCTCAAAGAGATGTGGGAGCAAGAGAAGATGGTGGTACGTGGAGGTGCTCAGAGGGAGATTGGTTTGCCCATGCATCCTGCAGAAAATGCAGTGTCTCTCTTAAATGTGTTCCTGGTTGGTTTGTTTCTTCACACTCTAAACTTGGATTCAACAAAAATAAAACCTGCTGCTTGACAGCTCTTTAAAGGGTGATGGAAGGAGAAGATGGGTGAGGGAACCTCTTTTTAAAAAGGTACAGATCTGTTCTGTTTTTACTAGAAGTGTTACGGTAAGTGCTGAGAGCTGAGAGTGAACTCATTGAGTGAAACCTTCCAGGTGGGACGTGGAGACAATTTGTCCCTACTTGCTGTTGTCTCTGCAGTTACTTTTCTGCAGGTCAGTGCTTTGCCTGGGTGATTACAGCTCCCACAATCTGACCTTGTCCCATCATCTGGGCTTTTAGTTCCCAGGCTTCTTCCCTGGGCCCTAGTGCTTCAGCCAAATCACTCACATGTTAATTCTTCAGTGGGGTATCTCAAGAAATGCACTTATCCAGCTCTTCCAGTCCAGAAGGGAGAAGCTAGGTGAAGGTTTAATACAGGAAAATGTGAATCCAGACACAGAAGTGAAATTAAGTGTTAACAAAAAGCAACAGCACAAAGTTTTACACACTCAGATTGTAAATCTCTTCCTATTCCAGTTACTCAAGTCTCTTATTTTATGTAGTGTCACATTTAACTTATTCTCCAGCTATCACAGAATGTTTCAGACACAGGAGGAACTGAACTCCTAATAAAACTGTAATAATAAAAAAAAAGCCCAGACAGGCCTTCATCAACCCCTAGTGAGAAACAGACCTTGAGGGGGAGGGAAGAGAGATTGGAGAAAAGGCAGAAGAGGAGAAAACACAGCCCTGTTCAGCTTGGGTATCCTTCATGAACTGCTTGCTTTTTGCCTTATTCTTTCTGGGTTTTTTTTGTCTACATGCAGGCAGTATGTCCAGTTAAGCAATACAAGTAGAAAGATTGACATTGCAGATCTATAAATCTGAAAGAGCTAGTATACATGAATTTTATGTCACTTACACCATTCAGGATTGTTCAAAATATATCATCTCACTCAATTTTGAAAATATTGTTTTTTGTCACAATTTAATTAATCTTGTATTCCCAGAGGTTGTAATTTTGATTGTCTAAAATGTATAGTATTGTACTTGGAGATTATTTTCAGGATTGTTATATTGTCACTGTCTCTTGATTTTTACATCATCATTGATAATGACATCAACAAAAGTCCAGTCTTGGCTTTCCCCAAATTTTAGTTGCTCCAAGGTTGGTGACTTTTGTTCATTTATTTCCATTATTATAGCACTCCCAAGCTCTGGAAGGATCAGCTTGGCTCCTCAGGAGCATCCAGCTCTTTGGAGGAATGAAGTTCCTCTACTGAAATTCTCCAGGAGTACTGTGAACTGTGGAGCCAATGGCAGCATTCCCAGTGCTCCCACACACTGACAAAAAGGGGTGTTCTAGATTCTTTGAGAGAGGTTTCCTGGTTTTTCTTCAAGATAAAATTTTGCAGAATAATCTTTTCTACTCTGGGGAAAAATGATAAATCAGTCAATAAATTCTCTTGTCACAACTTTGTTATTGTACAACCTTAGTCCAGCCAAGCTACCAAAACTGGAGCTGTGTTTACACCCCACTGATGGAGAATCACTCCTGGGAAACAACAGCTCCTTCCAGGGAAAGCAATGTCTGAAGTTTTTCTGAAAGAGCTTCCTGGCAAAATGCAACATTTCGTACTGCCTATGAGGGTTTGAATAATGAAAATGAAAAAAAAAACCCCAATATAATAATTCAGGTTGTTTAACACAGGATCTTTTGCAGCTCCACACTGGGCTCAAAACAGCTATTAATTCTCATTTGTATGATGAGCACAGCAAATCTTCCCCAAATTTTCTACTAACTCTGTGAACAAAGAATTAATTTTCTGAGATTCAACCTAGGTAAATTGATTTCATATCCATTTCAAAAAACAGTCTTTAAAAAAATGGATTTTCAGTAATTACAGATATAGATATTTCATACTCTCAAAATTCTGAAACCCAAGTTTTCTAAAATCAAGGCAACAGCCAGCAAAATTACAGGGCTGATTTATAAAAATGATATTGAACAACTGATTGTGAAAGGATGTGATTTGTATACTATATACTGTAGGCTTGTAAAACTACTTTTCAAAATGCTGAAGGCTAATGTCTTTTTCCTATCATTATTTAAAAGCTGAGATTACTGAACAGCCACTTGTCTTCAGCTGCTGTCATTCCAGGAATAGTGGAGTTGGACAAATCCAACAAGACAACAAGATTTGAGGCAAGAGCCAATCACATCCTCTACAAAGCCAAGATCTCACTGAAACTGGGTGTTTCATTTTCACTTGAAACTATCACAATGACTAAATGAAGCTTTTTAACAAAAGTAGCAACTTATGCTTATAAAAGGACCAAAATCAGACTGCATAAGGACTCATGCTTCTGAGGTCATGGCAATCTAAGAAATACCTTGGCTAGTCATAGTCTTTGGTCCCCAGCAAAGGTGCGCACTGTGGTTCTTCGGATGGAGATTACAGCAGTGAGGGGATCACAGAATCCCAGAATCATCAGGGTTGGAAAAGACTCTGAGATCATTGAGTCCAGCCTTTAACTGATCTCCACCTTGTCAACCAGACCAGAGCACTGAGTGCCACATCCCATTGCTTCTTGAACACTTGCAATACAATTCAGCCTGAACTGTAATGTCCTGGTCCTGCCCACAGCTATTTGTACACTGAAAAAATTGCTTCAGATTAATCACAATGATTCAAATATTGAAATCTCTGAAAACCCTAGTGCTAGGTTGGACAGGGCTTGAAGCAATCTAGGATAGTGGAAGGTGTCCCTGCCCATGACAGGGGTGGAAATGGATGGGCTTTAAGGTCACTCCCAATCCAAACCAATCTGGGATTCTGTGAAAAGGGATTTCTCATGGCAGCAAAGTTCTAGATGTATAATTGTTTTTACCATAATCTAGTTTTAAATGCTTGGTACTACACAGTACATAGCAGCTTCCTGAATGCCACCCTGGGCGGAGGAGGAGGTCCATTTTCCCCTCCAGCTGTGGCGCTGGATACAAGCTACACCGGAGGACACCATAACGCCCCTTAGCCCCTTGGGAGGCACTGTGTAGAGGAGCTGTGGTGCCTTCCCTTTGGGCTGCAATTCATGCCTGTGGCTGAGGGAAAGACAGACACAGAAGAGTGGGCAGAGTCCCACAGTCCCAAAAATGCTGTGCCTGAAGCTGACATCGCTGATAAAGCATCTGGAGAGAAGCTCAAAGTCTGCCTGTGCAAGCCCAGCTGCTCTGTGTTAAACCCCAGGCTTGGAGACAGCTGGACCCTCCCTTTTCTGAGCTGTGCCCATGAATATTGCATCCATTTGAAATGCTGAGCTCAGTGACAATCATATTTCACACTCCTGCATTTGTACTTCCCTTTATGTTAATATGTTAATAATAAATAAAGGAATAAGGCTTTCTGCTAAAACCCCTAACATTTCTTCAGCAATGCTATAAATATGGCTGTAATCTCTGAGCCTGTGAACTTGCTTAAAGACCAGAGGAGTTATCAAAGAAACCCCTATATCTTCTTTTCTGTTTGATTAATTTAGTTGAAAAGAGGTCCTAACATTTAGCTGCCAGAATACCGTTAGTGTGACCCAAGCAAAAACAGCAGAAGAAAATGCTTGGTGGGAGTTCTGTGAAGCTGATAAGATATTGAGACTCCATATGTTTAAGCATGGAGACAAATGCACGTATTAAATACCAATGAAGAAAGAAAAGAAGCCAAATCACTGAAATCTAAGTGTGTGAAATGTGAAAAGCAGAAAGGAAAATTGCAAATCAATACACAGGGAAACAAAAAGAGAATTGAGGATAAACTGAAATCAGATAGAAAACAAGAAGAAAAAAACCCATGCAACAGTCAACAAATTGGGATCTTGACAAGATAACATTGTCAGGCTAGTGAGTCATGTTCTGATTTTACAGTTGGCTGAAATAATAAAGCCCTATTAAGTTAGGGTGTTAGAAAAGGTATTTCCCACTGGAAGTGTGTGTAGAATTTCCATACTCCAGTTTGCTGTGGCATTCCCAGAGGAATTCAGTATGTGTAGTGCCAGTCATTGGTTTATGGTAAGGCCATGGCACAGGGTGCCCAGAGAAGCTGTGGCTGCCCCTGGATCCCTGGCAGTGTCCAAGGCCAGGCTGGACAGGGCTTGGAGCAACCTGGGACAGTGGAAGGTGTCCCGTGGCACAGGGTGGGATCAGATGATCTTTAAGATCCTTTCCAACCCAAACCACTCTGGGAGTCTATGAATCTATTAGTGTGTAATGGCTGGACTCACTGATCTTAAAGGTCTTTACCAACCTAAACTGTTCTGTGGTGCCCCAGGGCTGGGACACAGCTCTTTGGCAGCTCTGTGAAAGGGACCTTCAAAGGCTGGTCCTTGATCCACCTACTACTGTAGCTTTCTAAGGTGGTCTGTAAAGGTCTGTATACCATTTTTTCACTGTTTGATGGTCCATATTTGTTTATAATTAAGATATTGCTGCTATTATTTGGTTTGGGACAGACTCCAGAAGCAATGGCCCCACTGCTTGTACAGTGCCCAGACGTGAGAACACATGGATTACATCCACCTCAAGGAGTTCGTGATCCCTTCTGTCTGGTGTTGGACAGATCTGACCAACCCTCACAGCTGGAACTTGCTGCTTTCCTTTTTTACCTCAACTGTGCCCTCACAAGCAATAATCCTCCCTCTCCTGTTTTCCTCCCCTTCCCCCTTCAATTATCCATGGCAGGTTTTTTTTTTTAACAAGGAGATTATTTTTTTTTCTGAGAAATTACAAGTAAATTTCACCCCTGGAAAAAAAAAAAAGCTGCATTGGAAAGTGAAAGAGTAATTATAGCAAGTGGCATGGAGAACAGGAGAAAATGTCAAATCAAGGGATTAAATTTTAAAAGGCAAGAACACTCTGACAGGAAAAGGAGAAGAAGAAAATAAGGTGCATCAGATCAGTAAAATCATAAAACGTCTTCTGCCCAACCAAACTCTTTCTTCAATGGACCCTGGTGCTGCTGGCTTACTTAATTATTTGTTTTGCCTCATTTGACAATAGGTTGCACTCCCACAAGTTTTATGGCTTGAAGGTCTCTGCCTAAAAAGAGGCAGAACGAATGAAAAAAGAAAGTGGTGGACTGGGACAAAAAGCTGATGATGCCTTAAGATGATATTTTAAACTTGCCTTGGTGAACTGGATACCTATGAAAAATCCCATAGATGTATCAAAATTCCCTGATTTTGGAAACCTCTGCTCACCATAGTCCTCTGTGCCTGAGGCAGCCTGTCCTGAGAGCCACAGCCTTGGCTCACCCCTGCTCTTGCAAGCAGTGTGGAGGCACTTTGCAAACAGGGAAATTAATTCCATCCCTGCTTCCATGGACTGTCTGAGTGAAGCACAAATGACTGGAGTAATTTGTGCACCACTATTCACGACATGTGTCAGGACCAGAGCCAGAAAACAGATCACAAATCTCCTGATGTGGCTCTTCATCTGATCTTATAGTCCTGCTACAAATTAAAGGCGAAGAGAATCTTGCAACTGAAGTCATGAAGAGCAGACCCAGGATTTTCGTAAGGATTCAGGAACACAAGGGAGAGGTTATTCCCTGGAAAGCAGAATGCTGTCAGCACAAGGTTTCTGTACTGTGCATTGCTCCATCCCAGAATTGGGAAGAGGGTGATCAAGACTGGATTTAAAATCTATTACAACAATGGGGATTTCTTCTTTGACTTCCCTGGGCTAGTTGGTCTGCAGTGCACTGAAAGAATTGCTACACGAACAAGATGTGTATGGAGATAGTGAGAATGATGAACAAGAGACAGGATATTATAGTCCAGCTTCTCCTCTGAAATGCAGTGTCTGAACTCAGCCTTTCCTCATGAATGAATAATGAAGTGACCATGTTTTATTAACTTTACTTAAAATTGTCTACTAGTTGAACACTCGTCTGAGCCTTTTAAAACTTCTACAATTTGCTGCAGCAATGATTTATTTTCTTTTTTGTTCTTTTCAGGATACAAGCAAATCTTGGTGTTTCAGTAATTATCTCTGTTAACGTGCCATGAGGTATAATTCCACCTGTGAAATGAATAGTAGGTGAATATTTAAGTCATACAAGTTTTCTTACATGAATTTATGGGGTAGGTGCATACATTAATTGCTAAGATGTTGATTTATTAAGTAATCTTTCTTTTCTTCTTAGCTTTTGTCACCCATTTCTGTGGTCAGGTCTGACATTAGAGAACCACAGAGTCAGGAAGAGCTCATCAGATCACAGAGTGGCTTCACACATATGGTAAGTCTTGTGCTGGTAAACCAATGTTGGACTGGCAGCTTAATGAAAAAATTCATTGCTCTGTCACCACTACAGCTTTTTGTGAGTCCAGCATTTTCTTCTGCTAAAAACAGTGCCAATGCACTAATGATACTGGGATGTTTACTCTTCAATCTTTAGGGTCTTTATCCAAGTGACCCAGATGCTCACTGGGAACTTTTCCTGCAGTACAACCACAATGCTCATTGCAGCCAGAAATTATTTCTGCAATAATAATGTTTTCAGTAAAACTCTAAAGTCGACAAATGCTGATGCAAATCATTTACCTGCAGTGGCATTTCATACAGCACTGTTGCAACCCTGGCTCTTTGGGGCAGAGCAGAATTTACAACAACTTACAAAAACTGGTTAGAATTGTTATTTAAAACCAAGGAATGTTACAATTTTATTGTTAATATCAGGGGGGAATGTTACTTGCAAGGCTGTGCTTTGATTTTTCTTCTGTCTCCTGACGCAACATGCTTACAGAATTCACAACCCTCTCAAATTACTCACAACTATGACTTATTCCACAATCCATTTTGAGCACAGTGAAAAGTGTAGTTAATACTGCTGCTGTAGTTTCTATCTTTTTCCATATAAAAGTTAGGGCTTGATTTTATTTGTCACCCTCAGTGAGTATATATTTGCATAGCACTGTTGACATCAATAGTGCTATATTGATTTATACTGCTTGTGCCTGCCTCATTATTATTTTTAATTTTTGTTCAAGGAGCATAGTGTATTTTCAAATTCATGGAAGATAAAAAGGGATTGCCTTTTCAGAACAGAATATATACAGTGTCTGCTGATGGGCTATTTTAGATTTGGGCAAGTAAACAATGAGACACAGTCAGTGAAGTTCTGTAAAGATTGAGGCTGCTTGTGCACTATCTGCAGAATGTATCAGATCTGTAGGTTGGGCACAGGGTGCCCAGAGAAGCTGTGGCTGCCCTTGGATCCCTGGAAGGATCCAAGGCCAGGTTGGACAGGCTGGGAGCAACTTGGGACAGTGGAAGCTGTCCCTGCCCATGGTAGGGGATAGAATGAGATGAGTTTTGTGGTCCTTTCCAACCCAAACCATTCCATGACTTTTAAAGGTGCCTTAGATTTCCAGTTATCTCTAGTTGTTAGAAGGATTTGATGTCCCATGACACAAGGCTGTCAGTCATGATTTATTGTTTACAAACAAACTTGCTTTTCCAGAGATTCCTGAAATCTCCATTTCTCCAAACCAAAGTGCAAAGTACAGTGGTCAGAAACAAGATGCAAGAAAGCACAGGTAGAAGTGGGGAAAGGTTGGAAAAAAGGAGATAAAAACCCAAGTGATGGGAGGACAGGAAAATATGCTTGTTCCTCCCTGGAGGGAGATGCTGCATCACTGTAGGAGCAGGAGCCACACCACATCTTGCAGGACTGTGAGAAAATGCATCCACCCCTTGTCTCACCCATTTGCTCATGAACAGGCACTTGGGTCTGAGTGCAGGTAGAGATGAAAAAATAGCTGGAAAGAAACAACAGAAATTATTGTGGAAAGGATTTTACTGCTCTTTATACCTATGCCAGAAATACGCCAAAGCTGCTGAGGATGATCAAAATCCTTTGCCTGAATCTCAGGGCACTCCTGTAAAGACAGGTTCTTCCCAGGGACTTTCACAGACTGATGATCATGCATTTGCTGTTACAGAGATTATACCAAGAACAAGAAAACCCCATTGTATCTGATATCACCTTCCGGAAGAAATCCCAATGTGTCAGTACCCTGCCCAGCCAGGACAGATCTCAGCACAGGTAAGCACACTGGCCAGGGGACTTCCTCAGTGCCCAAGTTCAGCACATGAAATGTTAAAATGAGAGAAACTGCAGATCTCTTCTCCCTCTGCTTTCAGGAACTTTCCAGCAAATTTCCTTCTCCCTTTTTCTTTTCTCTGCCCTGCACTTCAGGTGGAAGCATCTGGATCGAAGAGAATTATCTCTAAACAACAACTTGAGTTGTAGTACATTTTCAAAGACTCAGGTTTTATTAGTCACAGAAGACCTTGTAAAAGTTTGCTTCGGATCATTTTTAACAGCAACCAATAATCCTTCCCTCATCAGCCAATGACAAACTACCCAAGCCTCCCCCCAACTCCTGCTCAGATGCGTCTTACAGAAATACAATGATTTTGGAGAAGCAAAAGTGACATTTTTGCCAAGCTGGAGGTTTTAGCCACAGTAACTTACACTAATACAGCCTTAATTTCCTTCTGGAAGCTACCTGAGCACTAAGCACACTTGATGCTCAGTTGGTGTAATGTTGTTTGGGGTAGTCAATAATTGCATTTGATTTCACATTGTACCTTTCCGTCCTGAGATTACTTGAGGCCAGAGGACACCTAGTCATGCTGTGAGCCCAGACTCTGCTCCTGCATGTTCCATGTCAGACAACTGTTTTCATCAAAGCTCACTAATACAACATGTTAAACAGCAAGCCCAGAAAATTCGCTCTCCCTTTCCATCTGGAGCAGCTGAAAAACCAGGCAGATTAAAAAGAGCATTCCCTGCAGTGTTAACTGGTTTAGCATCCAGTGTCATGTTCAGTCTGCTAATCCAGAAGTTACCTTCAGCATGTCCTAAGCAATAAGGAAAGATAATATATAGGGAAAAAGAGGCAGAGGATGACAGATTGATTCCAGGGATGTGGTGTCCTGTAATTTTCATAAAACTAAAATGAAAGCTGAGCACATTCAGCAGTTTAAAAATCAAGACAGTCTTGTAAATGCCTAAGTGCAGATGAGGGACTTTGGGTACTTGGGTGTGCAGATAGCCCAATTCTGATCTCTGTGCAAGAACACCTGCAGAAAACTTAATTGTTTTCATCAGCAGAATCACACAAATAAATGTGAGTAAACTACAGGATATTTCCTAATCAATTTCTGACAAATAAAGATATTTTAGCTGCACTACTCTAGTGCCAATGAAAAATAGTGGAAAGGTATGAACTTCAGAAATGTAAACTTGAGCTGTCATTAAAAATCAATTTTCATGATAAATTTCATTCACATTTCATAGAGAGCTGTGTAATATCAATAAAAATGCTTTAATAATTGCTCTGCTGGCACACAGTATAGTGTAAAACATAAAGAGATATAAATTTTTTGTAATTTAGAAGATGTGGAACTAAACATTGTTTTTCAAAAGAAACCATTTCTCAGGGAGAAAAATGAATGTTGGAGGAGGATGTAATTCATTAGGAATTCCACTCCACCCCTTTTCACAAAGACTTCTCTGAAATTAAAACTTTCAGAGATCAGGTTTCTAATTTATTCGTAGACTTAAAAGGCCAGAAAAGACCAGGATCAGGTAGTCTGACCTTCTGGATAACCCAGGCTATTAAATTTCCTGTAGTTCTCCCTATATCATAAGCTGTGTTGGGCTAAAACACAGTTTCTCTTAAACATTGATTTAAAATGCTGGGGGAAAAAACCCATTCTTGTGTTTCTTTCACATGGTTTTTGGTGAACGTAAGAGAGAAGGAAAAAATTGCTTGTTTGCCATGACACACCAGCAGAGCTGGTACAGCATGTCAGAGTGCAATCTGAACTCAGCATCACTGAATTATAAACAGTTGGTGTTTTCTGGTAATAAAAGCTGACCAATTTTCAGGGCACAGACATATGCTACCCACTTAGCAACATGCTTCAGTGAACAATTTTTGAAGGGACCAAAGGGCAGGTATATGTCCCTAACTCTCTTAGTCACATTAAAAAAATTCCCATGATCAAATTTTAAACCCATCTGAATTTCCTGAAGAAAATAATGGTTTTCTCATTTACATGTAATTGGGGTCAGAATTTCACCCTAGAAGATCAGTTCACTTTTTAGGATGCTAACTGAAGAACTGTAATTTGCAGTTTGTGCTTTGTTTCTGCAGCGAATATAATTAATTACCTTGGACTCTTCTTGGGAATAATTTGTTCTTAGAAGGGTGGTCAGGTTTTGGAAGGGGCTGCCCAGGGGGGTGGTGGTGGCTCCATCCCTGGAGGTGTCCAAGGAATGACTGAACATGCTTTGGGCTGGTTGACAAGGGGGTGATGGGTCAAAGGTTGGATTGATGGTCTTGGAGATATTTTCCAACTTTAATGATTCTTTGATTCTATTCTATGATTTTTTTTTTTGTGAAAAACTTATACTTGTTCCTTCACCTACATGAATATTCATCATTATTCCAAATCCAGTGTGGTATCCAAGTTTGTTAATGTACTATTTATTTGATATTTTGATTATTAGATATTCAGTAAAACAGAGCTGCAGCATCCAACCTTCCAGGATCCTCCATCCACAATCCATCCTCCATCCACAACACAAACTCTGATCTTGCCATTTACCACAATCCTTTACAGTTTCACAATCAATACAGCATCTTTTCTATTAATGGAATTTGGAATCATGTTTTCAAATGAAGCTTTTTTGACACCTACTTTACCCTGTATTTGTGAGTGCCGCCATTCACCAATGTTCTCGCTGTGGGATAAGGAATCTCAGGCAATTAGACCCAAAGGTTTAGTCAGCTTTGGGTGTTTATTAACATATCCTAAGGAACCAGCATGATCCAAAAATTCTTGAGTTTGTCTGGCCCCATATTATAAACACGCACAGCTTTATTGGTCATGACTGCTCTGTTCTCCAGGGACCAAGTTTTCCCTCCTGTAAATTACCATAAATTCACATGACTGAATAGATCAAGACTCTGAAGTTCTTATCTCCTGGATGGTCTCATTTGGTTTTTTCTCCTGATAAAATTACTCATATTTTTACTTCAGAATTTTATTATAACTAATTAGAAAAACAAGAAATGCAGGTGAATTAATTTCTCATAATTTTGGGTAAAACTTGTAGTTCTGCTGATGCCATCCAGTTTTTCTTTCTTTCTACCCTCCCCCCCCCCTCCCCCCGCAGTTCCCAGATTTCCTGAACTCTAAGCTACTTTTAAGGAATAGCTACCAATTACACAGTGATTTTCACCACCTACAAAAATCCAAACTTCAGCTTTTCAGGACCAGTTAATTTACCAACGATTTCATGTGCCCCGTAATCTCCTGGTACAGGAGAGAATGGATACAGCATTGTCCCAAACATAGGAACAAATACACCAGAGAAGGGAACACAGGTTCAGATGTGTGCCAGCCCTGACCTGGCAGATTGGATCAGGCTGATGATCCATCTTCTCTAGTTCAGTCTCCTGTCTCCTGTTTGGTTTCAGAAACTGTTTTAGGTTCTGAGGCATTGAAGTGTTCATCTCCTTCAGCCACTTTGTAACCAATATTCTGGTTACTCGAGAGTTCTCATTATTCTGGACCTCAGAGCTGCCTCGTGGCAGTGAGTTCCACTGGCTGGGTTAGTTCCTTCATTTGTGAAAGGAACAATTGTCTCTTCTCTGTGTATTTTCTCTTGATGATGTTCTGGAAACCTGCCTGCCCCTGGGTTTCAACTAAGTACTTTTAGTACTGCCTTTATCTTTATTCTTAAACTATTTGGGTTTTTTTAAAGGTCGTGGGTTTCTATTCTTCCTTGGTGTTCACTTGGGACGTTCCTTCTTCTGCAACTGTTTCCGTTTCAAACCACCTTCTAGGACAACACCTTTTAGAACCATAGGTGCAGTCCTGAGCTACAAAGCCAGACAATCCCCTCTGATAAGCAATATGATTTGGATAAGCAATTCAATTTGGAGAAAATTGGTTTAGTTTTATGGAACTGTTTTAAATTCCTCTTCCATCCACACAATCACCCTGGCTTTTATTTTGCATCAGAATTTTGGTTCTCATTATTTGCTATTCTTATAAATGCACAGTATGAACAAGGTGGAAACAATAACAAAAAGGCTCTTTCCCCCATTTCTCTCATTTTCCTTGTGTTCCCAGATCAAACTCCTTCTAAAATAAAAATAATAGTCTGCAAGACAGACATTCTGCTATTTTAAACTATCCATCTCCTCAAAGGATGCTAACTTCAGAAAGGCACATTTGCCTCTGCTGAGATTTCTATGTGGACTGAACTTAGAAATTCCATCTTTGGAGCTTAATGCCAAAGTACAGTGCAAGTTGCTCTTGCTAGAAGCAAGGTTCTTGCCATTTCCTCTAGCAATGAATTACCTCCTGATATTCAAGTTAGTTCAAAATACCCTTTTCATTTAGGTATGCCAGGGGCTAGTCCTAAGAAAACCCCTTCTAGTGTTTTTACAGTTGCAAATTTTATTTTGTTCCAATGCCTAATGGTGACATGGAAATTGCAATTGTTGCTTTTTGTCTGTGTTAACCTTTCTGTCTTCATTATTTAGGAACAGAAAGCTTTGGTATCTGTCTCAAATCAGAAGATTATAGGTCTGTTAGTACATGCTGGAGAAGTACCCTTTCCATGGGTGTTAATTACTGAGTATCCAGTTGAGTACACTAGTCATTAACCTCAAAAACAGTGACTCAGCAAGGTACCAGAGCTTAAGAAAAAAAAAGAGGAAAAAAAGCATGCTGTTTTCTCACACCAGATGCCAGGCAAGATGTATTTCTAGAGGAAAGCTAACAGGCAGCCTAAGAACAAATGTGCATGGAGGTCTGTGGTATCCTTTCTGCTAAGACGACTTGAAATACTCAGCTGGAGGCAAAAGCCCGCTGGAGAAAAAACTTCCCGAGGATCTGTCTGATACTCCCAAATCAATTAAGGTTGGTGGAAATGCTCCTGCTGTATCAGACCCAGAAAAGGGATAATTCACCTGTATCGTACCCAAGAAGGTGACCTGTGATTTCTAATGCTTAACATAAGTATTACACAGAACAAAAATATTTTGCAATGGGGGATGAGTTAGATGGATGGGTTTTAATCTTATTTTTTTCCGTAGCCATGCAAGTCTGGGGATTTGTTTCTACAAAGAATGCAAAATAAATCACGTATCGTGTCTGTTTTCCACATACGTGCATTCAAGAAGGAAACAAACTGAGCAGACTTTCAGCCATACAATGAATGTCTGCAGAAATGTATCCGACTACAGGTCTCTTAAGTCACTTTAATGGTGATGGATATGCAGGAAACTATAATCAATTACACTGCCCTGAAAATTACACAGTTATTTTCAAAAAAACTCACCAGGTAACAGTTGTTTGACACAGCAGAACTTAATATTTCTCAGAAGACAGAGACCTTGTAATATTTGAGCTTGCTGTACACACAAATTGTATCACTTCAGCAATACTAGTACAGCTTCTGTATAGTCAGATTGTATAGATCTTGCAGGCAGCTATGAGACAGAAGAACCCAAAGATAGAGAAATGCATTTGTTAAACAGCAAAAAAATCTGAACAGGGAGATCTAAATTCAGATTAGGAGATGTTCTCTAGCTGATATTTGAGAATGTTTAAAAACTAGCCATGTGCCTCTGCAGTGAGCAGCGTGGCCTTCTGTAAGGTACACGCTCTCACACTCTCAGGTTACAGACAGCTTTGTGCTTCCTCCTCTTCTGGCTCACACCAGCTTAAAAGTCACTGCGTGCCATTCAGGAGATGTGGTGTGCAGAGAGGTGGCAAAGGTGTCATTTGCCTTCTGCATAGAGAGGGTGTATCCGATTCCCAGTATTTCACATAATCACTTAATACTCACAGAAAACACATTAAAAATATTACTTGATTGGTGGCCTAAGGGTACAGAGTAAACAACGTATTATACAGTCAAGCAGAGCCTCATCCCCCGAGAGTCAGAGCAGCCCAGAGGGAGAATATTGGAAAAATACACTCAGCCTGTGTGTGTTCCCCTTGCTGGGGATCTCAATGGAAGAATGATTAGCAGCTACAGGAGGCAGATTTGCTTCTTTGTACAGAAGGAGTATTAAATGATTTCTCTTTCTCTACCTGCCCTTCCAATCTCTCCCCAGTACATTTTAAACTACACAATAGAATGATCACCCGGTAGATGGAGAGAAACCAACGCTGTGCTTCCAGAGCCCCTCTTCTCTGTTCTGAACATTGAGACTCCACAGATTTGGTTTTCTTCACCACTTTGTTCCTTGCTCTCCCTCTATCCTTTCTCCCTTCCTAGCAAATGTCCTGATTCCTTCAGGTCTCTCTTCTAATGCTTTTTCCCCAAAGCCAGACCAAACAGCTCCACACTCCCTTCTCCCTGCATGCCTATTCCCTCAGCAGGTCCCCCCGGACAGGACACGAAGCACCAGGTGAGGGAAGGGTGACCATAAGGACAAGCTTAAAAAGAGAATTTGTTCGTTCCACAACCTTGTTGGTGCTGAGGTGACACAGGCACCTGAACTGCGAAATCACAGAATAGCTGGAGTTGGAAGGGAGCTCTGGACATCCCCCCAGGGTCACGCAGAGCTTGTGACACAGGGACTAAGCTGGGTGGGTTTGGAATTTCTCCAGAAAGGGAGACTCTATGCTCTCCACGAGCAGCCTGTTCCTGGGGGGACATCCCTGACTGGCCCGAGTGGTGCTGGGGCAGCGCGGGACGGGCACGGCTGGGGTGGTGTGAGGGGCTCTGTGAGGGGCTGTGTCTAAGTGGGCTGTGTGTGTGTGAGGGGCGATGTGAGGGGGTTGGTGTGAGGGGCTGTGTGTGAGGGGGCCAGGTGTGGGAGGTGTGTGAGGGGGGCCTGTGTGTGTGTGTGTGTGTGTGTGAGGGGCGGTGTGCATGGGGTGTGTGTGTTTGAAGGCTGGTGTGTGAGGGGCTGTGTGTATGTTTCAGTGTGTAAGGGGGTCGGTGTGTGAGGGGGGCTGTGTGTAAGGGATGCGTGTCTGTATGAGGGGTTGTGTGTGTGAGTGGGGCAGTGTGTGAGGGGGTCGGTGTGTGAGGGGTGTGTGTAAAGGGGTCGGTGTGTGAGTGGGGCTGTGTGTAAGGGGTGTGTGTATGAGGGGGTCAGCGTGTAAGGGGTCACTGTGTGAAGGGAGCTGTGTGTAAAGGGTGTGTGTATGAGGGGGTCAGTGTGTGAAGGGGGCTGTGTGTAAGGGGTGTGTGTATGAGGAGGTCAGTGTGTAAGGGGTCAGTGTGTGAAGGGGGCTGTGTGTAATGGGTGTGTGTATGAGGGGGTCAGTGTGTAAGGGGTCAGTGTGTGAGTGGGGCTGTGTAAGGGGTGTGTGTATGAGGGGGTCAGTGTGTAAGGGGTCAGTGTGTGAGTGGGGCTGTGTAAGGGGTGTGTGTATGAGGGGGTCAGTGTGTAAGGGGTCAGTATGTGAAGGGGGCTGTGTCTAAGGGGGGTGTGTGTGTAGGGGGGAGCCTCAGCGCGTGCCGGCCGCCCCACCGCGCAGGCCCCCCGCGCATGCCCGAGACTTATTTCGCGCGGCGGGGGCGCCGCATTTCGCGCGCCGCCGGGCGGGGAGCGGGCGGGGCGGCGGTCACGTGAGCGGCGCGGGGCCGCGCGGCCGCTGGGGGCGACACCGCGACCGCCCCGCGCGGGGCTCGGCGGGCGCCCCCCGCACCGGCACTGGCACCGGCACCGCCCGGCCGGGACCGACCCGCCGCGCCCGCCGCCGCCGCGCCCCGCGGGCTCCAGCCGTGTTGTTGTGCCCGCCGCCGCTCCTGGGGGCCGCCTCCCCTCCGCTCGGATCTATTGTCACCACCACCAGCACCCCCCTCCTCGCCACAATTAATACGATGAATTTGCCATGATTGATCCGTATTAATAGCTGGGGTGGGTGGGCGTGTTTTGGGGCTCTTTTTCCTCCCCTTTTTCTCTTTTTCCTTTTTTTTCTTCTTTTTATTGTTTGGTTTTGTTTTTGGAGGGGCCGGGCTGGGATCTGATCTCCACTCCCGAGTCCATCCCTGGTCGGTGCCTGAGAAAATTGCATCTGGATGCATCGTTATTATTATTATTGTGTTTGATCCAGGGAGATAAAGGAGGAGGGGGAGAGGAGTGCGTGTTGGTGGGGAGGGGAAGGCTGCACCCTTCCCTGCACACACACATACACGCAGACAGAAAGGGAGTTCCGTACATCTACATATATATTTTTCCCCCCCGGAACTTCTTTTAGTTGGGGAGGAAAGGAAGAAAGAAAATAAATTTTGTGCAAGGAAATACTCTCAGCTCCCTCCTTCCAGCGGGTCTCCTTTCTTTATTTTTTCCCCCCTTCTTCGCAGCCTTTTTTCCTCTCTTTCGAAGATCCTCGCCCTCCCAGCCCCTTGATCAAAGCATTCCGCTATTCTGATTTATTGCCTGCTTGGTGAGGCTTTTTTTTTTTTCCTTTCTCTCCGGCTTTTTTTTTTTTTTTTTTTTTTTTTACAAAGGCGACCTGAGATCAGCCATTACTTTCCTTGGCTCGCTTATAGGAATCTCTTACATTTGGTGCTTGCTGCTGGTGGTGGTGGAACCGCACTCGGATTCTTTCATCCCCCCCACCCCCTTGCTGTCCTCTCCTCCCTCCCTTTCTCCTTCCCTCTCTCCCTCCCTCCCTCCCCCGTTATTCCGCCGGGGGAGCCGGATTTGTGGCTGCGGTGGGGCGGGGGGGGACGAGAGCGAGAGGGAGAGCCGGCGAGAGACATGGATGGCCCGGCGCGATGCAACGGGCTTCGGAAGAAGCGGCGATCGCGGTCCCAGCGCGACCGGGAGCGGCGAGCCAAAGGCGGGCGGCGCGGCTGTGCCGCCGGCGGGGCCGCCGGCCCCGGGGCCGCCGCGCTCTCCTCCTCGGGCTCGGAGAAGGAAGACAATGGGCCCCCGCCACCGTCCCGGCCGCGGCCCCCCCGGAGGAAGCGGCGGGAGTCCTCCTCGGCCGAAGAGGACATTATCGACGGTTTCGCGATGTCCAGCTTCGTCACTTTCGAGGCGCTGGAGGTAGGAGCGGCGGCGCTTTGTGTGCGCCTCATTGTGTGGGGGCAGCGGCAGGGGAGCCCCCACGGCGCCCCCCCGGACACCCCCCGCCCCTGACCCCGCTCCCCGGGCCGGCCCGCCGGGGGTGCCCGCGGGGGCGGTCCCGCCGCCCCCTCCCCGTCCCCGGGGTGCCCCGCTGCCCTCCCTTCTCCCTCCTGCCGCCGACACCTGCAGCCCGGCGCGCCGCTCTCGGCGGGCGGCGGCGGCGGGGCCGGGGCCATCCCCCCGCGCGGGGAGCGGGGAGTTGTGCGCGGTCCCCCGGCGGCGCTTCCCCTCCCTTCCCACGGATCAAACTTTTCTCGCGCCGCCGTGGCCCGGCGGGGCCGCCCACTCGTGTCCCCGGGCCGCGGGGGGGGCGGCCGCGCGTGTTTCTGCTGGCGCTCGCGGTGCCGCGGGCGGGGGGCTCGGCCTGTCGCGCTCCCTGCCGGCGTGTCACGAGTGGGCCCCGCGGTGGGCGGCTCGAGTCAGCCCCCGGTGCGAACGGAGGGGCTGGGAGAGCCGAGGCCGGGCGGAGGGAGAGAGGCGAAGCCCCGCGGGGCTTCTCGGGCGTCGCTTCCCTCCGCCCGGCCGGGCCTCGCCTCTCCGTGTTCCCTCCGCCCACCCACTCGCGGCCGTGGAACCGCTGTCAGCCCAGCCGGGTCGTGGTGGCGATGCTGCCGTGGAAGGGGACCTCCTGCCCGTGTGTTTGAAGGGCTTTGTTGTTTGTAAGTTCGGATCAGGAGAAGTTTGCTGTCGTGAAAAGCAGATTTATTTGCGTTTACGTGCACTGGAGTCACTACTGGAACGATGATGAACTGTCAAAATAAATGCGGAGGTGAAGCTGATTGTTTAACCGAAAAAAAAATCTGCATAGCTTTTAAGCTGTTTAAATATTTAGCCAGGAATACTTAGTGGCATTTTCAGGTTTTTTGTTTTGTTTTTTGATTTGTAGCCAAAATTTTGTTCTTGGTTACACCTGTATCCTTCCACACTGTTCCTCCAACAGAACTTACTCTGGTGTAATTAAGGGAGGATTTGTTCACTCCAACAAACCTCCACATGGTTGGTGTTAGACTCATGTAAGCAATAAGGACCAAAGGTTGAGGTAATGTCCAGACTCAATTTATCCATCATTTTTCACCTGGTGAGCCCATCCACAAGTGCCCTGCTTGAACCAGAGAAACCAAAAGTGTGACTATGTGTTTATTGGCAAGAGTGAGATTTGTATGCTTCTGTTTCTGACAAAATTCTGTTTTTCCTCAAACAAAGCCCCAGTTCGTGTCATTAATGGTTTTAATGGAATATGGACTTGAGAATTTGGCTGTAGTCCTTTTTGGAGAGGAAGTGAAGAGCAAGTTTAGAACTTGGTAGGGCATTTTAGAAAATGTCGTTATTGTTTCACTTCTTATTTGTTTATTTTCAACTTGAAAATAATTGCTGTGCTGTCTTCTCTTTGCCAAGCCAAGCATGGCTACTACTTGCATCCTCTCATAGTCTTGTAGCACTAAGAAGGAGCACAGATACATTACCCAGTTCTGCCAGCTAATATCACATTCAGATAAAACAATAGCTTGCACACCGAGACTTGACATACTTTTAATGTTCATGTGATAGGTGGCACATTTTGACCTAACGATTTCATGCTGCGTTAAGAAATAATGTCACAAAATCGTTGTTAGGTGCTTTTCCCTGCAGCTCCGTATGTACGTTGAGAAACTTGTTTCTGAAGATCAGAGGGAGATGAAGGTGTCTAAGGCACAAGCCCAGTGTGGCAGGAATTACTCTGTGCTTAGCAGCCTGAAGTTTTTATTGTAATTCTGGTGTTGGTGAGGAGGTTGTGAGTGGCTGGTGGAGTGAAATACCTCAGCCTAGGTGAGATGTTTAGGTGTTAATGTGTTTGAGTTGAGACAAGAAGCTTTGGGTGCTGTGGAGAGGTGTTCTAGTATTCATACATCTCATGCTGTGGGTCTGCCCCCAGCTCACTGAAGGCCATGGAGACTTTCCCGGGGTTCCAGAAGTCACTAGTTCCCAGAATGTAGACAAGACTTTCCCAGCCCATGCTTTGTGCTTGAACTTTAGCTTTTTCTCAGGCTTAGCACAGCCAAAAGAGTGCAGAGACAGTGTTTTGTCTGCTTGGTGTGAAAAACTCAAAGGGAAAGTGCAGAACATCTTCACCCAGTGGAGAATCTAAGCCCACAGTTCAGAAGATGGGACACAGGTGGCTGGTGGCTCATGCAGGAGGGAACAGCCACCGTGGAGGGACAAGGCTGAGCTTTCGGCTTCTGGGGACATCCTTGCAGCTGTAGGGGTGTGGATTGGCTTGGTGTGAAGTGTCACCCTAGGATCTTCGTATGTATCGAGTTGCAAAAAGGAGCAAGAACTTCCACACAGCTTGATTTCACCTGTCTTTTAAAAATGTTTTTTGTCAGGGTGACTGAAAAAGCCCAACCTGTGCAAAATGCCAGGTTGTGTGAAGCTTTAGGATGCTAAAGGGACAGAGGTGCTGCACAAGAACATAGATCCCATACCACCATAACTTCAGAAGGAGTCATCCAATCTGCTATGGTTGTGTTGATAAAAGTTCATATCCCTTGAAGCAAAACTTTGAACAGCTCCCACTCTGGTAACTGCTTTTCTGTCCAGGTGTCAGTAGCCTTCTCATACTTCTCAAGTGTAAATTTTTTAGCGTTGAAATGGAGGCCATCTGCTTATGGTTATCTGTTTCTGTGTTTATGGCACCCCATACCTTGATGCCTGTAATGTTTGTGTGG
Source organism: Lichenostomus cassidix (assembly GCF_008360975.1). NCBI lineage: Eukaryota > Metazoa > Chordata > Aves > Passeriformes > Meliphagidae > Lichenostomus > Lichenostomus cassidix. The sequence goes on from NC_139499.1 coordinate 1,091,379, forward strand.
GGAATACAGAGGAAGAGGGAATTAAATGAGGACACTGGGATCTCCTTGTGGATTTTTTCCTTCTTGGAGTGACAGTTGAGCAATTCCAATGTCATTGCAGATGTGGCTGGACTGATCCTTGCCTTTCCTTGCAAGACTTTAATGTAGCTGTTTGCAATGTGGGCCTGTCCCCTGCGCTGAGGAGCATTTTGGAGCCTTGACCTTCAGAAACCAGCCTTTAATCTGTAGTAAAGCAGCTGAGATGTTGTCCTACAATTTGATCTATTTCACCAGATTCTCCAGTGAGTGGCCTTGTTGGGACTGACAGCAGCAAGCTCTGGGGTTCACTCCAGAGCAGTTAGATACATGTTGCTGCCCTAACCTCCCCAGATCTCCCAACCTGGACAAGGAGGAAGGCACAGACACTCTGTGTTAGTGTGACTGGTGGCTTGTCAAGATGACTGTTTTTCCCAGCTTGGAGTAGCCTGTGCTGCACTGCTGGTGTGTTTGTTACCAGCAATAATAGCATGAGGTTCTCCAAACCCAGGTGGGCATTTTAGACACCAGTTTGACAGGGAAATCTCATTTCTCAGAATGTGATAAATCAATCCCATGGGGTGACTTTCTCCGTGATGTGCTCTGGCAGTGCTGGCAAGGAGGTTTCTGCAGAGCTCTCTGGTGAAGTGAGATTTCAGGAAGATGTTTGTCTCCCTCCTACCCCCAGTGTGGAGGTGTCTGGGCAGGAGACTGACGTGACATGGCTGTTGACATGCCGTGGTGAAGATGGTTTGCTGTGATGAGAAAGGAAATCTGACCTGAATGTTAAGATAGCTTAAAGCCTGGGAAGTACTTTATGTTTCCTGAGTCAGCTCTGACCATCCCTATGGAGTAAGCAGTTGGTTTCAGGTTTTCTGAACACTGAGTAAGGTAATGAATTTTTCCTGAGGATGTTTGTTTAGCTTCAGCTCAGGCAGCTCATCTGACAAGCCTGAAATGGGACACATATTTATAAAGCACAGATAGGTGTGGGGTGGGAAGCGGGGGACTTGCATTTAAATGGGGATTCTTGTTTCATAAAACTGTCACAATTTCTCACCATGCATTTACTGAGCTAATTTCTGTTCAGTGCAAGGCATTACTCTGTTTTGAGACCACACTAAATTATCATCAGGTAAAGCCCAATATAATTAATTACAAATGAGAAATGCTGACAAATATTTGTCAAGGAGCTGTTTAATGAGCTTCGAATTCTGTGTCAGATGATTCCATCCACCTAGTGTAAATAATTTTTAAGCAATTGTTTGTGTGGCTTAGTCAGATGTTAGCTGCAGCACTTTTACACATTGCACAGATAGTATGAGACTAGATAGAGTAAAGTTTAACAGCTGATCTGGGCTTTAAAATAGAGACACTACACAAACAAAATGTGCAAGTAGCAGGAAGATTTTGAAGATCCTGTGGTCTCAGTTGTGTGTCTGTATGCACTGACAGTGTGGCTCTGTGTATGCATCTGAATGCAGGAATTTGCTTTAATAACTGGTGTGTGATACTCATCTCTAGGCACGGCCCACTGAAAATAGAAATAGCTTGGCTGTGTGACAGCAGAAGCTTTGAGCTGGACACCAGAATGGCTGGCTTGCTGTGTGCTTTTCCTCCCCAAATCATTCTCTTCTCACCAGTCTTCTAGCTGGCCTGATTAGCCTGTTTGCTTAAATTCTTTGAGATTTCAAGCAAGTTTGTTCTGCCTTGTCTCTATCCCTTCATATTTCAAAAGGAATTTGATCTTCCTGCCTTACTACAGCAGCATCATAACATCAGATGTTTGTTTAGTGCTGTCAGCAAATCTTGGTGGCCCTTCTTGTGTTTATTGACTGCTTAGATGCTTAGGTGTTTGTCCCAGTCTCTGTTTGCACATGCAAGTCTGCAGATTTAGACCAGCAGAGAAAAGAAGGGAGTAAATGAAGGTATCTGGAGATGAGGAGAGGCATTAAGCTTTGTGTGACAGCGGGATATCATACGAAGAGATGCGTTTATTATTTTCACTGTGTATTTAGAGGAAACAGTAAACTGACCTGAGATCAAATTTCAAGATAGCCTTGACAGAGCAGCTGAATATCTTGATGAAAACCTCACTGACCAGACCTGAAACAACAGCAGCTCAAACTGAAAGTGGGACTGAAAACAGCAGGACGCATATTCCACAAAAGGAATGTCTAGCGTGGTGTTTGAAACATATGTTGCTATCATTTGGGTACCTGAATACTATAAAAAGACTTTAAAATTACTTTGAAAAGCCTGATACCTTCCAGGGAGGTGAGGCATTGCTAACTCCCACTGATTTCAGTAGCTGTTGGAGAGCTGAAGCTGTGTCTTCGGGCAGATAATGACCGAGGATTGAGATTGTTACATAAATATTCTTCTAAGCTCCTGAAGGTAACCATGTAATGAAGGTGGGGATTTTTGTCTTTCCCATAGGTGGTAGTAGGAGGTGCAATGGCCTTGAATTGAAGAAGGAAGTGTTTAAACTATAAGGACAAGTTCTTTTAGATGAATGTGATTCAATTAATCTCCACTAGCACCGCTCTTTAAGATTAGCATTAATGAGAAATATGCTGCATATCAAAAGACAAAAGACACCCTTATCCTCCCTTATCTTGGCATCTTTTTTCCCTGCTATTTGGGAGAGTAAGTAAGCCATTTCTCATTAAATATATGGGGCCTCTGCTGGGATGAAGGAGTGTAAATTCCAGGGCAGTGGTGGAGTCACCATCCCTGGAGGGAGTTAAAAGAAATGTGGATGTGGCACTTGGACACATGGTTAGCGGTGGGGCTGGCAGTGCTGAGTTAATGGTTGGACTTTCTGATCTTAGAGGTCTTTTCCAACCTAAACAATTATATAATTCTATGATTTATAAAATATGGGTAAAGGATCAGGATCTTGGAAGGAAAATGATCATTAGGGAAAGGCAAAAAAAAGTCATCAGAAAGACATCAAGGGACCGAGTAATTGAAAGATTGACTTACAACACTGAGATCAATAGAGAAATAGCAGGGACTGGATGGGAACACTGAGAACTAGAGGCAGATGTTGTTACCAAAAGTGGAAGATTCAGGAAAGATCTGTTGCCGTGTATGAAAATGCTCCTTGGTGAGAGCCCTGCTCAGTATCTGGGGGGACCTTCAACCAAATCTGTCCCTACTTAAGGAGTCATTAATCCCAGCAACTTCAGCTGGGAGGAAGGCAGAAAGATTCCTCACTCACTGAAGATGATCCCTTCCTTCCCCTATCTCTCTTACTATTGTTTTTTGGGGTTTTTTTGAATACTGTTCCTATCAGTTTGACTGGGACACCCTACCACATTACACCGGGGGTCTGACCTGCAGCCTTGTAATTATCTGCAGCTAAATTAGAAGTTTAATCTTTGTTCTGAGCAACAATAAGTTGAGTCAGATAGGTTTTAAAAATAGCCCAAGCTCATGTTTAGTGAAGTCTCAAATGCAATTAATAGAAAGGTAATGGAGTTAGGAAGTTGCAAGCTGAAATGTGGAAATGTTTAACTCTCAGTTTTCCTGCACTTGAATTGCAGTTGCCTTGGTTCTGCAAGAGAAAATTGCTTCCAACATTTCTCTGTCTTTTTGTACATCATCTTTATAATTTATCAGTTCATATCTTGTTGGAGTTCATATCTTGTTGGAGTTTGGCTCTGTATGTGCCACAAATTATCAGCTGCATGCATTTTTTGTATAGTCAGTTTGTTGTCATTTTGACTTGATGCCAAGCCATGGTGAAGACCACTTCAGAGCATCACAGTCCTCTAAACTCCTTTGTTGTAAAATGGATATGAAAATCCACTTTGTAAGTAATGAGGAATGGCTAATGCAGGTAGGGATTTGTTTTGCTGTAACAGCAGAACGTGCAGTGGCAATTTGTCAGTTCCCCAGCTCAGCTCTGCTGTACTGTTTGCCTTTAAATAGTGTGTTACCTTAATGTCTTGAGATTTTTCGCCTTGTATCTTGGCAACACTGCTGCTGAAGTTCACACACTCATGTGGTGGAGTGAGAGACTTTAACCAAAAGGGTATGTCTTTAGTCTGGTAAATACTATAGGCAGGAGTTTTGGTTCTGTCATCTTCTGTGCAGGAGTGGTGGAATAAGTCAGCAAAAGAAGTGGATTATCCCTTGGCCCTGCACATACTTTCCTGTTTGTGAGGTTTTGCCCATGAGGTTTAATTTGATCGTGGTTCATGGTGTATGCTCCATGTGGATTTACTTGGTATTTCATGTGCATCTCAGTCCTGCTCTTATTAAAATGTCCTGAGACAAAGGCGTGGAAGATGTGCAGAGGTGTGCTGATATCTGATGTGCCCAAGCTCCTGGCTGGCTGGCTGAACTTCTGATTGTGTAATGCTGGTTTATGCACATGTTACTGATACGATTAATATCCCAACTCCACATAGGAATAGTTACTCAGAGCCATGCTGGAGTTCATTTTGGTATTCTCCCCAGAAATGGTCACACTTTAGTCTGTCTCACATGTGTTTGCCAGCTTCCTGAAGTGGAAGTTGCTCCTCCTCTAGAATCAGTGCTCTTTTCATACTTCTGTTTGGTACCAAAGGGGACTTAATGGTCTGGGAATAAAACTACTACTAACCTATCCTCCTCATCCAGACACAAGCTTGGACTTGTCCTTTGGATGAGCTCATGAAGAAAGCCAAACATTTACAGCCTTTGGGACAAGCCCTGTGCTGAGCATCATTTGTGTGAAGCCCTCTGGAGCAGGTTTGTGGATGGTGCAGGATGACAGTGAACACCAGAAGCAGATAGAGGCAGGCACCAGGAGATTCTTTCTAGGTTACATGACTTCTGGGTGGCTGAAATTCTGAAGAGGTACTCGTGTGTTGTGGAATAATTCTGACAGTTGCATCAGACATTAAAACATGCTTTACACTCCCATGAAATTAGACAGTGGTCAGATCCAGACCAAATTAGTGAAAGGTTGTGAGAAGCCTTTCTCTGTCATAGGCTGACCATGAAAGGAGCAATGTTTTAGAGGAGAGTGTGTAACAGTGAGAATACCTGGTCCAGACACCCCCTTCCCTGTCGGTGAAATCCACAGCCACTGTTGCCATTTCCCTAGGAGCCCATATGGGTTGACATGTCCCAGGCAACCCAGCCTTGGGGACACTCTTGCAGGTTGCTCTGGAGTGTCCTACAGCTGCTCACAGCTCACTGTCCTGGTGTAGTAAAGGCATTTTAATCCCTTTGCCCATGAAGTGGAACCAATGAGACGGAAATTCTTGCCACTGACTTCTCCTGGACCACACCTTGGTGGCCCTTGGGCACAGGAGAGCAATGGCCGTGGATATGAAACCTGTGTAGTGTAACTTCTCCCTCCTGCCAAGTCCTGACAGCCCATGCTTTGTTGTTTGCACACCGTTTCCTATTTCTGAGTTGTAGAAGAGTTATAAACATGGTGATAATTGCTCTTGGCACTGATTTTTGTTTATTTTCTTTCTGGAAGTCCTAAGTGACCTGAGACCTTTCAGTCTGAGAAGCTGCTTGCTTTTTTTTTTTTTTAAGACATCTATTTCTGTGGGAGGTGGTAATAGAGGAGAGGTGGCCAAAGGACCTGACTTGTTGAATGGGGCTTTGTTCTTCACCTGGCTCCTGACTTCTGTCACCTCCCTCATCTCCTGCACATCCAGTTGCTTAGCACCACATGCCTCCAGAGGCTACCATGAGTGGCTTCCAAGGGTCCTCCAGAAACTGGGATCTGTTGCTCAGCTTCCAGAATGCCCAGGGGAAGGAGCTGGGAGATGCTGCTGTTGCAAGAGCTGGGTGACACATGCTCTCCAGCTTGTGTGGAAAGGCTGGGCATGGTGTGACATCCATCAGAGAGGGCACTGATGGAGGCCTGAGGTAGTGAAAGTAGTTCTGACCTCTGAGGGGTCTGTGTGCTAAGAAGGTAAGGGAAGAAGTGCTGCTGTTGGGGACAATTTATGTTGTAACTCTGTTAGTGTCGTGGGGTTTAATGTATGTCAAGGGCACTTTGACCTTTGAATGGAATCTTTTGGTGTGAATTTGTGTCTTTTCTCCTCTCTTTTCTCTCCTTAAAGTTCAAAATAAATACTGAAAATCAAAACAGTCTGTTTTGCGAGGGCCAAATTGCCTCTCTTAATTTTATGGGATTTGGATTTTACCGAACAATTAAAAGTCCTAGTAATTTTTACTGTCTGGCTATTGTGCTTGTAGGCAGTGACTCTGCTAGCATTAGTCATTTTAACTATGGAAAAAAAATAATAAAAATGCAATTACTGTGGCTCAACAGCTGAGTCTGCTGGACTTTAAAAAAAGGGGGGAAAAAAAGTAAATTTTAATGAGTTCTGGGATCATAAAGATACATCTGGTGGATGGATTAGCCAAGTTTTCAACCTCAGAATGTGTATTGAAAAACTCAGTGAATTATGTAGCTACAAAAGTGGATCTTTGCATGTTTATAAGGCCTCAGTGCAATCTCCTTATATTTGCCTAATGACAAACAGACATCTCACAGAGGCACAGCCCAGGACACACATGGGCTGAAACAGCTCCCTAAGCTGAGAGTATTTGTATTGGGATGCTGCTACTAGTAAATATTAGAGAATCCATGAAATGTAGGGGGAAAAATATTTTGGTGTTGGATGAAAAAAAAGAGAAGGAAGGGAAATGGAGTGGGGTAGAGTGGAGAGGGAGAACTGCAATTTTAAATGTACATGATATGTGGGCTAAGATATTGTGCCTCCACTGCTGAACCAGAAAATTTATTACAACTCTTTGTCATGTGTATGTATTTATAGCCATTCACATAATGAAGAAGTTTCATGAGGTTGTAATAACATATCAAGATGGATGTAATTAAAACAGAAGCAAATTGACACCTCTAGATTAAAGGCAAACTCTAAACTAATACACCTGTATGCTGTCACTTATGTATTAGTTGTCTGGGGCAGTCTGCCAGATATGCAAATAAAAAGACATTGGCAAATTTCCTTGGATGTGTGGTTGGGTTATGAAAAACCCAACTATTTAATCATTTACCTAGCCCTGTTCAGGTTTGTAGCAAGGGTAGAATTTAATAATTTGGTCGCCTATGCTTTGTGATGGGGAGAGGGGTTAAAGGCTGTGGGTTGAGGGGAAAAGAGCAAGGAGAAATACAGAGCAGGGGGCTGCTGGGGAATAATGTTCTTTACAGTGGGACCCTCACCTTAGGAAAGAGGTGTCAGCTGCCCCATTTCAGATCTGCCCTAACTCTGAAACTCCAGATCACTGAAGAGTCCTTGACATTGACTCTCTGTAGCTTTTAAGCGCAGTTCAATGCTATTGAAAAGTGCCCTGTAACAAGAGCCTTTGGTTCTGTCATGCTGCAGGTGTAAACTTCTACAATTTATACATTTGCACCAATTCAGATCTGATGGAAATCGTTACTAGGTCTGTGACACGGCTCTAAAGTATCTTAGGTATTTTACCTAAGAGAGTTTTTCAACTTGTTTCAATTTGTAGAAGCCTAAAACATTTCCAGTAGAGTTGTGCACATCCATTTCAGCCTGTGGTCAATAGATCTGCTTGCGTAATTAACACAGTCTGCACTCTGCTGATGTCAAATAGCCTGGTGGTATGGAGCAGGAAGGGAATTATTTTGCCTCGTTAGTTCCAGGGCTGTGAATGGAAATACCAGCCTTGCTTTTGGGTAATTTGCACCCCAGATAACTTGTATTCCTTTAAGTGGCCTGGGGACAGAAACAGATCTTCATGTGGCTTGTGAGTAACCCCGTGGCTGGTGATGCAGGTCTTCTGTTAAAACCCTGATGTTGGTGCCTCCAGCTCCTCCTCCCTGAGTGGGAAAAGTGTCACCTTTTGTGGATTTGGTGACATTTCCTCAGATGGTTGCTTGGCCATGTAAAACTAGTTATAATTAGTTTGATGCTATGGGAGGTCTGGAGATCTCAAAGAAACCCAAAATTCTTGATCTCAGTTTTGAATTCAGGCTTGAAGTTTTTTGTCCCAGTTGGGGATGAACCAGAAGAAAATCCCACAGTGGGCTGGAGGTCTGGGCAGCAGGGGCTGCTAAATGCACCAATTTCCAGGCAGCTGACAGCATAAAAGCTCCAATGGGCATGTTTTGTTAGACTTCTTCTGAATTAAAGAGACTCCTTTTTTTAGTACATCTGGACATTAAGGATATGAGGTACACAGCTTCAAAGTGATTTCAAATGGTACGATTTTTGTCTTCAATATTTCAACAACTTTTCTTCCACCTTTAATCTTTCATGAGCGGAAGCTTCAAAAGATAATTAGTAAAACATGCTTTTATCTGCATTTATCTCAAAACATGATTAATTTTTTAACTGCAATTATAGCAATCATTTCAAGTTTACTCTATATTAATGAGTAAAGGATTTTTTTGAGAGAGCATGAGCCTAAATATGGCTATATTGGCTGAGTTGAAAGGTGCATTTATGAGTGTGCTTTTGTTTTCATTGCTAGGGATTGAATTTCCGGTTCCAGGAAGTAATATTTCACATGGATTAAAGTCTTTGAAATGCTTTTGCCCAGATTCACTAGATCATTTTGAGGAGCTGACAATGATAAGAACTGGATCATGCCATTTGCAGGACCTGGCTACTGAATACCCAGTTCCATGTTTCCCTTGTATTGGTGCTTTTTTGCTCCATGCTGTGCTTATGTTCCTCTGCTTGCTGCCCTTGGCATTAAAATGTAAGATATTTGATGCAGACGGTTTATTGTTAATGAATTAGCAATGAACTTTCAAGTTTTCACCTTTACCATTTCTGTCTTTGTTGTAGGCAGCTTAAGGCATTTTTTATTACTATTTCACTTCTGGGAGAAAGATATTCATGTCTGTTCCTGTCTTTATTGCTGCGACCAATATATGCAAGATTGTCCAACTGGTGTCCTGCAGCCTGGATCCTGCCTGTAGGGCCAGTGTGTGGTCCCAGAGCCCCTAGAAAATTTTGCTGCTGGCACAGAGAGATCCCAAAACAGGGATCCATCCCAGAGCCTTCAAAAGCAATGAACCACTGCAGAAAACTACTGGAAAGAAGCACAATTAAACCCGCTTTTCACCAGAGTACAGCTTTTGCATAATTTTGCCCTGTGAAGGCTGCTCCTCAGCCCTGGCTCCTGCTTCTCCATCAACAGGAGGGAGAGATTCTGGGCTGGAGCTGCAGTTTCACTGCTCTGTGCCTCCTAAGGAACCAGGCAGAGAGCAGCCCTGGGGCTGCTGGAGGTGATGCTGGGCTGGTGGCATAGCCTCAGCTACCACAGCAGAGCCCAGGCAGCAAGGTAAACAAAACAGGCATCTGAAACTGCTCTCACAAGGGTAAAGACAAGAGGGTTTTTGTGGGGATTTTTTTTTCCCCTTGTTTCCCTTCATTCAGGCCCTGGTCCTGGATGTCAGAGAGGATTTTGAGTCAATGTGCACAGCCTTGGTGTCTGATTTTAGCTTCTAAACTGGGATTGCAGCTCCCCTGCGCTGTGGTCCCTGGGGAGGTGGATGGGCTGGTGGCTGTAGCAGTGAATTGGGCAGCTGCATAGGAGAGCACGCGAGTGTATAATCTGATTTCTGATAAACCCAGGTCTCTAAGTCCCTTGAATGGGCAGCTTTGCTGTGAATGGCCTCGTGAGGTCTGCTGTGGCTGCTCTCTTTGTTTGGTATTCCGACAAAAAATTGCTCTGGTGTCCTCGTTGGCATATTTTTACATCTGTTATCCACATTTTCGATTTGTTCTGGCTGCAGTCTTATTTTGTTTTGCAAAATCTACCTGGGATTGGGACGGAGATATATGTTTGCTAAGGCAGATTTGGAAATTGCGTTGTTGAAATACAGCCCATATGGGCCATTGTAAAATGGTTACTGCAGCATATAATTGCCTTCACAATGATGTGCTTTGTCATTTTCCTTCCATCTTCAAAGAGGCGCTCCTGTAGTCTGCTGACAGCAATGGTGGTATTAGAAAACATATGGATTTGTAAAGGCATTAAACTGTCTTTAGTTCAAGGATTAGATTACAGTGTTAGAGTGTGGGTCACCACGTTTTTGTGGGGATATGCTGCACTGGACTGTGTTGGTTTGTGTTGTAGGTTAGGGAAGGGTTTGTCTATTTATTGAAAATACCTGTATGAAATCCTTTCAAATCCATGGTGAAGGAGGTGTCTCTTGTGCCACTGCACACAGTATGAGCTGCAGCTCTGTCCCAGGGCCGTGCATTGCCCCACTCCTCCCTGCATCGCCTGCAGGCTTTGGTCAGGGCTCACCATCCACACTGGCAAGACTTCCAAGAAGTCCCATCAGGAAATGCCATTTACAACATGGAAAAATACACAGAATGTAAACACCACAAAATTGGCTTTGCAAATTTAAGGTTTTTTTGTTGTTTAAGTCCTCCATGCTGGGCTGCTACCCTGAACATTTTGTGTATTTGGTTTGTGTTCATTTTACATCGCACAGCTCCACACATTTTGCCATACAGGGCAATCTGCTCTGCTTTTTCCTATTTTTCTGCCTTTGCAGTTTGAGATGTGGCTTTTCTGGGGTGGTTGGAGGTCTGCAGTGCCTCTCTCAGCAAGGGCCAGTGCAGCATTCTCATTATGGGATGCACATGGTATAGATGTGGCTCCCAGCCTGTCCCCAGCCTGCAGTGATGCTCAGGCTCTTTACACCATCTAAAGGGGAAAGCCAGAGTGTGGGAGGGATAATACACATAGAGAAAATCCTTCCTGTTTACTTTTATTTCTATATCTGTCTTTTTGTGACCTGCTCAGTTCCCTGCATGGACTTTCTTCACCCATGGCCACCTTCACCACATACACTTGCTGTTGCATTTGGGTTTGCTCAGGTCTCTTTCAAAAAATTCTTTGACATTTTTTCTTCAAACACACTTGTAGTGAAGATGCTGAGCTGGTCCTTGGGAGACATGGGCTAGTTTCTATGCAAGCAGAGTCATCTTTGGTAACCTTGAAGCCATCACTCCCTTCCCAGTTCAGCAGGGCTGTGTGAGCACCTGTTCTGGGGTTGTGCTGAGTAGGGGTGGATTTGGGATTTGGATCCATGTATGTCTCAGGGGAGCTGCTGCATCTGGGCTGTAGATTTGGGTTTCTTGACTGAAAAGAGCAGGCATGCGGGGACAATGCTGATGTGTGAGGTAGTATTTAGTGTGAAGTCAGAATATGTGCTTAGGGATCACCTTGAGCTAGAGTGTTAGTTTTGCTGTAGCTGAGTTCTTCTGTCCACAGAATAGGTTTAATAATACTGTCCTGCTTCAGAGTTTGCCTGGCTACTTAATTAGCATCTTCAGGATGCTCAAAAAGTAAGTGGTTAACATAAAATATTGACATAATTTTACTGTAGGACAATAAAGCACCAGTGCCTGTACTCATGTAGCAGGAACCTGCCTAGGACACTTATTTAAGTAACTGAAAGCACTTGTTTTATTGTCAACCACCTTTTAAAATAAAGCTATAATTTTGCCTTAAAACTGCTGACAACAGCCAACTTCGTTAAGGAAATCTGATGTGAAGGGTAACAGGGAAATTCTGATTAATGCTTTATCTTTCTTTATACTGTTAAGATTATTAAGTGTGTAAAAGTTGGCATTGCTTACTTATGGCTTGCATCAATTTTAAATCACTTAGAACATTGTATGTCCCAGCTGTGGTGGGTGTCATGGCTATTTATGGTAATATCTTTCCTTAAATTCATTGCAGAATAAGGAAGAAACTCTCATTCTGCCTACAAGAAATGTTAAAGGATGTCAGCTGTGATGGTGATAAGCAAATTAGGTCTGTCATTAATGCCAGGGTCTGCAGGTGTAATATGTCATAAAACTGGTATATCTCTGGTACTAGCTGGCCTATAAAAATAAATAAATACAGGGTTTTTTTAATCCTGCTGTAACAAATTTAAGAGCAAAGCTGTTTTACGATAAGGTTTGTGTAAGGTGAACACAAAGTTCATGTGTATGGTGTGTTTTTGCAGCAAACAGTGCAGAAGGGAGAAAGAAACAGTCCAGGGAGAAACTCCCACTGGTATCCCCAGGTTTTGCTGGGGGCCTTTGTCAGGGCTTCATTTAAGGTCTCATTTATGCAGTTGTTTAAATCAGTCCATCTTTAAGAAAGTGCTTGAGTATGTTGTTAAAAACCTTAGCACAGTGCTTAAAATCAGTACATGCTGAAGTGCAGTCAGGAGTGGGATGTTATAAGGTATATACAGAAATATACTTTTAACATGAAGCTTCCTAACAGTGGCTTGTTTTTAAAGAATAGTTTATTTTGAGGGGAAACTTGGGAGAGTGGCTTGGGATGTTTTTGGTTTGGGGCCTTCAGGAATTTGAGTCTGGTGGTGTGACAGCTCGTGGAGCTGCAGGGCCAAGGTGTGTTCCAAACTCTGCCTCCTATGCAGCTCAGCATCTTCCTGTGGGATGCAGGACATGGCCACGTGCTGGAGCATCCCTGGCCACACTGGAAAAGCCCCAACAGGCAGCTTGGCTGCAGGATCACTGGTAACAGTGGGACTGAAATAACTCCCTGGCATAAGCATGTATTTGTCAAAAGCTTTTTTCTGTCCCTTAGTTGGCTGAGGATGTCAGACTAGCTTGGATTCAAGCACAGGTTCAGGTCTGGGAGTAACACACAGCATCCGAATTCTCTACTGGAGGGGATTGAATTTTATCCCTCCCTAAGAGAAATGGTGAACTATGCAGCTTTGCTTGCAGAGGTCCTGGTAATGACGAGTCATCAAGATTTCCCTGGCAAGTGGCATTACTTTGGGTAATTACTATGGAAAGCTGCTGCAGGGTGCTTCCTGCTCTCCCCAGCAGACACCTTCCCATCCAGCTACATATTGTTGCTTTCTCCAGTACCAGCTAAACAGGTGGTAAGATTCAAATCACCACTCTCTGAATGGAGTTCGTTCTCCACAATAGCTCACCAGAGGCCTGTTTTGTTACAGAACATTGATTAAATAAATATTCCTATGCATACAAAAGAGGAGAAATCTGTTACAACACTCTGTAGTTATTTTTCCATTAATGGCAAGGAGCTCTCTCTAATTTTCCTGCCCCTTTCAATCTGTTTCCCTGTCTCCCTCCTTTCCCATTGCTACTAATGCCTTCAAGTGCATGAGTAACATACAAAGAGCTCACAATCCTCTGGTTCAGATCCGCAAACTAGCTCCAACTCACTGTGCTTTGGGAAATCCCCCTGGCCTGTGCAGGGCAGAATTGACTGCTCCATGCATGTGGTTTTGTTTAACTTGATATTTCATGTTCAGTATCAGCATTCCTTGAGCTAACTGACCTCCATTAATTTATATAGCAGCAGTTAAAAATACAATTTTGCAATACCAGCATTTTACATAATATTGACAATTGGGGCAGAATATTTGACTTCTGAAGAATGTCTTTTTCCTTCTGCGCTCTTCTGTGACCCCTGATTTTTAAAACCTTTGAGGCAGAAGTTACTGCTCTGTGGTTTGTGCTGCTGGAGGTGTGTGTATGTTTTGGAAGAAAAGCACCTCATGCTCAGAGCCTGGCAGCCAAAGGCAGCTCCACTGGAAGCAGCAGATCTGATTTGGTATAAAATGGTGGCATCTGAAAATAAATATAGGGTAAAGGATTCATACAGGGGTAAATAGCTTTAATAGTTTTAAGTTCAGTAGATATTTGTCTCAAGAAAGAACTTTTGATTGAACAAATACTGGCTGCAATAAATGTGGACTATAAGGAAATACCATGGATTTACTTTGGCTCTGCATTGATGTGATAGAGATAAAAATCCACCCGAAAGAGAGTACCTCAAATTTAGCTTTTGTTTTTTTTTTCCCCCAGGCAATGATATCTATTACTTTGGAAAAAAACTGGAGTCAGCATTTCTATATCATCATTTTTCTTACACAAATTTAGAGCAGTTAAATCACAGAGCTGCTACTCTAGAGAAGTAAATTGTGTAATATATTTTTTTAAAGTTTAAAGACCATAAATGAAGCCTCCTTTCATTATATGAGTTTGTCTTAAAACACTTGCCACAATTGGTTAGATTTAGGATCAGGGTTGGCGAAATACCTGTTTGTATAAATCTGATCATCTGCCAGGGAGAGCCCTCGCCCTCTTGCCTAGGATTCTGTGGTAGACATGAGGCTGTGCCAGCACACTGCTCTCCCCAGGGAGAGAGAGCTTTGTGTGGCTGGGGGTGAGAAAGGATGGCTGTGGAAGGCTGTGGCAGAAGCCCAGTGCTTGTCTGCTCTTGCTTACCACGGGCAGTTAGTTGGAAGTGACACTAACCTGCATTTAATTCTAGTTTTACATTGCGACAACATGCCAGCTGTTCCCTGTACTCTTCCGTGACACTGCAATGTAATTATTTTTTTGTTATCTTTCAAGATGTAATTTTATGTTGGTGTGCTTTCCCACTAACCCTTTGGCACAGAAAATGTACAGCTAATTCATTTTTCTGGGAACATGAAGAAACAAGGGAGAAAATCTCAAATGCTAGGGCCAAGGGGCTGTGCTACAGGCAGACGAGGAGATGTGCAGGGAGGAAAGGCCCTGTCTCAGGTGGAGTCTGAAAGCCACTGGGACGTGAGCAGTGATTAATGGTGTCGTTGCTTTTTAGCTTCATCAAAAGGTTTCAGTGTAAGAGTTTCTGAGGAATGCTGATATTCACAGGAACCTATCAAAGGGTACAGAAGATATCAAATGAGCAAGCAGGAATGGGAGTTAATTACTGAACAGTGATTACTCTGATATAACCAATTATTGGATCATTAAATGTTTATTACCTTTTTTATGCTCCTTTCCCTCGTAAGTGCAGTTTTGTCCTCCCAGTATTAAAAAGGGGGTGGATCTAATGCATAAAAAAACCTTTTCAAAACCTAGCAGGTATTCAAAGGACATCTCACCCCAGCACCTGACACACTGTCCTGCTCGCTCTGCTTTCCCTTGCTTGGCGGCTTTGGGGTCAGGTGCTGTGAACCCTATTGAAAGGCCAGATTGTCTCACTTCTAGGAAGGGGCTTGGAGGGGAGTGCAGCAGCAGGAGCAGGGCACACAACATCAGCAGGTTCCCTGCCCTTCCATGTGGGGTTGGCTTCATTCCTTCTGCTCCAGCTGGAAGTGGTTGGTGGCTTTTGTGTCCCTATGTCACCCAGAGGCTCTTTCTAGGGCTCCCTGGTTCCCCAAGGACAGATGCCATGGCCTTCAATTTCCTTGGGCTCAGAGCAACTCTTCCTCTCCAGTCACTTAGCCTCTCTTAAGACAGAAGTTTCCACTGCAAGATTGAATTGATGCTGTTTGAAATGGAGACATAAACCCTACACTGGACATCTTCAAAGTGAAAAATACCATCTTTTCAAGCTGAACGCAGTTATTTTGGATGACATTTAAGGGTTTAAAATGTTAAAGCAATTTTTAAAAATACAGCTATTTGTGACTTTGATCCTTAGATGTTGAGTTGTTTAAGCTTCATATTTCAGGAGAAGGGTTGGGGGAAAAATAAAAAATAAAATCCCAAATCTCTTTCTCTGTCAGCAGAGCATTCCTTGGCAGTGGCCTGTACTGTCTGCGTGTGCAGGGGGCTGGGAGAGGTCTTCATGGACCTTGTGCCCTTGGTGGGTGTTTGGGGGCAGGTGGAGACGCATGGAGCTTCGTCCCAGTCCTCACAGCCCCCAGCAGTGGGCTTTGTGTGTCTGCTGTGGGCAGAGTGAAGCCAGGGAGGCAGCCAGGGTGCTCTGCCTGGTGGGGGACATGTGCGACTGTCACCAGATCTGTCAATAAGGCAAATTCCTCTGTTCCTGAAGCACTTGGAGTGCAACATCCTCAGCTGCCGACACCGTCAACTCTGAGCAGCCATGGTTCTAGCCCATGTGCAGTGTGCTTGTAGAAGAAGTTCTCAGGATACAAATTTGGCTGTGCCCTTTATTTGTGAATTTTGCTTAATCATTTTTATGATCTTCCTTAGGGGATTATTAGTTTTTTATTAATACCCCCCTTTGCCAAGTTGGAAGCTTCAACCATTTTTGAGCTAAATCTTCAGTGAATCTTTTTTATTCATCATCAGTTTTTTTCTTTTTTTTCCTAGCATAATCCTACCTGGACCTTCCTGCACAAATGTGATTTTCAGGTGTTATCTCTGACACCCAAGCCCCCATGAAAGTCAGTGGGAAAGGTCGTGGGGAATGCACAACAGACACTGAAACCAGGAAGCTGTTGGCAGTTTTATGTTATTACTGTTGGGAAAAAGGAGGAAACTCTGTTAAATCATGCTCCCTGTGCTCCTGGGAGTATAAATTGCTGTCTTCTCTGCACTGCTGAGTCAAATCAGTTATGTGGCACTTCGCTCTTTTGGGAAAGACCCTTACTCCTTCTGATGGATTTTTCTGTAATCCTTTAAAGGAGAACTTTATTCCGGGTTCATTTCCCTATTTTTCTTTTGGGGGCTCTGTGCCTTGGCCACTGCAGCCAAGAGATGCACAGCCAGGGCACTCAGTGCTCTGCTCACAGGCATGGCTGGGATTATCCCTCTTTGACAGCCTCTGTGCAAAATAGTAATAATAATAATAATAATGAAATGTACCTCAGGATTTCCTTTTAATAACTGAACACAGAGCAGCCGTTGTAAACTGTCTTGGTAATGTCACAGCCTCTGAGAAAGACGAAGGGCAGGCGAGGATCCCAGGAACACGGTGAAAACAAGGCGTCCTGTGTTTTAGATCCTGTAAAAAATGTATCGTGGCTGCAAGGCCATGGGAGATGAGCCAGTCTCCAGGACTGCTACAAATGTTATATTTCAATGAAAGGTCAGCCAGAAACAAGGTCAAAACAAGCGCGATACACAGAGCAAACAGTGAAGCTGCGAGGCGCAGATAAAGGTTAATGTGAAGGGCTATTGGCATTAGTGCAGCGTGTGGTCAGCTCGCTGTGGAGCAGGGGCTCAACCAGGAGATAATGAGGAGGGTTTACTCTAATTCTATTATAATGTATAATTAACTAGCATAATTGATAGCAATTTTCCCTGTGTGTCTGTGGATGTGTGGATGTGTACGTGAAGTCTCATTTTCGGCTTTTGTGTTGTTGCACCATTGCCTTGAGCCGATGGGAACCTCCGGTGACTCCCCAGGGCTGGGCTAGCTGTCTTGCTCAGCCCGTGGATGCAGAGGGGGAGCAGTGTTTTCAAGAGCCTGTTTTTAATCTGCCCCTGGAATTAGACATAATATCTAGGCAGTACCCTGGATAAGGCAGATCTGCTGCTGATAAAGGTATGTAGTGCCAAGAGCTTGGATGAAGTGAGTGTTTGAAAAAAGAGTAAGGGACAGGTCAGCCCCCTTTCTTTGTAGGTTGTTTGTGCCTTTTATTCTCAATATCCCTGTGAAAACAGAGCTTGAATTGAATTTTGCCTTTGTGCTCATCTTTTGTACAGGATAAAGTTCACACTTTGTTACTATGCAGAGACATAAGCAAACTCGTGTTTTAGATGCACTGGGGATTTTAATTTTCCTGGTGCACAAAGACAGCAAACCATTGTGGATTCCTCTGCCCCTTCTCTGCATAGAGCAGAGAGCAAATAAGCTAAATATTCCACTCCCTCAAGTCAACCCCAAACTAGGCTGTAATGCTCTCCTGACCTGCTGATGTTTGGAATTTTGTTGGGTTGTGGACAGGTGAGGAAACCTCTGCTCTGGCATTGCTGCTGGGTGCCAGGAAGTAACGTGCCAACCAAATGGAAAATCAGGCTTTACCCACATGGGTGATGCTATTGGGTTGCAGGAAGCCTTGTTATACCTATTGTTACATCCTTGATGCAGTGTGAAAACATCAAAGAAGGAAATTTAGGGTTGATTTTGTGGTTGTTAATTTTTTTTTTTAAGTGTTGAATGATTTATCTTGATGGCTGTTTTGTTTGTCCATTTTCTTGATTCTGCGGGGTACAATTGAGGGCAGACATTACTATTTAGGTTTTTTTTTCTTTCAATATCTGGCAATATACATTTTTCAAATGTAAATGCAAATTACCCTCTTCTCCATTCTTAATCCTTTGGGATGGGAAACCTAAAGGCCATATTCTTCCTTGAGACAGGGATTTACCCTTCCAGCTACATTAAATGTTAGCTGGAAACATGTGGCTAATGGCTCCCAAATACTAAACTGAGACACTTCCCTTGAGGTTCTGGTTTATTTGGAAATTTAATTTGTAATTTTTTTGCTCCTTTCAAAGGTTATGCAACTCTTTAAGCCTCCAATTTTAGGTCACTCTGCCTTTTACAGCCAGATCCACCTCATCAGTGAGAAGGCTCCCTGAGGACTGCAAAAGACTCAGGCTTAGTGTTATCCAGGAAAAATGTGTATAATAGTTGTATTATAAAGTAGTAGGTAATGTAACCCCCATCTGTCAGCCTGACGAGTGCGATGTGAATGGTGGTGTAGGTACAGTTGCACTTAAGCCCTTTTTGAAAAAATAATGCTAATTGTCCTGGGCTGAGTGATGCCAGGGGCTTAGAAATACTTACCAGTACTCACAGAGGGAGCCAAGAGAAGTCAGGTGGAGAAATCAGGGAGATTGGCTCTCAAGCAGAGTTTCAGTGTCTGAAGCACTACTAAATCTAGCAAAGGATTAATACCAAAATAATCCTGCTTGTCCAGGAAACTCGTGACAACATGAAGGTTTGAGATCAGTGTGATATGCTTTAGAAGGAATATAATAATAAATTCGCAAGTCACCAGAGATAGAAACCAATTGCTATTCATCCTACATCGCGTCTGAGCTTTTCCACGGTTTGTTTCCTGCTCCAGTGATATGAGAGATCCCTTTCCACTTCAAGTCTAGTATCTTTTCAGTGCTGGCTTTCACCAGAATCCAGAAAAATACTCCAAATCCAGCAAGAATTCCCTTATTGCTCAGAATCAATTCCTCTAATAATTTGAAGAGTTTCATACCATACTTGGTGGTCTCCACCATTCTCTAGTGCCATCAGGATTCTGGCTGCAGAAATTACTTTAAAATGGGAATGGAAGTAAGGTGGCATTTGGGAGGCTAGAGGTGTTGAGGTTTTGGGGTTTTTTTTTCTAAAAGCACCGGTGACTGCTTAATATCTGTTGTTAATCTGTTGCCATTGCATGTGAGCATTGGAAAATCTCACCTGTATTTTTGCTGGTTTTTCCCTGTGTTTGTTCTTGGGTCTGTTGAGATTTGTGGTGTTTTGCAGTGTGTTGGCTGTCTGGAGGTGGTGATGCCCAAGCTGTGTGAAAGGGGTGTGGAGCTGCCACGGCTTCTGCTCGTGGCCTTGTCCAGTGCTGTGTTCAGGGGTGCTGGGGCTGCTCCTGACACCTATTCCCAGCCTGTCCTCCCTCCCTCCAGCCTCACTGCTCATGTGAGCAGGGCTGGAGTTTTCTAAGCATTTTGCAAGATGTTAAGCAGTTGAAGAATACATAAATCATGGGGACAGGGCTTCTTTTTTCAAGGCCTGTTTCCCTGATTTATCCTTGAGTGCTGTGAGTTGGTCCCTGTCTCCCATAAGAGTGTGCCTATAAGTCAGGGCTGTTTGGATTTTGGGTGAACCTGTTGCTTCAGTGACACTGGTTTTAGGATGCTGACAGTGACCGTGAGCATGGTGTGTTCTGCTCACCTCATCCATGAGGCCACCTTGTCGCCAAGGCCACCATGCTCCTTGTGCTCCCCCAGCTCAGCAAGAGGGAAGGGACTGTGATCACAAACCCTTGGGACATCTCTGTGGTGGGGTGCTGGACACCAGGTGCTGAGGGTACCTGCAGGGATGAAAGGATCCAGTCAGCTTCAGCTCCTCTGCAGCACTGGAGAGCTTGCTTTCTCGAAAAGCACTTATGTTTTTGAGCCATTTATTTTCCGTGGCACAGTCATTAAACATTTCTGCCTGTGTTTTGTTGTTTTTACTCTGTGTAGGAGCAGAGGGAATTTATTCAGTGTCTCAGTCTGGTAATGCAGGGGCTGAGGAGGTGCTTGACTGCCTGACTCGGCAGGCAGAGGCAGGGATGTTGC
Organism: Lichenostomus cassidix; assembly: GCF_008360975.1. Classification (NCBI taxonomy): domain Eukaryota; kingdom Metazoa; phylum Chordata; class Aves; order Passeriformes; family Meliphagidae; genus Lichenostomus; species Lichenostomus cassidix. The sequence continues at coordinate 1,111,418 of NC_139499.1, forward strand.
TGCCTGTGACATCTTTCTAGTGAAGTGGGATGTCAAGATCTGAGATCCTTTTCCACTTAGTGTACAAGAGCATTAGAACAAAAGGAAACAGAAAGCAGCCGTGCATTACAAAAGAAACCAAACCAAAATCCCTCCGGCTAAAGTATATTTTTAATGTTGTGAGCAATTTCAGACAGAAATTGAATGAAACACTTCACCTGAGTGTTGATGGATCTGCTGGGGTCAGAGGAATTATGCTGGTTTACACCAGCCTTGAATGTGATCCTCCATTTTTTTCACCCTTTGTTTTGTGTTGATTTTTTTTTCCATTCCAACTGTGTTCACAACAGATGGTGATTATTATGTTTGTTCAGATCAATGAATATTAAAAAAAAAGGCAAGACAAAAAAAAATAGAAAAAATGCCCTTCAACTCAATAGAGTCACCCGGGGTTCAGCTGTAGCCTCTGGGTTTTCATTTGGACAATGTTAAGTTATAGTAACTTAAATGGAATTTTTATGAGCAATTGTTTTGCCATGGATCAGGATCTGCCAGGCAGAAATCTGCCCTCTGGATGTGCCTGCCAGCTCTTAGAGCAACCCCTGCTCTGGTGGCACACATGCTGAGGGGGAGATGGTGCTCACTGGCAGGTGCCCTCAGGGGCAGGTGGACCTGCTCCTCACCTTGCTTTCCTGGAAAAGGCACTTGTGCACAAAGCAAATATTTTAATAGCATGAGAGGTTTAAAAGTGCGTAAAGATAAATGAGTTGAGACAGAATGCAAAATAATCTGTTGGTGTAAATGGGAGTATCAGGAATGAGCAACTGGGGTGAGGTTGGGGGTGGAGGAGATGGATATGGGTGGCAGTAGGAGTAGGAGAACTGCACTTCCACCTACACACAGGTGTAAATGCTACCCTCCAGCATTTCCTCCTGAGCTCTTCAGTCTTGGACTCTGCTGTGTTTGCTCTACTCTCTGGTTTTACCTCAGCAAAGCCTCCCGTGCCAGGATCCATCCCTGATGTGAGGACACACAGATACTGCCCTCAGTGTTTTCCCCAATGGTGCAGAGCACTGCCAGTCTCAGGCAGTGAGGATTCCTTTGGGCACAGGGGTTCCCTTTGGAGCAAGGGTTCCCTTGGCTGTGGTGGCTTTTTTGCTGCTGTAAAGGCTAAAGCACAGTCCTTTGTGATACTTGTGGCCAGCCCTGCTCCCTGCCTTTGCACACAGGATTTGTGTTGCCTTTGCTGTGTGATCAGACCCCTTTGTCCTTCTTGTCCACATCCCCCCGGGATGAGCTGATAGCCCAGTGGGATGTGGAGCTGCTGCACCACCTGTGAGCCCAGCCTGTGTGCTGGGTGCTTGGCAGAGCGTCCCAGTAGGGTGGGGAGGCTCTAGGAGTGTTTAAAATGAAAGTGATTTAACTTTTAATAATAATAAATGTAACAAATCACTTTTATATGGGCTGGGGGAAAACACAGATTGATGTCTGGGCTCTTCCCTGCTTCGATTTTGAAGGGATTTCCCCAGCTCAGAACAGTGAGTCCCCAGGTGAAGGAAGCAGAGGGAGAGGATGGTGCTTTTGGCCTGAGGAGGTGCTTTGAGAGGGAAGGAGGGGTGCTGCAAGCCCTGGGTGAGCCGGGCTGGCTGCACATCAGGCACAGCAGGGCTCTGCCAGGTGGTGGAATGGAACCCCAGCCAGTGTGTCCATGTCTCACCACAACCCCCAGCCTCTTCACCCCAGATGTTTCTGTGCAGCAATGGGAGCTCTTCCCTTGCAGTGCAGGTGTTTCCATGTGTCATTTGCTCACAGCTAGCTCAGGTAGGATCTCTCCTCAAATTTTGTGGGGGTTTATTTGATCAAGTCTGATTGCCATGGCCTGTTCAGACAGCAGAGCCATTTCCTGCTGTCTCTGGAAGAGGCTGCAGGCTGTCTCCTGCTGTGGACAGCCTGATTTTTCCCCTTCTGGGCATTAAAGATGAATATTCTTTTAATTCTAACACAGAGGAGTAGAAAGGAAGCTAGAGACTAAACGTATCAGGAGAAGGGGGAGCAGAATGAGATCAAACATTACTGGTGTGCTGTTTAGGGTTTTTTCCTTTTGTTTTGTAGTTATCTGATTTGTAGAGAATTTGTGATTTTGTCCTGCACATAGAGGACAGGCTCAGTGCAAATGGCTGCTCAGAACAGAAGGCAGAAAGTCCCTGTTCTGTTGACAGTGCTTGTTAACTAACTGATGTTTTCAAAAGTGTAAGTCTGATTGCATCCTGCAGGAACACTGTCTGTAGCAGGCAAGTTTGAACCTCCCTGTAGGTGTGCAGAACTGGGGTTAGTTCCAGGTGGCTCTGGGCTGGGAGTTGCCCTGGAGTGGGACTTGGATGCTCAGTTCCCGTGGTTGTTAGGTCCAGCCTGAGCCCACTGTGGGCCCCAGCACTTTCTGAGCACCAAAATCCACAGGCACATAGCAGTGGGTGAGTGTTGGAGTTTGCTGATGGATGCAGTCCGTGTTTTCATATACTGGTGAGATGGTTAAACCTTTGCCTTGGCTTTAGAGCCATGGCCAGAGCATTAATCTCAGAGCTGTGGGAATTCCCCAGCACTGGTGGGGTGTGGAAGAGAAGCAGAAACAGCTGTGTGTTTACCAACCCCTGCCTTTTTGTTTGGAGAGTCAAGTTCAGGTACTGGAGCCATGTGAGAACTATAGTTAGTTCCCTGCATTCTCACTGAGTATTGAATTTGTTCAGTACTCCCAACAGCACGTTTTGTACGAGAACTAGCATTTATCTTTGCATATTTGGAAATTACTGGAGCTGAGGTTAAAACAATCTGTTCTCCTGTGGAAGCTGCAGGGTTGTATTAAAATAGAATATCTCACCTTCAGTGGTGTGGTATTTCATAATACATGCCCCCATTGTGTGTTAAATGATAAAGCACTGTAATAAAATATGTCCAGATTGTTCTTGCTATTTTATGCCCTGTAACATTTTTCTATTTGCATCAACTATTAAGGTCTACCAAAAGAACCAAACCTGAATGGGGCAGTGTGAGGGAGGGTGGGATTGTGCAGACAGAATTTTGTATTGCCAGTGGCATGGCTGGGAAGGATGTTGTCAGAAGATAAACCTTATGCAAGGACAGTCATTCTGACAGAAATCTTCCTTTGGCTTTCAGGGAGAATAGCTCCTGGAGCTTTGCAGGTGCTGGAGCATTCATAGGTGAAGATCTGTAAGACTTTTGTTTCCAGAGGCCCAAATTCAGAGACAGACGTTTTACAAGTGAAAACCAGTCAGTGCTGCGGACTGGGTCCCTAGTGAGCAATGGTCCCTGTCACAGTGGGATCATGGTGTCCCTTTAATTGGTGACCTTTGTTCAGAAGGGGCCTGGGACACGTTGGAGAGCAGGAGCAGATTTTGCAGGGTCAAGTCTGGAGCTAAAGAGCTTTTTTGAGAAGTAGCTGTGCTATGATTCGAGAAGCTGCTCATCCTCATGACTGATTTGCCTGAAAGCTGAAGTGCATTTGGCAGTTAAAGTGACATTTTTTCAGGTCTTTGGCATTTGTGAAAGATACTCTTGCTTCTCTCTTTCATCTCCTTTTCTCCCATGCTTCCCCCCTTCTCTAAGCTGCATAACTGTCATAAATTGCCTACAATGGGCTTTTCTTTAAAGATAAACTCATTATTCTTCAAGATAAACTCATTTACGTAGTCTGCTCATCACTTTTGTAGCCCCCTTCTGAGAGTATCAAATAGAGAATCTTATTCTGACACTTCAGCTATGTACTAAGTACTTATAGTATTATAATGAGCATTATAGTTCTGGGGTTTGCAGCCTGAACCAGACACTTTTTCAATGCCTACAGTCATGAAGTTTTTGGCTGTCCCTTGAATGTGTTAACTGGCGAGCTGGAGTAACAAATGACTGTGATATATCTGTTGTGTTTCAGCTGCAATGTCTTAACTCAACTTGGTCAAGGCTAGAAGAGCATAATGTGATGGTTCCCAGTCCTGCTTTGTTCCACCCACACCTGCTCTGTCCCCAGACTCTGTGCCATGAGTCTGAGAATTCACAGGCTGCAGATGAACAGTCTGTGAGTCCCTTGGTTGTTACACAACCTGCACACACAATCTCTTCCCCTGCCCTCTGAGGACAATCCTAAAGAAATAATCAGTTCAGGGCTCAAGAGTATTCAAAGAACAAATGGAGTATCAGGACTTGTTGAGCAGAAATGCAGGAGAAAAAGAAGATGCCATCATATTGCTGTAGACATCCATGGATTGCTGTGTCTGGAATGTGCTCCCTATCTCTAATGGGTATAATAAAACTGGAAGAGTGCAGAGATGGGTTGTGAAGGTGATCAGAGAGAGAGAAAATACCTTCTGTGTACAGAGTGGGTGAACAGAGGAGAGCTCTTCACTGGAGAAGGGGTGATTAAGCAGGAGTGTGATAAACAGTGATACAGCCATGAATAAAGTAGATGGAGAGTGACTGTTCAAGTTCTTCTTCATACCAAACCTAGAGGTGGCAGATGAAGTGTGGAGGCTCAAAACAGGCAGAAGAAGATATTTCTTCCTGCGAGCAGGCAGTGAGCTGTGGAAATCATCACCTCTGGGTGGGTGTGAGAAACTGATGTGGGATTGGAAATGTGCTGGAGGCATTTGTGGAAGAGACACAGAGCAAGGCTGCTAAAGAGCATGACTCAGGAGATCCCTAGTCACAACTTGTGCAGGTGGCTGATTATTCTGGGTACACTTGTTATGCTCTGAGCTGGTTTTGCTCTTCCTTAGACCTTCAGCACAGGTTGTTGGCCGAGCACCAGTGAGATGATTGCTCCAATTGGGTCAGTGTGACACCTTCTATTTTCCTGGAGAAAAGGCACAGAGGTAGCTGGAAGCATCTGGCAGGCTGGGCTGAGCCCCTGTGCTCTCCCTGAACCATGCTGCTCTCCAGAGGGGTCATGGTTTGGGGAGAAGGAGCCTGTTTACAAAGTTGATTTACATTGGATTCTTTTTGGTGTTTTTTTTTTTGTTGTTGATTGATTGGAAGCTTCTGTAGGATGCCAAGGAGCTCTTGCTCCTCATTCTCTGCAAGTAAATACTGTTTTTCCTTTGTCTTCTTCTCCAAATTTTTTTTTAATTAGTGCTTTGTGCTGGTGTTGCTGAAAACAGGGAGATCCCTCTCACAATGATCCATTTTTCCAGATTCTTTCTTGTTCTTCCAACTCCTTCAAATGATGGCTGAATGCCTCTCTGCAGCCTGATTCCCTTCTCCCACTGGTCATAATTGTGAAAAAAACCTCACTAAAATCCAAGTATTTAAATGGGGCGAGGTGCAGGCAGAAGTGAGAGCCTTCCCTGGCAGAAGCATCCAGTGTTGTTCCATTGCTCTGGGGCTCTGTGGGAACGTGGTTCATCTAGCAGTGGGTTCAATAAAGATGCAAATTTTATACCTTCATCTTCTATTAACATCAAAAACTGACGCAGCATTATAGGAGGACAGTGGCTGTGTTACAGCCTGAGCTCGTTTGCCTTTGTTCTGTGATTCTGGTCCTCACAGGCACAACTTCCAGTGACCCCTTCTTTGTTTGTCTGCCTGGTGTTGGAGGATGTCTGTGGCTTTCCCTACCCTTTCCAGGAAAAGAGGTGACTTTGGCACATGTCATCTGCATAATGATCATGAATTGCCTACAATGGGCTTTTTTGCCTCCCATAAAAAGAAAGCACCTTTTTCCTTCTTCCTTTAATAAAAAGAGAATGAAATAAATAAAACCCCTAGACAAAACCCAGTAGATGACAAACTGCCTTCTACCTGGAGTTTCCCAATTAGCTAATTATAACACACATTTGCACACAGGCTTTTTTTAAAGCAGACTGTTGCTATTCTCTTTCTGTACAAGGTTTTTAGTCACTGTACATCTTGTGTCTTTAAATAATGTATTAGGAACATTTTCGAGTCTGTAAGTGCTTTTTTAATGAGTGTGAAGATTTTAATGGGACTAGATTGCTTTTCATGACATTTCAGAGTGACTTAATTGTAACAATGTTGAGAGGCTGTATTTTAAAGTTTGCTAAGTATGTCTGGTGCGAATTGTAGTCAAATGCTTTAAAGACAGAATGGCTGATGAGATCAGATATAGCTTCTTTTTTTTTAATCTCAGCTTTGTTAAGGAGGAGAACCTGCAAAGTTGACATAAAAGAAGAAAATGAAGATTTTTAATGTCTAAACCAGTGGTGGTTGTCCATTCAGTTTATGCCTATTCTCACTAATTTTCAGAGATTATTTCTTGTATTGCAGTGACTTGGTCCTTCCATAGTCATTGATGGGGCTGTGGGAGGCTTGTAAGATATTTTTGTTATTACCATTTTATTTTATTTTTCTTTAGAGCAGCAGCTGGATTTGATACAGGAGTTGCATTCAGCTTTTGGTGCATTTAGGCAATTTTCCTAAAGTGTTACAGACTGTTTTGGGATGGCTTTCAATTTGTGGCCAAATGGTGGGTCAAAGAGTTGACCCATCAAAGTGCAGGCTCTGTCCTGAGCCTCTCTCCTTTCCAGCTCACTTCTGTCCAAGCCAGAGCAGCTCTGTGGAAGACAGAAATGTTAAACAGGAGAGAGCCCAAAGGAATCGAGACATAACCTATAGCAGCTTGTACTGCTTTGTTTATATGAACACCCTGTGCACAGGAAGGGAGAAAGGAAATAAAATAGCATTATAAAAACACCAAGGCAGTAAAGAATATTGGAGTGCAGCAATGTGAACGAGCATGAAATTATTTGCATTTCTTCAGTCTTTTCTTCCCAAAGACTTAACAGTATTTGCTGAGCACAGATGAAGTATCTTGGAGTGCTCTCCTGTGGGACAGGGCAGTCCTGGGACTATGCAGTGACTTGTGTTAGGTCATCTGCAGCATCTGTGGCAGAGACAGCCTTGCCTCTGCATTACTTGACTCTCTGGGCTTAATTAAGTGGTGGGACCACTTGTTTCTGGCAGGGCTTCTAGAAGTGACAGAACTTTTTGTTTAAGAAAAATAGAACTATAATTTAATTTGAGTTAGCACCAACCTACATCCAAAATAACTTCCTGAATGCAGGTTTAATTCTCATTTTAAAACAAGTGCAGTGTTTAAGCATTTTGAGGGAATTTGAGAGCTAAACCTGGCTTTTCTCATGAATGCCACAGGGAAAAGATTTGCACATGAAGTTATTAGTATATGCCAGTATTAGATTTCACTTGACTTGCTCAGAGGTCTCCTGTGCTTTGGCATGGGATTGGAGAGCACAGTATTTGGCAATATGCACCAGGCCAGAAACTGGTGATGGTTGCACCTGATTATAAAGCTGTTGAAATCAATGGAGGTCCTCTGCACTACAGAGCTAAGCATCTGCTGCCTTCCACCCATCTTGACTTCATTTTGGTGTCTCCTGAAATGCTGGTTCTGTAACCTCCGCTAGCTGTTCACAACCACAAATTGCTATATATGAGCCAGTCCCCTAAAACAAAAATATACCCTGTGCTGTGCCTGTGGTGTATTTTGATTTTACACAAGCTCAGTGGGATGAGTGATGGTAGTTGTTCTACAGCACAGGCAGTCCAAGAGGGCCAAGCTGCTGACAGTGGGATTTCTGTAGGGGCAGAGTTGAAGGCTTTCAGAGGAACATTATGTTTCTGAGTTGTCAGTAACATACAGTGGGCCTTCTAGCCTTGATTCTAAAAATAATTGTTTCCACTGGAAAAAAAATGGGGAAAAATACTCATTTAAGAAAGAAGACACGAGAAGGTGTTTGGGGAATGAGGAATCCCTTCCTCGCTGCCTGGTAAGTCAGGATCAGCTCAAATGGTTCATGTTTCCTGGTGTGCCCATACCTCTCAAATTTTGGTCTGTTGGGAGGGCTGAATTACAGGGTTGGACAAATCCTGCCCAGAGGCTGCTGCAGGCTTTCATCTTTGCTTCTTTCCTCTGATGAATATCACTGAGGAAGAGATGCCTGAACTAGTCCTTGAAAATAAACATAAAGGAGGGCTTGAACAGATCTGCAGCATTGCTGAGCCTGCCTGGTTCAAGTTAAAGTCACTTGGCACTGCAGCTGCCCCTTGTGTGCTTGAAATGACACAGATGGATGTGTGACAGTCACAGTCACACCTCAGGTGAATCTGGTGCTCAGGACTTTCTCCAGTGCAACCTGAATCCTAAAGATCTCTGTTTGCTTCGGACTTGCAAGGGTGACAGATGAGCAGATATCTGCAAAAGTCACACCTGGATGCTCCAGATGTTGCTTCAGCCCCTCTCACTTGTGGGTGCTTTCCTTGCTTGGTGGGAGCTGTGTGTGCATCGTTGACTTCAGCTGATGTGTGGAGGTGTTTTGGGGATTCAGGACACTTCTCTGTCTCTCTGTCAGCCAGGAGTGGCTGCCAGCCTGGGAGCTGGCCTTTGCTTTCCTCTCCAGTCTGGGATTTAAAGAATGTGTGCTGAGGATCTCTGTTTAACCTGTGGAGAAAGGAAATGTTTTTGTTAGGGCTAAAAGCCCCGAGGAGATGGTAACTCCTGCACTGGCTCATCCCTCCCAGGGCCCTGGCTCACTTGCAGAGGGTAAGTGCTCATCAGTGCAATTTATGGCATCATCTTTGCTTATCAAAGGAGATCTCTGCAGAGGCCTCTCTGTCTCCCTCCCCAGCCACGCTCCATTCCGTGCTGGCCTGCGGCTGTGTCCGGCTGTGTGTGTTTGCACTGCCAGAGCTCTGGGAGGAGAATGCTTTTATTTCCTTTTGATCCTCAGCACTGCTGATCTGTGCAGCACCTGGCACCCAGGGGCACCGAGGGCTCCTTGTAAGGATAAGTGACAAATAAAGATGGGGTAGAATGGTTTTTAAGGTAAAAGAAAGGAAAGTGGGTCCATGGAGTGTTCCTTCAGCAGCATTAGGGGAATGCTCCACACTGTGCAGGATTAGACTGTATCCAGCTGTAAACCCAAACTTTAATAATTAGTGTCTCTTGTAATTGAAGATCAGCCTCAAATGTATCTGCCTGTTTGTACACAGTGGCACTTGGATGGAAGTTGTCTATTGAGATGTAATATGAAAATGACAGAAACAGCCACTGACAAAATACACCTAGGCAGTCTTGATTAGATTAAATCAAATGGTTACGGCATCTGG